>NC_071999.2:92424653-93624653 GCF_028885655.2 Pongo abelii | reverse complement strand
AAATTTGAAGTTTATTATTGTATATTTGTTGGTCCTGTTTTACTCAGGTTTAGAGTCATTCCTGGAATTTTTGTGTTGATTAGTTCTGTAATTTCTGTAACATAATCTCACACAATTTTTCATCTCTCCTTTCCATATGTTACACTTTTGAAATCTCTCTGTATATTATAGAAATAAATTATTCAAAAAGTTTGAAGCCACTGAGTTGTATATATATATATATATGTATATCCTGTTTCATAATTTTACATCATATCTTATGCACACTAACTTTGCATAATATACAGCACAAAAAGAAAGCAAAAGAGAAAAAAGATAAATTATATTACTTGCAAAGCTTTTAGATAAAGAGTGGCTGGAAGCAGGCAGATATCCATTTCTAGAGAACATGATTAAGACTCTTGGCAAAAGTCTCAATAGCTAAAGGTGTGTAAGTATATAAATCTATGAAATATCAGTGTTAATCTCTTGAAGTTATTTGTAATGCTAATCTAACACTGAATTTGTTGGAATCGTAGCTTTTCAGACCACTGCATAAAGATTCACTTGCTATTGTGAATAATGCCGCAATAAACATACGTGTGCATGTGTGAAATTGGAAATCATCATTCTCAGTAAACTATCGCAAGAACAAAAAACCAAGCACTGCATATTCTCACTCATAGGTGGGAATTGAACAATGAGAACACATGGACACAGGAAGGGGAACATCACACTTCGGGGACTGTTGCGGGGTTGGGGGAGGGGGGAGGGATAGCATTGGGAGATATACCTAATGCTAGATGACGAGTTAGTGGGTGCAGCGCACCAGCATGGCACATGTATACATATATAACTTACCTGCACATTGCACACATGTACCATAAAACCTAAAGTATAATAATAATAATAAAAAAAAGAAAAAAAAAAGATTCACTTGCATAGCATGAAACAACTGTCAAACTAAATATATGTCCTAATCTTTTAAAACCATTTAAGTCTCATAAAATGTGGCTTTAAATAAGTTTATGCAGTAATATCCAAGTCAGTATAATGTTAATGTATTGTTCTGATTATTATAAATATAATAAGAAAACTAATTCATATTTTAAAATTCCTGATTTTCTGTGGAAATATTATTTTGAAAAATCCCTCAAGCTCATTGCATTTCTGATTGCCTTTTGTCTGTAACTTAGTAACATCTGCCAGTAAAGATTCACCAGAGAAGATACACCTGTTCCCAAATCCAGCCTCACTCACCTATGTCACAGATGCTGGTGGCAGTGTCCTTTAAAGTGGGATAGAATATCATTGGTTGTTGCAGACTTTTCCATGGCCCTATTTCCTCAGAACAGAGCTATCATTTAAAAGTGCACTGGCTTGCCTCAAAGGATGCCCTGGCAGCTTTGTTGACTCCTCCCCCTCTAGGGTCCACATCCCCAGGAAGAGCCGAAAGCTCTCTTGCTCCCTGTTTTAGTGATCCCATCTGTGAGGGTACTGGAATTGGGATACATAATTAAACACACATATATATATATATAATAAGCATTTACAACTATTCTCGCTCTGTAAGATTATTATGTCTGGAAGAATGATTCTCCAACTATCACTCAACTACAAAGTGGCCAAGAGCCTGAGCGTGACATAAACAATTGAACCTGTTGTTTAATGAATTTCCCCTGGACCCATAAAGTTATTATCAAGGGAAAGAAAACAATTCTACGCTACCTTTCTGACATTCAGGGGCACTCATCTGAAATGTATTTTTCTTGGTACTGAAGCCTTTTCAAACTTTCTATCACCTGCCTTTGAAAGAAACCTATCTAATATAGTATGGCATGACTCTTTCTGTTTTCTCTTATGATAAACAAAATAATTTATTACATTACCTTTATATTACTACTAAGTAGCTTTCCTAATTCTTTTTCGAATTCTCTTGTAGTGTTTCTTTTTCCTTCTCCTCCTTATTATCTTTTCCTCAATAATTGGGAGGCAATGTGTGGTAAATACTGAAAGTCTTACATTTCTCTGAGCTCTAAAAAAGAGACCTCTTCATCCAAGAACACAAATATATGCAACTTAGAGCAACTTGGTGTTTTTAGCTATCTATTTAGTTGCTCCCCCTAACTTTTTTTTTTTTTTTTTTTTTTTGCCTGTAAGGATTAAGACTTAACCTGCACTTCTACAGTTCTATTTGGAGAAGTTTCTAAAGCAAAGTGGCAACTACATTCTCCTATAGCGCTAACACTGAATCTCCACAGTGTCTTGACTATTAGTGGGGTGTGTATATGAAACAAGGAGTCTGTTTTTTGGTTCTGACCATAGCCAATTACAAAGCCCTCACCTACCAAGCCTCACAGGGAAGAGCCACCCTCCACACAGCAAGCCTGGCACACAGCCTGTGCACTGTGGTTTCTGAAAGGAGCTGCCATGTAGGACTCAGGCTCCCAGACCAGTCATAAGCATTTGCATTCATAGCCCTATCACCTTCATTCTCAAGTCTCTTCATCTTTTAAGAAAGGCTGACGTAGCTGGGACAAATATCAAAGAGGTAGGAACCCTTAAAAATTACAAGGCTCTGAAGACTTGGGATGAGGAGAGAGCCAATTCAAAATCAAAGACCAATCTGAGTTGAAGGTATAGAAATCAGGGTGGGCATAGACTATGTGCAGAAGAAGAAAGAGACCAGCATGACAGGAACTTGGCTTGCTGGAAAATTTAAGACACTTGAATGAGAGAAATGCATGTTCAATATCAATTCTACCGCTCTTTAGCTATGCGACCTTAGGATAGATAAAACAGCTTACTTACTTAACATCAAATAGAAATTCTCGGTAAAAAGTTAAAGATGTCTTTTAAGAATCTAAAATATGTGTGTTCCAGGCATTGCAGATAAATGTTAGCTATTGTTAGTGTTATTGAGTTCTCACCATGTCATGCTACATATTAAAGGTTATAAAAGATGAAAAAGACGTGACCTGTTCTTTGAGTTGCTCACAGTCTACTGGAGAAATATTGATGTATTAATTTGGCCATAGAATTTAGTCTCCTCTTTCAGCTTCTATGCTAAGCATAATGAACAGAAGCAATTGACCCTTATGCCAAAATCATTTAGCTCATATGAAATCGTGTGATGTATCTCATGGAAGCTGAAGTAAATAGTCAACGCTATGACATAATTACTATATTAATAAAAAACATTTCTCCGGTAGGTTGGAAGTAACTCAACATGAAAATTCAGATCATGTTGATCCAACTGCAGACCATGTTACTGATAGTTTAGTACTCGGTGAGAAGACACTAACATGATTATAAGATTTTCAGCCTGGAGATAAAAAGACTAAGATAATATCATTGATGTTTACAAAATGTGAAAATGACAGAAGAAAGGAAGGACGGAAGGAAGGAAGCGAGGAAGGAGGGGAGGAAGGGAGGGAGGGAGCGAGGAAGAAGGAAAGAAGGAAGGAAGGCAGGAAGGAAGGAAGGAGAAAGGAAGGGAAGGGAGGGAGAGAGAAAGTAAGCAAGAAAGAAAAAGAAAAGAGAGAGAGAAAGAGCAAGGGAGGTAGGAAAAGAGAAAGGGAGGAAAGAAAGAAAATAAGACAAAGAATAAAAAGGAAGGAGAGAGAAGGGGGGAAGGGAGGAGGAAGAGAGGGAGAGAGGAAGATAAGAAAGAGAGAGAAAAAAACTAAAAAAAGAAAAAGAAGCAAGCAAGGAAGGAAGAAATTAAGGGCACAGAAAGCACAAAATTCCTCCAAAAACTCTATACCAGTAGAATTTACTATTTATTCAAAATAAAGCTCAGAAGGCAGCTATTCCATGAAGCTTGCTTTGCTGGCTTCCCTCATTTTCTTCCTTTACCCCCACTAGATTAAGTTCCCATGTTTTTAATAAAAAAAGGAAAAAAAAAAGTTGGGGGGAAGCTTTTTTCTGCTTATATCTACCATAATGGTGTTAGGCAAGATTTCCAGGATTTCAGATGGCTACTAATTTCTTTTTCTAGTCTCAAATATATTGCTTGACACATTGCATGAGCCAAATAGCATCCACAGGGAAAAAAGATATGAATGTGTGAGCAATCTTTAAAAATCCTTAAAATTCTTAAAACCATAGCAATTTTAGAAAAACTAAATACATACTTTTCATTAAGTAAATACTGCGGATTAAAAGCACTAAAATAAATTAAGGAACATGCAGCTATTCTGTTATTATTATGAGTATTACTGCTAATGTTAGAAATATCAATGTAATGGTTTTATGTATTTAGAAGAGTAGTGATAGATTAGCATAAATATCTCAAGATGTTACAAGTCAGAAGCCAAATAGAAAAGAGGTAGTTTAATTAAGCGTGGCATTTCTTGAAGTTTGTATAAGATTTGATAAGTAATAAAAGATGAGATACTTGACAAATATAATTTGCATTGTGGTATTATGCTGTAATTAGTTTGTCAGCAGAATACATAGTTCAGGGTTTCCAGAACATGAAGGTTTTTTAAAAAGAACTGTAATCTGATTTTAGTACCAGATTAAGTCGCCCAGAAAAACAAGAATCTCGCTCATTGTGTGCCATTTCTCCTGGTACTTTCATTCTGATGTCTGTCTTACAATAAGGAATGGGCTCCAACCCAAATGTATTGTGAGTGGTTAAATGGCAGTGTGTCCTCTCTTCCAGGTACTTTTAAAGGCTGAGTCACAACTTTCTGTCTGTGATCATAATTGCATTTTCTTATAGGGAATGTATCTATGGCTGCAGCTGCTGACCAACTGCTGCTGACAGCGATTTTTGTTTCCTAATTGGGAGGTAACTATGCCTCTTTTTGAACAATTTTTCAACATGACATTTAGAAAGAAACACTATTTTCCTAGATGTTTTTGACCTCCAAAGTCAGATGACCTTCTTCAAATCTTCTCTGATCCCACTTATGTATCCATTCTCTTGCCTTTATCCAGATTCCTCACTCACAGGAATTGAAGTACTCTCAAATGTGGGCTTTACTCTTGAACTTTTCTCATTCTGAGAGATTTCTATATTTCCCTTGCTGGTAGATCTTCCATTACCCCCAGTTTTTACCTCCTTCACCCCAACATATCTCAAAACCTACATGCTTCTCAAGTTTCCACTTAACCACAAATTGAATATTAAACCTAGCATTATGGGTGATATAAAGGTGAATAAAACACAATCCCCTCCCTAGGAAGCTCATAGTCTGACATGGAAAAGTGACGGACATACATTATTTAAAAAAAAAAAAAACTACTTGTAAGGTCATATTTAGAGATAAGCATCAGATTAATGGTACACATGAAATGACCCTTAATTGAGTATAGTGCTTAAAGAGCTATAAAGAAGGACTTTCTACCTTAGATATAATTTGAAGGAGAAAGATGGCATTCTAGGGGAAGGGGCAATATCAGCAAAGGCAGTCAGGCCATGAATAGCATACTATATGTTAGTGTTATGTGAAAGTGTGAAAAGTGAGGCAAGTGCCTTAACATTGAAAATAGTATTTGCTGTCTTATAGACCTTAGCCTAATTCTATCGGAAAAAGGGATATATCAGAGGGTTTTTAAACAAGAAAATGCCATGATCAGATTTTACAACTCTAGTAAAAGTGTGGAAGAATGAATGAAGTTAGAAAATGTTGATGAAGTTGAACCCTTACCTTATAGAAACTCAAAATGAATCAAAGACATAAATGTAAGAGCTAAGACTATAAAACTCAGAAGAAAACGTAGGGGAAAACTTTATGGCATTGGATTTAGCAGTGCTTTCTTAGATATAATACCAGACAGGCAACCACAAGAAGAAAAATAAATAAACTGACTACATAAAAATGTAAAACTTTTGTGCATCACAGGACACTATCAGTGGAGTGAAAAGGCAACATATGGAATAAGAAAAACATTTACAGATCATGTTGATCTCTAACAAGGGATTAATATTCAGAATATATAAAGAACTTCTACAACTCAACAATAAAAATATAAACAACCCAATTTTTAAAAATAAGAAAAGGTCGTGAATAGACATTTCACCAAAAAACACACACATGACCAAGGAGCACACTGAAAAGATGTTCATCGGTAATCATGAAGAAAAACAAATCAAAACCACAATGAGATATCACCCCATACGCATTAAGATGACTACTGTATTAAAAAAGAAAAAAATAGCTAGTGTTAGCAAAGATGTGGAAAAATTGATGCTCTTGTACATTGCTGCCAGAAATGTAAAATGGTGTGGCTATTAAGGAAAACCATATGAAAATTAACTCAAAGTAATTAAAAATAGGATGAACATATGATATAGCAGTTCCACTTCCGGCTGGGTGCATACCCTAAAGAATTGAAAGTATTGACTCAAAGATATGTTTGTACACTCATGTTCATAGCAACATTATGCATTGTAGTCAAAAGGTGGAAGCAAGCCAAGTGTTCGTTGCCAGCTGGATGGGTAAACAAAATGTGTTATATACAGACAACTAAATATTAATTAGCTTAAAAAATGAAAAGAAATTTAATGCATATTACAGCATGGATGAACCTTGAAGAGATTATCCTAAGTGAAATAAGCCAGTAACAAAAGGATAGAGACTATATGATTCTATCTACATATGGTACCTGGGGTAGTCAAATTCATAAACAGAAAGTAGAATGGTTGTTTCCACAGGCTGGAGGGAGTGGGAATAGGGAGTTATTGTCAAATAAGTATGGGGTTTCTGTTCGAGAAGACGAAAAATGTTCTGGAGATGGATGGAGATGATGGGCGCATAACAATGTGATTATACTTAATGCCCACAGAGCTGTATACTTAAAAATGGTGAAAATTGCAAATTCTATATTATATATATATATATATTTACTACTATTAAACAAACAGACAAATGGATGGCCTAAATTTAATTAGTATTAGTAGGCAGGGATAGGAGAGAATGAGTTGAGAAATATCTACAACATAAAATAGCAACATATGGGGAAAGAGAAATGTAACCGGAAGGGTAAACTACACTATGTAATCAAAGTAGGTAACATTTAACCTGTCTTCTTTTAAGACAGAAGTAGTGGTCTAAATATACCAGAAATGGTAAGTAAGACAAAATCTTTCATATAGCAAAATCTTCAGACCAGCAAAACCTGAATGAAGGTAGAGGGCTCAGGAGAGTCTCCAAACCATTTCTATTTTTAATAAGCTCCCTAGATGACTTAAAGGCATATCAAATTTTCAAATAAAAACACTGGAGAGAAAGAAAGATTAGGAGAATGAATTGGGACATCTGGAGTACAAGATGAATCGTATAGGTAGGTGGAAGCTAACCAGAGACAGAGGTTCATGAAATACAGGAGCAGTTAACTGTGTCAAATGCAGCAGAGATGTTCACTAAAGAAAAATATATTTATTGGGTTAAAATAGCTAATTGCTGGTGACATTAGCTGGATAGTGTCAAAACAGTTGTGGAATCATAAATACAATTAACATGGGCTGTGGAAAATAAAATATCAATTGACATGATTTAAGAAGTGAATGGTAGATCATGATTTAAAAATGGATTAAGTAGAAGAGAAAGAAGGAAAGAGGCATAATCTAGAGGAATAATAAGATAAAATAAGGCTTTTTCATTCACATGAAAGGTATGTGAACATATTTATAGACAATGTAGACATCCAGCAAAAGGAGTAAGCCACCGAAGAGAAAGGAGAAGAGACATGAAGCATATGAATTATAACCAAAGAACAAGGTAAGCTTAACTGGAGGTGGCTAGTTAAACATATGCCTCTCCTGGATTTCCGAATTTTCTTCAATGTATGCAGTAAGCCTTAAATTGCTTCGGTTGAAACTAAAAAAAAATTTTGTCTCATAATTATTTTCTTTCTCAAAAAACTATGATGGTACTTACATTGTGGTGCATATTTTAGGTAGATATTCAAGGAATTCAGAATCTAAACATTTCTACACATCTCATAGTTTGTTGTCTTTTCTTCCTCAGCTTGAGATTCAAATAAAAGGCTGGAAAACTGATGTTCTATTTTACTTTTTGCTTCTTCTCTCAGGATGAGTGCCTAGGGGGCACCTCTGCACATGCACTATAAAGGAAATGTCACATGTGTACCTATGCTGCAAGTGAGGAGTTAAATGGGGCCGGCAGGACAGAGCACAGCTCTTAAAGTGTCTTCTGCAAGAAATCATAAAGGTCCTTGCAGAGATAGCTTCATTTACAGGTGCTGAATCTTGATCTTACTCATTTCATTTGTAACACACGAATTGCAGAAGAGATTAAGAAACACTTCAGGGTAATAGAAATGCAAAAGAGCACCCCGCAAGAAAAATCTCACCACCAGCACTATGAACAGATTACACCATTTGTGTGTCCGTTTCCACTTTAGGTAAAGGAGCAGTTGAACTAAGAATCCATCTGGCCTAGGCAACAAAATATGCTCAATGAAATTAGTTTTTGAAAGTTTAATGCCAGAAGTATATTATGTCACTAGACGAGCGTGGATTATGTTACCAGGACTCTTCTCTGGAATACAATATTAAATCCTTAAGTGTCTCAAAAGAACGCCAAAAGGAATAGAGCTAACTCAAAGTAGTGTGATAAAATCTTTGACAGCCTTAGAGAAATTTAGAAATAATTTCCTCTATTTCAAAATTGGTAATCCTCCTCAGACTTAAACAACTAGAGGAGTGGGAGATTCAAATAATTAATTACCTCATGTAGGAAAATATGCATTTTCTATAAGAACACACACACACCCAGAAAAAAGCAACAGTGTAGTTTATCAAAGTGGTACTCATGTGGAAGATGTTCAGTTCCTACTTATTGGAAAATACTTATTTTTTTAGTCTGCTATTTTCTATCCTTAGGAAAGGACATGCAAAAATCATGTGTTTTTCACAACTTGTGAAAGCCACAGGCATATAAAAATGTTATTTAAAAAATCCACTGTGCTAATCTGCTCTTAATGGTAATGAAATATTTTATGTAATTACGTAAAAACTACAAAAAACAACAGATAAATATTTGCCATTATCCATTTTCTACTGTTGGAAGAGTCACATATACCCAGAAAGATGCAAAGCATTTGAAAAGCTAACCAGTGAACCAGAATGATGAGAGAAATATTACTGATACCAAAACATGAAATGATAAAAATATGTTTTCAAAACACCTCATAACCTATGTCAAACATTGTCATGCAAGTTTATTTATATTTGGCTAGTTTTTCTTCTTCACCCACTGCATTTATTTATTAATTTAAAAATATTTTCTGATTGCTTTCTTTGTGCCAGATACTGGTCTGAGCACTGGGGATACTAGAGAAACCAAAAATAGCAACAACGATAACAAAACCAAACCAAAGAAAACCTGTGTTTGTAGAATTAAGTTCAAGTGAATTCACTCTATTGTCCAAACCTGACAATTCTTTCTATATATTATTGTTGGTAACTGCCTCCTCATTTCCTATTCTTCTGTCACTCTTTTCCTTCCAATGTTTAATCTGGGTTACTGAAATGCCTCCCCAAGAAATCTTCCTTTTCCAGTGATTCTCCTTTTTAACCAGTGAACCCTCTTCTATGATTTATTTTTCTTTAAAAAATTTTAATTATGACAGAACTCTGCTCAAAAACGTTTAATTGCTTTCTTATTGCCTAGAAATTCCTCAACATTCTTTAAGGCAGTTTATTTATGAACAATGATTTGATTTTCCAGAATGCTCTGCAAATTATGCCACTTAACTAATCCTAATGTTAAAAAGGACTGCTTCCTACTCTCAGGAGTGTCACTTGGATTTCTGGCTTCCATGCCTTGGTTGCTGCTACACATCAGACAATTCCCACATTTCCCTGTTAAAATTTTTAACTTATTTTTCAAACACTTGAGTATACCTCCTCTTCTATAATATTTTTATAATCCCCAGGCTAGTGCATCTTCACTCATTTTAATTCTCACAACCTCCCTTTTCATTTGCATGAGAGGCCTCACAGTTGCCTTTTCTTATATAAACTTTTCAACACATTCTTCGTTTTTTGGAGGCAGAGGGCATTGCTTCTGAGTCCTGGCTTCATTACTTACTGAGTGACCTTGACATACTTCACTTCTGATTCATTTTTCCCACAGCAAAGTAGAAACAGATTATTTACAGAATTATTAGAAATCATGTATGTAGAAATCCACAAGGCATCTGCATGTAAACTACCATTTGAGAAATATGGCTGTATATTCTAGAATAGAGACACACGCTAGGTTTCTTTATGGTTACAGTCACAGTGTCTGGCCAATATTAGAAATGTAATACATATTTGTAAAATATTGTACTGGAGGACAATGCTTATTTTCAATGAACGTCATGACTACAAAATGCTGGGTATTTAAATAAAACCTGAGACTTTCAAGCACAAATATGCATAAAATTTGGAATCTATTTAGGTACTTATAAATAGAAAATTTTGTTTTCATTTAATTTTTCTCCATTATCTTCCTCTTGTTTCACTGCACAGGAAGAAATATATTACATTAATGCATAATCAACAAGTAAGCTACTTCATATTGCATTATGTATTTACTAAACCTATGCATTATATTTTTATTGCTTATTCCTCATTGATGACCTTTGAAAAATTAGTTGCAATGGAAGTTTTAAAGCTTTATTACTATATGTAAATTTCTTATTAAAAGAATCTGATTTTTCAGCAAATCTACAAGTTAGATATGAAAATTAACTTTTTCTTCTATCTTATAAAAAGAAAGTTTTCAAATCCAAAGAAAACAAGACTTTGGGTACGGATAAGTGTTAATAAATATAAAAATTTAACTATAATAATACTCTATGATAGTCTACTGATTTTCACTGCCAACAAGTGAAAGTAGTATTTTCAGGGGGAGTCAAGGGAGTGAACATTTTTTTGGTAAAAGGAAGTAAAGAGTTGTAATTACACCTACAACAATATTGTAGTGAGTAATCGTTATAAACATACACAATTTTTGGATATAAACTATAAAAAATCAAAAAGAGAAACAGTTTAGAAAAGTTCCTGTAATTTGAAAACTAATATATGTTTTAATTTTATGAGTTTAGTCAAAATTGTAGTATGGAATATTTGGGGTATGAAGTCCATCTGTAGCATAGAATATTTCGGGTATAAAGAGATGAACTTCTTCAGGTATAGCATACCTTTCTCTAAAATACCCAGCAGTTAGAAATTCTGTCCATTTTGTTAATACATTTTGGACTATTTACATTCTATTATTAAAGGAAATTACCAGAATTTCTTAAATTTTATGAATTTAGGTATAGATTCAAGTTTAATCTATACAGATTTACGGAACGAAAATTAGAATTTTTTCTCTGATTTGAAGAGAATTGATGATTTTCTAATATGTTAATCATAGTTAAGTAGAATAGTCGTATATATTTGACAACATAAACTATATTTATAGATATATATTTGTTATAATCATGTAGCTAGAATCAGAAACATATTTGAAATAGCAAACACAACAATCAAAGAAACTAGAACGTCTTTAGTATGAATAATTTAGCTACAGTAAAATGTTAGTAAATTGTTTTTATTATGCCTGATCCATCAGTTAGTAAAGTCCTATATGGTTGCCAGCATGTCTTGTAACTGAAATCAACTAATTATTCCAAGTCATGAGTAAGTGAAGGAGAATAAGAAGGTAACAGAAAAGAAAGAGGAGAAAGAGAAAAGAGAATAAACTCTCACTGTAGTGCCTTGCAGAAACTGGTATTTTCCACCTAGGTAGTTGATTCCCACTTAGCAGTTAACTCAGCATGAGATCCATTCATAATTTCTATTATCATTTCTGTTTTTAGTAATCACTTTTTGAGTATCCATACACACTACATTACAAATAAATTATTTCTGGATAAAAATAAAGAAAATTACAATATACTCAAGAACTGTGACTCCTAAGACAAATAATGAATTCAAATAAATAAATAAAAAGTATTTTATTTAATGGTTATAGTGACAGACAAATTCAAACAGGAGATGAGTAGAAAACTCAGAAATACAGTGGAAAACTCCACTATGTTTTACTATTATACTGATATATGTGTGATTAATAGAAACATCAAAATAAAAATAATTCAAAGTAATCAGTATTAAAATTAATATTTGATTAACATTTAAAAGGCAATTTTTAAAGCTAGGTTTCCAAATTAAAGTGATGAAAGGAAATTATGAATTTATATCCCTTCTATTAAAATTGTATGTTTTTATATGTTTCTCTGTCCACGTAGCTAGTGTGTGGAGAGTAATGACTGGTTCTATTTTGTCATTTTAAAGTATGCATTATATGTGGAATATCTCCTTGATGCTCAATGAATAAGAATCAACCTAGTAAGACAAGGCATACTCATTCATTTATTTACTTACACTAAAAGGATATAAACTCTGGCCACTATGTTAAAAGGTCAATCAAAACTGGCCAATTTCTTTTTTTTTTTTTTGAGACGGAGTCTCGCTCTGTCGTCCAGGCTGGAGTGCAGTGGCGCGATCTCGGCTCACTGCAAGCTCCGCCTCTCGGGTTCACGCCATTCTCCTGCCTCAGCCTCCCAAGTAGCTGGGACTACAAATTTCTAACAAGAACCATTGCCAGTTGCCAAAGAGTGACCAAAGTAATGATGCTGCTTATTTTATCCCACACTGACCTCACTCCCAGCAGATTATGAAAACTTGCATGATTTTAGCAGTAAAAGTAAAGAGTAAGTGTTACACATAACATACCTTACAGTTTGGCCTTATTGTGCTGCTCCTTCTGAAAGCGGTCAGAGTGGCAGTCATCTGACTTGACAGAATTGTGATATACATACATATAGTGTATATACATTTTTGCTGTCTTGGTGGTTGTCTTCTCATTTTCAGAAGGCATTTCCCTATGCACCACTTTTTCTGTTAGCCTTATGGTCTTCAAACAGTGATTTTTCACAAATGCAGCTATTCTGCCTTGTCAGCAAAATGTGTCTACTACTGTCACTTCATAGGCATAATCAGGCTGTAAAAGGTTTATAAAAAAATTCTCCGGCTCACATGATAGAAACCATGTAATTTCATGGTATTACTAGATAATTAGTTAGAAATCCTTCTGCAATCCAGCTCAGTTATTAAGGTGGGCCACTTTATTTATGACTTGGCTAATCATTACATAGTAAGGATATCCAAAAGAATATTCTCTAGTTAGAAATGTACAAAATCGCAATGGTTTATTAAAGTTTGACTAGGCAGAGGCTGGCTTTAATGAAGGCTTAGTAATATATATATTTCATTTGAAAATTAAATGAATATTTTAAAAAGGCATCCTGAAAGTTACAGTATTATTTAGAATTGTATGTATTTGTTTGAACATGAATTTTTCATAATGTGATTTTAAAAAGATGAAGATGCCTACTGCAAGTATCCAACTTGCTCCACTTGAATTTACATAGTGCTGCATGAAATGTTATGGCCACACCTTTTGCATTAATACAATATTTTCAAGGGTGTATGTCTGTAACTGAAAAAAAAACGTACTTGGCATTTAAATTGCCTAATGCAAAGTATTTGAAGAGCAATTTTAATTTTAAAGGTATATATCCTTTTACACTTTTGTCACTAACAAATTGGATTAAATGCATAGTTAAGAAATGGTTAAGAAACACCCAAAATGAATTTATAGTTGGGTTGGATTTAGCAACTATAATCTGTTTGTGATGTTAAATTCTTTTCTGATATAAATCAAAGTCTAAAAAAGTCCAAACTTTATGCTGTCAACAAAGATAATCTAACCTATGATGCACCTTAAGTATTTATTACATTGGTGAATATTACAAAGAACTGTATGTTGCAATGTTTTAAAAAATTAAAAATCAAATGTAAGTTACTGGAAACATATTTCCAGTCAATTTATAGGTTATTTCCTTCTGTCTTCTTCAAATATAAAGACAACAGGAACAACTCCAATTCTAAGAAAGTAATTACACATATCAAGACCTGCCAAAGAAATTCAAGGCAGGTAGTAGTAGGTGAATATTACAGTGGAGAGAGAAAATCCTGGAGATGGATATTCAGCTCATGTACTAGGGTTAGATCAGCAGCTTTGGGTAGTGAAAAATAAAAGGAAACTCCTGAGGATATAACACATCTCAAGCCAAGCGATATTCACTCAATTTCTTTTCTTTTACTGATGTTTTCCCAGCTGCTATCCATTATTTCTGATGAAGATTTCTTTCTTCCCTAACCCACCACATAATATAATGCAGCTACCAACATGCAGTGGTTTTTACATGTAAAACAAATCCATGATCCATTTCTCTCTCCCCGCTCCCTGCCCCTCCTTCTTGTTGGTAGTGTTAGAAGGACACTGAGATAGGGTCAAATGTTTAATTTTCTTCTTTGCCTACCAGTCTCTGTTTGCATATAGACAGGGACTAGTAATGACACACACACACACACACACCCCTAAACACACACACACACACACACACATTCAAGCTAAGCTCCTAATGCTCCTACTGACAGCAAACAGACAGACAAAAGCCATCTACACATCAGAAGGAAATTGCAAGGAAATATCATCACAGAAACTAGGCCCAGGGCTTTGCATTTCCAGTCAGGACTTTTCCTGGGAACTATGAATGAAAAAATGGAATAGGCACCGCAAAGTGCCTGGCATATACAGAATTCTAGGGTTGTTTGGAAACAACCTCAGAAATAGTCTCTCTTCCAATTTTTCTCTTTACTCTGCTTTTGTTGTTGTTGTTAACTTCATGTTGCCACCAATGGCTGTACCTTGCGCCAGCCCCAGGAGCCTGTGAAAGTGTGGGAGGTGAGAGAGGTTTCACAGGCTGCTATCTTGAGAATCTAAGTAAGGAGAGCAGGCAATTTCAAATGCAGCAGCAGAAAAATGCTTCAGTTCAAGAAACACTAGACTGTTCTGACTATTCTTAGTGGCTATTCCAAAGTAAGATCTTTGAGTGACTCAGATTATTTTAAATATCAGCTTGTATAATCTTAAGAAGTTCATAGATTAGTGTAGTTTTCAAAATAAATTATATAAATGCATAGCCATTTATAACCCAAACTTAACTATTTTTAAGAGGTTAAGGAAATAAAATAACAGAAGAGTCAACCAAAAAATAAAAACTGCAAACCAATTATTCTTGAATAATGGTAAGGCAAAATTCACTTATGCATGATATATTTTATATTACTCCCCAAAGAATTATTACAAGCTTTAGGAGTACTCAAAGCAACAAGGTTAAATGAAGAATAAATTTACCAATTTTCAAAATTTAATTTTATACACACACACAAATAAAACAAATTTTAACAAATTTAAAATTCATGGTCCCCCAAATTATTTTTCATTATTTAACTCAATAGGAACTTTCAGATCAACACGTAAATATCGTAAAAATATAGCTGACTCCACATTATGCAATATACTATAGCAAAAGAATATTAAAATAGTAGATAAGAAAGGGCACTGGAGTTTTGTAAAACAGGAAAAAAGAAGTCCTGTATTTTATACATTGAATATTTATCCACAATAGCATAATTTGTCTAAAAATAATGATCTACAATTATATAACAAGGAGTATCTTGGGATATTTAAATAATTCGAACATTTATTTTTTAGAAAAGTGGTATAGCAAATAAGAATTATGCAAATAAATAACCATTCTAAGAAAAAACTGTCAAAAATAATCCTACAATGACATACT
Source organism: Pongo abelii (assembly GCF_028885655.2). Taxonomy (NCBI): domain Eukaryota; kingdom Metazoa; phylum Chordata; class Mammalia; order Primates; family Hominidae; genus Pongo; species Pongo abelii. Next base: position 93,608,951 of record NC_071999.2, on the reverse strand, counting down.
TGAAATGTTTCATATCCAACAAGGCAAAACAAGTAGAAAAGGGACACTAATTCACAATTAGAAGTCAATATTTTACATGGTTTTGCACTTTTGTCTTTACCTCAATTACGTGGCACCTAGTGTCAGATTACTTGTAAAAAGTATTAAAAAGGGGGCCGGGTGTGGTGGCGCATGCCTGTAATCCCAGCACTTCGGGAGTCCGAGGTGGGTGGATCATGAGGTCAGGAGTTTGATACCAGCCTGACCAACATGGTGAAACCCGTCTCTACTAAAGATACAAAAATTAGCTGGGTGTGGTGGCGCATGCCTGTAATCCTAGCTACTTGGGAGGCTGAGGCAGGAGAATCACTTGAACCTTGGTGGCGGAGGTTGCAGTGAGTCGAGATCGCGCCATTGCACTGCAGCCTGGGCAACAGGGCAAGACCCTGTCTCAAAAAAAAAAAAAAAAAAAGTACAAAAAAGGGAGAGATTAAAAAAAAATCTCTATTTAAATTTAACCTGCATTGGCTGTATTTGTACACTCAAAATCTCCTTCATTTTTTTCTAGATGAAAACCATATTTTTGAAATATTAGTATATTTGACAATGAAATCTGAAGATGAGTGAGTATTGCTAACATCTTGCTTACCATCCCCTTAAGATGAAAACCATATTCACTTGACAAAGTATAGCCTGCAATGGCAACATTAGTAAGCCACACTCTGTTCTGAAAACATGACAGACAGAGATGATATCTCACATGTCTTCTTGGCATCATTTTCTTCCGGTGATTGGTAAGATAAAAGGATTGCTAAAAGTATATGCTACTCCTTCCTTCTAATCTTCAACAGGTTCTTGTTTTGTACAATTTATAAGAAAAATGCTCATGATTGCTTACAAAATATGAAATAAAAAATACACAAATTGATAAAACAAGCAACCGTTCCTGCAAAATTTGTATAACACAACATGAACGAATGCCTGATATCATAAAACACAAGCTGAACAATGGAGACATTGTTTGCATCTTGCTTCTTCAGTTCTCTTATGTTTGCAAACACAAAAGATAAGTTTACTGCACCAGTTTAAAATTGCTGGCTTTGTGAATTTCTCTTTATTAGTTATGTACTGGAGTGTTTTAACATATGTTAAAGATAATAAAGGTATTGAAATAGTGACACTATCAGAGTACTTAATCATTTTATCATATGTGGTTATATTATCTCACAGAAAATATATTTAATGCCAAACTTTGAGTTTTCTTTTTAAAAATCCCAATCAGAAGACTAAAAACAATTATGTGGTTTTGACCACATTTTAAAATAATGAGTATGAAATCTGTTTATTTTAGAAGAGAAACACATTATAATATTATTATTGAAGAGCTATATTTTTACTTAAGAAACTTTAAATTAAAATTAAAAGGAATATTTTAAAAGAAAGAATTACTTGTTCATTAGAACACAGCTTTCACAAAATTTAATTATATTTATTGAAGTAGAAATAAAAGACTTATGTACCAATAAATGACTTAAAACTGAACAGTGGAATGCCAAAATACATTTTTTGCCCAAGCTCATAGTAATAATTACGTATATTAAGTAAATATACATAATTATATTTGTATATATACATAAAAATATAAATTTTTAATTATGTGTATTAAGTAAATATACATAATTATTATATCAGCCAATCAATGCCAAAAAACTGTGTATATTTTCTTTGCTTGTTTTTAAAACTGTTAACTAATATCAGAATAAACATAGCTGCACATATGAAAAAATGCAACTGTTAGAAGTGCACTCCATTTTTCTATTAATATCCCATATGAAAAATGAAGCAAATGCAGTTAAAAACAATTTTTTTAAAGCTCTGTTAACTAGTAGTTGCAAATAATTAGATTTGGTGGCTATCTTATGTCTTCTTTAATGTTTTGATTAAATCCCCTATCAATGGATACTTTTTAACCAAGATGAAAAATATAAACCACAAAAAGGCAGGCGAGTTATTGTCTTGGAGGCCTACATTTTCTACTTGATTGGCAGGCTTCACCTTCCATGTAAGATGAATGAGTCAAAATACAGTGTTTCTGTCTCTGGTGCTGAATTGGGTTTCCAGCTCGGCATCCCCTAATATCATTGCTGTCACATATCCTGTGATTCTGTAGCTAGAGGTACGTTCTATAGTCTTGAAATCTTTTTTGACACCTGATGCACCTTCATCATAATATTACTGTCATCAAGCAGAATGTCACGAACAAATTAGCAAGTAGAAAAAATACATTTGCAGCAACATGAGTGTAACTTCTGTAAGTAATAAACCTCAAGTTAAAATTAAATCCAAAAGAGAGAAGGAGACTGAAAGGGGGGAAGTATGATTTATCTACTTCAGTTTTCCTAGCATACTTAAAGCAGAGTCAGTGAATTCCTTGTTATGAACAATTAGAACAATGTAAGTATAACACATTTTCAGAACTCAAAGTAATGTAACCTTTTAAAGAGAGATCACAATGTACCGTGATAAAGCCTTTAACTGAATTCAATATTGTCAACATGTACAAAGATTTATAATCACTTTAAAATGTCTTTGATTTCCGTATACAGACAAATGCCAAAATCCTTGTACAACAATTCCTCAAATAATGTTTTATCATTCAGCATCGTTTCATTACAAACTTGATGAGGGAAAAACAACCAACAAACACAGAAACCCTGCAGGGACCACTGTCTGTGTGGAGTTTGCACGTTCTTCCTATGTTCTCATGGGTTTTCTCTAAGTATTCCAGTTTCCTCTAGTATCCCAAAGATGTGCATGTTGGGTTCATTGGTGTGTCTACACTGTCCCAGTCTGAGTGAGTGAGTGTGGGTGTGTGTGAGTGCACCCTGCAATGGGACGATGTCCTGCCAATGGTTAGTCTTTTTTTTTTTTTTTTTTTTTTTTAGACAGAGTCTCACTCCCTCACCCAGGCTGGAGTGCAGTATCACGATCTCAGCTCACTGCAACCGCTGCCTCCAGGGTTCAAGCTTCAGCCTCCCAAGTAGCTGGGATTACAGGCGTGTACCACTACACCCAATTAATATTTGTATTTTTAGTGGAGATGAGGTTTCATCATGTTGGCCAGGCTGGTCTGGAACCCCTGACCTCAAGTGATTCACCAGCCTCAGCCTCCCAAAGTGCTGGGATTACAGGCAAGAGCCACGGCGCCTGGTCCCACGATTACTTCTTGCCTTGCACCCTGAGCTTCTGGGATAGGCTGCAGCCACTGCAGACCCTGAACTGAAATAATTGGGTAAAAAATAATTTTACTTGATTGTATTAATCATTCACATATATATGTATATATATATCTCACATACATTTCAATGTTTAGTATTAGAAGTGTTTTGCTCTTTATTTAGAAATTTGGTGATGTTTTCGTGACCAGAAATATGCCCTAGGAACTTAACTCTTGTTTACATCATTAACCTATGGTAAAATTGCTTTCGTTATATGTTTTTTTTGCTTACAGTCGCAGTTTCCAAGAGCCTTTCAATAACTTTGAGTGAGTATTTACTCTATTTACTTTAGTTTCCAACCCCTTCTGGCTTGTTGCAATACAAGAGTTATCAGATAAACATGCTATGTTACATACAGTGCAAGAAAGGAATAGGACAATCTAGATACAGAGATAAATATTTTAACATTCCTGAATCACATATAATTATAGTAATTGACACTGTAATAATATATCATGAAATGTAGTCCAACGATAATGTAAAAATGTTAATATGGATCATGTGAATAATCACTATATAGGAATATTTGTACCAAAATTCCATATCCAGAATAAATAAAAATTTAATGAGAAAAATGTGAGACTCCAAGCACCTAATCCTATTTAATACACAATCTCATTCCAGCATTTCAGCTATAAATCAATAGAGATACCCAGCCAAAATATAAGGATATATATTTTTTATGACTAAATAAATATTTGGTAAAAGAAATGACTTTTGTTTTTTAATAGAGATTTTCTTTATAGCACCATAGGTCCAGTGTAACAGTTCCAGATGATAACAACTACAAAGAGTTTTATTACAGAATGACTTCTAGAAGAAAAATGTGGCAACAATAATAACTTAACTCATTTCAAGAAAATGAGATCAAATGGGATTTTGTCCAGTACTTCTAATATTTCATTATACACGTCTAACAGCAACGTTGAGGCAGATTATAGTGTAGTGAGATTAAGAATTTGTTTAAAATTATTTACCCAAAATTCCTAGAAGATTATCATATTTATTTATTTACTACATGACAGATACTAAGTTCAGAACTCCTTAAAGCTAACTTAAGATTTATTATTTTGGCCAGACACAGTGGCTCACGCCTGTAATCCCAGAGCTTTGGGAGGCCAAGACGGGTGGATTACCTGAAGTGAGTAGTTCTAGACCAGCCTGGCCAACATGGTGAAACCCTGTCTCTACTAAAAATACAAAAATTAGCCGGGCATGGTGGTGGGCACCTGTAATCTCAGCTACTTGGGAGGCTGAGGCAGGAGAATCACTTGAACTCAGGAGGCGGAGGCTGTGGTGAGCAGAAATTATGCCACTGCACTCCAGCCTGGATGACAGAGCAAGACTCTGTCTCAAAAAAAAAAAAAAATATATATATATATATACACCTATATATAGATATGTAGATAATTTTATAAATTGTCTTAGTTTGGTAATACCTACAATCTGTTTCCTTTGCTTCACTGTAACCCCATTTCATCTGCATGGGAAATTTCTTGTTTTATAGAAAGATTTTAAAATGGAAAAGAATCTTTATTCATAGTACATATAATACAGAGCAAAATTAAACCAAACATCGCTGCTCCTATTATGATGGTTACGAATTTTTCATAGCTATGGCCCAGAGTACACATGTAAGAGTATGAAAATTCATACTACTATTGATTATCATGTGAAAAACCCACGTAAGTGATTTTTGTAATTATTTATAAATAAAAACTACTTCTTTAATATTTTCTTCTTTCTCTGGCACTGGAAGTAGTATTGCCTGTAGTATTATTCATAATACATATAATGACTAAATTTTGATGAGATTTAACTTTAAGACATTCCAAATAGAAATTTAGCCATATAAAATTTGCATTAAAGCTGTACACATTATTTAAACAAAAATAATTTAAATTTCTGAAAATACACATGGGATTATATTTTTCCAAGTCACTTTACAAAACTATTTATAATAGGATATAATATATTATGATGTAATATATTATCAATATGTACAGCTTACATTTTTCACACAGTTGTCTAGATGTTATGTCGTCTATTTTTCAATTTAACAAACAAAAATGTAATTTCAACTATAAATGTGGGTACTCATGCACATGAATATCCACATTCCCACTTAAAAAGACAGATACACTGATGTTCTCATGTTAGCACTATTCATAAAATCATGTTTCATGTATTAAAAAGAGATTCAATTTTTAGGAAAAAAGCTATGTATTTTTCTTTTTAAAAGTATTTACTATGAATCAGTATATTATAAAACATCTTTAGTATCCAACATTATAATTGGTTTTGCAGTTCTAATTTAGAAAATTCATTGTTTAAATGACTTGTCTTTGATTTTAGTTTAAATGTTATTTAAATGCTCAATGAAATAGCTACATTTAGTTTATTTATAAATTAGTCAACCTATTATTTTTATTTTATACGACAGATAATGATTTTGTTTAAAAATAATCAACAGAAATTCAAGTTAATTTTAAATAAATAAGTGTAAAACTGATTTGATATTAAGAAATTAGAGAAAATAATAGGAAAAAAAGATCTTTCCTAAATACAAAAAAATCCAGTTTTCATTTTGATTATATTAGTTACTTTGAAAAGATGCTTAATATTTATTCTTCATTATTCCACATAAGTATAGTATTCTTAAATGTAATCTATACTTTATATTTATCATCAGATTGCTATTGAAATGCTTTGATAATATTAATATCTCATGAAACAAAACTAGGTGTAGTTCTGTGAGCATACATTTTATAATGCAAACACAATATCAATGTATCTTAATGTATTAACATCATATATTCAATATAAAATTTATTCTTATTTTGGAAGGAAAATTATTACAAGAGTTTATAAAAGAAAAAAATAGGTATTTAAAGTACAAAGATTTTTTAGTAGTATTCCAATATTTTTAATGGGCAAAAGAAGTGAAAACAGAACTTTGAAGTACATGAATCTTAAATATAATGTTAAGGAATTAAAAGATGTGGCTACAAAGTCAAACTCCTTCACAATCTCAAATTATACATTCTCCAAAGTATTCAAAGTGATGACAGTAAGTAAATACTTCATCATCTAAGTACTCATCAAGGTTAAAGTTTGGACAAAAAGAATGAAGAATATATATTTTGCTATCAAAATAGCTAAAAGACTTCTAAAATTGTGCTGTTTGGTGTTCATAAGTGAAACTCAAATACCTCTTTACTTATGCCTCCTGCTTTCTGATGTTATGTTTAACAAAACATGCAAATTGAAAGTTAAAATTATTTTGTTTTACCTCAAATATGAATACAGCTAAAATTTTCATAGCAAATAAAATTTCCTAAATTATAATTGATGTATGAAAAGCTTAGAAAAATGTTACTATATATTCAGAAAATACTGTATCCTTTAGTCATGGTGCCTTATGACAAAATGCAATGATATCTTAAAATATTACAACTCTTCTACTGAAATATACGTGCAGTCAGCCCCAGAGAAAAATGTGTCCCTGTGTAGGCAACTGCCCTGAGGAATGTATTATTCCTTCTGGATTACTTTCTTCCCTCGAGGTAACATTGTCATTAAAAAGATGAACTGCTTTTCTACTCCCAGGAGAAAATACATAGTGTCCAGAAAAGCTTTCTAAATAGATAAACACCTCTCCAGACTTAAAAAAAACCAGGATCATATTCGTTGAAAATGCCAGAAAATTTCACCAGCATCTCCATTAAGGCATACCCTGAACTTTAAAACAGTAATGTAAGTGCAGAACAGCAACAATTACTTTTCTTATTATTTTTGAAAAATGTAACCAATTATACTATCAAAGCAAAATAAATAATTACAATTAAAGACTGGGAAATGAGTTTTATGCCGAAGTTCTCTAGTCCTATTTCCATTTTTCTCTTAACTATCTGAACTTAATTAAAACAAACATAGACTAAAAGGGAGCCATTTGGAAAATATTTTCTGTGTTTAGTATGAATATAAATATCACTAGTAACATCCCAATGGTTTTCCAAAAATTTTCATGCCAAAGTACTAAACACTCACCTGATATCCTTATTGACATTTGAGCCATCTTTGCAGTTTATGTCAAGATAAACGGTGTTATGATGGAGCACTCAAGAAGTTTTTGATATTCACTAAATTCACCTTGGTCTGCAGACATCTATAAGTACATATTTGTTAATCCATTAGGTGCTTACTGAATGCCAGGCACAATTCTAGAATATGGTGATAGATAAAACCATTATCCCACTATCTGTTTGTTTGTTTATATAGTAAATATTAACTGAAGCATTTCCTATTTTGTTTACATTGTATTTGGCCAATTAATTAGAAAGAAAAATTTGTGGTCAAAGTAATTCTGGATTAATTGTCTTGCATGGAACGGAAACAACATTGTAAAGAACAATGCAAATGTTGTAAGTTGTAAGATGATTTTCACTAAGACCTTTTTATTAGGTGTGAGTACCAGCTTGCTGCACTTCTAAAATCTTTCAAGATATTAGCTTTAATGTACTGAAGTTTCTGTTCATTAATAGAGAAGGTAATGATTTATTTATTATGTTTATAGTGGACTTGTCATTGCTACCATTTTAAATTTTAGTCATTAGAATTCTCTGTTTATAACCCTGTATAAAGATTCCTCTAAGCTTCTGATGAGGATCTCGGATTGTCACTGAGACTAGTAAATAGCAGTGGTAATGATATTTGAAAATGTTAAAAATATAAATAGTTTTATTATTGGATTAACAGCCAAATTTATACCACAGCGAATAAAGGAAACTAGAACAACTTATATTATTAATCATTAGGTATAAGAGCAGTTGCTAAATTTAGAATATTAAAATGGTGAGTGATATATTGCATATTTATTGTATCTTTTCCAATTAATTCTGCAAAAAAAGGCCAAAGATCTTTAGATATTGTAAGTATGTTCAGTATTGTTTGAATTAAAACTGAAACAATGGAAATTACCTCACACATAACTTCAAAATGTGTTAAAAGCAAATAAAATAAGCAAATAAAAATTATCTAATTTAGAAAGGTCACTCAATTTTTTGAGAAATACTGATGATATCTTATTAAACATACTGCAAGCTCAATGTTATTTCAAAAGGTAAAAATATGTAAGAAAGTCAATAAAACTAAACTAGTAAGTTCTTTCTTTTACAAAGGTGTCATACTTTTAAAGTTGCCATTAATTATCTACAAACAATTATTTCATTTTGTAAAATAAAAGTTAATGGAGAAATTAAATAATATGTTTTGAACTAATTATTTTACAAATATTAGACACATACACAGTAAGAGAAAGATGTTTTCTCTAAAAGATATAATCATCCCTTTCATAGGTGCGTAATGTAAATAACAGTAATAATTAATTATCATGTTGCTGATTTTAGAGTCACAGTTGTCATACACCTAGTAGAGAAAACTGAAAATCTAAATTTATTTCAGCTGTTCATAAACCAAGTTCATTGGATTCATTTTTACAATTGAAATTAAAGCAGAGGCACAAAGAAAGTTGCCAAAGACACACCATCAATCTGTGGTGGACGAAGAAACATAATTTGGAATGACAGAATCACCATTTTAATGTTTAGCCATTGGCTATCATTTGATAAAAATAACAGCAAATACCTCGCACCTCTTATTTCCTCATTTGAGGCACAACCTATACTTTCAGTGAGCTGAAAAGCTAAGATGATGACTAAACCAAATCAACAGTGAAAAAAAATCCAACTAATTATATATTTATGTAGAAACATATAATAGCAATATATAAAGCTAAGTAACATTTTGTTATAAAAATGATAGAGGAAATAAAATCCAAAATTATTTTAGATAGTATTTCAGTTTTTTGTCTCAAGGAAAACAATCTTAAAAGGAAACAAACATATTTGGAGAGTTTGAGAATTTCATTACATTATCTTTTACTTCCTGTAGGTCTATATCTATTTACAAACAACCTGTCAAAGACACAATAAGCAATGGTGAAGAATATATTTCTTCTACTCATTATTTTGTTCAAAGACATTGAAAAAAAAATCACCATTCTGTCTTCCCCCCATTTAAAAAAGTTTTGGTCTTAATTCTATTCGATCAGATTTTCCGAGTTATACCTGTCATCCTAAAAATGATTCTCATATTTGATGTTTCACATATTTCCAATGAATTGGCCATTTACACTCTTGTCAAGTATATGAGCAGTTGAACAGTTTAGGAAAAGCTTCTGTGTATGCTGCAATTATAATTTCCCTTCTGTATTCACATACCTCTTAAATTACTGCTGCCACTTCCCTTATGATGTCCAGGGGCTGTGAGAGACAGTGCATTTTACAAAATCACCTAAACAGGAGTAATTTCATCTCTGGGAGACTCCAAGTCACTGTAAATGGTTAACTTTAACACATATATGTATATTTCAAATACAATATTAATATACAACATACCAGCTCCCCCTTTTCATGTAAAATTATTCATTCTCACGTTTCTTATATTTAAGTTTTATTTCCTTAATATAAACCTACATAGTATTTGCTACCTCGTATATCACATATAAAGCTTTGATAAACTCTGAGCTCCCCAAGAACAATATCTAAAAATCCATGATTATGATAGATACATTTTAATATTAGAGGAACAAATTTTATTTAATCATGATTGAAAGTTAAAATACACTTATGGTCTAGCTGGTAATGTAAAATTATTTGAAGTTTCTAGGTTAAGACAATATGGAAGTACAGAAGCTATTCATCTAGCCTAAAATCATTTGAATTCAAAATTTTTTTTTAAGGAAATAAAGCTGACCTGATCAAATAAAACAGATTTTTCAGGAGTTACCACATGAGCCATCAGTTGGCAACGAAGATTCTTAATGTTTGTAAGCACGCAATAGTGGCATTTTGTAAACTATATTACCTACCCTGTTAACAAAAGTGTGTAATTTAAAATATACTAAAAAAGAAATTGCCACCTTTATGTTTTAGATGTTGTATATTTAAAATTACTAATGAATCACAAATTCATGGTAACAATTTAAAATCCCCATCCCCTTATTCACATTAAGTCCTGCTTACGTAGTTCTTGATTGCCATGTTAGAAATTGAGTCATATTTTTATTTGAATACTGTGGGGGATGTCATGAATTTGCCTTAGGATATTCTTAAAATTCTTTTCTAAGCAAAATAAAGAGATATATCACCTTTTTTTTTCTTTCAAAAAATAACAGGGAGGTAGGGGACAGTGGTAGAATGATTCAGTTGTGAGAATTAAAGGCAGTGATAGAGACCGTTTTCCATGTGTCTGACCTTGGGCACAGAGCTTCTAAATGAAGAGACTAGGCCAAAACCATAATAGGACAACAGATGACTCAAGTGCATGCTATGCAAACAAATACCTTCTCTGGGGTAAAAATTCTTAAAAGAAGATGAAATTCATTGTTAAATTAAAAGTCAAACATAGTGAAAGCCATATGAAATTAGTAATTTCCTAAAATGCTTACTTTTATAGAAAGACCCTCTTTAATTTTCTGTATATATATATATATATATATATATATATATATATATAAATTATATATATAAAATCTTGGAGAGGATATTTAAAATTTATAATCTGGATACTCAATAATTATCGTTTAACATTCAAAAAAAACAATTTCCAGTGAAATACTACATTTTCATCTAAGAATTAGGGATCTTTCATCATAACTGGGTAAGAAATATATCATTATACTGATTGAACAGGTTTAAATGACAGGCTGGTGAATGATTTTGAATATTCTCTAAAATTAGTAATTTCTGGATCTCAATATTCTCATTTGGATGCACCCGTATATATGCTCATGGTCACTAGTTTTAAAAATTGGGATGATTATATAATTGAGGTATATGATTTGAAAAAACAGAATTATAACTTAACTAGTGGTAGTTTATAACTTCATATTTTAATATCTGGTACCTAAATGCTAAACAAAAAGAAAACTGTGAAGAAACCCTATTAGTGTATTGTATATCTTATGAAACTTTAGCAAGGGCAGATTTCAGCTATATAAAGAAAAATATATACCATTAACTTTGTATTTTGAAGTGAAAATTTAAAGTAGATATTAAAACAGAGGATTTAAATAAATTTGATAGCTATAAGTCTTTCACTATTATTAGAATTTTCAGAGTGATACACCCTTTTGACTTCGGATGTTAATATAGCAAAAAAATTCTATGTTTATGAAGTTAAAAGGCATATTTTTTGTGTGGATAATTTATGTAAATATATTATTACAGGTGAGATATATTTATTGGTCAAGTTTTCATTTTTATATATCAATTTTTATATTTAATAGTTAAAACTGTAGTCTGCATGTCACCGATGAACTTTTCATGTATGAAACATGCTAGTCAGAGTATTATAGCATCCTAAAAGAAATTTGCTGATCAGTTAACCTGGGATTACTGACACCCTTCAGATTTTATTTCAATAGGCAGGTACTAAATTGAAAATATGCAGAAATTTTGGTTTCAGTATCCATTATTATGTGTTGTTTTTAATGCAGTATACAATAAGATTTTTGAAAAGCGTGTTAGTTGAGAATGCTAGAAATTATCACTAGTGGTAGAAATTAATTTGCGAGTAAAAATCTAAAACATGTACACTCCAGAACACCAAAAACCGCAGAATTTTGCTGCTTGCATAAATATATATGAATATAAATATGATTAAATATTGAAGTATTACAATAAAGAAAGAATTGAACTTGTATGGTAATATCTTGAAAAAATTATTTAAATACACAAATTGAAAATAAGTTTGTCAATGTGGACCAGGTATAAATGAGTCTTCAAAATAAAGCCACAATGTCATCTGTGCATATGTTAAACTAAAATTAAAAACAACAACAAAAATGAAAAATATCCTTCAGAACAATGGTTCATAACTTCCACTTTTAGAAACATGAAATTTTAAAGTGTATACATGTTTATTTTATAATAGAAATGTACAATATTTCTTCATGATTACTAATAAAGATGCCAAAAAAAAAAAACTCAGTGGAAGATTTCCATTCAACATATCTCTATGACTATTACTTGACTATTACTTTCTTGTATAAAATGACTTTCCTAACATCTGATAAAAATGGATCTGACATACTTAGCATTGTGCAATATATCATAACATTTTGTTTTGATCTCTAAAAAATCAAATTATTTTATATTTGCATTACATCAACTTTCTATAAAATATTTCTATTTTAATCTTCAGAAATTATTTTAGGAAATAGTCTAAATCTCTCAAACTTGGAGTTAAATGTTGTTCTTTTAATACTAGTACAGTTTTTATAATACTAGTACAATTAACATGAGAAGTATTTGACCTGTGCTAGTAAGCCATGGTCTGCTAAAACCGGAGGAAGAAACAAAAGGTACTGTATTATTGTCACATTGAAAAATTTTACTGTATGAAATTTTCTGTCCCCAGTCTAACATTCCTAAAACATTAAAATAAGAGTATAATTTGAAATCCTTGAAAATATTAAAATGTAAAAAAACTTGAGAAAATGTGTGTGTAATGACTCCTTGATAATCCATCTATTTTTGTATGTCATATACATGCTACATATATTCATGGAAATATATATGGTTAGTCATAGAAAGGCATTAAATTGAATTGAAATTAATAATTATAATGTACAGCTGCAATATCAATGGATATAAAGTTTATGAGGATATAGATGTTAGACAATTATTTTTAGGCACATGACTAATGTCTATCCAACTACTTTAATTTTATTCTCACATATTTATTTGCAATAGTGGAGAATCTCAAAGGGTTTGTAGAAACTTATGCATAAATAAAACTGTTAATATGGTAACAGTTTATACTTTTGCAACATTTTATTCTCTTTGAAAATTAATTAATTAACTATGCCTGGTTCTAGTATTTAAATCTGTTGCTTTGATGTTCCTAGTTCCTTTTTCTTGGTGTAAAATTTATTCTTATAAGTAGTCATTCCAGGTATCTTGCCATGCCTGCAAATATCTTAACTTGGAGCCGTCTGAAAAGTGCAAGAATAGCACATTTCCAAATGAATTGACCGAATATTTGTGATTTGCTGTATTATCATTAATCTGGAGTCATGTGACTTTGGGAACCATCGATGGAACTCTTCAAATTAAATAGCCAGCTTTTGGCATTTCAAACTAGGACTAAACTATTTTCACTCTTTCCCTTGCCTTATTGAAAAATAATGAAGAAAAAAGATAAAAAGAGAGAAGGAAGGAGGGAAAGAGCAGATGTAAGGAAACAAGAAATAATAGAATAGAAAAAGAAAATAATGAATATTAATTTGAACATTTTGCCAACAAAACAAGGTAGTAACACAAATATAATTAATACATAAGGCCAGAAACTGTGATCTTGGATTAAATTCTTAAATGGTAACTTTTTTCACAGTACGTGTGGATGTTCTCATTATAAACTAGTTTGATTTTCTTACTAGTATTGAGGAAACAGTGGTGAGGAACAGATTTGAGTTCCCAGGAAATTTGTCAAAAATTTCCACTTTTCATGTGTAAAGGTGATAATCTTCACTAAACAGAAGACATGTTCCAAGTCGGCTATCTATCTATGCTAAGGTGGTTTAACTTACAACTTCAATCAATACTTTAGCTGTAAGTGATTTTTTATATTAGCATTCAAATTATCTACGTTTTCTTGGAATATGTTTTTTTCTTATATAATTTAAGTATTTACATTATAATTACATAGACATAGAAATAATATTTTGTAATATCTACCTGGAAATATATGAGATTTATGCAACATATTAAATCGAACAAGTACAAAGAGTAAGCTTAGTTTGCATCCAAATTTAATTGATGCGTGAAACATTACATATTCTCTTCCCCAAAATTCTGTGAAGAGAATTTGCAGGGTTTCTTACTCCAATCGTATACTACTGATATGCCCATTCCAATTATCTACTCAGTGAACAACTTAAATCAACAAAAATCAACTATTCAACACTATACAACCTATATTCTAATTTATAAGTTAATGTATTAGCAGGAAGACATTGGTAGGAGAAAAATGATTCATTTTTTAATTCTGTGCAGTTTCATGATTCTGAGATGATAAAAAAATTTTCACATTTATGAAAGTCAGGATGAATTTACTTTTATTTTCTTAACACAGTGGGAAAATATAATATAAAAATTCAGGGGAACTTTTAAAAATCAATCTATAAATGTTATTTTCAAGATTAAAATAAAATATTGGACAACTTAGGAAGAGTAAAGATAGAAATGAACCACCTAAAGGGAGTATATGTGACAAAATGATGTAAAATAATGCTGGTTTTACAATAAAATTTTGTAAATCTTTGAAAAATACACCACTAAACTTTCTTTGAAAGTTACTTATATTGCCCAGAGCTAAGTCATTAATTTTATGTAATTCTTATCTTTTTATTTTATGCACCAATTAAGAAATAAAACTAAGTTACATGGAGGATTCCACTTTACATTTATATTTTATAATTTATAAAACTGTCATATCTATATATAATAAGGTTGAGGAAGTGATACTGACATTAAAAAAATAACTTCCTGCTGCTGTGAAGAATAATACTAATCTCAATTGTGAAGTCAAATGCTAGTTTTTTTTTTTTTTCTTTTCTAATCTTGGATCTAATATAGAGGAGGTAGATGAAGAGGAAGCAAAGCACTTTTCTTCATGATAATACCATGGCATTATTAAGCTTATTCCTTTCCCCTTTGAAAAAAAAATTAGAAAGGAAAATGTTGCAAAGAATATGAATAGCTTACTATACTTGGTCAATGTAGCATTACAATTTGTTTTTTTTTTAATCCTCCGGGAAACTGGTACCACCTGTTCAATCTGAATTCAAGTAGTTACTGTCAATTTTCTCATGGGTGAATGCTGCCTCTTTGTGGCAGAATGCCATGGAAATTGTTCTTTAAACACAAAGTTCATGAACAGCCCTTGATACGGTACAAATTCCAGGTGAAATTATGGGGAGATCCACCTATAGCAATGAAGCACATAATTGAAACATTTCTCATCCTTAAATTGTAGTCTAAACTCACTAGAAAACCTTATTCAAAGATGACGAGCTCATGTACACCAACATTTTGAGCATTTAGAATACTGATCAATTTTAGATAAGGAATCCATCATAATTGTTGAAGGTAGTTTTACACAAATTAAAAATATGAAAACTATGGAAAACTGTAGACTGAATAAATAATACTGATATGACAAGTACGTTATATTAAGAGAAAAGTGAATATGCAATGTATTACTTACCATGCTCCACGTAGTAGATGAATACTTCAGTAAGGAAAGAGTGTATATAATTGAAATAGCATTAATAAACACATTAAGCGACACATTTAGAAAATCATACTTCCCTGAACCAACAAAGGCATAAATTACATATATATGTCATATATGTTATATATATATATTTATATATATATTTATATATATTTATATATTTTTATATATATATTTATATATATAAATATATATACTTAAAAATTTTGCTAATTAGGGGAAACATATTTTGTATTACGAATAAAGTTTAGGAACTATTTCCTAAATTGTTAATGATGGAGATTCTATCAATCACACATAGTTAAGTCTTTTGCACCTTAAGTAATCATTACTTCCATCCCTCATATTTGACATAGTTATCAAGTGTTTATTCAGAAACCATTTAAAAAATTACATGTGCTGGGATACATATGAGACTGTAACAACAGTAGCCCCATCTTACAGAGATCCTGTTTATCATTATCATCATTGCTTGCTGCCCACAGGGATAAAGACATTGTATAGAGACTTGTACAGTCCATGATTTGGTCTTCTGAGGTGCCAGTACACGTGGATCTGTACAAATGCAACTGGGTTTGGTTAAACAATCGAAAATCGGCTACAATAGTAGTCAAATGAACATGTCATTTTGGTTCACTAATAAAAATACTTTCAAATCTTTTCTAATAAAACCCAAAACTTGCAAACAATTCTCACTGGAATGGCCCAATCAATTGCCCTATTTTTTTAAAATACATTGGGATACAATCAGCTCTGTTTTCTTAAAAGAAAATACAGATTCAATTGGGTGGGTTGCATTGGCTTTTAAAGATTTTGCCATTAAATTATCCACATTTTTGATGATTGAAAATGCCTTCCTGATACCACGTCAGTTTTAGAAATGCAGATCCTAATACAGTATGACACCTCTGCAAAATCATAGGCTAAATAGTGAAGGAAAGAGGAATGCTAAATGTGCATATAAAAATAGGTGCTACAATAAAATATTTGTATATTTCATCAATAAGTTATTTTGACTAATCAATTATGGATCATATAGCTCTGTAATTTTAATGATTTGTCCACATCTACGGTGATCCTTTACGGGATCACAGTACATTTTTTTTTAATTCTAATGTCCAGAATGCATACAAACACATCCTTTAAAAACAAAGAAAAGGAATGAGAAGGGAGAGGAGGGAAGGAGAGAAGGAGAGGGGCGGAAAAAGAGAACAAATTTCCTATTAAAGTTGGGGTGTGCTAATTTCTCCACAAAAGCCAGTTAGACCCACCCATGGCTTAAAAGGGGAGAAAGAGAGGTGGGGCAAGGGCGGGGGAGGTGGAGGAAGCAAAAGAGGAAGAGTAGAATCTATGCTCTGCCATCATCCACCATTCTTAGCACTTCCAACCACTACAAAAATGACTGCGACCTTTCACAAGTCACCCGCGCAGCAAATTGGCCTCCTTAAAGCCCTTCTCCACACCTGCCCCACACGCAAGAAGAGAAAGTGATGTGCCCAGTTTACACAAATGTTTCCCAGGTGTAAATTTTAAAGGAAATTGCACACCCTTTTCGCATCTTCCACCGAAGCTGAGAAATCCCGTGCCAAGGCACTTCACCCTAAACGTTGAAACAACACAATTAATCAAATGTGTTCACTGTGTGTGTCTGCTTGCTTGTTTGTTTTAAACGCAAAAGCTCCAAGGGAGTTTCTTTGCTTTTAGAACTGGCTAAATGTGGTCTGTTTTTCCAGCACTTCGAGGTAGTCCGGCTCAACGTTTAGTTTTGCTTTTAACTCCAGATATTCGTTCCGGTTGGGTTCTACAAAGACAGCACTCGGGGGGCTGTAGAGCACCGGTTCCCGTAGCCTGCTGTCCCCTGCCCCCGGGTGCAAATACTGATGGGGGCGTCTCAGGTCATAGTTGGGGGAGAAACTGTAAGCAGCGGGGCTGCACGGGAATTTGGGATATTCCGGGAGGCTATTGCCGGCGGGGGTGGTGGAGCAGTGTTTTTCTGGTTCCAAAATGCCCCTGTAAAAGCGGTCGGCGTCCTGCACCGGCGACAGCAGGTCCTCCCGGGGCTCGATGGTGCTGACGCTGTAGGCGGGGCTCCGCAAGTGGTGGCTTTCCCGCCTGTCCTCCTCCCCGGGCTGCAGCTGCAGCTGCGGCGGGGGCTGCTGCTGTGGCTGCTGCGGTGGTGGCGGCGGCGGCTGCTGCTGCTGCAGGTGGTGGTTGCTGCTGTAGGTGACCTTGAGCTCGTGCAGGTCTTTGTAATCCTCTACGGAGTTGCCCTCTCGGGAGCGGTAGATGGGGTTTTTGCACATGTGGCCCAGTGGGTGGGGGATGTATTCGTATACGTGGCCCGCGGGCGTCTTCACCTTGGGCAGCGCGGGCCCGCGGTGATGCACGTGCGCGTGTGGGTGGCCGCCCGTGCCGCCGCCGCCGCCGTACACGCTGTACTGCATGTTAAAGGAGCTCACGTCGGAGTTGTTGGTGCTGGTGTGGTCGCTCTGGTTCTTCTTCCTGCGCTTCATGACCAGCACGAAGAGCCCGGCGGCCACGAAGACGGACATGATGAAAACCAGCAGGAGGCTGAGAATTAACACAGACAAGGGCACCGACGACGCCCCTCCGCCTGCGCCCAAGCCCGCGGGGGCCCCGGTGCTGTTCAACCGGACCGCAGGAGTCACGGCGCTGGTCCTCGCAGGGACCTGGATTGAGGAGGGTGTGGGCGTGGAAACCACTACATCTGAATAGTCAGGGCACAGCAGCTCCGACTTAATGGAGCGCATGTCGGTCTCAGCGAATTTCTTGGGCGCCTTACAGATCACCTCGTCCACTAGGACGCCCACTTTGAGCTGCTCCACCCACAGCTTCATGCCCACAATGTCGCAGGTACAATCCCAAGGATTGTCATGCAGGTCGATTTGGATGAGTGACTTCAGCTGGTCCAAAACTCCACTCACTGGCAAGGAGGTGAAGTGGTTACTCCTCAGGTTTAGCCTGAGGAGGGTCAGGCCAGAGAAGACGCCTGAGGGCATGGCCTGCAGGAGGTTGTTATTCAAGAATAGCAGCTGGAGGTTTGGGACCGGGTCAAAAGTTCCAGACTGAATCTCGCGGATGAGATTATACTGGAGGAAGAGATACTGCAGGCTCTGCAGCCCATAGAATAACTCCGGGCTCAGCCTCTCGATCCTGTTGCCATTCAGGTAGAGGCGCCTCAGGTTGGTGAGATCCCCGAAAGCGCGGTCCTGGATCATCGAGATGCGGTTATTCCCCAGGTGCAGGAGGTCCAGCCCCGTGGCCTCCAGGAAGTCTGTCCTGCGCACGACAGCGATGTAGTTCTCTGTCAGATACATTTTCTTGGGATTGTAGGGCTTAGGCTGTAGTTCAGCGATGCTCTCGATCTTTCGCTCCTGGCAGTTTACGTTGAGGCCCAGATCAGAGATCTGCAGGTTGCAAGTGCACGCGGTGGGACACTCCAAAGGCACCGGGGATTTGGTCTGATAGGCGATGCTGGGGCCATAGTTGCTGTAGCCCAAGTCCTTAGAGGGCTGCCGAGAGGTGGGGCGCACCCTGGGCTTGTTGGGTTGGCGAGTCCCCTTAGGGGGCTTCAAAGGGGGTTTGTAAACAGCAGAGGAAGAAGTGGCCACAGAATTCACTGACGCAGGGGTGGTGTGTAAATACCCCGTGGTGCTCAAAGGCGTCTGCGGCCTCATCTCGTAGTCAGAAATAAGTCTCCTTGGGCAAAGTTCCTGCTTGGATACCTCGTCCAAGTCCCTGCCGTGTAAGCGGAAGGGGGTCTCACAAACCACATCCCCCACCAGGGCTGAGTAGGAGATGCTGTCCAACCAATCCTTTAGAGAGATCAGCTCACAAGAACAATTCCAAGGGTTTTCCTCCAGCTGTAACTCCACAACTTTATCCATGTGCTGCAAAAGCCCCACGTAGGGCAGAAGTTTCAGCCGGTTTCCCCGGAGGTCCAAGTGCGTTAAGGGCACAAAACGGAAAAGATTGTTGGGTAAACTGGACAAAAGATTGTCATTGAGGATAAGCACCTGCAACAAATGCAGTTTCCCAAAAGCATTGGGTTCAATGACGCTGATGTAGTTGTAATCGACCTGTAGGTACTCCAGGTTCTCCAAGCCAAGGAAGGTATCATCTCGCAGAAGTTCCAGTTTATTATTGTTCAGATGCAATCTCCTCAAACCCCGTAGCCCATGGAAAGCCCCGGTCTCAATGTCCTGGATAACATTGCTACCCAGATGCAAAATTGAAGCCCCAGTGTAATTGACAAACTCATTGGGATAGAGACGGTTCAAAAGGTTTCCGGACAACAAGAGGTGGTAGATTGGGAAACGGGGAGGGCTAATTTCAGAGAGACTGATGATCCCCCTGTTTTCACAGCTCACAGTTAAAATGCCGTCCTTTTCCTCACAAGGACATGCATTGTCACAGATTTCCCCATAATAATCGATGGTTTCTGCACACGAAAGGACGAGAGATGTTACAGCAAACGCTAGAGTCTGCAGCATCCAGCTATGCATTTTTCTGTGAAGGTCCTGTTCCAAAGTTACTGGGGGGCAGCAAGTGTGCATTTTACCTCCTGTAAGGGAGAGAGAAAACAAGGAAACAACAGAATATGACAAAAATTTAAGGGATCAGTCAGAAAGTCTCTCTCTTTCTTAACATTATTACTCTAAAACCCAAAAGGAAGCGATATAAATGACACACCTCCCCAAGTGAAACATTGACATTCTCCAGATTTTATTAAAATCTATTATACATTTTGATTTAAAGGTTGATTTCATTTTTTTTAAATGAGCACACCACAAATATGCTGCTCCTTACAAGATAAGACCAGGTTAGATAAAGTCCCATTTTAGTTTTCTCTGCTCCCCCTCCTTTTCAAAACCAATCCATAAATATACATAAAATGGCTGTCAGTTCAGTTTCATGGTTCTAATTTAAGAAAAAAGAAGCACCATTTTACAAGGTTCCCAACCTCACCTATACCCAGCCCCCACCCCCCCTTCTTTCTTTCAGAACCTCTTCAGTTAACAGTTCACCGTGAAGGTCTCTCATATTCACAGAGAGGCAAGGAGCCAAAATACTTGGGGTATTTTAAACCATCGCTAGAAATGCCACGGTGGGAACCTAAAGGATACTTTTCAGAGGCAAAAAGGGTGTAATATAATGCATCAAAGGAGCCCCAAGAAGCTCTTAAATCACCAATTGTCTCCCGGAGCTTTGAGTAAGGAGAAAAAAGGAGAGCACATTTGCTTTGATGGTGGACTTCACTACCACGCTATTAAAGCACATCAGCGTCCTAATTGCATGCACAGTGCCACTTAGCAGCGCTTCCCGGAGAGCGCCCTGCGACCACCTCTCATTGATCATGTCAGCGACGCTACCAAACCGCATCTTTAAGCCGCTGAAATAGTTCTGCACGATGGATTACAAAGAACTCAGCGAAGGTATTCGCAATCTCCGAATACCTCCCGATGCCTAGAGTTTAAAAAGGACGTTCCTACCGCTTACCGGGAATCAGTAAACCAAGGATCAGCACCAAAGCCTCCCTTACCTTGGGCTTGGCGTCTATTTGCAACGGTAATAGCAAGGTTTGCACGGAACTACCACCTCGACAGCATCCCCATCTTTGGAGTTGCTTATTACATTTAATTGTTAACGCTCCCCTCTCTCCTTTTTTTTAATCTCAGGGAAAGGACGCCTGGGCTGATTAAGAGGCAAAATAGAAAGGTGGGAGGGAGAACTGTAAGTGACTTAGGCCAGTTGTCTAATATCCGAATTTCATCTCCCACAGGAATCAATATGACCCCTCCCCCTTTTTTTCTTGCTCTCTTTTTGTCCCCTTGAAGGCTTCCTTCCACTTCCTACTTCTGATCAACAGCAGCACTCTTAAAGGAAGGACATAAATGGAATGAGCGTGTGTGTGTGTGTGTGTGTGTGTGTGTGTGTGTGCGCGCGCGCGCGCGCACGCTGCGTTGGTTAATGGGGTGGGGGACATTTGATAGAAATGCTGGACTCTAGGAACCTATGCCTTTTCTCTGGTCAACCTTGCTTTTGCCTCACTACCGAAGTCTAATATCAAATTGCAACTCCAAACTACAGCCAAGATGTTTCCGAGACAGCGGGTTCAAGCCTGGAGACCTTGCTCCTGATCCCCAAGTCGACTCCAGCCCGCGTTATTAAACGCCCCTGCATTCACACGCACATGTACCAGTGTGCCTGCGAATCATTCACGTGTGGCCACCCAGACGTGTCGAGATGAATTGGAACCACAGTGCATAAGCCTCGCAAGTATCCCCGACCTCCCAACGCAACGGTAAACGTCTCCCGGCTTAAAAGCGGCAAAAACATCCCCAGTGAAAGCAAAACGTTTACCTTGAAATTTCAGTTCTCCGCTGGATCAAATCCGCACATCCATTCAGGGAGGTTGGGTCCCCTCCCCCTCCCTCCCTGTGCTTCCCCGCCCCCATTCACCTCCCACCCCATCTGAAAGCCCATTGCAAATTCTGTCCAGCCAGTATTAAACTCCAGCGTTTACAACTTTAATTCAGTTCTAGTTAGCAAGGGTCGAAGAGCTTCCTCTCAGCCCACTCCCTTTCCCCTCCTCCTTGCTAGCAAAGGAGACCAAAAATTTGAGAAAATAAAGTTGAATGAGCCTGGGGAGGCTGACATTCTGACGGGGAAACGCACCTCCGATGCAAATTCGCGGGTGCGCTGAACATTATCAGATTCTCAGATTTTTTTTTTTTCTGGAGGGCGGGGGCGGGGGGACTATTCATTTTCTCCCAAAGAATTTAGATACTGGATCACCGCCCTGTACGTCCCTGCATTAAGCAGCATGGAGCCTCTCGGACTGCAGCCCAGCACCCAGGCCGCACCGGAGGCTCCGGGCACAGCTGCTCAAGCGGCCGCCCAGGCAGAAGCACCCGGAGTTCCAGGACGCGAGGCTCCCCCTCCCCCACCCCGCCCCAAAGAGAAGGAAGGGAAAACGGAGAAAGAAGGGGAGGGAGGAGAGGGAAAGAAAACCACCCCGCCACATAGATACACACACACACACACACACACACACACACACACACGAACCTCTTTTGCAAAGTAAACGATAGACTTACCCCGTCTCACATCTCCAAGGCCCAGTCATCATAGCCACCCTTTAAAAACACATACATACACAAAAACCCTCTTTGGGGTATGCACTGGGTTTCTCAAGCCCAGGCAGGGCGAGGAGAGGGCGAGCAGCGCGGTCCCAGAGGCTGGAGGAAAGAGGCGCCCGGACGCCTCCAGCCTGGGGCCGCCGCCGCGGTGGCGACCGCGGGTTCCGGGGCTCCCCAAACGGCTCTCCCCGGTGCTCTCCGCGGTAGTCGGAGCGGGCAGCAGGGTTGGGGGGGGGGAGAGCGGGGGGCGTTCTGGAGCGGCGGGATAGGAAGGCAGCGGGAGGGGGCGGCGGAGGTCCGACTGGAGAGGCGCCTCGCGGTAGGGGCCGGGAGCCGGAGCCGGGCGGGGCGGGGAGGGGGAGCTGCTAGGAGGGGAGGCACGGAGCGGGAGGAGGGGGACGCGGAGAAGACTGCCTGGCACCGCCGGCCCCGCCAACGTGACGGTCAACCCCGCCGAGCGCTCGCACCCGCTCACACTCATGATCACTCGCACACTCGCTCCAATACGTGTTAAGGCGCGATCGCGGGGTCCCTGGCAGCCTTCGCTGCACCCTCCCCCAACAGGGGTACTCACAGTTCCCATCTGCATAGGGGGCAACTTTCTCCGACCCAGCTGTGGCCGCCGACCCCTCCAGCCTCCTCCGGCTCCTCGCACCCTCCGGCCTGGGTTCGCGCCGGCCGGCCCTCCCCTCCCCCCTCGACTCTCCTCGCAGTCTTCACCACATTCCCCCCTGGTCAGTGGCGCACGCCGGGGGACGAGCCAGCGGGAGCGGGTCGCGGGGGTGTGCATGCATCTCCCGCCTTCTTCTTGCAGCGCACACTGTACATGGTAGTGAGGGGGCGAGCGAAGGTGGCACTGGCCCCTCGGCTGCTCCAGCGAAGGCGGCGGCTGCAGCTCCTGCGCTGTCCTCCGCCCCCCGCCAGCGGCGACCACCGCGCTGGGATCCCGCCGACGCTGTCCCCGCGCCGAGCCCGCCGCCGCGGCCCCTAATTAGTATTTGAGAGGCTCTTGCATCCTTTTGGCAGTTTCATCCTCACGGTGTTTGCAGGGTTTTTTTCTGTATCCCTTCCCGAGATGCGGCGCACAATCGTCATTATTTGGAACTCTCTATCACCGACATCCTTTGGGGTTTCTGGGGGAAGGGGGGGGCGGGCAGCAACCGCGTAGCTCTATGCCTGTGGCTTGTCCTGGCAGCCTGGTGGCTGTAAAAAAACTCCGAGAAAGTCGCGTCTTCCTCCCGGGCGCCGAGGAGGTGGCAACGCGGTAAGCAACGCCGAGTCTCTGAGACAGCTGCTCCGGAGCGGGTGCAGGGCCCAGTCCAGTGCACTTGTTTATTGTCGCGCCTCTGGTGCGAGCCAAGCTGCAGCAGACATGATGGGCCCGGGGCGAAGTGGGCGCTCGGTGGCCGATAGATGGCAGCCGAGGGCGAAGGCGTCCCTGGGCTAGGGCGGCGCAACCGGGGCCCCCTTGGATGTCACATTCGTAGGAGAGAGAGGAGTCTTGGACCATGTGCGTAATACCAGCGTGGGACTGTGCAATTCTCGGATTGGGAAAGGGAGGAGTGGAAATAACCCCGGCAGTGCCAGGCTTGCTGGTGGTCAGGAACAGATGATTCCAGCCCTGTGCTGATCGCCTGCCTTCCTCCTGCCATTCAGAATGCTGCTGTCTCGTGTACATACTGTTAAGGATCCTGGAAAAGGGAGTGGTTCCTCCTAGCTGCAAACAAGGGCGCTACTTTTCTTTTCTCTTTTTAATAGAATTACGTTTTATAGGTGTGTCTAGGCAACACAAGGGAATGTGAAAGACTTTCAGAGAGAATGTTTGTGAATACATTTGGTGTGTACTAAAAAGCTGGAAAACCCCTAAGTAAATGCAATATCGATAGCGAGTTTCTTGAAGAGTCATCTGCTAAACTCCACTAGAGTCATCTCTACAGTAAGTATTCTTGGGTCTTTCCATGAAACCAGACACTTCCATCCCCAAAAAGGGGTCTTTACATTCATAAGACATGTTTTCAATATTTGTCATATTAGACCTGCCGTTCATCCCAGGTATAAGAGAAAAGTTGATCACAGTAAGTGACCCAGTGCAGGCTGAGTGCACATGTGCCTGTTCCTTTGATAACTATGTAGTTAGTTTCTCCATGTAAATATATTTTACCTACTTTATTTTGCAATTAATTACATCTTAATTGTTATTGATATTGTTTTATTCTTAGTAATATTTGGGATAATACTGTGTTATAATCTGGTTAATCATATGTTTAACATTAATATAGAGTCTGATAATATGTCTATGTTCTGAGAAGTATATATGTCTTAGGTGATGAACATTGCAGTCTCCTAAGGTATTGCAATCTTTTTTGAACTTTCCCCTGCATATGTTGTGTGAACATATATATTTTTACTTTATACTATAAATACTTTATTTGGAAACAATTTTAAGTATAGTTTATATTCAAGGGAGAGGAAGGGAGAGGAAGGGAAGAAGTAATATACTTAAACAATTTTGTTTAAGTATAGTTTATATTCAAGGGAGAGGAAGGGAAGAAGTAATTTCAGATAATAAAAACAAAATCTTGTAATAAACATTTCATTAAATTTAGAAACATTTGACCTAGGAATGATAGCCACTAGCTATAGATACATTGCATAAACAAATATAACTTACACTTCCTCCACAAAAGGCTTAGTTCTGTATTTTTTATTTAGTCATTAACTTTTAACATTATATAAACATTTTAGAAAATTTATTTTTAAGTGTAAAATTACTTTTATATTTTCAAAATGAAAATGTAATATTTAAATTTAAAATCATATAGGAATTACAGCCAGAAGCCTTTGGAATATAAATATTGAGTCTTATCAGAAACATAATTTTCAATATTGATTAACTTTGTAGAAGTTCTGAAAGGTCATAGTCTTAATCGATTATTGATTTTTTCAAAATAGCTTAAATAAAGCTGTTATATTTTATCACTGTTCTAAATCTTCATAATTTCATTCAATAGCAAAGTTTAATTCATGGTTTTGTATTATTTTTATTTTAAATATTTATTGTTCTAATTAAAGTAAATATTATTCAACTAAGAAGTATTAAATATGTTTGGGATTAGTTTAGGTTACAGTTTTGTTAGAAACAATTATGCTAATAATCTAGTTTACCTCTTGTGTTTCAAATAAGTAAATGATGAAAACTTTCTGCCATTAACTCAACATTAAGGATGGTCCCGGAAGCCACCATTACCTTTTGCCACTAGGTGTCTCTATAAGATGCTCTGCAAGAGAATGAAATTTTAGAAAATGCTGTGACATGAACAGTTCAGAACAGAAGAACACAAGAGGGAAAATATCATAGATATAAGGAAAAGCCTCAGTTAATCTGTTTCTTTATTTGCACTGAATGTTGACTATTGCTTAGAAAATATATAAGTGAATTACATAAGAGTGATCAAATATGAGCCAAAACTTTTACCCACATGAACAAATGTATCTATGTTTTAGTCTATACTAAGCAACATATGGTCATATGTGTATATACGCTTTCAGACAGCACTCAGATGCATGCACTTAATTACATAGATACATTTGGCCATTGTAAAATTAAATGATTGATCAAATATATCTCCCCAGAATTAAGCCTATTAATATTAAACATTATTTGATGGAGTTGGATGTGAAAGTCTCATTTGTCCAAATGTTTGCAAATATCTTTTTTTCATATTAGAATTATCTATTGAGAGGGTATCATCATAAATGCGTATCATGTAGGGAAATATATTTAGAAATTTATTTGGGAAATATATTTGGCATTTATATTGTAAATATAATTGTCATTATCAATTATGGCCATAATTTGCTACCTGCAAATTTAAATTTAAATTTAAAACATAAGTAGCATACTTGTCACTTAAAATTGACCATATATTTTTGTAAATTTATATTTATTAGTTTCTAGAATTATTATTTTAGTGCTTTATGAACACAGGAGGGATTCTTATATTAAGTACATTTCTTAAGATAACTCTTATCACATTTGTGTATCACTGTGTGTTATCATTAGAATATTAAAATGCTTAGTCAAGAATTAAGGTGCTTTAAGAAACAACCTAATGAGGATTATAAACAAGGAAATTCTTTATTAATCATTGCATGACTTCATAAGTATTGATCAACATCTAAAGCCAGTAGAGCTTGCAATTTTTTTTTTTTGTTGTTGTTGTTGTTAGCCTAACTGGTGAGTTAAGATTATGGAATTCTAATGCTAAGTTTCTATTCCTCCACAGTAATGGCTAAGAAGTCTGTTCAACTCAATTTAATAAATGACATATTTTTCAAGTCTAAGTTAAAGGGCATATGTCTTTAAAGGTTTTGAAATTGAAATTATATATTTTGAATTGAATATATCACATTCTTATATATAATTATATGTAATATATGTTATATGTATATCACATATCTAAAAGGAGAAAATAAAGGTTTCTCCTGGAGGAAAATAATGAGTCACCATTTATGATTGTGTCTCTATGAAATTGCTAAATTAAATAACTATACAGCATTTGTCTTTGACATTTTGTCTAATACATTTAAAATTTAAAAAAATCATGCAGTTATATTTATCAAATTAAAAATGGCCAGCAAATGTAATTTTGCTGAAATTATTTGTTCACTTACAGACTTAATTATTCACAGCCTTAGAAATAGACTCTCAGAGGCATTACAAAAGAATATACAAAAAATACCCAATTTTCTTCCTTGCCTCATGCAGTTCCTTGCACATACACTTGGATACTTTTTGATATAATTACATATGAAAATATCCTTTTTGGATAACCAGTTGGAAATATCTACAAAAATATATCTTTGGAACACTACTTTTTCAGAAAGTAGGCTTCAGGTGTGCCAAAGTAAGATACATAAAACACTGTGTCAGAAGATATTTGTAACAGATGCTTGCATTTGAAAATGAATAAGAACAAGTTAAATGTCTGACTCACTGAAAAGTCATACACGTCCTTCTATACCTTAGAATGCTCTTCTACTTTAAACAACAGTTTGTATAGGAATACTGTTTTGCCATTATTAGGAGATATATAACATTACCTATAATATGTGAGAGGCAGATTTTTTTTCTGGAAAGAAATTAATACACACAAATCTAATAATAGTGGTTACCTTTTGGAAGAAGACTGACGTCTTAAATAGAATGGGAATTTATTTTTCATCGTATGCTCTTTTATTTTTTTACTATTTTTGTTTTTTACTGTTTTTGTTTCTACTGCAGTTTGTTCAATTTTGCATACACATTCCCAATAAAAATTTATAAAAATGTGCCCTTGAAAAATAAGGATATTTGGAAGGGTGATTTAAGAGCTTAGGAAGAGTTCAAGATGATTTCCTTAAATTCATCTCTATCCTGTAGTTCAAATGGCTTTATTTTTCATGACACGTTATTATCACTGGAGACACTGAATACATTTCTAAATATGAGTGTCAATTAATTAGTTACAATAATTTCTCAGCATTACTCATATGTGACATTCAATTCTAGCTACCAGTATCAGCTAATAGAATGGTAATTAATAGAAGCTAGCTTTGTTATCATCACACTATTCAGAACTATGCTGTGTACTGGGAACATTAGTTTTATTTGATACTCTGGTGAGTGAAGAGGAAGATCAAAATGGCTCTGTAGAGAAGATAAGTGATTGCACTTGAAGTTGTCAGCAGCTGTTCTTTACTGTTTACTGAAGAAAAGTGAGTGTGTAGTTGTGACATTTTAAATATACAAACTATCATCAGACCCTGTTAGAACAAAGGCTACTGCCATCTGGCTTATACTAACATTGAAATGCACACATTCCACTGGAAATGAAGCAGTTTCATAGTGTAATCAGATTAGCTTTTCTGTGTAACTCTCTATTAGTGCTATGATTTGTCTCTTGGGACCCATTTGTCCTTGGTTCTCACACATCTCTAGTCATTTTTAGAAAATAAGTCTAAACAGGCATTATGTTATGCCTGTATTTTCTGTGTTATTTCTGTTTTTTTTTTTTACAGAGAAAAACAATTAATTATCCTAAAACACAGTTAAATTACAACAATTTCAGAAGAACCATTGCTAATGAAAAATATCTAAATTGATTGTACTACATTCAACTTTGCCAACTGGAGTCCTTCATTCAACAGAATACTCTCCTAATCTCTTTATCCCCTCAAAATGAATCAGCCTTTTTCCCAACTCCAACGCTTTGGTTTCCACTGCCCTTTTATCTATCAGACTTTTCATTTTTATTTTACCTACTGTTCTAGAGAATTCTCTGTAAGTCCTTTCTCCATCTGAAAAAATCTTATTCTTTCTAGCAATGAAGACTGCTCATCTAAACATTCCCTTGCATTATCAAGCACTTGATCTGCACAATGTTCTATTTCTTGCTTAATGTGTTTTTTTCTTCCAGACTACATTATCATTCCTTATTTTGAAAACTGTATATGTATCCCTTCAACAGCAAGAAAAATGAGCTCCAGAAATCTTTGTATACATAAAATACTTGTTCATTTATGAATTTATTAATTGAACAAATATTTATTTAGCACCTAAAATGTGCTAGATCCTATCTCTTGTATTTGAGATGAAAATAGTTGATTCATATCAGAATGCTTACAGAGATGTTTGACTTTTTGTAAATTATGTTTTCTCTATCAAAAGTCCCTATCAAAATTAATGAATTACAATTTATGCAATAAAATTATATCACATAAATTGTATTATTGAATAACATTTATTGTGGCATAGGTGCACCAAGCATCTACAAGAGGCTGTTCAATAGAATTTTCTGCGATAATGGAAATTAACTGTATCTGTGCAATCCGATATGATAGCCATTGGCCACATAAGGCTACCGAGCAATTGAAATATGAATGATACCTTTCTGTAGGAGGTAGATTAAAAAAATGAAATGTGGATGACATGGCAGAGGAATTAAAATTTTATTTGTCATTTAAATTTGATTGGTTTAAATTTAAATAGCCACCTGTGGCTAGTGGCTACCATATTGGACAGTGCAAGTCTAGAATAGAAATTCCTAGAGGATTGAAACTGTGTTTCTTGTGCAATTTCTGGGATACCTTGGAAATTCAATCAATATGAACAGCTGCACTCATAAGTAATGATGGTGATTATGACACCCTCAATAAATAAGGACAATTATGATTCACATTTGGCAAGAGGCCTGATTTGCATTCTGTTTAGGGTCTCTATTCAATTCTTTCGAATTGCATTCAATTGAAGGCCTCTACTATTCTTTTGAAGATTTCAAGGCACTTTACAAGTACTTCAAAATTCTTCATTACACCCTTATTATACCTCTATAAAGAAAGAAAGGTAGATTATTTTAAATCAATAGAATTTTATTAGAAAATAACTGCCTTTTTATGCATGGAAGAGTACTCTCTAAAGTACTTTTCTCTAGATCACACAGTGGGATGTTAGTAGACCCGGAAAAGAAAATACTAAATCGGTATTTTGCTTCAGGAATTATCTAGGATAAGTTTTGTGTGCAAAAAAAGACTCTAAAAAAACTGCACTTGAATGTTTGTATTCCATCTATTTTAATACGAAAACATGATTTTAAAGTTTAGTGGCATTTTGTAAAATTGGAATGGGCAGAGTTTGAACAGCAAATTATAATTAACTAATTTATAGAATGCTAATATGGTCTCTAATTTCCATAAAAAGCTCAATAAACCTCAGTTTTAATAAAATGACATTTATGAATCTGATACAAAGACATAATGTCTTGATAACAAGTCCCATTCAGAAGTTATAATTTTTTAAGGTTAGATTTTGTTTTTCATCAATCTATCTAAAATATTAGTTATATTAGTGGCCTTTATTTCCAATAATATGCTTCATCCATAGACAAAACCAGTATAACTTCAAAGGAATCACACATTGCTTTAAAGCTTAAGTCCAAAATAATTAGGAAACCACCAGGTCTCACCATCAGTAAAGTGTTTCTCGAAGACCTTGAATTCATTCTTGGTTCTGGCTTTGTATCATTTGCGCCTCTGCATTAATGAAAATATTTCCTCTGGGTAGATGACAAAGTTAATGTGCTATGTCTTCAATTGACTATATAATTATCACACTGGTTAATCAAATAATAAATATTAAAATGTAAACTCCTTGGAAAATATAATTATTAATCTGGTCCAGACATGGTGGCTCACTCCTCTAATCCCAGCACTTTGGGGGGTTAAGGTGGGAGGATTTCTTGAGGCCAGGAGTTCAAGACCAGCTTGGGCAACATAGCAAGACCCCATCTGTAGGAAAATAAAAATAAAAGTAGTTGAGTGTGGTGGTGTGGTTTAGCTTTTCAGGAGGCTGAAGTAGGAGGATGCCTTGAGTCCAAGAGTTTTAGGTTGCAGTGAGCTATGATCTGGCATGGGAGAGAGAATGAGATCCTGTCTTTCAAGAAGAGTTTTTTAAAAAATAATTATTATTAATCTTAACTTACAGATTTTAAGTTATTCTTTTTTTTTTTTTTTTTTTTTTTTTTTTGAGAGGGAGTCTTGCTCTGTCGCCCAGGCTGCAGGGCAGTGTCGCAATCTCGGCTCACTGTAACGTTCGCCTCCCAGGTTCAAGTGATTCTCCTGCCTCAGCCTCCCAAATGGCTGGGACTACAAGCGTGTGCCACCATGGCCGGCTAATTTTTTTGTTTGTTTTTTGTTTTTTTTTGTATTTTTAGTAGAGATGGGGTTTCACTGTGTTAGCCAGGATGGTCTCGATCTCCCGACCTTGTAATCCACCTGCCTCGGCCTCCCAAAATGTTGGGATTACAGACATGAACCACTGCGCCCAGCCCATTTTATTCTACTAATTATATTTATTTAAACAGATATTGGTAATTGGATGGTAAATTCATGAAAAGTTACCTCTGAAAAACACATCTGTGCCAGCTCAGTTTTTGTTTAATATTAGATGATGCATTTTTATTCTGCGATTAAAAATATTCCATCAATCTAATGAAGATTTTTATAGTGACACTAAATTTATAGTTGTTCTCATATAGCATGCTATGATGTATGCTGCTATTTTAATTGATTATTATAATTCACAATGAACAAATAAACAATTTTGATTTAAATCACTAGTATGAGATGCATGATTCATTCTAAAATCAATCTAGGTCTTCAACTGCTATATTATATGAGTAGCGACTGCTATACAAACAGACTTTAACCAATTACACTACCACTTATTCATGATATCTAAGAATTTTCACATTTAAAAATATTTCACTATAACATAGATACGGTAGCATTTAGTAGTAATGTATTACCTAGAGAAAGGCAGGCTTAAATTCATTTGTCCCTTATAATAGGAATCCATTTGACTAGATTTTTTGATATGTAATGTGATGATTTTTTATCATTTCTGAGATGAAGTCTTGCTCTGTTCCCCAGGCTGGAGTGCAGTGGTGTGATCTTGGCTCACTGCAACCTCCACCTCCCGGGTTCAAGCAATTCTCCTGTCTCAGCCTCTTGAGTAGTTGAGATTACAGGTATGTGACACCATGCCCGGGTAATTTTTGTATTTTTAGTATAGACAGGGTTTCACCATGTTGGCCAGGCTGGTCTCGAACTCCTGACCTCATGATCCTCCCGCCTTGGCCTCCCAAAGAGCTGGGATTATAGGCGTGAGCCACCGCACATGGCATAGTGTGACTTTCTTCAGCTATGGTTAACACAAGCATTCACAGGCAATGCACACTTCATTGATAATTCAAAGTCAAAGGTAAATAAAATGTACACATACATACATACAATCATTTACTATTACCAGGCATTTTATCTAGATTGTCTCATATTTTTATTATAATGACTTCATTAGGTGTTATTATTACTTACAGATGAAAGGCTGAGTTTCAAGGTAGTTGGTGATATTCCATATATCACACAGACAGTAGATAGCAGACTATGCTATGAATTACACAAACTGTCAGTGTCTATTTGCCTTACCTATGTTAGCTCAAATTAATACCTTTGAACTTTGTTCTCAGTTTAAACAAAAAAAGATGCATTGATTTTCAGTAATTAGTCTCCATAAGGATACTTTATAAGCGATTCATCATTTCTATCATGTCAGATATATTTTGAGAAATGAAACAGTGAAAATACATTTCAAAATATTAATATATACTATTGCTCTTTTAATTATTATAATAATAAATTAGATTTTAAACTGATCATGAAATATATTTATAAATAGGCTGTGGAATATCAAGGATATTATTAACTACCAGAAATTATTGTTAGAGTAATTCAAATATATAGGGTTAATAAAACAACACTTGCTTGTATACATAGAGTATGCTTTTTCTTTAAGTGGAAAATGTCTCTGCTATGACATATTTTTCTTGTCTTTCAGTTTTTGACTATTAACAGTTTTATATTTAATCACCCAAATGCTAAAACAGGCATTATACATCTCCTAAAATATCAGTAGTAAAATGCAAATATAGTTTATTTGAAGGGGAATCCCTTTCATGATTAAGTTTAGGAACATAACCTCATAGTCCTTTCTAACATAAATATGTTATGTAAATAATTTTAAATTGAAAATTTTGTGACATATTTTCTATTTTTTTCAAAGGTATACATGTGTTAAGATAATCCCATAATTAAGTTTCTCAGTAATTAAAAAATAACTTATGGTAATATTAATCACAAATGACTAATAAACCCTATAAATAGCTAAATTTTACTTTTTATTTTTAAACATCTGACAATCTTCTTGAGTATTGATGTCATGTAGTCCAATTTTGTTATGAATACTAGGCATGAATCTCCACAAAACTCAAAAAAAATTGAGTGTTGGTGCATATCAGTATTTCCTCAATAAAAGTATAATCATATATGAAAAGATTTGACATAATCATGAATCTCCAAATACTGAAAGTTTGTAAGTATTAGGTTCATCACTGACTATCACCTCATCTGTTTATATCCATGTTGAAATAAATACATGTGTAGTAAAAGAAAATACAAGTATCTCTCCACGTTAGCAATTCATGACGTTTCTGACCACCTTCTCCTAATATGCACTCAGAGAGCTGCAGGGGCACTTGAGAATGCATCTTGGAGCTCTTCCAGAAACTCTGAGTCAAAGAGCAATGTCTGCATTCACAAAGAAGCATTCACAGCTGTCAGAAGTTAAATGTCCATGAGACTCCTAGTACAGCTGCAGTCCTTCCAGTACACTGACAATGACTGTGGAAACTAGAATTTGATAACTATTTTTTTCCATGGGAAAAATATCACACAAGAGTGATTAATCTAGGCCTGACTGATAATAAATAATTATGCATTCACAGCACATGAAGCATCATTGTCCTTAAAACATTACTTGGTCTGCAGTGTTTTTGCAGCCAATTTCCACTGCCAGAGAAAGTATTCTTGCTGCAATAAACTGTCAATGAACTTCTTGTAGGCAAACACCTGCAGACACCTGCTGGTAGCTGGTACACAACATTTAGGATTTCAGGAACTGCAGCATAAGCCAAACCCACAAAGCAGTACTGGGTGGGAGTGAGTGTGTGAGGACGTGCATGACCAAAGGAATGCACACGTGAACAGGTATTTTCTGTCTCCATTTATACTTGATAAAATGAATAGACTGAATTTTCTTCTCAATTGTGTAATATAGCTGAACAGACTAATACAAAAAGTAAGCAACGTTTGCAAATAAAGTTTTCAATTTGAGATAATCTATTCCAATTTATTATTAGGTGTTTTCAAGACCAATGATTACTATGTTGAAAATATTTAACCATATGCTCTATATGTCCATAGAGATAACAAGTAATCCACATTTTGCATTCCTTTTTGCAAAAAAAAAAACCTTAATGTTCTTTTAAAAATAGTTCTGAAAATTTCTAAATGAGATTTCAAATCTCTGTTTCTGTAATAGTTTAGGTGAGGTCCAAATGGAGGTAAGTAAATTAGCTCACGTTAGATATCTATTTAACTTTACGGTTGAATAAAGGAGCCCATTTGAAAATGTATTGGTTTTTAATTGTATCAATTAGCACATCAATAGTCCCTGAATATAAAAATCTGATTCCTAACACTTAGTGAATTATTGAAGATTAACTTAAAGGATTTTAAAATCACTTCCCAGAGTAAAAATCATTACAAGCTTTTTCAAATGTCAATTTTTTACTATGTGTTGGCCTTGTTGGTGTGAGAAATGATGAAGAAAAATGGAAACCCAGTTGCTTTGAATTTTAGAAGTGGCAGGGCCGATAGAGATCATGGAATACTACACTCTAATTTAAAGGAAACAGACAGTGTAAATTCTTTAACTAAACTGCCACTCCTGTAAATAGTTACTGGCGAATTGGATAGATCTTCCAATTTTCTGCTTCCTTGGTCAGTGTACCTCACCTGAAGGAAAGTGTGTAGCTAAGTTAACTTGATAACTTATTCTGAAAAGCACAATAATAAAAATAAAACACTACCTCAGGTCCCATGCTATGTTTTGGCAGCATTCCATGTCATTTGCATAAGACCTTCTGATACGGAATGGATTATCATAATAAATTCAGCTTGGATTATTGAAAAATTTTCTTATACAAAGTGAGCAATAGGTAAGCTGTTAAGTTTTAGTCTTGCCATGTGTGTTCACTGAGGGAAAAAAATCAAGCAGATAGTTGATCAGCTTTATGGAGATACAGTTTCTCAGAGATTAAAGTGCCTTACACGTTTGTTTACACAAACATTAATTCATGCATGTTAATTATGCTTAGGCTGTCCTTACTTTGATTAGTGGACTCATCTGTACATATCCAATATCAAATAATGCATGTAAGGCCCCCTCATTTTTTATTATTTTGGTGAACTTGATAATATTTTAACAGAAGACAATTAAAATGCAGACTCTTTCTTCTAAATGGCATTCTACAAAGGTGCTTATATAAGGAAATTGAATAAATGTCTAAAGTATATAGTGTTTTTTCTTTCAAACCATTGTTTAGGAAAAGTGACTAAAACTAAAAAAAATTTTATTGCATTTTTTAATTCAATAATTCATTATGGAAATACAATAGTTTCAAACATAGTAGTATGAGTCCTTTTGATTGTTTCATTGCTTTTTACTATATGGACTTTTGCACAGATAGTGCAGTGATTAAAAACATAGGTATGTGCAAACGTTCCTTAGGATCTCAATCCTATTTGTTCCTCTTAGTAGATTTAAAATGTTATTTATTGAAATTAATATCTATGTTTCCTCATCTAAAATATGTTTAAAATATTAAAACCTACTTTTGTGAGAGGATTAGTTGAGATAATTCATGCAAAATACGTAACACACTTTCTAGCACATTGTAGGCACTAAATCAATTTTAGCTACTATTATTGTTTTGCCTTTATGTTATTAGTTGTTACAGGTGTCAATATAGTTTGAATCTATTTGGTAAAGAAGCAGTTGGAAAAACAACATATGATCTTATCAGACACTTTCTTTTTCCAGAATAAGCATTATTCAAGAAAAGTTGCATTCATTTTCAGCCGCCCCTGCTTAGTTATGGATTTATAGCATCAAGAGTCCACCAAAAGATTAAGCTGTTGCTGGCTTGCAGATTTCTAGAGCTCCTTTTGGCTACTGGAATAAAAAAAATGAGAGTGCTTGCCAGACAGCACTTCCTAATGATGAATTTTATGAAACCCATGCATTCACATTGTTCTAAAAGATCTGGAGGACAGAATAGAGGAGAAACTACCCTTT
The DNA here is from genome assembly GCF_028885655.2 of Pongo abelii. Taxonomy (NCBI): domain Eukaryota; kingdom Metazoa; phylum Chordata; class Mammalia; order Primates; family Hominidae; genus Pongo; species Pongo abelii. Next base: position 93,572,376 of record NC_071999.2, on the reverse strand, counting down.
TGTATCTTGGGTTTACAAAGTCATGAATCCTTTACAAAGTTTATTGAAATTGTATGGGAAATTAAGTCAAGTTTGAGTGTGACACATTTTGATACACTAAAGAGAAATTATAAGCAATTCTTAAAGCTGTCTTCATGATGAAGATATAATTTGGCTATGTTTAAAATGTCGGCAACACAACAATCAATATTTAGATTTGAAAATGTACTGTATTTTTTTTTTGTATTGTACTTTAAGTTCTGTGGTACATGTGCAGAATGTGCAGGTTTGTTACATAGGTATACACGTGCCATGGTGGTTTGCTGCACCCATCAACCCGTCATCTACATTAGATGTTTCTCCTAATGCTATCCCTTCCCTAGGCCCCCACTCCCCACAGGCCCCAGTGTGGGATGTTCCCCTCCCTGTGTCCATGTGTTCTCATTGTTCAACTGTCACTTATGCAAACATTATCCAAACACTTATCCAAACACAGTAACAGGTGTTTGGTTTTCTGTTACTGTGTTAGTTTGCTGAGAATGGTGGTTTGCAGCTTCATCCATGTCCTTGCAAAGGACATGAACTCATCGTTTTTCATGGCTGCATAATATTATATGGTGTATGTATGCCACATTTTCTTTATCCAGTCTATCATTGATGGGCATTTGAGTTGGTTTCAAGTCTTTGCTATTGTGAATAATGCTGCAAGAAGTATATATGTGCATGTGTCTTTATAGTAGAATGATTTATAATCCTTTGGATATATACCCCGTAATGGGATTGCTGGGTCAAATGGTTCTCAAAAGAAGATATTTGTGCGGCCAACAAACATATCAAAAAAAAGCTCATCATCACTGGTCATTAGGGAAATGCAAATCAAAAGCACAATGAGATACCATCTCATGTCAGTTAGAGTGAAGTTTAATGGAAAAATTAGGAGAGTCAATTTAAGTTATTAAGGATAGTAAGCTCTAATGTAAGTTAATTTATCTTGTGTATAGAATATTATATATGCAGATTCATTAATTCAAATTATTACTCAGCTGCATTATTTATTGTTCTTGTCAGTATATAAGAGAAATGTTATTGTTTTGTCTGCTGTTTTAAATCTATCTATCATGTATCTATCATCTACCTATCTATCTAATCTTTATACACATTTATTTTTGCTTGTGTCATTTGAATGATTTCTGTAGTTCCTGAATTTGTTTTTAAAGCACTCAAACTTACTAAGCTTGAATTATGTTATTTAATTTATTTTATAAGTACCTGTACTGAAAATATACTATTGTTAAAGTGCAATTTTGAAGCAACAAATATGACTTCGAAAGTCAAATATAAGAAAATAATGCTTATTTTGAAGAAAATATTTTGGCCATGGGTATTATGTTTGATTTCAAAAAAGATTAATTTTGGTGCATTTGGCTTACATATACTACTTCTCACATGTCAGAAAGCTGTATAATTTCATTCTCATAGCCAGTTGTGCAGATGGATGGCATAGTTTTTATACACACACAAACACATATGAATATAAACAGAGAGTGAATTCAGATAAGAAATATATATATTTCATATATGGTATACATATGTATATAACATACATATATGTATTTTATATTCCACCTATGGTATATATATATATTTATATATCATAAATATATGTATATGCCATACCTATATGCGTATATATGTATATGCCATACCTATATGCGTATATATGTATATGCTATACCTATATGTGTATATATGTATATGCCATACCTATATGTGTATATATGTATATGCCATAGGTGGAATATAAAATACATATATGTATATGCCATACATATATGCATATATGTATATGCCATACATATATGCATATATGTATATGCCATACATATATGCATATATGTATATGCCATACATATATGCATATATGTATATGCCATACATATATGCATATATGTATATGCCATACATATATGCATATATGTATATGCCATACATATATGTATATATGTATATGCCATACATGTATGTATATATGTATATGCCATACATGTATGTATATATGTATATGCCATAGATGGGCTATAAAATTATAAAATATAATTTTATTATATTTTATAATGTAATATTATAAAATATAATTTTATTATATTTTATAATGTAATATTATAAAATATAATTTGATTATATTTTATAATGTAATATTATAAAATATCAGAGCATAATAAAATGCACTTACCATGAATGTCATCCTGAATACTGAATTTTTTTTTTTTTTTGCTGCCAAATTCAAAGACACTTACCTCATATATGAAAATAACCTCCTCATGTGCTCTCACTAATCTGTAATTTTCTTGATGGTAACAATTATGTTGTATGAATTTTATGTCTTCTAGCAGCTCAATTATTTTTTGAATTAAGTTCACATGAAGATTATGATTTTTATATATCTGTTCATCATTTTAAATAACAGTGTGTCTAAACATTGATACTTTTTGCTATAAGAATATCCAATGATTCAGATTTTACTGCATTTTTGGAATTGAGATATTGATATAATATTTACTTGCTTTATTATATATATGAAGGTTACGTGTTGGGATAATATTCAGATAGCATGTTTAGACACAATCCCTAAGTTTATTTTACCTATTCCTTGCTATTTTCTAAAACCCAAGTGAAAGGATTTGTGTGTTTGTTTTTATTTTGCTTTTACAAATATTATTCTTTATTTTTCCAGCCATATTCTTGCAGAATGCAGAATACAGAATAAGACAGTCCTCAAAGCTTGGTCACATTGATGAAGAAGAGTCTGGGGGCCACAGTAGTTGTAGCTGTTACAGCCCAAGACTTCTTTGAATCATCAAGAGGGTTCCGGCCAGGAGAAACGCTTTAAAAATATATAGCCATTATACTTCCTGATTGGTTGATGAGGCAGGTTGTAGCTGACAATTTAAGCCTCTCGGTGCCAACTTAAAAGAGTCACCTGGCAGCTGTTAGAGCAATTACTGGAAGGGGCCATTCTTTGTCTGCTGTGAGCAATAGGTGACTCTAAACTGCTCAGCTCTTGGCCTTCCAGAGTTTCTGAATTTTGGGGAAGTTATAGGGTACTCTGTTGAATGTTTTCCTAAAATATACTACTTTGAAATGCATTTGTTTGCTTTAGAAATATGATTCTGATTGTGTTATACAAAATAAAAGTTGGAGGTCTGCCAACACATGCAGACTATATAAAGACATTTATGCTTTAAGGGAAAGCAGAATCAGTAAGCAAGTCAATTATTATTGTTAATCTAAAGTATTGCAGTCAAATTAGCAAAGGATAATACACTGGGTACATTTTCTTTGCACAGCAAAGGAAACAATCACTGGAGTGAATAGACTATAGAATGGGAGAAAATATTTGCATACCATCTGATAAGAGGTCAATCAATCTAAAATATGTAAGGAATCCAAACAACTCAATAGCAAGAAAAAAAAACCCCAATTTTAAAAAATGGACAAAAGATCTGAAGAGACATTTTTCAAAAGAAGACGTGAAGATGACTAGCAGTTATATGAAAAAGAGGCTTAGCATTGCTAAACATCAGGAAAATGCTCATCAAAACAACAATAAGATATTACCTCACACCAGTTGAAATGGCTGTTAGCAAAAAGACAAAGATAACAAGTATTGGTAAAAATATGGAAAAAAGGGAACCCTTCATTTGTGGGAATATAAATTAGTAAAACCATTATGAAAAAAGTGTGGAGGTTTGTCAAAAAATTAAAAATAGATCTCCTATATGATCCAGCATTCCCAATGCTGAGTTTATAGCCAAAGGAAATGAAATCAGTATTTCAAGAAGATATTTGCACTCCCGTGTTTATTGCAACATTATTCACAGTGATTAAGATATGGAAGCAATCTTCGTGTCCACCAACAGGCAAATGGATAAATAAAATGTGGTATATACAATGAAATATTATTTAACCATAAAATAAAGAAATCCTGCCATTTGCAACACCATGGGTGAATCTGGAAGACATTATGTCAAGTGAAATAAGCCAGGCACAGAAAGACAAATAACGGTTGGTATCATTCATATGTGGAATCTGAAAAAGCTGATCTTATGGAAGAGTAGAATGGTGGTTGCCAGACACTGGGGCAGTTCGGGGGAGTGTTGCATTAAAGAACACATTGTTGGTCAAATAATGCATATTTATAGTTAGAGAGGAGGAATCAATAAGTTCAAAAGATCTGCTATTCAGCATGGTAATGATATTCAATGACAATATATCGTATTCTTGAAAGTTGCAAAGAGAGGTGAAGTTAAATGTTCTCATCACAAAAATATAACTGTGAGGTAATATATTTGTTAATAGCCTAGATTTAAGAATTTCACAATGTATATATACTTCAAAATATAATGTTATACATGATAACTACATACAATTTTATATGTCAGTTAAACAAATAAATTTGAATAAATTATTATATTACATACACTCGGGTATATCCACTGGTCAAATTCAAGATATGCTAAAAAATTAGTTGCTTAAAGAATAATAAATATTATTCATTCTGACCTAATATTCCTAAAGTTCTGTATGGACTTTACCTAACTTGGAAGAGTATGTATCGTGGAAATTTTGTTTCATCTGATTTTAACATAAAGCTCTTAGGTTTATTTTCAAAACCCCATAGTTTTATTTAAAAACTATATTCTCAGTCTTTATTTATGTCTTTCGATTTCTAGTATATACTTTACCAAGTAACACTGCTTATCTGTGTTTATATTTTTGAAAATTAAATTCTATAAATCCTTTACATATTTAACAATCACTTACTAATCCCTTAACATGTGTAAGGTTCATTGTCAATTTTCAGAAAGAAATCAAATCAACAAAGATAAGATTACACCTTTAGAGACCTCATGTTCTATATACAAAAATAAATATATAAAATGTGGTATATTATGTATTCATAGTGCAACTAATATGGAAAAATACACTAATTTCACAAAGACTGTGAATTAAATCTCCATTAAACGTCTAGTTATTAAAAATATTTTCCAATGATTTTTGAAGTAATGGAAATAGAACATGAATATGTGCATGTACCTGTTCAATTATATTTATGTGTGTGTCTGTATGTCTGTGTGGGGGTGGAGAGGAATAAGTGATGGTTAACATACATCTTTTATTATCCTGGCTATGATAGAAAAAAATTAAATCAGAAAATTCTCGGGAGATTTAAAAATTTATAGGCATAGCGAGCACATCTTTAAAAATATGATATAAAACAAAAATGCAGAAATAGCAAAACTTGCATTTTATTAATTTGCAGGAGATTTGAATGTGAACAATTATATAAATGCTTAAATATTTGTTTTTAAATACATGGATTTTTAAAAGCAATTTATTTTTCTGATGAAATGACTAACATTTACTTAGTGAGTGGTAGTATTTTGGCTGCACAATTTAGTGAAAAGACAAAGAGGATACTTCCTTAACTTTGCAAGTCAAAGAGTAATATAATCTAGCAGCTATGTCCTCAGAAATACTTCAATTTGAGAGAAAAACTGAAAAAAAAAAAAGAATTTTGCTCTATAAGGAGGTCGTGATATTTCAGAAGGGAAGTGAAAATAAGACTTTCTTCACTATTTTTAATGGCTGTAGATGTTAGAAAACAATAGGCAAAAACGATCATTCTAATTTCAATATAGTTCAGATTTAGTCCTATTAATATGAGTTGAAAGATTATAGTATTTATATATGCTTTTTTGGTAAGTTATGAATTCAAACAATGCATAACATTAAAATGGATAAACAAGTGGTCTGGACTGAATCGTGCCACTTCCCCAATTCCCATGTTGAAGGCTTAACCTCCACTGAGATGGGGGTTGTAACATTAGTCTTGCTTGTCTTTTAAAAAGTAATATCAATGGGTTAAGAGTATATTTTCTAACATGGATATCATTGTCTTACCATGAATCCAAGCAACAATACTTCTATAAAAATTAGATAATTACAGGGCAAAATGTCTCTGAAATGCTATATTTAATTCCCTTTTATCATTTTGAAGGTTTTTAAAAATTTCAGCTTTTATTTTAGATTCAAGAGGTACATTGCAGGTTTGTTTCATGGGTATAATGTGTGAGCTGAGATTAGGAGTACAATTGATCTTGTCATGCAGATAGTGAACATAGTAGCCAATAGGTAATTTTTCAACCCTTGTCCCCTCCCTCTCCTCTCTAGTAGTCCCCAGTGTCTATTATTCTACTCTTTGTGTAGAATATTTTAGCTCCCAGTTATAAGTGAGAACATGTGGTATTTGGTTTTCTGCTTCTGCTTTACTTTGCTTAGGATAATGGTCTCCAGCTGTATCCATGTTGCCGCAAAAGACATGAGTAATTTGAGGATTTTGTATCTAGCATATGACCTTTTAAAAATTAAAACAATATTCCAAATTTGAACATATATTACTGCCAGAAAATGTGTGATCACCAAAATGAGTAGTTGCTAATTTTGTTTACTACTATAATATATTGATTCACATTAATTTTAATTTATTGCATCAAAGAGATCATATTAAGGTGAAGTGGGAAAATAAGTTATTATTGAATTAAGCTAGGAAAAAATATTTAAATCTTTTGCATTGAAGTGAAACTTTAATATTAATTATTTGCACATAGAAAGTTTTCACTTTCACCTGAAAACATTTCTGGAAACTGTGTCAAAAATTAAGTAATACAAAGGAAACCAAGTTTGCATTTCTGTATTAGTAAATATCTAGGAACGCTAAGGATCCCATCAATTCTTAATTAAACGAATGTAAGTTTTAAAAAATGTTGCATTTTCTTGTTTTACTTAAGTACAAACCTGTGGTTTCAATTTACGTCTTGAAGTGTTGGTAGTAAAAGTTCTCCAGTTATAGTCTAAAGCCATTAATAGCTTCTTTGGCTATTTTAAGAGGAGGAGTTAAGAATAAACAGACCAACAAAGGAAAAAAATAAGGCACTTAAAAAGGTGTGTTTGATATGTGAACAATGAAATCTGAAGCACTAAAAATTGTGACTACTTATATAAATCCTTTATTTGTACCAAAGAACCTTGTCATAAGCAGTTTCAGTTTTAGCGTATGTTAATCAGATACATCATTAATTAAACTATATTGAAATTACCATAGATCATCATTATTAAGCAATATTTACTTTCAGTGAGGTAAACATATTTTTTTCCTTTTTTACTAAAAATTTTGAACGTGTACCCTTAACTCATGGCCTGGAATAACTTTCATAAGTTTTGTAACTCATTCTTTCATTTATTACCCTGCTAATTCAACTACCAAATTATATTAAGCTAAATATACCACATCCCAAAGGAAATGGAATCATTATATCAAAAGGACAACCACACTCATATGTTTATGGCAGCACTGTTTACACTAGCAAAGTCATGGGACCAACAGGGTCCACCAACAACTTATTGGATATAGAAAATGTGGTACATATACACCATGAATACTATGCAGCCACAATAAAAGAACAAAATCACATCATTTGCAGCCATATGGATGGGGCAGGAGGCCATTATCCTAATTGAACTAACACAGAAGAAGAAATCAATTATTTTATATTCTCACTTACAAGTGGGAGTTAAACAAAGGGTACACATGGACATGGAGAGGGAGAAAATCTACTCTGGGGACTCCAAGGAGAGGAGGTTGGGAGGGAAGGGAGGGTTGAAACATTACTTGTTGGCTACAGTGTCCAATATTTGGGTGACATGTACACTAGAAGCTTAACCCCACCATTAAGCATTTAATACTCGTATAATAATCAGGCACATGCATCCCCAGAATCTAAAATTATAACAAAACCCTACATCATATTATTTCACCCACAAGTATTTTAGTGAGGATCTCTAAGATAAAAAGTTATTTTTAAAAGCAAGCACAAAGTCATTTCAAACTTAAAAATTAGCATCAATTCTTTAATGTTATCAAGTAACTGAAGTTCAAATATTTCTGATTGTTTCACAGGTTTGTATTGTTGTTTTTATTTTAGTCTATATTTTCCCTATTCTAACATGTTCTCTCTCTCTCTCTCTCTCTCTATATATATATATATATACACACACACACATATATACATCTCTCTCTCTATGTAGATAGATGTCTATATATAGATAGATGTATATGTATGTGTATGTATATATGTATGCATGTATATATTTGTTATATATCCTTTCTCTCTCTTTTCCTTGAAAAATATCTGAGGAAGAATTTGTATCATTCTTCTGATATGGATTATACTGATAGCCCATTGTAGTGCTATTTAAGATGCTCCTGGTTTACCTGTGTTTCTGTAGATTGCTAGTAAAATTGAGAGGCTAATAGGGGTATTTTGAAACCAGCATAATGAAGGAAAGAAATGGGAAGTACTGTAGATTCAAATAATTATTAGATGTAAATGAGACGCATAGTTCAATCACCATATTTTATAGATGATGAAACTGACATCCACAGACACATCAAAAGTCATAAAACTTGCTGATGGCATAGCTTCCAATAGAATCTAGGCATCCTGAACTAAATGGACAGGAATAGAAATTTCAGTACACAAAAAATGCTCTTTACCTAATAAAGAGCAGGAGGATATGTTAACAGAGAGAAGCGATTAGGGTTTTAAAATTTGTTTCTTCCCTAATATATGCTGACCATGTGACATTAGGCAAGTTCTCAATTCTCCGAATCTACAGAAGACATCAGAATGGCTATGATTTTTTTTTCCAGAAACCTGGAGATACAAATATTTAGTCAAATAACACTTAATTGCCTGTTAAAGAATGCAGTGAGGTTATCTGCACTTCCAGATGCCCAAGCAGAATTTAATCCCTGTCATTCAAAAGTGAACATACCATTAACAATTTCCCAAAACCAATACGTGCCAGTTGATCCATATGGTGGGCTTCTGAGAATCTGAAGAGTCAACTGTTGGGGTTTGAGATGTATCATGGGGAAAGCTTCTAGCTAAGGTTCCTGGTGCAGGTTTTGTTTCTGTTATTTCTCTCTTATTAAATGTATTTGTAATAGGAAAACATTTGTACAAAATATCATGTTATTAAATGGCTAAAAGCTATGACTTAAAGCTCATAGGATTTTTCCTTCCAGATTCCCTACTGGGTAAACTTTCTTGAATGGGTAGTTATCCAGAAAGATAGCCCTCACAGGGACATATCCGTTGCATGAAACTCCCCCATAGAGAGTCAGTTTCTTTATTTATCATTGAGGGAGAAATGCAAACTGAAAACATTGTGTGACATCTAGGTGTTAAAATACATCTGCTTTGTTACCAAGTGAAGAAACCCAGTCAATAATTATTGAATTCAAAATAAACCAATCATGGACCATCACTGTAAAGGTGAACCCTGGAATCTGAAAGGTCAAAAAGTCCATTGTAGGACCAAAAATTTAATAATTTGTTTCAGTATTACTTCCAGAAAACCTCTGATAAAAGTAAAAAACTTGCCTAGAGCTCCTTGACACCTGTTCTACAACACTAATATCATAAGGTATATCAGATTTGTTAAACATTATAAGTATGACCTCCAGGGGTGCAGAAATACAAAAATCACTTAAACATAAGCTATCCTTACAGTATGAGTTCTTCCGGTTCACACAAGAGATGTTCAGATAGTTGGATGGCACTGGGCATGGATAAGGTGGATGGGATAGTGTTGCCAAAAGGTTGGAGAAACTTTATGAAGAAAAGGTAACAAGGTGATTTTTATCAAATTCTTCTACTTTATATAACATTTTTTGTCTAAATCCAAGCTTTATCTTTCTACCATCCCTCCAGTTAATCAGAGCTGATTTCATCAACAGCTTGCTTTGGTTAATTACCGCAGTGTTTTAACTGAATGCCCCAAGGTATTGATGTAATCAACGACCACTTCAAGCCTTGGAATCCTAGGAATCTTGGCAGAACTCTGGAGACGGTTTATCAATATCTAAGGTATTCATTTTTTTAAACTACATAAAGCCTATAGATACATGGATAATGATATGACAGTATTTTAACAGTATGATTAGCCGAATATTTCTTCAAAGCTAAAAGACATTTTCTAATACACAGGCTAGGTACTTTGAACAACTATTAACATATGCTTTTTATGAGATAAATCTCAAGTGACTACTTTATACAATAATCCTTAGAATTTTAACATAAAATGCAATATTTTATTCTTCACAGCTATTTGGGTCATTGAATTGGGAAATAAGATTCTCACAGTACAGTAAATAGATTCTTAGCCTGGGCATCCAGAAACATAAACTTGTATTTTCAAGTTGACTACCTGTGATCTGTGTGACCTTGGTGAGACAGCTTGATCACTGCCAGCAGTTTTTTGTATCCCCTATTTGGGAAAGCAGTTTACTCTGGGTTTGCCTTTCCAGATTCATCTTTCCCCATGCCACCTGCCATCTGTCAAACTCAAGGCCATGGTATAGCAGTTCCATTGCATGACTTGTAGCTGTCTGATCCAGTGATGCTCTCTTAGGTCATTGCACCTGTTTATCAATGGAAAGTTTGGTGGCAAGATCCTGCAACACTCCTCCTCTTCTCCTACTCACATTTTCCTGATTGATTGTACATGAATGTATCTTTTTAATGCAGTATAGATGTCACTTCCTCCCTGGAACTTTTCCTGACTCTCCTCTTGTTTTCATTCTGAGGTGCTTGCATGTGCTCCCATATCGTTAGGGTGAACATAAATATTTTGTTTCCGGTTGTAGCACCAGTTTACATCTGTTTTCTTAGCTGAGTTATAAAGAGTGACCACTTTTACTCACAAATATTCCCATTTGTATAATAAATTATACAGTTGCAGTACACAGCTTCCTCTGTTTGTTCCTGTCCTTCCACTGTTAACTTATATTCTTTTTTTTTTTTTTTTTTTTTTGAGACGGAGTCTCGCTCTGTCACCCAGGCTGGAGTGCAGTGGCGAGATCTCGGCTCACTGCAAGCTCCGCCTCCAGGGTTCATGCCTTTCTCCTGCCTCAGCCTCCCAAGTAGCTGGGACTACAGGCGGCCACCACCACACCCAGCTATTTTTTTTTTATTTTTTAGTAGAGACGGGGTTTCACCGTATTAGCCAGGAAGGTCTCCATCTCCTGACCTCGTGATTCGCCCGCCTCGGCCTCCCAAAGTGCTGGGATTACAGGCGTGAGCCACGTCGCCCGGTCCGTTAACTTATATTCTTACTGCCAATTTATATGGCTGTTTTCTCCAGAAGAATGTAAGAGTCTTAGCATCAAGTGAACTGTATCTAACTTACTATCATTAGAACTTTTAGTAAGTGTTTAGCTGTTGCGCCTAATCATTTAGGCATGGGAGATATCACTCTTGTTTTTGGAAACTGACAGTTTTTAAATTCCATACTCATGCTGGAAACCAAGATTATGAGTGTTGATTATATCCCATCAATAAAAAATAATGCATGCACGCTAATATGTATTTAGTTATTTATATGTTACATGCAAACTACAATCTATTAATATAAACATTAGAAAATTATTTATAAAATAAATTCAAAGATATACAATAAAATAAATATACATGTTGGATCTAATATTTCCCTATACTTTATAGAATCTTATTGGTTCCCTCCTACAATGTGATGTGACCTTTGGACATATGACCAAAGGAGATGTATTAAAAACTCCTTTTGTTATAGAAAAACTTATTCTGAATAAATGATGTGGCAAAATGTTTATGATTATGCTTGTTATAAGCTTTTGTCTGCCCTAACCATAATATTGAGGAAGGAAAACTAGGACAAAATAGGTATAGGAATAGATGTATGAGAGCCCTTGTTACCATAAATAAATTGAATGTTCTGTAATAATGAATCTAAATACATTGTCAATATTACTGAACTTTCACCCACGTACTCCAAGGACTTCTTAGTTCAGCTCTTGAAATTTTTTTCTAAGTGCCTGGAAATCATATTCAATGGAAATAAAGGCATTAATATGACATAAAATTATAACCATCCCTGTCTAAATAAGGGTAACACTTCCTTCAATTTATATGGTGAGTTAATGATAACCAAAACTTTGACGTATCTCATTTTTTCTTTACAAAGAACTTGTGAGATAAATAACAGAGGTATCACTATTTGTTTTCCTTTCTGGCAAAAATGGTCTTAATCTGTGACATTGCCAAAGTGTCTTCTCATTCTAAATCTAGTATACCATTTTATTAGCCATTTGTCTAAACATATTAATTATTAACCCAGTAATTAGTACTAATGTAGTCAAAAATTATTTAAAATACAAACTCTTAGTTACCACTAGCTACAAGCTATTACCTTAATTATCTAACATCAATGACATTTTAAATTAGTTTCTGACTGATAACTCATTAGCTATTACTATACCTATATTACCATAGTACCAAAGGAAATAAATAATTCTCTTAATTAAGATCTTCAGGGAATTCAGTAGCAGAAATTGTTGAAAACCTTTTTCTTTCTTTTGACCGTTGATGTGGTTTGGCTGTGTTCCCACCCCAATCTCACCTTGAATTGTAGCTCCCATAATTCTCACGTGTTGTGGGAGGGACTTGGTGGGAGGTAATTAAATCATGGGGGCACGTATTTCCTGTGCTGTTCTCCTGATAGTGAATAAGTCTCACAAGATCTGATGGTTTTATAAAGCGGAATTCCCCTTCACACACTGTCTTCCCCGATGCCATGTAAGATGTGACTGTGAACCTCATTTACCTTCAGTCATGATTGTGAGGTCTCCCCAGCCATGTGGAACTGTGAGTCAATTAAAACTCTTTCCTTTATAAATTATCCAGTCTCAGGTATGTCTTTATTACCAGCATGAGAATAGACTAATACAACCATCTTCTCCATTTTCATAGACTTAACTAATTATTATATGTCCTACACACTGAGTGACACCATAAGACATGTTACCAAGGCATGCTAAGAATACCTTGTGTCTTTAAAGGAAGCAGGAAATGGAGAGTGCTATGGATTGAATATGTTCCCCCAAATTAATGTGTTGGAAATTTAATTCCCAATACAATAGTATTGAGTAATGGGAGGTATTTAGGTCATAAGGGGTCCACCCTCATGGATGAATTAATGCAGATTATAAAAGCACTTGAGGCTTCTAGTTCAATCTCTTGCTTCCTCTCATACAATTATCTCTCTTACTCATGTTATGCTTTCTGCCATTTTATGACATAGAAAGAAGACCCTTACCAGATGGCAGTGTCATGTTCTTGGACTTCCCAATTTCTAGAACTATGAGCCAAGTAAATGTGTGTTCATTAAACATTACCCAGGCTCATATTTCTGATGCAGCAGAACAAAATGGACTAATATAGCATGAATCATACTTTTTATTTTTTTTGCAAGGTGCTGTAAAGTTTATTTTCATCTTTTTCTCAAGAGTAAAATAAAAGGTTTATTTGTTTCTCATGTACCCAATACAATGGTAGACTCAGTTATACTTTACCGATAATTTGCATCAAAGTTAGGACAGATACTTGTGTTCTTGGAAGTTTTTTCTCCAACTTGGTTGAATTATAGATGAGTATCAAAAATTGAGGGTGGTCATCCCCAGATTTAAAGCTTGAGATGTTTTATCTGAAACAAATATTAAATTTATTTAGAGGAGGGAAGAAATGGAATGTGCTATTCTTTGAATATGTCCCCCAAAATTCATGTTTCAAGAGATAAAAATAAAGCCTACTTTAACATAAACTAATTTAACAAATTATATTGTCTTATGATTCATTAGATTTGTTCATTCTAGAGTCTCAGAAGAAATGTATTAAAAGTCAAGTGTGCTCTAGCAAAACACATATTAACTTTAACACTTTTAAAATTGAATTATATAATAACCAAAAACCTCACTGAAAGTTAAATTTTAAATAATGAATTCGTTAATGTTGGCTAGGCATTCGAATTTCTAGTTCTCATCATTCATCTGTTAAACAAATGTCACATTCTCACAGAAGTTTTTCCTAAACAACCAGTCCATGTTCTCTCCAAATCATGCTCCAACATTTTCTTTTGTAGAACTCATTTCTAATTTAAATTATTCAATTTTACCTTTATTGACATCATTACCACCTTAAACTATTCTATTTTTATCTTTATCAAATTTTATATTGTATCCCTTTACTAGAATATAAGCCGGGATGGAGGGAGAAACCCTGACTATATTTTTCATGACCATAAATTATCCAAGAGGCACCAAACATTACCCGTATGTTTGAGTTGAATAGATATGTGAATGAGTAGATGAATGGTTAACAACTATTGCAAATGAGATAGAAGTAATGGAAAAAGATGGAATTTGAATAAGATAACCTAGGGTTGAATTTGGGTCAAATTATTCAATCTCTCTGCAATTCAGCAGTCTTGTCTGTAAAATTGGGACAATAAAAACACCTATACCGTATATCCAATGAGACCACTAAAGTGTTAATATTTCCATTATAACAACAATGAGTATTTGTGTGTTTTCAAGCTTAAATACTTAAAAAAAGTCACAGTATAGAGTAATTATTAAGAGCACGTCCTGTCAGACTGCCTAGATTCAAATGCTCACTCTACTGCTCAGAACATCTGTGTATCTTGAGTGATGTATTCAATTCACCTACACCTCTACTTCTTATCTGTAAAACGGGGAAAAAATATTTACTGTCGTATAGTTTTATGATGATAGTTTATTAGTTATATGTTAATTACTTTTAATTATATATGTTAAATATCAATAATTTATTATTAATCTATTATCCAGGACTCATCTAGTATTTATTAGTGGTAGTGTTAGTTTTTGTTTTTATTATCTCTGTGGACTTTTTGGAGAAAGTAGTGAGTTAAATTTGAGTTTGTGGAGATTGTAGTGCTTGTAGAAATCTCAACAGGTGGCCAGGCATGGAGGCTTATGCCTGTAATCCCAGCACTTTGGGAGGCTGAGGCAGGTGGATCACAAGGTCCAGAGTTCGCGACCAGTCTTGCCAATATGGTGAAACACCATCTCTACTAAAAATACAAAAATTAGCCAGGCATGGTGGCACGCACCTTTATTCCCAGCTACTCGGGAGGCTGAGGCAGAAGAATCCCTTGAACCCAGGAGGTGGAGGTTGCCGTGAGCCGAGATGGCACCACTGTACTCCAGCCTGGGTGACAGAGCAAGGCTCCATCTCAAAAAAAAAAAAAAAAGAAGAAGAAGAAGAAGAAATCTTAATACCTATACTCAGACATTGTTCTGTGGCTGAATTGTTATGTGGCTGAATACTCAGGAGAGTGGTTTTTATTTTAAATCCTTACTGAAGACAATCTTACCCCATTTGAGCTAATATAACAAAATGCCATAAAGTAGGTTTCTTATAAGCTACGTAAGTTTATTTCTCACAGTTGTGGAGGCTTCAAGTCCAGATCAAGACACTGACAGACTTAGAGTATGATAAGTCCATAGATGGCACCTCCTAGCTGTGTCCTCATATGATTTGAGAGACAAAGTAAGCAGCTCTCTGGGGCCTCTTTTATAAGGGAACTAATCCACTTCATGAGAGTTGCACCCACATCATCTAATCACCTCCCAAAGACCATCACCGCTTAATACTATCACACTGGTGATTAGCCTTGAACATAAGAATTTGAGGTGGCACAAACGTTCAGATGACAACTAATGGTAATAATAAAACTGTAGATTCAAAACATGGGGTGGCCATTAAATTTTGTAAAGCAAGTATGTCCAATGAAAACACAAAATCATGAAGGAATTGAAAGAATAAGAATTTTGAAATGGCAACAAGAATCACACAGGACTAAAATGTCTGAGAGTTAAAAGAAGAAAGGAAGAATAGAATCATAGAGATTAATGAAACAAGTTTAATAAGAGGCAGAGAATTATAGATATGCTAAAGAGAGATCAAGTAAGGGACAATTTAAAAGTCCACTGCCATGGCCAGTAAGGAGGCCAGTATTGTGCTGCAGGTAGAAATCACAATATGAAGAGATGGGTGAGTGGGGTATGAAGATGTAACAATGGCAAAACGGCATAGGAACGTGATGAACAGGAAGATAGTAAGGAAGTGAGGTTTGCTTGAGAACAGTTTTGCAATTTTCTATTATTTAAATGGCACAGACGTGAGCTCATTTGTAAGCTCATGGGAATTACTCAGTGATGAAATTTTCAAATAATTGACTGAGCATATTTATAAGGAATGTTATCCAAAGTATGATTAAAGGTTTTTACTCTGATAGAACTGATCAAATAAGAAAAGATATCTACTATCTTTTAGAGAAGAGGGAAAGAAATAAGGATGGGAATAAGTATTTTCAGGTATTAGCTAAGGTGGCTAAAAATGTATGCCTTATACCATCTTACCGTTACCATATGGCAAAATCAGATGCAGTTTCAGTTTTTGCACTGTTTTCTTGCACTTTCCAGTACTCAGCTGTATGATTCTGTATTATATTTCTTTCTGACTTCATTTCTTCTGCTTCCTTCCTTTTGTATCTTCTCAATTTATTTCATTTTATTTTTATCCTTACAAAAAGGTCTTGAGGTAGATTATAGAGATAAATGAAATGCCTCAACATAGCAGATCAGAACAGAATGTAAAGGATAAAATAAAGGGGGAACAGAACTAAAGATTTAAAATGGAGATAAAAATGAGTTTAAGTAAAGATGTATATGTAAAATTTCCATGCAATCACTAAGGCCAAAACCAAATTTTGACATCAAGTTTTCTTGTCACTAATATGAATGGGAAACCTCTGTGTTAAGTAATATGTACTGTTTGTGAAATACAGGCAAATCCTTAGGAGAAACACAAATATTTCTAATATGTGGAATCCACTCAGGAATTCTCATAAAACAAATCCTGAATAATGAAATTAAGATAACATTTTAACAGATAGTATTACAGTCTACACACAGGTGAATTTAAAACAATTACTTTGTTACTTATTGTGAGTGATGACATCATACTGAAACAGTGCTCTGAGGAACAAATTGAATACTTCCTATTTATATAGCTCTCTGATTGCATAGCTTAATCCTGAGTAGATTTTTGAATATATAGGAAAAATAGACTGCATAGTTTTCTTTAAAGATTATTTATTGTAGATAATATTTTATTTGATATAATGTGATTAGAAGTTAAAGATTGTAATGATTGGCCTTTCTCTATGTCACAGCTTGCTCTGCAAACGACCTTATTTATTCTCTACATATTTCTTCACAAAGTCTGACACTCTGTTCTACAATGAAATAGCCTAACCTAAAGTTTAGCAGTTTCTTTTACAAAATATTAGCCTGAGAAATACAAAACTAATGTTTATCACAAAAGAAGCTAGCATACCATTTAGATAGAATGTCTGTAATTTGAAAGGGGAAGCTTTGTCTTTAAAACGAAGGAGGGTGAGATAAATCATATTTGAATTCAAAACAAACAGTTCATGTCTATTTTTTAACCCATGATCAAAGATAGGAACTCAGAATGATTATTGAACAGTTTTAAGAATATTACATGCTTTTGCTAATTTAATCCTCATTATATTGTGATCTTTTTGGAGATTTATAAGCCTCATTATAATATGGCCAAATTGAGAACAGGACACCAAGTAACTTATCCAAAATTACATAGTTTTTTAATCTTGTAACAACAGTGAGATTTGAAATTAACCCGACAGTAACTCTGGCTGCAGAATCTATGCTCATAAACACTAAGCAGTATGTCTCCTTGTGCAGAGAGCAATAATCTTGCACTGTCTATACTATCTAATGCTCTAAGCAATAGCCATAAGTGGCCATAAGCACTTGAAATGTGGCCATTCAGATTTTGCTGTAAGTGCAAAATAGACATCAGATTTTGAATATTTAATGCAATAAATAATGTAAAAGTGTAAAATACTCCATCAGTGATTTTGACAATGACTACATGTGGAAATAATATTTGGGATATAGTGAGTTATATAACATGTTATTAATTTTAAAATTAATTTTACTTGTTTCTTTCTCTCTCTTTTATGATGCACTATTTTTAACATGATAGGTGGGCAGTCAGATTATAGGATCCAAACAAATACTTAATAAATTAATACATTAATGGTTGATACATTATAGCTACTCTTCTGGATAAAATACCAACACTTTTGCTCAACATAGATGCACTAATATTTTGGGTTTTGTAAGAGTCTGTGTTTGCAGAACAGGAATATTACTTTTTAATTTTAAAAGTATTTTTAAAAAACAATTTATTGAAGTTTGATTGACATACAAAACTGTACATATTTAATCTATACAAATTAATGAATTTAGAGATAAGTAAACCATTGCCACAATTTGTGCTGCAAACATATGCGTCACCTCTTTTAAGATGATACTATTAATAAAATAATGTAATAGCATTTTATTGAATGCTTGCTGGGTTCTAACCAATGCTTGCTTGTTCTAACCTTTTCATATGTATTACTTCATTCAATATTCATAATTATATAAAATAGGTATTATTGATAACCTTACTTCAAAAATGAGAGAAGTGGAGCCAACAGAGGTTAAATAAAATTCTGAGGGTCAACTAATTAGTAATTGAGAGTGGAATTGAAACCTAGGTAGGGCTCTGGTAGATGAGGATGAAGATATTAATAAAGTAATAAACTTGGGGGTAAAGATATCCATTTTCTAATGTTCTAATCTCATTTTTTAATTCCTTGGGTAATCTTGGGCAAGGCAAATAACTATTTTGTGTAACAGTTTGCTCACCAATGAGATGAAAGGCTCTAAATATCTTGTAATATATATATTTTTAAGAACATCAAAGTCTGAAAAAACAATATGAATCCAACTTTTCTTTCCAGGATTTTATCCCAGCATCCCTTTTATACAAGTCGTGCACCACAGCCAAAGTGAACTATTTATTGATTATTGAATACACCCAACATGTGTTCTTACACCTCATATATGGTGTCCTCTCTGCCTACATGTATTCTCCTTCATCTCTCACTATGGAGACTGTTTAATTTTCAATGCTTCTATCAGCCTTTGTGTCCTCCTTTATTCTTTTTTGATTATTGCCTGAACATAACTTCCTTGCCTTCTGAACAATCATTATGTTTTAAGTATATTTTGGAATTTATCTCCCTTCACATAACATTATGGTTATGGTATACTTGACTAATTATTATACATTTATAAGCTACTTCATGTCAAATATCATGCTTTACTCCTTTGTGTATTTTCTGCATTTTACATTAGTCATAAATGCTCCAATATGATTATCAAGTTTATAGCATCTTCACCTGACTACTAAGAAATCCAGTGGTAATTTCTGTCTCTAGAAAGAGAGAGAGAGAGAGAGAGATACTTTTTCCTTGCAAAAACAGGTGGCAGTTGAAACTGTTGCAATTCACTGCAACAATTTTGAGAAAAAAATGTAATTACAGAATTTATATCTTCTTTTTCTTTCTAATCGGAAAAAATATTGAGTGCACACGTATATTCTTACATTAATACACATCAACTTATTCTTAAGTTAATATCAAGACGTTTCCAGTAACTAATTCTAATGCGATAGAAAATAATTATATATTTGGCAAGTTCATATGTTCTCTGCTTGTTCAATTATATAACCAAATATTCATTTTATTGGTTTCGTTTTCTACATTAAGATATATAAAATTTTCCAGAAGAAAATTAGATCTATATATTAGATCAAAATGTTGAGCCTTAAAATTATGAAGTGACTCAAAATCTAAAATTATTTCGTTGAAGAAAGGAGTCATTTGTAAAATTTAACAGACATGCAACTTCATTTTCTATTGACATATTTTCTATGTCAATCTTTTTGAGAGGGTAGGAAGTTCATTCTGGTGTTGATTTTAAGGCATTCTTTTACAATACCATTAAAAAAAAAAGAAACCTAGAAAACAGTTAACTGAAAACACCCACTATATGTCAGCACTAAAGTCAAAACCAGTTGGCCTGTGAAGAAGAAAGACTGAGTTTCTGTATTCATGAGCAGGGGTGACAAGAACTCCATGTTAATTCACCATTATTAAAACATCATCAACTTTTAATAATTTGTTAAATGTTATATTAAGAATTTCAATGTTCAGATTAACCCAATTTTTTTAAGAACAATCTTATAGTTATTATTCTTGTTAACTTTGTCATTTTACAAATAATTTCAACATTATAATCATAAAATCTCTTTCAATGACAAATATAAATACCATAAAACATAAATGTTCACTCTTTGAAATAATTATTTGGCCAAAAGTGTTGAATATGTAACTTGTCAGAAATGGGCCTGTATAGTTACTTCTATTAATAGATCTACATATAAAGGATAAAGATGCTTTATCAATATGTTGCTATTAGTTTTCTAAGGAATCTAGAATGTATATACACATATATATCTATATTATATATAATTTAATATATAAAATAAGATGTTTAAATACAAATATTATTATTTAATTTATTAGCGTTATAAATAGATAATACATATATATATGTATCTGTGTGTGTATGTGTATTCATGAACTATAGATTATTTCCTAATTTCTCAGAATGTGTTGAAGTGGAAAACAATTTGTATTTTATGCAAAGCCATTAGGATATTCTGCAGACCTTTTATATAATATTATGTAACAGGAATTGGAATTTAGAGCAACCATAAAGAAAATAAATCTTTACATAACTGGCAATCACAACATTAAAGCATGAAAACCAGGAGAATTTGAGAAAACACATTGTCCTTTCTTAACTTCATTCCCACTCTGTCTACCTTCCAATATAGAGACAGATATCTCAGTGGCAATTCATTTGAAACTTTTGCATTTCAAAATACAGTCTCTGTGAATAAATAAAAGGTGTTGTCCGGTTTAAACTGACAGAAGAATCCAGAATGATATTTCATTCAAGCAAAGTTATTGCACATAAAAATAAAATAGTTCCAATAATTCTATCTCACTTATGGAACTAAACTTCTTGTGATTATAATATAAAGATATTCTTCACCATTATACTTACATTATGTTTAGTCTCATGATTTGCAAATATTTGATATGATTACTGGTGTAGAATTGACAGAGAAATAAATATCTATAGATTTACATATTTTATACATTAATAGATTTAAAATAGATATACTGTTTTAAGATATCTACATGTTCATGAAATAAAAGTTAAATTGTACTAGAATTCATTTATATTAATATTGGTGCTGAATATTATGAATATATATTTCATGTAATATGGCATACAGATATGTCAATATTTTAAACAAGTTAGCTGTATTTGAAAGGAAGTATGCCATTTAAAAAATTATGTATGTATAAGAGATAGATTAATGTGTGCTCAGATTAATAGGCATCTTTGTTAGTTTTCTTTACATGTCAGTTACACATTTAACTTAAATTCAGACTCCATGAAAATTACATGGTGAAGAATGTATGGAGCACATTATGCTTCTTTCCTTCTAAAATCTCTCACGTTTTCTTAGTTTTTCTGTACATCAATAATTCCTTCTAGCTTTCCCTAAGAATCCACACTTTATTGTGTTATTCCTTAATTTTCTTTTATGTGAATATATTAAATGTTTTATTTAATTCCCTCTGGAACTCCATAATTATCAAAGCATCTCTGAGCTATAAAATGGAGTTGTACATAAGATAACAACATTTTCTCCTTCTTTCAACCACTTTTTATGTGTCTGTACGTGCTAATCAAAGCGCTCCTCTTCTTTTAGACAGCACTACTTTTCCTTAGACACTTAATTTGTCTTTGCCACCTATTCAAAACCCTCCCTATACACTATGCCTTCATTGAGTTCTTGAGAAGAACCTACAAATTTGACATGCATAATAGAAAAGATACGGCCTTTGAAACTTGGACATTTTTATTCTTATTTCAACATTCATGACCTCTAACAATTAATCTTTAGTGTTTAAGCTAATTTTCCCTAATGTATGAAATGGATTTAGAACCTCATGAAAATTAAATAAATTAACATATTTATACACCTAACAAAGAAGAGTCATCCTTTGGTATACACAGTGGGCTGGTTCTAGGACCTTTCATGGATACCCACATCCTCGGATGCTCAAGTCCCTGATACCAAATGGTGTGGTATTTACATATGAGTTATGCACATTCTTCTGTATATTTTAAATCATTTCTATATTCCTTATAATTTTAATACTATATAAATGATTTGTAAATAGTCATTCTACTGCATTGTTTAGGGAATAAAAACAAGAAAAAAATCTGCACATGTTCAGTACAGACACAGTGTTTTTTAAAAAAAACTTTGATTCATGGTTGATTGAATCCATGGGTACTGAGGACTGACTATACTGTCACACAGGAGTCATTTAGTAAGTGGTAGTTTTCTATACATTTTTTAAAAATACCATTCTGTTTTTTCTTCTTATTTCATGATGTATAATTACTCACTAACCTCCAAGTAACCTCCAGAGACCATATTAGATGCTACCTTTAGAATATAAGGCAGCATACTTGACCTCAAGGATTTATTTTATTTTACTACATAATCTTGTCTAAAACGCTGAAATCTGACTTCTGTCTGTCATCATCTATTGAAAGTTATTTCTCAGAACTTACTATGGTATCTCATTTATTCCACATATTCAGTTAGTATCTGTTGAACAGCAGCATAGTATGTGCCATCATCATTTTTCTTGACTCTGCAGCATTCGACATTGATCAACATCTCCGCATTTTGAAATTCTCCTCTTGGAAGCTTATTTTATATCAATGTTCTTTTCTTTCTGCTCCTCTGATTTGTATCCTTCTGCCTTGCTGTAATTCATTCTTCCACAACCTATTACAGGTATTTGTAATCCTATCAACATTTAACCCTCTAATTAATGTCTTAGTTCTCCCCTGACCTCACGCTGAGCTTCAGTCCTATGTTTCTAGTCACCAGCTATATATTTCTATGTCTTACCATCTCAAACTCAATGCATCTTTAAAATAATTCTACAAAAGTGGACATAAAGCCTTTGACATAAAACCCATTGAACTATGGATGTCCTGTTATTACTAACACTAATCTCATAGTTCGTCACCCTTGTCTCAATCTGTGATGCTTCAGAATTTATATACAGGAGGAATTAGAGAGACTGACTCAATAACATAGAAGAAAGAATCATAGATTAAGAAATTTTTCTTAAAGTTTTTCATGGAAATCACCTTATATATTATTTTTAAATGATAAAAGATAACACAAACTTTAAAAATGCTTTATTTTCTACTTTTCTAAAATTATAAAAATATAAATTAAAATTGTATTATTATTAGAGGTATATTTAATATTGTTAATATTTAAGATGGTTTGTAGAACAGTACTGGATATTATTAGAAGGCTCAAATCTGCCATCCCTCACCTCAGCTTACACTAGAGAACTGTGATAGATACATTTAAATCCTCCTACATTTTTTTTTTTGTTGTTGTTGTTGTTCTTTCAGACTTTTATTTTAGGATCATGGGGTATATGGGCAGGTTTCTTACATGGATTAATTGCATGTTGTGGGGGTTTGGTGTACAGATTATTTAGTCACCCACTTAATGATTATAGTACCTGATAAGTACTATAATAGTTTTTCCAATCTCACCCTCCTTCCACTCTCCACACTCAAGTAAACCCCAGTATCCATTGCTCCCTTTTTTTGTGTGTTCATGTGTACTCAGTGTTTAGCTCCCGCTTATAAGTGAGAACATGCAGTATTTGATTTTCTGTTCCTGCATTAACTTGCTTAGGATAATGGCCTCCAGCTCCTTGCATGTTGCTGCAAAGAACATGATTTTATTCATTTTATTAACAGCATAGTATACCATGGTGCATATTTACCACATTTCCTTTATCTAGAGAATCTTGTTGGGCATCTAGATTGGTTCCACGGCTTTGCTATTGTAAATTGTGCTGCAATAAACATAATGTGCATGTCTCTTTAGGATAGAATTATTTATATTTCTTTGGGTATATACCCAGGAATTGGGTTGCTGGGTCAAATAGTAGCTCTACTTTTAAGTTATTTGAGAAATCTCCAAACTGCTTTGCACAGTGGCTGGGCTAACTTACATTCCCAATGGCAGTAGTATAAGGATTCCCTTTTTTCCACAGCCTTACCAGCATCTGTTATTTTTTGACTTTGTAATAATAGTCACTCTGACTGGTGTGAGATGATATCTCATTGTGGTTTTGATGCATTTCTCTGATGACTACTGATGTTGAGCATTTTTTCATGTGCTTGTTGGCCATACGTATGTCTTCTTTTGGGAAGTTTCTGTTCATGTCTTTGTTTATCTTTTAATAGGGCTGTTTATTTTTTGCTTGTTAATTTGTTTAAATTCCTTATAGATTCTGGATATTAGACCTTTGTCAGATGAATAGTTTGCAAATATTTCCCCCATTCTGAAGGTTGTCTGTTTACTCTGTTGATAGTTTCTTTTGCTGTGGAGAAGCTCTTTAGTTTAATTAGGTCCCACTTATTTTTGTTGCAATTACTTTTGAAGTCTTCATCATGAAATTTTTATAGGGCCTGTGTCCACAATGGTATTTCCTAGATTATCTTCTTTTTTATAGTTTTAGGTTTTATATTTAAGTCTTTAACCTACCTTGTGTTGATTTTTGCATATGGTTAAAGAAAGAGCTCCAGTTCTGCATATGGCTAGCCTGTTCTCCCAACACGAATTATTGAATAGGGGGTTCTTTCCCCACTGCTTGTTTTTGCCAATTTTGTTTATTTCTGGCTTCTCTAATCTGTACCATTGACTTATGGTCTGTTTTTCTACCAGTACTATGATGTTTTAGTTACTGTAGCCTTGTAGTATAGTTTAAAGTTGGGTAGTGTGATGCCTCTGGATTTGTTCTTTTTGCTCAGTATTGCTATGGCCATTTGGATTCTTTTTGGCCCTGTATGAATTTTAGAATTGTTTTTCTAATACTGTGAAAATTGTCATTGATAGTTTAATAGGGATAGCATTAAATCTCTAGGTTGCTTTGTATAGTATGGTTATTTTAACAACATTAATTATGTCTATTCATGAGCATGTGATGTTTTCCCCTTTGTATGTATCATCTCTGATTTCTTTCAGCAGTGTTTTGTAACTCTCATTTTAGAGACCTTTGCCTCCCTGGTTAGCTGTATTCGTATATTTTATTTTTTGTATGCGGCTATTTGTTAACGGGATTTCATTCTTGATTTGTCTCTCAGATTGGACATTATTGGTGTATAGAAATGCTACTGATTTTTGTACATTGATTTTTGGTACTGAAACTTTGCCGTAGTTGTTAATCAGATCGAAGAGCTCTTGGGTAGAGACTGTGGGGTTTTCTAGGTATAAAATAATATCATATGTGAAGAAAGATAGCTTGACCTCTTCTTTTCTTATTTGTATGCCTTTTACTTTCTCTTGCCTAATTGCTCTGGCTAGAACTTCTAGTACTATGTTGAATACGAGTGATGAGAGTGGTCATCCTTGTCTTGTTCTGGTTCTCAGGAGAATTTTTCTAGCTTTTTTCCATTTAGTATAATGTTGGCTGTGGGTTTGCCATCACTGGCTCCTTATTTTTAGGTATGTTTCTTAGATCCCTAGTTTTTCGAGGCTTTTTAACATGAAGGGATGTTGAATTTAATTGAAAGCCTTTTCTGCATCTGTTGAAATGATCGTGTGGTTTTTGTTTTTACATGGAAATTAAATAAGCTGCTCCCAAATGACGTGGGTAAACAATGAAATTAAGGCAGAAAAATAATTCTTTGAAACTAAGAAAAACAAAGATACAACTTATTGAAATCTCTGGAACACAGCTATATCCATGTTAGAAGAAATTTTATAGTGCTAAATTCCCACATGAAAAAGTTGGAAAGATCTCCAGTTAACAATCTACCATCACACCTAGAGGAACTGGAAAAACAAGAGCAAACCCACCCCAAAGCTGCAGAAGAAAATTAATAACCTAATCAGAGCTGAATGGAATGAAACTGAGATGTAAAAAATTATACAAAAGATCAATGACACCAAAAGCTGATTATTTGAAAGAATAAATAAGACTGATGGCCTGCTAGCTAAGTTAATAAAGAAAAATATAGAAAATCCAAATAAACACTATCAGAAATGATAAAGGGGACATTACCTCCTACCCTAATTCATTTTAAGAGGCCAGCATCATTGTGATACCAAAACTTAGCTGAGACGCAACAAAAAATGAAAGCTTTAAGCCTACTATTTTCAATTGTTCATGAGGCTCATTCAATTTATTTTACACAATATCTCAAACCTGTCCCTTTCTTTCTATTACCACTGCCAAAAATTACAGTCTTAAGTAAGGGTCTGTAGCCTTACATCCAGAGAATTACAGAAAACTTTTAGCTGATTTATTTGTGCCTCCCCCCCACAATTTTTCTCATTCAATCTATCCAATAAATTACCTTCATATGAATCCTTCTAAAGTAGGACATTGATCAGGCAAATATTGAGATCGAAAATCCTGTTATCTCTGGTTTGCCTGATGGATAAATTCCAAACATTTTTCAAAATTTGGAACCCTAGATAACCTGGCATTCTTAGTCTTAGTTGCTTTCAACTGCTTATATATATGAAACCATTAAATCAGCTTACCAAACTCTGTAAATGTACTTTTCACTTCCCCGCTTTCTCACATTTGCTCTTGATGGTTTGTCTTTCCTTATCTCTTAACATCCCCCCTAAAGTGAGGGGAAATTTACATTTTATTTTTCCCAACCAGTCTAGCTGGAACTTTGCCTCACAAACTAGCAACAAGGGAGTCTTTGCCTTTCTGAATTTTGTATATTTGACGTAACTTAAGAAACACTGTAAAACATAAGCATTAAGCTGAAGAATTTGAAGATTCTCTGATTTCTAACTTAGAATTAAAAGGCTGAGTATACAGCCATGTGTTTCTTCAAATTGGGCATGTACACGCATACACATAAATTGCTTATATAATTTACATACTTATATATGTGAACATATACATTGACAATTATCCTGTCATCAGATCATCCAATTGCTGTTTCAGAGATTTAAGATGATATTGATATTACTTCTAGAGGCTAACTGTTGTATAACGATTTTAGCATATCATAGATGCTAATCTTCATAGTATTTCTAAATCATAATCTTTCCTTTGTTTCTTCCTCTTAATCTCCACGAAGAAGATTATAGATTTGAAAGGTGAACTAAGTTAAAATAAAGCCATGTTAATCATTACCTTGGCAAAAATTGTGTGAAATTCAGTATAAAGAAAAGCATTACTAATAGCCCTTCTCAAGCATAGAAAAAGGGATACTCTATATGTGACTGATTCTAACTAAAATTAGGCATTGAATAATAGTTTTTAAAAACATACTGATGACTTTTACAAGTTTAAAATTAGGTAAGGGAGTATGTTCTTTGTCAGGTAAACTATATCAGTTACTATTTCCTTAATTGTTAGTAAGTTAATACATTTTAGTTATTTTGCTTATTATTTTACATGTAATTTTACTCAGTGAGTTACCCACATTACATAATATCAAATATTTTATACAAAATATTATTTTTAAAATTTATCATTTTAAATGATAAAATACATTAAATTAAATTACAGTAATACTTAGTCTCAATAAAATATGTTACTATAATTGATGTTATGTAATTTTCTGGTCTTTCTCAAATTTGTATAATTACATTAATTTTTAATATACTAAGGCTATGAGAAACTAAATTAAAATTTTTGAAATGCATAGAGTACTTCAATATTAATTGAGTTGCTTTTCAACAAATAATTTTAATTTTTATTATAATGAACTAATTCAATAAATTATCTTTTATTTTCATGATCAAATAATCTTTTATTATTTAACCATTACCATCAACATAATGAAACACCTGGATAGAGACATTTTTTATTAGAAGAAGAAAGGAAGAAAAGAAGGAAGAAACAAAGAAGCAAAGGAAGAAAGAAATCAAGAAAGCAACCAAAAAATAAACAAAAAAAATTGTCTTTCCTTAGATCTATGTTAATGAAAACCAAGTAGCCAATTTGCATATCTATTTTACAAATGGCAACAACTAATTTTTTCTACCAATTCTTCCAAATGAGTAAAACTGATTGAATTTTTCCTAAATTAATAAAATATCTGGTTGTTCTAAAAGTATAAATTTTTTACGAACTGATTGTCATCTCTATTAAATTTATATTATTTTCTGACTTGTTTTTACAAACAGCTGTCTTCCTCAACTTTAAATACCATTTAGATAGTAGCGATTATATGATAAGGTTTAATGAATATTGTTACTCATTGATTTCAACATTCAAATAATTTTTAAGATTTCCAATTTGGGATAACTTCAGCAGCTGATATGCTCTCAGGTTGTGATAAATATATTTAATCAAAGAAATGAGTCCTTGAAGCATTTATTTTTTAAAGATATCCATTATGAATTAATGTGAACCCTTCATTTTATTTTGTATTTTTCTTCAGATACTGTCAAAATACAATAAAAATGTAGTAAAAACATAAGCCAGACTGATGCTTTCAATTGCTATACTGTTTATATTGAAGAGTTTAAATTCACATATCCTCTTCATTTTTTAAGTTGCTTTAATAGACTTTTTAAATTTTTTGTATTATTATCAGGCACTAGGATGGGAGATTAAAGATTTGCCTTCAAAGAGCTCATCCTTTAATAGAGGAACAGAGTAATTAAAAATACGTTAACTGTTCAAGGTACTGTGGAGAAGCATTGAAAAATTGTATGTATCCTTGATGGCATGATGAAATTTGATTATTAGGTAGATTACTATTGCAGCAGTGTCCAAAATAGACCAGATATCAGAAAATTTGAGAAAACTAACTCAGAGTATGATAAAGCAATTCTCACAAATAATGACAGGCACTTGAACTGAGGATGATCTAGAAATACTTTCTATTGAATTGATTAGGGAATTAGTAAGAAAATGCAATTTAAAAAATTAGTGACAGGCTTGAATGTGAAGATAATAAAAGGAGAACTTCCACATTTTTGGCTAAGACAATGGTCATTCAACTTCATAATAAATGCAACAAAAGGTAAAAATTTCTTCATTTTAGAGAAAATGATGAAATCGCTTTAGTATATTTTAATTTATTTTGGCTGCAGTGTATACAAGGGCAGATATGCAGAAAAAAATTAAATGCAGCAATGTATATATCAGGAAAGAAGTTTAGATTTATAAAAACAAAATTTAGAAATTCCAATTTAGTCACATTTAAACTTGTGGCTTTCTTGAGCTATGGTACTTAACTTCAACATACTTCAGTTTCTTCGTTAATATACTGGTAACATTGTGGAGAAAACATATTAATTTTATTAATACAACTAAAGAGCTTAAAATAGTTCTCAAAATGTATGCATTCAATGAATATTAGTTAAAACGATGGAGAAAATGATGTCTCTATTTACAAATTTTTGGGGTGAAATTTGGTTCTTATAAAGTTGTTCTGGAATTAGATGGTTTTGAAGGAATATGCAACAGCTTGTTAAGAGGAAACAGAAAAAATATCATAAATTTAGGTATTTTGCAAAAAGGCTAGGTCCTGGGCTCAGCTGATGGGAGAGAGTGATGCAGTAGTAGGGGTAAATAACTACAATTTGTTCAAAGTCATTCACCAAATGAACTGAAGTCCAAATATAGCCCATGTGATTCAACATCTATTCCAATGTACTTTAAAAAATTGGTTATTCACTAAACCAACTGTCTAACCTCATGAACCAGAGCAGATTTATGGAAACTAAATAGTTCTGGACTCTACTTTGTTTTATTCACTTATACTTCCATCTTATGCCAATTCCACACTGTCTTGATTATGGTACCTTTAGAGGTGCCTAGTTTCCATTTTCCTAAAATACAGAAAAAATAAGCAAATTTCCTCATATGTAATCCATCCAATGTAAGTTCTATCTAAAAATTATATACATAGTAGAACCCAACTCCTCATTGCCTTAAATAGTACTTTTTATTTTTGCCTGCATAAATAAACAGAAACATGTTTCTGTTTCTGGAAATAATTCTGGAATTTTCCAATTTTACTGTTAAGTTTATGTAAGATATCAATGTCACCAGGTGACAGGAAAAGGTGACTAATAGATGAGAAACAAATTATAAATTATGTTTCTCTCTCAATCAGTATTCAATTCATGTATTTTTAGCACTTAACATGTCACACATGGCTTTAGGGAATTTGCAGAGAATCGGCAGATAATGTCCCTGGTACATAGACGATAACTTCCAGTAATAGAGACAGATAACAAATACATGAATAAATGTAGTTAATTGCAATAGTAATAAATGTTGTAAAAAATTTAAAGTGGGTCATGTGCAGTGGTTCACACTCGTAATCCCAGCACTTTGGGAAGCAGAGAAGGGCAGAGAGGTTGAGCCCAGGAGTTCAATACCAGCCTGAGCAACATGGTGAGATCCTGTCTCTACAAAATATATATGTGTGTGTGTGTGCGTGTGTGTGTGTATATATATATATATATATATATAATACATGTACATATATATACCAAAATTAGCCAGACATGATGGCGTGTGCCTGTGTCTCAAGTACGTAGGAGGCTGAGGTGGGAGGATCTCTTGAACTTGGTTGATGGAGGTTACAGTGAGTCAAGATTGTGCACCACTGCATTCCAGCACAGGCGATGGAGTGAGACCCTGTCAAAAAATGAATTAATTAAAAGTGGGCACTGTATAAGGTAAGGACTGTAAAGGGAACAAATTTAAGTAAAACAATTAGAGAAATCTAGCAAAAACAAAGCTTGTGAGTTTGCTGAAAATTGGATTGATTTGAAGAACATAAACTTTACACACCTGCAGAATAGTAAGAGATGGTGAATGCAGAAGGAAATTAGTTTGGAAATGTGGCCAGAGATCAAGAAGGACCTGTTAGTCTCTGGTAAGTAATCTGAGCTTCTGTTTGTTTTTCAATTCATTGGGAAATCTTGGGAGGGTTACAAGAAAGTAAATTATGGATAATTAGAGTTCTTGTTATTTAACAGACCACCCCAAGCTTTTTGGCATAAAACAATATTTTCTTTGGCTCACCAATCTTCAGTTTGGTGAAATGAAGGCTTATCTTTGCTTCATCACATCATCTGCATCAGCTCAACTGGGAGCTGGAAGATCCACTTAAAAAAAAAACTCTCTCTTGCGTGGGTGCAAATTAATGCAGTTGACTAGAAACTCAGCTGGTGCTGAGGGGCAGGAGCCTCTGTTCCTTTCCATGTGAATTTCCTCAGAAAGGCTTCTCTGCTG
This sequence comes from Pongo abelii, assembly GCF_028885655.2. Lineage (NCBI taxonomy): Eukaryota > Metazoa > Chordata > Mammalia > Primates > Hominidae > Pongo > Pongo abelii. The sequence continues at coordinate 93,541,044 of NC_071999.2, read as the reverse complement.
CACTCTCTGGGCTTGACGACAAGGTAGCTGGACATAAGGTGAGCCTCCTAGGAGACAGAAAGTGGAAACTAGCAGTTTCTTTTATACTTGTTCTGGGAACTGGCACATCATTTTTATCACACACTATTCATTATGTGTACAGAGTCCAGATTTCAGGGAGAGGCATAGACTGTATTTCTCAATGGAAGGAATATTAAATAATTTTGGGACCACACTCTCTTCTGACCACCAATTATTTACATTTCTCCCACATTCAATATATAGTCACACCAAGAAACCACAGGATTTTTGTGCCATTACAGCATCAGGAAGAAAATCAATGACTAAGATCTCATCATCTAAATTATGTATATATATATGGATGATGCCCTTTAGTTGCTGTTCCTTGGATATGTCTCCTTGAATACAGCTCTCCTTTGAAATAAAGTAGTAGGAAATAAACAGGCAAGCTATCTTCCCTCAACATACCCAAAATTTATTCGTTGGACAGACATAGGCTAATTACAATAGTCATTGAAGGGGGTGAGTAAAAAGGAAGCCCAGTCACTTATCCATAGTAATCTTTAAATCCAGCTAAAAAATATTGCTAAATATTTAAAGGCCAGGTGCAGTGGCTCGCGCCTGTAATCCCAGCACTTTGGGAGTCCGAGGCAGGCGGATCACAAAGTCAGGAGTTCGAGACCAGCCTGGCCAATCTGGTGACACCCCGTCTCTATTAAAATACAAAAATTAACCGGGTGTGGTGGCACGTGCCTGTAAACCCAGCTACTTGGGAGGCTGAGGCAGAAGAATCGCTTGAACATGGGAGGTGGAAGTTGCAGTGAGCCGAGATCATGCCACTGCACTCCAGCCTGGGCGACAGAGCAGATGCAGATCCCATAGTGCTCTTTCTCTCTCTCTCTCTCTCTCTCTATATATATATATATATATAGATAGATAGATAGATAGATAGATAGATAGATATATGGTGCGCGCTCTCTCTCTCTCTCCATATATATGGCTAGTTTATAGACTGGGTCACAGTGTTACTTTCCAGGAGTTAGTCTTAATGGCTTATAGTTTCCTCCTTTTGGATCTTTGTTCTACCTTCTGAAACATATTTTATTTTCCATAAAATGTAGCTTCTGTTCGCTCCTGAGTAGTTTTCTCACCACAAAAGTTTAGGAGTTGAAATGCCTGTTTTCATTTTGTACTGTCTTTGTTTCTTTCAGTCTAATTTGGCAGGGCTTTCACCAGAATCATTTATAGGCATTCTTTGAGTTTTATTGCTGCTCACTCAATTAGGTAGAAGCCACAACCACAAATCTCATTGAGATAAGCTTTACTACAACTTGAGATCATTGTAAGGCTACTATGGGACAATAACAGCTAATTGAACTTGGGGCTTATCCTGCACTGGCAGTCGGGTATTGCTGGAGCTCGAACAGCAGATGAACTGGGGCTGGCCATATCACCATTCTTATAGTCTCAAGGTCTCCTCATTGTGATCTCTCCATGTGGGCTAATTTGGGCTTTGTCACATCATGGTGGCTGGGTGTCAAAAGTGAGTATCCCAATAGAAACATGTCCACTTTGATGACCTAGCCTTAGAAGTCACACAGCATAAGAGATAGACATAAGACCCCCAGGATTAAGGAGAAGGCAACACAGACCCTCACCTCTTGTTAGGAGAATTGTCAAGGTCATATTGTAAGTGAAAGTGCAATAGAACATTATACTGTGGTCATTTTTAAGAAAAGACAGTCTTCCACATTTAGAATTTAGACTAAACTAATACAACAAAGTAATCAAATATGCAATCATTTTACAAAATTATATATATATGTACATATATATATTTATGTGTGTGTGTGTGTGTGTGTGTGTATTTGTTGTTGTTGTTTGTTCTCATTGCAACAGTCCGGAGATACATCGGCCTCATCTGATACCGAGGCTCCAAAGAATGGTAATTCCCAAAAGACAGCTTCCATTTCTGGTCAACTGTAGGAAATAATACTTCCCTGCCAATGAGTAAAGGCCAAAGGAGTATATGTCACATTTGTTTTAATTGCACCCTGAAGTAGCAGACATTACCTCACTCCCCTCTAATTGGACAATACTGGTCATATGTAGTCATATGTTATAATAACCTGCAAAAAAAGATGGAGCACTTAGTCTTTAGCTGGGAAACCATGGGTCTAACACAAACCTAGTGGTTCTACCATTAACAAAGGTAAAATGAATGTCATTGGAAAACTAGTGGTTTCTGCTACAAGTGGCGTAATCTAATTATTGTTTCAAATTATATATGTAGTACTGTTTGGAGAATAAACTGGGAATTGGTAAGAGTAGAGGCAGATCCTATGTTAGGAGGCAATTACAATGGCCTAAGAAATATTCGGTGTTGGCTTGGGCAAGATAGTAACTGTAGAGCCTGGACTTAGATTTTTGGATTGACTAACTAGGTATATAGTGGTATCATTACTGAAAAAGAGAAAAAGTTTTCTTATAGGATGGAATTGAAATATATACTTTCATTTTCTTATATGTTAATATTCTGATTTTTTGTGACAACTAATACAAAATGGCAAGTTGAAAGTTAGCTAAATTCATCTAGAACTCATAGGAAAAGTCATGGGCAGAATTTTTAATTTGGGGTCAATTGTATGGAAATGCTCTCTGTTGAAATATATAAACTATAAACTTGCTTTGGGAAACTCAAGATATCAGAAAATAACTGAAGAAGAAAATGATGCAGAGAAGTGAGGAGCAGTAGTGTTGCTGTTTGTTAAAAGGCTAAAGGAACTCATCCGGGAGGCAGAAACCCCAAAAAGATGAAAGAGGAAAAGAAGACTGATGCTGTTAAGCTTCTCTTTTTCTTTTCCTAGAGATTTAGCTGTGCAAGATTCTAGAAAGCTCTTTTAAAACTTATTCTCTGTTTTGTGGTTTTGTGCATCTATCTTTCTGCTTAGTACTCTGTTAAATATCTCTTGCTTAGAAGCAATTACTCTTATTACCCAATAGAGGATCTCCCTGTTTTTTCTCTCCCATGGTATCTAGTTATTTATCTTATAATATTTAATACAATTTAAAATTTTGTTCTACTTTGTACATTTTTGTGCAAAGTAACCTATCTTATCTAGGATTCAACATCCTAGAGTGTAGAATTTGCACTTTGCATAAAATTGGAACTTGTCAAAAATGTGATTAATGACCATTGGACGTGTAATTTGGAGTTCCATCTACAAACACATTACTGACTATATAATTAACAACAAAGAAGGGACCCTACTCAAAGAAGGTTGGGAGCATTGACTCAGTTTTAGACTGAGTTGGGGAAGCACTGATTTTCCCTTTTGTCTTTGTAGAGTTTTTCCTTGGAGACAGCTCTTTTTGCTGTCTCTTCACCATTAGAGTCATAGTATTTGGAGAGCCATGATTAGAGGAAAGAACTATGGAAAATGGGCCAAGAAACCCATTAGTGAAGCTTTTAGTGTTGTTCTAAAGCTTGCCAGTGGTCTAAGCAAAAGGAGTTCTGAAAGCTTTATATAATAGGCTAACCCAACTCATGAATCCACTGGGGCTTGGACAAAAGCCATAGCTAGAATTGGAATGTGTGCACTACTTCTCTGTATCCTCTGGCTATCTCCCTTTTGATTTTATGGCTCTAGAAAATGGGTGGTTGAGGATTCAGATATTCTATCTAGAAATCAAATATAATTTCAGTGGTGAAATAACATGCAAAAGTAAAAGTTGCAACAAGCCTAAAAAATAAGGATTTTTATTCACAACATCCAGATATCTTAACAGAGTCTAATATAAATTTTGTGATATGTGTGAGGTCACAAGACTAGTAAGTAAAAGAACAGGAATTAGATTCCAGATCTGTTGTAATACAAGAATATATACTCTCCATATTCTATTAATTTGCTTACCTAGTAAATAAAAATAGCATTCACAAAAGAGAGCCTCATTTGTTACCCTGAAATTTTTACAATTTTACTGGGTTTCAGAGAAAGGAGCATTCCCTGAGATATCAGACCTGTGGGAGAAACTTATTTGCAACAGATAGATTTAGATAACAGTAGGAGAGAAAGATGGATTTTCAATGTGGGAGAGATATAAAAGGGCAAGTTAAGGCTTATAGTACCAGATGAGTGCAACTTGTTCTTCGCCTGCCCCTGCAGACAAGTAATAGGTTGTGACTGAGTCAAGAGTACAATAGCCACACACTGAATTACTTTAAATGTAATTATCTTTCTTTCATATTGTTATAACGTTGTTGCCAAAACTATGCATTTTAATAATTAATAAACAACATGAACTCAATTTTTTCATAGAGTGACTTGACATAAGATCAGGATTATTACAGCCCTATTTTTCCCCTCTGAGGAAGTAGTGTAATAATGTTTTTGTGAAGTTACATTTTAAGATACTTCTGAATCCATCTCTCACAAATTAAAAAGATACACATATATATTATGAAAATAAAAGACTGGATTCTGGTAGACTTATTTGCTTTTAGACATTTGTTCCATTTTCGGACTTATCAAGATTTGTGAGCTTTTTTCTCCTTACGTGAACTTTATATCTCTCTTCACAAATCAATTGTATGAAGAACAGGATTCACCTCAACCTGCCTAAGTGTAATAAAATCAACCAAAAGAAAGCCCAAATTTCTCTTTTGCAAAATATGAATAATGTTACAGAAGAGAAAAACATTCATCCTAGCTCTCCTTTTTACAAATCCTCTAAAAGAATTTATGACTCAAGTGAATGACTAGTCTAGTGGGATGCAGTTTTCTGGGCTAACATGTAAAATATCCTAAGAACATTTATTACTGCTTGACTGGACTTGAACCTTTTTCAAGGTAATGGCCTGAAAATCAGAGATAAGTTGGAAAAAATAGTGAATATTAAATTCAGAAGATAGTACAAAACAAGATCAAGATATTGAAATTATCATTCATTTTTTGTCTGATCTACATTATATCCTGTGAGAATTTCTGAGTAGATTTTCACTAAATATACATCAACATCAACAATGACATTAAACTGAAAATGATATTCATTTGGTTAAGCTGTTTTGTAACCAAGTTTTTCAGAATAATTGTACTGGCCAAATACATTAGCAATTCGTTCGTCTGTATCTTCATTTTTGCTAGAGAGACAAAACCATGAAACAAATGAAAAAGTATTAAAAGATTAAGAAAACTTTAATATATTTCCTGAAAATACTTTGAAATAAATATTAAAAATCTATAAAAATATATCCAATAACCAGTTATAAAAGTATTGTTTGGACTAAGAAGTCCAGGTAATTTAATTTCAATTTTATTTTATCTACAAAATGAACTCTTTTATACACTTTATTTCCATATGAATTATTTAGAATTAATTTCCTTGTTTTTATGTTTACTTTTAGATTTAGATGAACAGCTCCTATTTTTAAAAAATATACATGATTTTTCTTCAATTCACAGTACAGACAAATGAATATTTTTAGCCCATAGGTCAAATAAAAGATTAATGATTCATACATATCAGCTGTAAATTCATAAGAACCATATGGATGTCCAAGTGGAGGTGGAGGAGGTGAATAAGAGAAGAAAAAGGCAACTATAAATGAAGACACATAGATCCTCAACCTTTAAAACAGTAAGACACAGTTTTTCACTTATATTAGCCCTTAAAAAACATAAGATCCACTGTTGAAATGGTGCATATTCGAAGAACTGTTAATAGAAATCAAATATATTTTGATGGGAATAATTAACATAGATAAATGAGTATAATTTTCTTTCAGTATACACTTAAATTACCTAAACAATTAAAGCCTTATTTTCTTATTCTGTTAAGTGTTAGTAGTAAAGTCTACTTACTTAATAGGGCTAGAGCATGAAGTAAGAAAACGAGGCATATCATATTCTTTGTGTACTGCCTACATATTGCAAATTGCATATTTGGTAGCCACTATGCTGATTTCCATTTATGACTATGTCTATATTTTCTAGAAAGTTGTTTTGTAACCTTAAATAAGAAATGCAAAAATGTTCAGAACTTTTGTGCTGCAATTTTACTAGTAGGAAATTATCCTAAGGAAACAATCACTTACACACACACTCACATATACACACACACTCACATGCACACAACTATACCATAAAATTTTATTATGAAATTATTGTAAGTTTATAAAAATATTTACCAATAGAATAATATTAAGTAACTCATGGATTTTTTATTAAAACTACTTTTGGTATTTTTTAAAGGGCTAAAGGTATTTTGGTACAAATTTCAGGGAAAATAGGATGCTAGCCCTTGAGAACATGCTGATCTTGCTCCTTGGCTAACTACACCATTCACCTTACTTTGGCTAGGGAGGCATTTGCAGAGCTCTCCTTCTGACATTTTTGTCTAGAGGAGGCATTGTTGTCTCCCTTACTCTCAAAAGCTTCATGTGTGTTAAGGAAACTTTTAAAGTGTCTTTCCTTTTTGAAATGAGCAAGTGGTAGGTATATAGCTACTTTATTATTTTTATCTTATTTATTCAAGTATTTTATTTTCCTTCTATTTTATCTTTTTTACTATAGGCATAGACATTCTATTACACATTCGGAAAAGTACAGAGTGTAATACACTCTATATCCAAGTCTATATTCAAAACCTGTTTCTATTTTTCTCTATTTGCATCAGCAGGTATATGTTCTTTTTAAAGTAAATTATAGATACTTTGACACTTCATTCTAAATATTTCAAGCATATATCTCCAAAAATTAATATTCTCAAATTTTGCTACAGTGCTATTATTACAGCTAAAATAATTGAGACAAATCACATAATATTACAAAAAAACCACAAATTCTATATTTGAGCATATTCAGATATTCTAAAAGTGTATTTATAGCTGCTTTGCTCACACCTGGAGTCAATCAAGAATCACACATTGTATTTGGTTGTGTTGGTTCTTAATCTCTGTTAATCTACAATAGACCCAACTATATTTTTCTTTACTTTATAACATAGAAAGTCTATTGCCAGTGGTTGTCCATTTTCAAATTTGTAACATAGGATTGGTTTGTTTTTATTCTCTGAAGCATATTATATCATTACATGACACAACAACTTCCTGACTTTATTCAATAAGTACATACTGAATTATGAGTGTATGTCAGCCAGAGAACATATAGCTATGACAGGAAAAAAAAAAAAAGAAAGATCTGTCTTTCTTTTTGCTCTAAATATTTTTTTCTCTTTCCTTTAGGATGCAACTGACTCACTTAAAATGACTGTGTGGATATTGAACTTTTATGAACTACTGTTTACTAAATTATATGGGTGTGTTTTTCCTCATCTCAGAATAGCATATCAATAGATGCTATAAAAACATAAGAGGTACATTTGTAAAACATTGAATTCAGTTCCAAATATCTCAAAATTTCTTCCCTAAAGAACACTTTTTGAATGAGATTAAGACATAGGAATCTAAGTTCATCAACAAAAGATGGGTGCCTGACTGCTCATCAACTAATTATATGTAACTCAAAGAATAGGAATTCAGAAGATCTGTGTCCAGCTTTGTCATGAGTAAATAAGGAAGGCACCCATAAATCTTATGTAAGTCGTAGGAAGAAGTGTGGTTCTTTGCAGTGAACCATTTCCTGGAAGACACAAGACTGGGGGGATTTTTTAACCTTTGCTGTTTTCCAGGAGCACGGGTTTCTGGTAAAATTCAACACTGTCAGGAGCAGCCAGAGTGATAAGATAACTTATACACAAGACAATCCCTAATAACTTATACACAGACGATCTCTAATGCAAATGGCGCCTGTGTCTGGAAGAAGCAGTGATACCTTCATAAAACTAAACTTTTGCCTTAATAATATGGTGCTTTCCAGTAGAGGCAATAGCAGAGCCCAGGAGAGAAAGTACTGCTCAGAAGCTAAAGTGTAGATCAAGCACATAATGCCTGAGGTAGTAGTTTCTTGAACTTATTTGTGAGCACATGCAAAAAGTCTCCTGAGTTAAAAACCACAACCACAATAACAACAACAACAGGGAGGACATTTGCAAAAGTACAGAGTTTCTGCAGCGCTTCTGAAGACAAGAGCCAGTAAAAAATGTGATGTAGTAATGTTATTACCACAAATGTGAATTCATTTTTACATAGTTTTGATGACTTGTGGAAGTTTAGGTTACAGTCACATAGAAAAGTATTTACCCCTTACCTGAAGCACCCTGAGTTTGAGATCAAGAAAAAAAAAGATACTAAATGTTTCATCTTGGCATGCCTTGAGGCATAATAGTAAGTTAGATATAATAGTATCCATAAATGGCAGAATTCCATCATTTTATAGATATGACTGCCTATGTTATGGTATGTTTTGTAATAAACATGTTTTGTTTTAGAAAAGGAAAACACCAGAAATATTTGAGATGTCTGAAAGGGTGAAGTTTCCCTAGTGCTGTGAGGAGATTACTAAGAAAAAATGGCATGTACGAATTTTATTTGATTAAAATCAGAACTCAGTAATAGATAACAAGCTTCGGGCTAGTTTTAGGAAGAATAATTCTTTCTTTGTCTTTGTTTTGTTTAGTTTTGAAGACAGGGTCTCACTCTGTTGCCCAGGCTACAGTGCAGTGGCAGGATCATGGCTCACTGCAGCCCAGCCTTGGCCTCCTAAGCTCAGGTGATCCTCCCAACTCGGCCTCCCATGTAGCTGGGACTACAGGCACACATCAACTACTCCTGGCTGATTTTTTTTCTTTTTTAATGTTTGTAAAGACAGGGTTTCACCATCTTGCCCAGGCTGATCTAAAACTCCTGAGCTCAAGTGATCCTTCTGCCTCAGCCTCCTAAAATGCTGGGATTACAAATATGAGTCACCATGCCCAGATGAGACTTAACTTTCTAAGTAAATTAGACATAATTGAGAATCAGTAATATAAACATTTTAAGCCTCCATTTGCAACCAGATCTCTTTCAGCATTTTGACAGAAGTTCTGTATCTTCTACTTCAATACTTAAATTTGCTTTTCCTCAGGCACCTGCATTCAACATTAATTTTAAAAGATCCTGTCAAATACTACTCTTGAGCTTTTGTTTAATTATTCTTATTACAATACTTCCAGAAACTACCATGAAGGAATTTACATAATTTATATTCATACATTGAAAATAAAATAGAGACTTTGCTGAAGTAATTTCTACTGTCTATTGAAAATAGAGTTTTCAGCTATATTACAAGATAAATTAAATTGTGTTGTAAAGGTCTGGGTGCAAAACTAAAATTTTACCATTTTTTTCTGGGAAATATGGGTTTGAGTTTCTAATTAATAAACTTAAAAATGTTCTGTGGTGAAATTAAAAAGTTTCTTAAAAAGTGCTTGTATGAAAACTAGTTTTTCTCCGTGTCTACTACGTAGTGTTTCTCAAACTTGCTACTATGGACACGAGAAGGTTTTTGAAAGTATTGCTTTTTTAGGTTCCACAAGTTCTCTACTAAAAATTTTATTTTAATTTTATCTTTCTATTTTGATAATAATTTGACAATAACCTTATATAAGCATATTCTTTATCAGATACAATACAGATCTGTTATTTCAGTGCCATGGCTGCCTTTGGGTTTATGATATTTTTGGCTCCAAGTTGTATGATGAGAAGTTAATGAACAAATGAGATAGAGAACCTACATATGCAATACATTTGTCCCAAATGAAGCCCAAATTATACGCCGATGACACTATGGAAACAAAAATTTGGTACCATTTTAATGTGAGTAAAATGAGAAATCAAGTCATTCCATGGCTTAGGGTTGACTAGGCCTGTGAAACTCAACAGAAAACTTTATCACCACAATCATATCATATTTTAATTGAGGTTGGAAAAATTACTGTTAACAACACATGTTCTATTATCTCAAATTTATGTTGTTAATTTTAATTTTATGGATTTATAATTTGCTCGTGCTTAGCTTATAAACTCTCTTTGGCTTTATACTTATAAATTCAAAGAATAAATTAGGGTTCATCCCAAGATTTATGTTTTTAAGTATTTAATTAATATCATAATGTAATTTAAGTTGATACTTGCATCACCTGGAATTCTTTTTAATGTCAAAAATGTCCATAAATTCATCAGGTTGGAGATATATGTTCATTGAATCATATATCTTTTTTCCCTTTTACATGTGCAAGATAAAGGAAGAAAAGAAAAATATCTATTAAATTAGAAGAATTATTTCCAAATATGTAGTTGAAACTACTTGTTTAACATTATGTCATTCTTTCAATCAACACATTTTTAGGAGCTCCTGTTATCCTAATATTATTTACCTCTCAATAAATTTATTAGAACTTGAGAACAGAAAACAACAACAACAACAAACAACACATACACTGAAGAAAAAAAAGAAAATATTATTTTAAGGCCAAATATGCTAGTGCATCAAATAAGTAAGTAATTTCTTGTCAAACAGGAATTACATACTACTCTTGGAAATTTTTTCAATGAAGACATCACCACAGAGAAATGAATTTACGAGTTTCAATTATTTTATTTGTTGCCATGACAACACTATAGACAGTTTCCCTTTTCTGTTTTTTTAAATTTTTTAACATAATATTTATTCAACCTGCAATGTTTATTAAATCAAGTATTTTGCCATGTGATGGAGGTATAAAATGGAACACACCATCACTATTCTAAAGGATTTTGCTCTTTGGGGACTGGGGAGAATCTTATATTAAGTATCAGGGCTTGAATTGATTATATCAAATGCTCCTAAAGTTGGTTAAATTGTTAAATCTCTGCTCATTATTTTCAGTTATTTAATAATTTGTGGTGTTTCCGAATTTTTTATATGTATTTATTTTTACTTCATTTTAGGGTGTGGTTAAGAGAAAAAAAAATTGCCATTAAGGAATCAGCAAATAGGATGTCTGAAGTGAGGATAGAGCACCTATCTCTGAGATCAAAGTCATCTGACCAAAAATGATGCCTCTGAGACCATAACAAAAGAATGAATAATGAAATATAAGAATAGGGATTCTGCACTAACTCTATGGGGAAGAAAACAATGGTAAGAGTAAAAGGATCAATATCAGCAACTCGTGTTTCCATCGATTTGTTTATAAGATGCCGTCTACGTGATTCCAAAATCTCCTATCCTTTTTCTCCCCTGTCAAGCTTCCCTGTCTCTAAAAGAGATCTTGTTCTTCCTGCACAGACAGAAATAATAATATATCATTGAAATATTATTATTACATTTAAAGTTACTTACACTCTTTCTCATTCCTGTAATTTCCTAGTTGGAAGCCCTCGCACTTCGGAAATTATTTAATGTGATTTTTTCTTCCTGACATATAAATTGTCACATCACCTTAAATGTTGGGACTTCAGGTTGGGAAGTGGGTGGATAATATTCTTGAGGAACCTGCCTTCCTTTTATAGGTAATGTTACCTCCTTGTAAAGGTTGCTTTCTATGTATTATTCTACTTTTTTTCTAAGAATATACCATATAATGAAAACTTTACAGGCTTGACATCCTATTACTAAGATGATAATTGTTGAGGTCTTCAATAGAATTTCAAGTCAAATATGTTGTGTTATATGCCTATTTATATTTCACTCTTTGATTCACCTAGTTAGGATCTCAGAATTGAACTTTAATTGCAGATTTATTACTTCTTTACTCTCTTTATGTATTAATTTAAAATTTACTTTTTCCTACCTTCATCTTGGTTTGAGAAGGTTATTTCCCTTTCATTTGATTTCTTTGTTTTAATTTACATGTGCATATTTATTACCTGTATATAAGCAAACATTTATAGAATAGAATAGTATGAGTTAATAAATAAATATATTATCAGAATATTTTCTTTATATTTAATATACATTTTAATTAAAATGCACTGTTTAGCTGAACTGTGCTTCCTGAAAACTGTAGCATTTAAAGACAGCACCATGTGAAATATAAAATTATGTTTTTTTCTCTGTGTCTATGATTTATTGAAGTAATGTTCTTCAGGAAATTTTTTTTTATTTTTAAATTTATAATTGACATAATAATTGTACATATTTATAGGGTACAATGTGATGTTTCAATGCATGTCAATAATATAACGATCAATTTGGAATAATTACCATGTCTATCACTTTAAACATTTGTCATTTTTATGTGACAGGTGACAACTTTTAAAATATTCTGTTCTAGCTATCTTGAAATATACACCAAATTGTAGTTTGCTATAATCATCCTTCTGAAATTAATTTTTTCTGAGTTTAGATTTTCAGAACACCAAACTGGTAACCAAATTATTAATCAAATTGACAGAAAATTTTATTCTTATTAATAAAAATACCAATTTATATTTATATTTGTAACTGCTATGTCTATTGTGAGCTGTAATCCCTTTATAGAGGTAAATATGCAAATAAAATAAGCAAATGGCGAAAAAGCAGCCTTTCAGGATGACTACTTTCTAAATAGATCTAAACTTCAATCCAAATAAGAAAATGCAATATTGAAATTTTAAGGCTGCTAAGTCATTTTGTGGGGGTAAAGGATTAATATTAAATTTCAGGAGTTAGATTAGGACAGTGACTAAAATGAATAAGATTAGGAATTCAAGATTTTTTCTTAAATGTATTGAGCTGTGATGACCCATGTCAATTAAAATTTTCCAGGTTACATGGCAAACACTCTAACCTTTACAACATAAATTGTGGAGATTTGTATTTTGAATAAGGTTCAACTAAGTAGAAATGATAACCTCCATAACGTTGTTTACTACTCCTGGAAATTTTTTTTGATCAAAAATAAAATGTTATTGTAATTACAGTAGTGAGTCATATGTAATGCCTCAATGGCAATTTTAGTTTATTGTCCCCCAAAAGAACATTACTATTCTACATAGCTAAGTTTATTGGTTTCAGCAGGACTTAAATAGGCCTACATTTGAAAAATAATTTAACCTCTCTTATTGAGGTTATCCTTTCTATTTACTTGAACCTTATTCATCTTTCTAGGCATTATCATATAGTGAAAAATACTGAAATATACAGATAAATATTATTTGTAAATATCACAGCCACCATTTACTGAGCCATCACTGTGTGTCAGACGTGTTAAGGATGTATCACACATCATTCCCAACACTCTTAACAGCAGGCAATGTAAATTTTTTCAGCTCCATTGGAATTTCCTCCATTGCTTATAAACAAACTGAGCTTAAAAGATGCTAAAGCAGCTAAGTGCATAGAGTGAGTGATTGACATGGATTCAAATCCAGGCTTGAAAACTCAATCTCTTTCTACCACCAAAACTTCCTTAGAAAACAAATAAACCAACACAAAACAATTGGGGATAGTCCCTACCTTTCAATGGCCATAACATTATGTTTGATTTTTATAGATTTCATGTTCTTTATTTTCCAGCTAGGAACAATTTGTCTAACTCACAAGGTTAATGTGGATACTCCCTCTCAAAAATGTTTGTTTATTTTAATTCCCAGTTCCATAAAGTATTTTACATTTATTTATAATTTGTTCTGAAATTAAACCTGCATGTTTATGGGTGTCACAATGTGATCTGAGGCACGCTGGATGACCCCAAGATCCTTTTAATGTGTCCAAGAGTGCCTCAGTTTGTTTTCAAGTACTTATCTGTACATAGCTGGATCTTCTTTATATACTTCAACCAGAACAACATACCATAACACACGGAGTTCAGAAAAGTGGAATATTCAGTGATCTACTAAGCCAATCATTAAAGAATTTCACAAAAATACAAAGCAACATAGATCTCACTAAACCTACTTTTGCTTTGCAGAATAACCATTTGTCATCAAAATGTTACTTTTGTTAATATTTATGTATATGTTATTACTATTTTAAAAATTTAGTGACTTGCTAGGAAAACTAGTGAGTATTTAAAAAATTTTTCAGTTTTATTTATTTTGTTTGTTTGTTTGTTTTTGTTTTGATACAAAGTCTTTCTCTGTCGCCCACGCTGGAGTGCAGTGGCGCCATCTCGGCTCACTGCAAGCTCCGCCTCACGGGTTGACGTCATTCTCCTGCCTCAGCCTCCCGAGTAGCTGGGACTACAGGCACGCGTCACCACGCCTGGCTCATTTTTTGTATTTTTTTTTTTTTTTTTTTTTTTTTTAGCAGAGACGAAGCTTCACCGTGTTAGCCAGCATGGTCTCCATCTCCTGACCTCATGATCTGCCCACCTCAACCTCCCAAAGTGCTGGGATTACAGGCGTGAGCCACTGCGCCTGGCCCCAGTTTTAATTTTTAATACAGTAATATCAATAGACCTGCATAAACTAAAGCTCTTTGGGGCCTTCCGTGGCATTAAGAATGTAAGTGGTCTCAAGATAGAGAAGTTTCAGGACTATCACTGTACAGTTTTGTAACATTTATTTTATTTCTTGTATTGCTAATTTATCTTTATATAGTTGCTATTTTATAAGATGTAAACTCCTTGATAATAAAAATGTCATTTATTTGCCATGTCCTTTAAATGCCATGATTTGCATAATTGGCATGTAACAAATATTTGGAGATTGTTGATTGGCAGAGATTAATTTACCCTCATCATTACATAGGTAGTTAAACTCAGAGCAGAAATTAAAACTGAGATTTCTAGTATTATTGTGAGTCACAGCTAGAAAATAAAATCTGTCTCTAAAGTGGGAGGATTTCATATTTTAGCATGGAAAATTATTTCCCCTTGTTCAAATATTTCAACTTCCTCCTGGCAAGTGTCCCGTTTATTTTGCAGCCCAGGCTTAGGGAATAAAAGTATGGCTTACTTAAAGAGGTATGAATTTGTTTACTGTAGAGGTAAAATTTACTTTCAAAATATAAGTTTTTAAATACCCACAATTAGGTATTGGCTGAAAGAAATTTATGTATAAAGATGAACTGTATTTAAGGAAGTGTATTTCGACTTCTCAATAGCTGGAAAGCCATCTCAGTCTTTCTCTTACTATCTTGTCTTCTTTTATTTCTTTGTGTGCCTATGTTTGCATCTCATTTCTCTACATGGCTGGTGTTATTAGTCCATTCTCACACTGCTATAAAGACATACCTGAGAATGGGTAATTTATGGAGAAAAGAGGTTAAATTGAGTTACGGTGTCACAGAGTATACAGGTAACATGGATGGGGAGGCCTCAGGAAACTTACACTTATGACAGAAAGCAAGGGGGATGCAGGCACAATCTTCAAATGGTGGAGCAGGAGAGAGAGAGCATAAAGAGGGAAGTGCTACACATTTTTAACCAACCAGATCTCCTGAGAACTCGTTCACTATCACAAGAACAGCAAGGGGGAAATCGTCCCCATTATCCAATCATCTCTCATCAGATCCCTCCCCCAACATTGGAAGTTACAATTTCACATGAGATTTGGGTGGGGACACAGAGTCAAACCATATCAGTAGCCTGATATTATTAATTACATGTGACTCATCAAAGCATCCCCCCAATGGGAATCGAATCCCAAATACAGACAGTGGGTACACAGCTTTACAGGTCAATCATGCATAGCTAAGCTACACGGCATTGCCTTGTCTCCATTCCAAAGCCCCTAGAGAAAAATCCAGTTGATCCCGTGTAAGTGAATTATCTATTCTTTCTATACCATTCTCTGAGCCTAGGATGGCGGCATGTTTAGGTTGAGAGGGGGAGTGTTGTTTTACATAAAATGTGAAGCTAAGTGTTATGTTCTTTATGAAGGAATACAGAGAAGTAGATATATGGGAAAGGTCTGTACCTTTAGGACTCCAAATTATCAAATCCTTCAAAAGATGTGTAGGGAATCCTTACTGATTTATGAAACACTAATCCCCAAATTATATAAACTTTTGCTTAGTGGTTTTAATACTACTTGCCATAAGGCCTCTGGGAGATTTGATTAAAAATAAAAACGATATCCTAACTACAGCCGTGAGTCATATATAATGCCTAAATGGGAGTTTTAGTTGGTTGTCCTAAAAAATAACATTACTATTCTACACAACTAAGTTTACTGGTTTCAGCATGACATAAATAGGCCTATGCTGGAAAATAATTTAAATGTAACTATACACATACATATTGAAGCTTTTCAGGATAAATTTTTACTATGAATTTGCTGTATCTGAAATGTAAAGAAATATACAATGCAGATTTTTATATAAAGCATAATGTAGGGGAAATTACGAAATTTCAAAATAAGCTTTCAGTAGCATTGTAATATGCTTTTGTAGAAATAAAGTTATCCAGAAGGCACAAGGAGTTGCAGTGTGTCCTAAGTCAGCAATGCACAATGCCTAATTTATTTTCCGTAAGTTTTACGTCTAGAAGTTACATAATATCTAAGAAGGAGCTTAGAGGAAAGCTTTAGAACAAATGAAACTGAGAGCTATAAGTTGTCATTACAATATTCTTTAAGAGCTTATCTATTGTCCTGCAATAAATATATTGCTAAAAAATTTGTTCAATAAACAAACCTTGCAATAAAGTGACACTGATGTACATAGTCACATACTTTTAATACTGTTTTCAAAAATTCATGAAATAAAATATCGAAGTCCTTTCTACATTCAAGTTATTAAATAAAAATTGACTACAAAACATATATTGCACATTGGTTCTGTTCACTATTAAGAATCCAGCTTAATATGAAAAATGAATATAGAATCTACATACAATATAGTAATCATTACAATTTGTATATGTAGCTCTCCTTGTATCTTGCTGTTGAAGTAAGTAGTAATGATTCTGTATGATATATTTTTATATTATAGACTGCTAGTGGAAAGACTTAGGCATGTCAACTTTTCCTTGGTGGGAGAGGTTAGGAGGCTGAGTGAATGATCGAAAGTGCTGCAACACGGAGATCAGCTGAGTCTGAAAGAGGAAGACAATCCATTGTGCTGATTATACGTATCCTTCTGTTCTAGATAGGTATAAGTTTTAATTTTGCACTGGGTTGGAGAACTCTAAGGAATTTAGACATTCAAGTTATTTTTCTTATTCAACTTTCATTAAAGAAAAACAGTTTTAATGTTTTGTTTGTTTGTTTATTTAAAAAAAGAAAAAAAAAGAAAGAAAAGAAAAGAGGGCCAGGCACGGTGGCTCACGCCTGTAATCCCAGCACTTTGGGAGGCCGAGGTGGGCGGATCACCTGAGGTCAGGAGTTCAAGATCAGCATGGTCAACATGGTGAAACCCCGTCTCTACTAAAAAAACAAAAAATTACCCAGGCATGGTGGCACACAGCTGTAATCCCAGCTACTTGAGAGGCTGAGGCAGGAGAATCGCTTGGACTCATGAGGCGGAAGTTGCAGTGAGCCGAGGTCCTGCCATTGCACTCCAGTCTGGGTGACAGAATGAGACTCAGTCTCAAAAAAAAAAGAAAAGAAGAGGAAAATATAACTCTGTTATACCAATTACTAGATATGTGAAAGACAAAACAACCAACAGTGTATAAGGGCGACAGAATCAAGGCTGGGATATGGAAGGAGGGGAGGTTAGCTAATGGCAATTACTAACATTTACTTAGAGGAAGAGAGAGCAGAAAATATTTTTTCCAAGTATGTGGTTCTTGATCCAAGATCTGAAAATATGATAAGGTTTAACTTGCCAAAGTAGGGCGATGGCTTGCCAATGGGACAACGGCTGCTTTGTAAACCATTTCCTTGAGTTCAGATAAGTAAAAAATGATTTATCCTATTTTCCTTGACTCTCTCATGCATGATCTCGGGTTCTCTGTATTTTCCAGTTTTAGATGTCACCACCTATATCAGTTAGAGTCCACCTGCTATAGTAAACAACCGACACAATTACAGTGATTTAAATAAGTAAACTCTATTTCTGTATGTAATAATAGTCCTGTTAGTTCCGGTTATCAGGCAGCTTTGCCCCATGAAGACATTCACAAAATCAGACAATTTTCCTTCTGGGTTCCTACTATTCAATAGTTTGTGCCCTTGTGTACTCAGTCAAAAATAAACTGCTTCCACATCTTCATTCCAGGCCATGGGAGGGGCAAAAAGACTCACTCATACAAAAAAGCTTAACTTGAATCATCCAGAAGTAGCACCCAATATCTCCACTCACACACATTGTTCCAAACATGAGGTACATATGCACACCTAGCCAGAGGTAAGCCAGGGACATACAGGTTTTAGCTGGATGGTCAAATGTTTAGATAAAGATGTATTTATAGGGAAAAAAGGAAATAAATTTAGGGAGAAAAGCACTACTTGTCTGATTTCTGATTTCTTCAAGTTACCTTCTATTCAAGTTGGCTTTGGCTATGCAGTCAGTGGTTTGCTTTCATTATGCATTCCTGACCTTAGTCCTATCCCTGGTTCTATTTTTATCATCCCATTACTATCTTTCATCCTCTCATGTGTGCTTTTTTCTTTATTTTCTGATTCCACTCCCACCTCTCAACCCAAAATTTTGCTGTAACCTCTTTCAGCAGTATATTTTGGTACGTGGTATGGTGAAAGTGCTGAGTGTTAAGGTTCCATTAAAGGAAAAATTTACATTTTATATAATTTCATAAAGAAAGATTACTTACATTGAAGTAAACTGAACAGGATACCATGTACATAATGCATTTGGTTTAGAGGGTGAGTTTTATAATGTTTAGAAACTGTAACAATAAGGATAAAAGATAATTCTAGATGAAAAATTCATACATTCAAAAAATACTGTTGTAAAAAAAGTATAAAGTTTCTATAATAAAGAGAAAGTAATGCACTTTGTTGGATTTTGTGCATGCAATACATTTTTATTGTGCATCAAGTATATTCTTTACACTGTTTTGGCTACTGGGCTTCAATCATGATAAAAATAGCTAAAACTCATTGACCATATCAATTCAGTATTCTACTGGGGTAAGAGGGATAATTAATTAAAAATACTTATCAGTGAATCACATATTAGGTTAGAAGGCAAGGTATCAAACTATGCTACTTTTCATAGATATATCTGGTTCTTTACTCCTCATAAACAAATGGAAGATTTTCCTCACTCCTTTGAGATTATGCATAAGAAAATGACATATAGACATATTCAAGAACTATTATAGACATATTCAATAACTATTATAGGCATATTCAATAACTCATACACAATTTCCCATGTTCTCTTCTTTCTTTCTACTGCTGAAGTTAACTGGGTAAACAGAAGGTGGTGGTAGAATCTTAGCTTGATAGGTCATCCATTAGCTGTATCCAAAGGAACTACAATCCTCTGAGACTCCCTGCAGACCTACATGGGGTTTGTAGAATGATCTTGGTTATTTATACCACTGAGATTTGAGACTGATTGTCACATCACTATAACCTACTTACACTGTTTGAAACAGACATTGTCAATTCAAAGCGAACAAAGAAAACCAAACAAAAAACAGATCAGGGAAAGGAGAATAAACAACAACAAAGGGAAGATGATTTGCAGTTCAAAACGGGTGGTGAATAGGGATTTTCCATTGAATATGAGACACATGAATAAGAAATGAAGGTGAGGGAGATGGCAATGAAAATATTTGGGGAAAGACAGTCCAGACTGAGGAAATAGCCTACGGAAAGGGCTCTAAGGCAGGGATTTTCCTTGCTTATTCTGTATATAGAAAGGCCATTTAGCAGAGTGACCAGGCAATTGACTGACTGAAATCGACAAGTGGATTATTGATGAGAAAGATGGTGGGTGGATCTTTTATGACCTTTTTGCTATTGTAAGGATTTTGACTACTTGTCTGAGTAAAATATGAGAAATGATATGAGTGACAAAATAGAAATTGTATTTTAAAGGAATCACTCAGACTGCTGGTTCATATAAAAAGTAAAGTGGACAACTGAAATCAGGCTAATTAGGAGTTTTGTTTTTGATGTGTGTGCGTTGTGTTTTTTCTTTAAGTTCTTAGATATGTGTGCAGGATGTGCAGGTTTGTTATATAGGTATACATGTGCCATGGTGGTTTGCTGCACCTATCAACCCATAATTTAGGTTTTAAGCCCCGCATGCATTAGGTATTTGTTCTAATGTTCTGCCTCCTCTTGTTCCCCAACCTCCAACAGGCCCCTGTGTGTGTTGTTCCCCTCCCAGTGTCCATGTGTTCTCATTGTTCAACTCCTGCTTATGAGTGAGAAAATGTGGTGTTTGGTTTTCCGTTCCTGTGTTAGTTTGCTGAGAATGATGGCTTCCACCTTCATCATGTTCCTGCCAAGGACATGATCTCGTTCTTTTTTTATGGCTGCATAGTATTCCATGTTGTATATGTGCCACATTTTCTTTATCCAGTCTATCACATATGGGTACTTGGGTTGGTTCCAAGTCTTTGCTATTGGAAATAGTGTTGCAATAAACATAACTGTGCATGTATCTTTATAGCAGAATGATTTATAATCCTTTGAGTATATACCCAGTAATGGGATTGCTGGGTCAATTGATATTTCTGGTTCTAGATCCCTGAGGAATCTCCACGCTGTTTTCCACAATGGTTGAACTAATTTACACTCTCACCAACTGTGTAAAAGCATTCCTATTTCTCCACAGCCTTGCCAGCATCTGTTATTTCTTGGCTTTTTAATAATCACCATTCTGATTGGCGTGAGATGGTACATCATTGTGGTTTTGATTTGCATTTCTCTAATGATTAGTGATGATTAGCTTTTTTTCATATGTTTGTTGGCTGCATAAATGTCTCCTTTTGAGAAGATTCTGTTCATATCCTTTGCCCACTTTTTGATGGGGTTCTTTGTTTTTTTCTTGTAAATTTATTTACATTTCCCGTAGATTCTGGATATTAGGTCTTTGCCAGATGGGTAGATTGCAAAAATTGTCTCCCATTCTGTAGGTTGCGTGTTCACTCTGATGATAGTTTCTTTTGCTGTGCAGAAGCTCTTTAGTTTAATTAGATCCCATTAGTCAATTTTGGCTTTTATTGCAATCGCTTTTTGTGTTTTAGTCATGAAGTCTTTGCCCATGCCTATGTCCTGAATGGTATTGCTTACGTTTTCTTCTAGAATTTTTATGGTTTTGGGTTTTACGTTTAAGTCTTTAATCGATCTTGAGTTAATTTTTGTATAACATGTAAGGAAGGGGTCCAGTTCCAGTTTTCTGCATATGGCTAGCCAGTTTTCCAGCACCATTTATTAAATAGGGAATCCTTTCCCCATTGCTTGCTTTTGTCAGGTTTGTCAAAGATCAGATTGTTGTAGATGTGTGGTGCTATTTCTGAGGTCTCTGTTCTGTTCCTTTGGTCTATATATGTTTCAGTACCATGCTGTTTTGGTTACTGTAGCCTTGTAGTGTAGTTTGAAGTCAGGTAGTATGATGCCTCCAGCTTTATTCTTTTTGCTTAGAATTGTCTTGGCTATATGGGCTTTTCATTGGTTCCATATGAAATTTAAAGCAGTATTTTTCTAATTCTGTGAAGAAAGTCGATGGTAGCTTGATGGGAATATCATTGAATCTATAAATTACTTTGGACAGTATGGCCATTTTTATGATACTGATTCTTCCTATCCATGAGCATGGAATGTTTTTCCGTTTCTTTGTGTCCTCTCATTCCTTGAACAGTGGTTTGTAGTTCTCCTTGAAGAGGTACTTCACATTCCTTGTAGGTTGTATTCCTAGGTATTTTATTCTCTTTATAACAATTGTGAATGGTAGCTCATTCATGATTTGGCTCTCTGCTTGTCCATTGTTGGTATATAGTAATACTTGTGATTTTTGCATATTGATTTTGTATTGAGACTTTGCTGAAGTTGCATATCAGCTTATAGAGTTTTTAGGCTGAGATGATGGGGTTTTCTAAATATAGAATAATGTCATCTGCAAACAGAGACAATTTAGCATCCTGTCTTCCTATTCTAATATCATTTATTTCTTTCTCTTGCCTGATTGCTGTGGCCAGAACTTCCAATACTATGTTGAATAGGAGTGGTGAGAGAGGGCAATCTTGTCTTGTGCTGGTTTTCAAAGGGAATCCTTCCAGCTTTTACGCATTCAGTATGATATTGGCTAGGGATTTGTTTTCTCAGTGCCACATGGCACTTATTCTAAAATCGACCACATAATTGAAAGTAAAACACTCCTAAGCAAATGCAAAAGAATAGAAAAAAAGACAAACAGTCTCTCAGACCACAGTGCAATCAAATTAGAACTCAAGATTAAGAAACTCACTCAAAACCACACACTACATGGAAATTGAACAACCTGCTTCTGAATGACTCCTGGATAAATAACGAAATTAAGGCAGAAATAAGTTCTTTGAAACTAATGAGAAAAAAGAGAAAATGTACCAGAATCTCTGGGAAACAGCTAAAACAGTGTTAAAAGGGAAATTTATAGCACTGAATGCCCACATCAGAAAGCTAGAAATATCTCAAATTGACACCCTACCATAACAATTAAAAGAACTAGAGAAGCAAGAGCAAGCAAATCCAAAAGCTAGCAGAAGACCAGAAATAACTAAAATCAGAGCAGAACTGAAGGAGACAGAGAAACAAAAACCTTTGTGTGTGTGTGTGTGTGTGTCCGTGTGTGTGTGTGTGTGTGTGTGTGTGTGTTTTAAGAAGGTGTCTCACTCTGTCCCCTAGGCGAGAGTGAAGTGGTGAAATCTTTGCTCAGTTTAACCTCCCCCTCCCGGGCTTAAGCGACCCTTTAATTAAGAGATTATTATATTAATCCATGTGAGAGATGATGGTGGCTCAGATTAGAACATTAGCATTAGAGAGGGTGACATATGTCCTGATGAATTACATGTGAATGTGAAAAAAGAGAGTATTCAAAATGACTCCAGGCTATTTTGGCCTACACCACTGGAAGAAAGAGAGGAGGGAAATTGAGGCAGAGAGACAAGACAACTTTTAAAAAATGCTTTCCTGAGAAAGTAAGAGGAGTACACAGATGGAGGATTGCAAGAGATGCAGGTCAAGAATATATATATGTAGTTTGAAAGAAATAACACTGCTTTTATGATGATTTAAATGTTGATGGAGACAACAAAATAAATAAATTCTGAAGACAACCCTAAGTGTGTGTGTGTATATATACATATATGTATATGTATATATATATATTTTATATGTATACATATACACACACTATATAGATATACACACACTATATAGATATACACACACTATATAGATATACACACACACACACACACACACAGGTATCAAAAATGTGAAGATCTTAACAACACCTAAAATTAAAGATAATTTACTTGCAAAGAAATGTCTATTAGAAAAATCACAAGAATCAATGGAATCAAGAAGGATATTCTTATAAAACCTAGTTAGGAAAGATAAAGTAATAGTTGATAAGTTTTACTACATTACAGTTACAAAATTGTTTATTGAAAGATTCAGCTGATAAAATAAAAGGCTACAATTTATAAAACATATTGGCAACCCATATATCTGAAAGATATCCAAAATATGCAAACAACTTCTATAAATTAATACCCAAAATGGAGCTAAATACTTATGAAGAAATTTGAAAGAGGAGGAATAAAAGTAGTGACTGAACATATGAATAAATGAAATCAAGCCTCATTACTCATGGGGAAATATAAATTAAGACCTTCATGAAAAATTATTTTCTAATTATCCCAGTGTGAAAAATTCGAACATCTGATTATACCAAGTGCTGGAAAGCGTACATATCAATTTCTACTTTCATACGTGACTGGAAAGAGCATGTATCAGTGCAACCATTATTTTAAAAGGTTTTGAAATTATTTTATTTCTCCATTATTAAATTTTTTGTTACACTTTAATTATCATTCTTTCAATGGTTTCCTGGAAATTCCAAAATGTATTTGTAAAAATATACTCTATCTGAAATTATCAATTTTACTACATCCCAGACAATAAATGTAGAATGGACCAATCATATTTACTCCAGCCTTTTTAGATTTTTTTATATGTTAAAATTGTAACAATTTATGTTATAAAGCTCACAAACTTTGTTGCTGTTGTTACTTCAAACATTTTCACTCCCATGCTCACATACCTGCATGCACACATACAGATTTATGATTTTTTCTGTGCTGTTTATTTCTAATTAGAATTCTAGCTGGTATCATTTCCTTCAGAGTGAAGAACCTTATTTAGTTGTTCTTGTAATGCAGATGTGCTGGTGATGATTTCTTTTAGCTTTTGTTTTTTTTTTTGAGGTACAGGTTGTTTCACCTTAATTGAAGCTTTCTTTCATCCAGTGTAACAGTCTAGATTGACAGGGTGTTTTTCTGTTATTGTTCTTGTTTTTATCCATTTCAGTAATTTTAAAATGGGTTAAAATCTATAAAATATCTCAAGGTTCTGTCATTTAGAATATAAAAATCTATATTTGGAAGGACAGGAGATTATAGGATTCCAAATATATTTAATTAAATGATGGCCCAAATACTGAAACCTGCTGAGTAGATAGTTGTTCTTTCCTTGTTGATCCTCAATAGAATACTGGATTCTATTGTTGTTGTTGTTGTTCATTTTGCTACTTTATAAGCTGCGTGATCTTTAACTGTGTTGCAATTAATATTTTGTATTGTTTCATGTTTCATTTTATAGAGCTGTGTATCATAAACTCTTTCTTAATAATAATATTATTGAATGTAAGATTTAAACTTTTAAAACAATTATTATATAGCATGACAGGCAGAATAATTTCTTCTCAAAAAAAAAGTCCCCTTATTAATACCTGGAATCTGTGAATATGTTTATTTATATGGCAAATGAGGCTTTGCAGATGAGATCAAAGCACAGATTGAGATGAAGAGATTATCCTGGATCATTAGGCTGGAGCTAGTGTAACCACCAGGGATTCAATAAATGAAAGACAGAGTCAGGAGGATCAGAGTCAGCGAGATTTGAAGATGGTGCTTCTCTGCTGGCTTTAAGGATGTAGGAAGGGGCTTTGAACTGAGAAATACAAGAGAGGCCTGTAGAAGATGGAAAATAAGAAAGAGTGGATTCTCCAATAGACCCTCTAAAAGAAACGCAGACCTGTCAACACCTGCACTTCAGCCCAGTGAAACCCATTTCAGACTTTATACCTCCCAAATTGTAGAATAATGACTTTATTTTATTTTAATCCACTAAATTTGCACATATTAATCTTTTTGAGCTCTGGTGTGGTGAGCATATAAGAAGGGAATGTGAAAAGAGAATGGAAAAGAGACTTTCAGGGAGGTTTGTAAAAACAGTTTTAGGATTGCCTTGACTTTCTCTTCACTGAGCATTAGAATTTTATCCAATTTGTCCACAAAAAGGGAATATATATACACACATATACACATACATATATGTGTATATATATATACACACATATACACACACATATGTGTGTATATATATACACACACATAATTCGTTTTTTAAAAAGAACATATTTTTTAAAAAGGTTGAATATATATGTATATATGTGTGTTATTCTCTCTATATAGATACACATATAATTATTTTTTAAATAGAACATATAATTCATTTTTTTAAAAAGTTTAAATATGTATGTCTGTGTGTGTGTCTGTGTGTGCGTGCGTGCACACATGTGTATAGGGTTGACCCTTGAACATGTGGGTTTGAACTGCACGGGTTCACTTATACTGAGATTTTCTCTCTCTTCTGCTACAGCTGTGATATAGCAAGACCAACCCATCCTCTTTCTCTTCCTTCTCAACTCTGCGTGAAGACAACAAGGATGAAGACTTTTGATGATCCACTTCCACTTAATGACTAGTACATATATTTTCTCATCCTTATGATTTTCTGAACCCCATTTTCCCTTAGCGTACTTATGCTGTATTGTAAGAATATAGCATATAATACACATAACATACAAAATGTGTGTTAACAGAATGTTTATGTTGTCAGGTCAGTGGTAGGCTATTAAAAGGTAAGCTTTGAGGCAGTCTAAGTTATCCATGAATTTTTGACTTCATGGAGGTGGATACCCCTACCTCCAACATTGTTCAAGGGTCAACTGTATGCAATACATATACCCCCCTCACCCTTCCAAAACTCACATTCTCCAAAATTGGCAGGGTGTATGGGCAGGCTGGAAACTTATACTGGATTTCTATGTTGCAATCCTGAGGCAGTTTCTTTTTTTTCCAGGAAACCTCAAATGTTTTTGCTCGTAAGTTCTTCATTTTATTGGAACAGGCCCACTCAAATTATTGAGGTTAATTCAAATTTTTGAAAAGTTTAAATTTTATTTATGACATTTTAAAAATTCTTTGATAACTAAAAGTATTTGTGGTGTAGAACATGATGTTTTGAAGTACATATACAATATGGGATCGTTAAATATAGCTAAATAATAAATGCTTTATCTCACATGGTTATTATTTTCACCATAAGAATATATAACATCCACCCTCTTTACATTTTCAATAATACAATATATTATCATTTATTATAGTCACCTTGCTGTACATCAGACTCCTTGAAATTGATTTCTCCTATCTAACTATATTTACATATACTTTGGCCAGTGTCTCCCCAAATCCCAAATCCTCCTAACCACCCCAGTTTCTGGTAATCACCATTTTACTTTTTACCTCTATGTGATTAATGATTAATGATTCTAGATGCCATATTAGTCAGGGTTCTCCAGAGGGACAGAACTCATAGGATATATGTGTAAGTGAAAGGGAGTTTCTATATATAAAATATATATGTGTATATATATATATATATTTAGTATCTTATATATGATATAACATATACTATATAACATAAATATATAGTGCATATATAGTATATATTATATATATAAGCTTGCTAATTTATTGTAATTCCATTTGTCTGTGTTTTCTTATTAAAATATGCAAAACATATATAAGTATATATACTATATATACTAGTATGTATAGTAGTAAGACTAGTATGTTGTACTAGTATGTAGTATATATAGTATATATATGAGATATATATACTATATATACTACTATATTATATAGATATATAGATATATATCAGTATATATGTGTATATACTGATATATATTATATATAATATAATACAATGTAGTAATATATAATATATAATATAATGCAATATTATAATGTAATAATATATTATATATTATATATGATATATTACACTGTATATAATGTAGTATATAGAATATACTACAATGTATATAATATAGTACCTATAATATACTGTATATAATATATATATAGTGCTGCCAGAAATGATTAATATTTGAGTAAGTGGACTGGGAGAGGAAGACTAGTATATAATATATATATCACATTTTCTTTATTCATTCAATTATGGACACTTAAGTAGATTCCATCTCTTGGCTATTGTAAGTAGTTCTACCATAAGCATGGAGAGCTGGTATCTCCTCAACACACTAATTTCAGTTCCCTTGGATATTGGCCCAGCAGTGGGATTGCTGGTTCATATAATAGTTCTAATTTTAATTTCTTTAGGAATCTCCATATTGTTATCCATAATGGCTGTATTAATTTACATTTCAATCAACAAGTGTGCAAGAGTTTTTTCTCCACATAATTGTAAGCACTTGAAATCTTTAAAGTTTTTAATAATAGCCATTCTAACTGGAGTGGGTGATATTTCCTTGTGGTTTTAATTTGTATTTCCCTGATAAGTATTGATGTTGAGGATTTTTTCATGTCTGCCAGCCATTTGTATGCCTTTTCTTGCAGAGTGTCTATTTAGGTTTTTAGCCCATTTTTATTTTAATTTATTTGGTTTTTGGTAATAAAAGTTTAAGTTTCTTATATTTTTTGAATATTAACACCTTGTCAGGTGTATAGTTTTCAACTATTTATTCCCATTCTGTAGGTTGTCTCTTCATTCTGTTGATTATTTTGTTTATTGTGGAGAAGCTTGCTAATTTATTGTAATTCCATTTGTCTATGTTTTCTTATAAAAATATGCAAAACATATATAAAAACATAACTGTGCTATGATGACTTAGCCAAAAAATTCTTGCCCAAGTCAATATCATGAAGTGTTCTCCCTGTGTTTTCTTCCAATAGTTTCATAGTTTCAGGTCTTACATTTAAGACGTCATTTATTTTGAGTTAATATTTCATACGGTGAGAGATAAGGGGCGAACTTTATTCTTCTGCATGAGGTTATCCAGTTTTTTGACATTTATTGAAGAAATTGTCCTTTCTTGGTACCTTTCTGTATTCTTTGTACCTTTACTGAAAATCGGTTAACTATAAATGTGTAGATTTGTTTCTGGAATCTTTTTTCTGTGCCTTTAATCTACATGTCTATTTTTATGTCAGTACTATGCTGTTTTCGTCACTATAGCTTTGTAGTATACTTTGAAGTAAGTTAGTCTGATGCAAGTCTAAATCTTTTACCTAACATCAACTGACTGTAAATGTTAAACACATCTAAAGACACCTTCACATGAGCATTTAGACTAGTGTTTGAATAATACCTGGATTTCATAGCCTAGCCAAGTGGACATATAAAATGAACCATCACAGTACACTCCTTGTCAACTTGTCACACATACACATCTCTTTAAATCATATTTAATTTCCAAATAAAGATAATAGCAAAGAATACTTCTTTCTGACATGATACAATCATCCTGCATAACCCTGAAAATCCACCAACTCTTTCCCCAGAAGAGGAAGTAAAGGTCTTGGGTGGTATTTTCTCTGATATCATGTAACTCAAATACAATGATATAAAGTTAATATTCACGTACTATGTTGCAAAGTTAATACAACTTTTTTTTAATAAAAAGGGATAATATAAGAGAAAGCAAAGGTATTTGTGTATATGTGTTTGAGTGTATATACACACAGAGTCACACATATGTATACACATATATATGTACATATACCCCACGTATATATACACACATATTTACAATTAAATCATATTTACAATACAATATATTTTCAGTTCTTGTTTCTGAAGTAGACGTGTGGTCTTAGCTGGTAATTATAATTGCCTTCTTCCACTATCCATTCCATATTACATTTGTCTTCAGCAAGCACCTCAGATGGTTGTGGTTCTTTGTTGAGTAATATAATCCAAACCTTTATTTCTTAAGGGTCTATGCCTTTTTTTTTTTTTTTGAGATGGAGTCTTACTCTTTTGCCCAGGCTAGAGTGCATGGCCCTATCAGAGCTCACTGTAACCTTAAACTCCTGGGTTCAAGCAATCCTTACACCTCAGCCTCCCAAGTAAATGAGACTACAGATGCATGACACCACACCAGGATAATTATTTTTTGTCTTTTACTTTTTGTAGAAGTGGGGTCTTGCTATGTTGCCCAGGCTATTCTTGAACTCCTGGCCTCAAGCAATCCTCCCACTTTGGCTTCCTGAATTGCCACTATTACAGGTGTGAGCCACTGCACTCAGATTTTCATTAACTTTTTTTTTTTTTTTTTTGAGATGGAGTCTTCCTCTGTTGCCCAGGCTGGAGTGCAGTGGCGCAATCTCAGCTCTCTGCAAGCTCCGCCTCCCGGGTTCACACCATTCTCCTGCCTCAGCCTCCAGTTTAGCTGGGACTACAGGTGCCCGCCACAATGCCTGGCTAATTTTTTTTATTTTTAGTAGAGACGGGGTTTCACCATTCACAGGATGGTTTTGATCTCCTGACATTGTGATCTGCCTGCCTCGGCCTCCCAAAGTGCTGGGATTACAGGCGTGAACCACTGCGCCCAGCCCCGCGCCTGGCCGATTTTCATTAACTTTTAACCACAGCAGGATATGGTAGTACTCAAAGGCACTAAGGGATCTCGTGTATTGTAGATATATTCTTCTTTACCTCAATTGCAGAAGTCTAATTTCCCTTAGTATTCAAGACCAATCACCTTGCGAGTGTAGTAGCTCCTTTATTTGCCTGTTGATTCAGTCATGAGAAATCCAAATTGACTGAGCAACAGTCTTAATTTCCACTTCGATGAAATCATTGTTCTTTATCTCGGTGCACTTCTTCCCTTTGGAATGAAAACTTCTAGACCAGTAGACCATAAAGTTGCTGGGACAGAAGGCAAAAAAATTTCCTAGTGGATCATTAGGGGTTATAGTGAAAAGTACTATTCTTATTTCTACTCCGTTGATTCCTGGACCAATAAGTCCTGGCTATGGGAGAAACAGCAATTTGTATGGGGCACAGATTTAGAGCATAGACAGCCTCCTGAAAGAAGAACATTGCCCCAATCCTGCAAGATATTTCCACCTAGCTGTCAATGTACCTGAATCTTCAAAGGGCCATTCTGTCAAGCCAGCTGCTTCAGAATGGTGGGGAATATGGAAAGACCAGTGAATTCTACTACAAATTTGAAAACAGCAGGCAAATATAACAATGCAGTAAAAACATCAAATTTCCCTATCCCCTAAAAGCAATAACTATCAGCATTTATTGTGACCTCTTTCTTTTTTTTTTTGTACTTTCAGTAGAGACGAGGCTTCTCCATGTTAGCCAGGATGGTCTCGATCTCCTGACCTTGTGATCCGCCCGCCTCGGCCTTCCAAAGTGCTGGGATTACAGGCGTGAACCACTTCGCCCAGCCTGTATTGTGACCTCTTTCTACAAATGTATTTTGTCTGCTTTTATTTATTCTTTTATTTTTTTTTATGGCTCATCCCTGTAATCTCAGCACTTTGGAAGGCCATTGCCTGCTTTAAAATTTCTATTTTATTCATAGGCTGTGTGCGCTCTTTAATCTGCAGTCATCTGTCAATTAACCAAAAGGATATGTTCTCAGAAATGCATTGTTGGGCAATTTTGCCATTGTGTGAACAACAGAGAGTAGATTGGCCAAATTTAGATGATATAGACTATATACATCTAAGATATATGGTATAGCCAATTATTGTAGGCTACAAACATGAAGAGCATACTTGTTCTGAATGCTATAGGCAATTGTAACACAATGGTAAGTATTTAAGTATCTAACCATACAAAAAATATGGTAAAAATGTGGCTTACAGATAAAAGGAACACCTATATAGGACACTTATTGTGAGTGGAGCTTATAGGAATGGAAGTTGCTCTGGGTGTGTCGGTGAGTGGGTGGTGAGTGAGTGTGAAGGCATAGGTAGGACATTACTATATGTTACCATAGAGTTGCAAAGGCAGTACACTTCAGCTACACTACATTTATAAAAATTTTTCTTCAATAATAATTTATCTTAGCTTTCTGTACCTTTTTTACTTTATATACTTTTTAATTATTTTCAAATTTTGACTACTTTGTAATAACATTATAGCTTAAAACATAAACAACTTTTGTACAGCTCTACAAAAGTACTTCATATTTTTATTCTATAGTTTTAAATTTATTTTTTCAATTTTCATTTTTTACTTTTCAAATTTTGTGTTAAAAACAAAGACACAAACACACACATTAGTCTAAACACACATACAGTCAGAGTCATGAGTATCACTGTCTCCCACCTCCGTATCTTGTCCCACTGGAAGGTCTTCAGGGACAATAACGCACAAGGACCTGTCATATCCCATGATAAGAAGGCCTTCTTCAGGAATATCCCCTGAAGGATCTCCTGAGGCTGTTTTACAGTTAATTTTCATTCTTAAGTAAGCAGAGGGAGTACACTCAAAATAATAATAAAAAAGTATAGCAAATACATACACCAGTAACACTTATTTATTGTCATTATTAAACATTAGGTACTACACATAATTGCATGTGCTATACTTTTATAAAGCTGGCAGGGCAGTAAGTTTGTTTACACTACATCACCACACACATATGGGTAAATGTTTTGGCTATGATGTTGCAATGGCTAAATTGTCATTAAGCAATAGGAATTTTTCAGTCACTGTATATTTTAAGGTTTTTCCATGTCACACAGTTTTGCCACTCTCAATGGCTGCCACATTGTTCACCTTATGGTTTTATCATATTGTGTCTGCTTCTTAGTGAAGATATTTAGAGTGTTGTTAATAGCCTTTTTCTACTTAGCATATTTTTATATATTTTTTTCAATTTAGTTAATCTCCAGTTCCATTGTGTTGTTCGCACATGACTGGTTCTCATTATTTATATGGCTGAATAGTACTTCACTGTGTATATGTACCACATTTTCTTTATCCACTCATCTGCTAATGGACATTTAGGTTGCTTTCAAGTCTTAGCTATTGTAAACACTGCTGCAAGAAACATAGGAGTGCAAGTATCTCTTTGATACATTGATTTCCCTTCTTTTGGGTAGTTACCCAGCAGTGAGATTCCTGGATCACATGGTAGCTCAATTTTTAACTTTTTGAGAAACTTCCAATTCTTCTCCATAGTGGTTGTACTAATTTACATTCCCACCAACAATGTACCAGGATTCCCTTTTCTCCATATACTCGCCAGCATTTGTTATGGCCTGTCTTTTGGATGTAAACCATTTCAACTGTGGTGAGGTGGTATCTCATTGTAGTTTTAATTTGCATTTCTCTGATGATTAGCGCTATTGAGCACCTTTCCATATGCCTGTTTGCCATTTGTATGTGTTCTTTTGAAAAAAAAAAATTGTACAAATGTTTCACCCATTTTTGATTGGATTATTAGTTGTTTTTTTTTCTTTTTTTTTTTTTTTTTTAACATGTCTCTCTTTTTTTTTTTTTATTGGACTTGTTTTTGTTGTTGTTATTGTTGTTGTTTTTTTTTTGCTTTATTATTATTATTATTATTATTATACTTTAGGTTTTATGGTACATGTGCGCAATGTGCAGGTAAGTTACATATGTATACATGTGCCATGCTGGTGCGCTGCACCCACCAACTCGTCATCTAGCATTAGGTATATCTCCCAATGCTATCCCTCCCCCCTCCCCCCACCCCACAACAGTCCCCAAAGTGTGATGTTACCCTTCCTGTGTCCATGTGTTCTCATTGTTCAATTCCCACCTATGAGTGAGAATATGCGGTGTTTGGTTTTTTGTTCTTGCGATAGTTTACTGAGAATGATGACTTCCAATTTCATCCATGTCCCTACAAAGGACATGAACTCATCATTTTTATGGCTGCATAGTATTCCATGGTGTATATGTGCCACATTTTCTTAATCCAGTCTATCGTTGTTGGACATTTGGGTTGGTTCCAAGTCTTTGCTACTGTGAATAATGCGGCAATAAACATACGTGTGCATGTGTCTTTATAGCAGCATGATTTATAGTCCTTTGGGTATATACCCAGTAATGGGATGGCTGGGTCGAATGGAATTTCTAGTTCTAGATCCCTGAGGAATCGCCACACTGACTTCCACAAGGGTTGAACTAGTTTACAGTCCCACCAACAGTGTAAAAGTGTTCCTATTTCTCCACATCCTCTCCAGCACCTGTTGTTTCCTGACTTTTTAATGATTGCCATTCTAACTGGTGTGAGATGGTATCTCATTGTGGTTTTGATTTGCATTTCTCTGATGGCCAGTGATGGTGAGCATTTTTTCATGTGTCTTTTGGCTGCATAAATGTCTTCTTTTGAGAAGTGTCTGTTCATGTCCTTTGCCCACTTTTTGATGGGGTTGTTTGTTTTTTTCTTGTAAATTTGTTGGAGTTCATTGTAGATTCTGGATATTAGCCCTTTGTCAGATGAGTAGGTTGCGAAAATTTTCTCCCATTTTGTAGGTTGCCTGTTCACTCTGATGGTAGTTTCCTTTGCTGTGCAGAAGCTCTTGAGTTTAATTAGATCCCATTTGTCAATTTTGGCTTTTGTTGCCATTGCTTTTGGTGTTTTAGACATGAAGTCCTTGCCCATGCCTATGTCCTGAATGGTAATGCCTAGGTTTTCTTCTAGGGTTTTTATGGTTTTAGGTCTAACATGTAAGTCTTTAATCCATCTTGAATTGATTTTTGTATAAGGTGTAAGGAAGGGATCCAGTTTCAGCTTTCTACATATGGCTAGCCAGTTTTCCCAGCACCATTTATTAAATAGGGAATCCTTTCCCCATTTCTTGTTTTTGTCAGGTTTGTCAAAGTTTTTTTTTCTAAGAGTTGTTTGAGCTTCTTATATATTCTGGTTATTAATCCTTTGTCAGAGAGGTAGTTTTTGCAAATATTTTGTCCTATTCTGTGGGTTGTCTCTTCACTTTGTTGATTGTATCCTTTTCTGTGCAGAAGCTTTTTAACTTGATGTGATCTCATTTGTCTATCTTTGCTTTGGTTACCTGTGCTTGTGGGGTATTGCTCAAGAAATATTTGCCCAGACCAATGTCCTGGAGATTTTCTCCAATATTTTCTTTTGGTAGTTTCATAGTTTGAGGTCTCTTTGGTTTAAGTCTTGAATTCATTTTTATATATGGTGAGAAATAGGGGTCTAGTTTCATTCTCTTGCATAAGCATATTCAGTTTTCCCAGCATTATTTATTGAAGAGACCATCCTTTCCCCAATGTATGTTCTTGGCACCTTTGACCTTCCCTTCAAGGCAGGGGATTCCTTTCTGGCCCAGGCTGTATCTAGAAATGTCCTCTGGGAACTAGGACCTGGAATGCGAGCCTCATGACTCTGACTGGTGCCCTATTCTGAGTTGGTATCCAAAATGCAAGACAAAGTCCGCTCCAGTCTTCCCTCTGCTCTCCTCAAGTGGAAGGAAAGGGTCTCTTTTGGAGCCTGGAACTATGCAGCCAGGGGTTAGTGGAGGGGTGATGCCAGCACTCCTTTGGTTGCCCCAACTGGTGTCTCAGATTGTCACCTGTCCCCTCAGTCCACTGTCTCTGGACCTAGTTCAGCCCTAGGACTTCCCTGTGAGTTGCAGTCCTTATGGCCTAGACTGCCTTTTAAGTTTACTTGGGGACAAAAGCACTTTGGCCTTAGGTGACGAGGTTTTCCAGGCACTCAAGTTTGGACCACTGGGATTGGCAATTCCCCTCTGGCTAGGGCTGGTTTAAATGCTCCCTCCTTGGGCAGGCATCAGCTGAATTTGGTCTGGTTTTCCTTTCTTCTCTAACAGGACAGCACTGAGTTCAATGCCTCAGAATTGCTGTGTTCTGCTCCCTCAGCACCCAGAGACACTCCCCACACCACACGTCTGCTGCTGGGGTGGAGGGCGGGTGGCATAGGTGATTCAGGACTGTTTTTTCTATCTCTTCACTGCCTCTTTCAGTAATATGAAGTTAAAATCAGCTACTGTGAGTGCTCACCTGATTTTTCATTCTTATGAAGGTGTTTCATTCTGTGTAAATAGTTGCTAACTTGGTGACCTTGCTGGGGAGATGAGCAGTGGAGCTTTCTATTTTGCCATATTGTTCTGCCCATCCTGGAAATCATTTCTTGACAGCTGACTATAGATGCTCAAAATGGTCATCAATACAACTGACATTATCTTCCTTGCGTTAGGATTTATAGTGAACATGGAATGCAGATATTAAATAACGCAAGTGGAATTTTTTTTTTTAATATGAAGCACAGATTCTACAGGAGTGGATAACCTAACTCATTTTGGTGTAAAATAAGATATGTTCTAGAAGAGTAATTAGCTGAGAGGTCTGAAAGTTAGGAATTTAAGTAATTTCCAGGACTGAAAGAAATCTATAATGTGTAGAGAGAGAAGGAAGAGAGTGATACAACAATTGGGAGAACAAGAAGATCAAGACAACTGCATTTATTTTAAAGTCATGCTAAAAATTAGAACAAATAGAAAGTGTGGATAGTGAACCGAGAACGTAAAGGAGAGAAACCAAGGTTCTTTCTGAAATTTTTCTCCTTTTAAATTGATAGACAATGTTACAATTTACTGACATAAAGAAGACTGCAGGTGGCAAAGTTCTGAAGGGAAAAGCAGGAGCTTATGTTTTGACAGATGAAGTTTAAGGGGCTTATTAATCATCCAGGGAGGAGGTCTCAATGAGACATTTAGACCTAGAGGCCTACAGATATAGCAGTCTTAGCGTAGAAAACTGTATTAGAATCATACATTTAGAAATTTCAACACTTAGTATTTAAACTAATGAGGTGGGATGAGATCACCGAAGTAATCAGTGTATATTGAAGGGTGCTGTATAGAGTTATGTTGGGGAAAAATGTGACAGTGTATTTTAAAGCACTTGTCCAATTTCAGTTCCCATCACGGAGCTAACCATTCCAGATTATTTCTAATCTTTTTCCACTAGCTATTTAGTTTGGGTTTGAGGTTTTTGTTTATGGGGTCATACTCTATATATTGAACTGCAATTTGTTTTGTTCTCTAATTGACGTGATGAGGAACATTTTCTGTATTAGTATGCATAATTCTACAGGATTACTTCTGTTTCATAATTTTTAGTGATATTAATATACCATAGCTTAATCATATTTGTATTTAGATAACTTGCAACTATTAATATTTATACATGGAATTGAAGTTGAGCACAAAAGAAGATGAATCAATAATAGAGGAGTTTATTTAAGTGTTACAGGTAATACTGCCTACCATCTAATAATCTGCATATGTTTTTATACGAATATGGGTTTTTTACATTTTCTCATTGGGTCTCAGATTAAACTTCTCTAATAATAAGAGCATCTTACCATGGGGAGTAGGATTCTAGTGTCTGTATATAAGAAATTTTAGTATCACAGGGCTTGCAAATCTAAGAGCACTATGTCATTTGGTGATCAATTGGATAGAAAAGTATCTGCTTAAAGTTATAGGAAAATATGGGTTATTCTGGACCGACTAAGGGATACACTGTAAGCCTTTAAGTGAAACCTTCCTATACATATATTTACAAATAATGTCATTACTCAATATTTACTTCTATGGTACTCTTAGAATCTACAATCTGCATCAGATGCCATACCATGCTGGAAATAATGGCATGACAAAATTTCCTAGTGCATGCTAGATAACTTAGTGCACATGGAAATAGTTCTGTGGGATGTATTTCTAAAAGTGGAAATGCAGAGCCTAAGGATTTATCATTTTTAAAATTTTTGTAGTACCTTTGGGTGCTAAACAAACTTACATTCCCTCAACATCTTGTGAGAGCTTCAACTGCCCCACCTTTGATAACATGGATATTATCAGTCTTTAAAATTTTTGCTGATATGATGATTATTGTTTTAATTTTCATAACTCTGCTTAATACTCTGATTGAGCACCTTTGCATATATTATTCCTGTTTGTGTTTTTAAATTCCTGTGCATCTCCTTGACTTCTTTACATTGTTTTACTTTTCTTCGCAATGTTTTTTATTTTGCTCTTTATAATGAATCCATATTATTTTCGAGTCTGCAGTCTTCTCAAGATTTTCACCAAGCCAGCAGGTATGTGGATTTTAACTTGCTTATGGTTTCACTTATTATAAATATTCCTTTTTGTGTGTGACTGTGAGCGCATTGCAATCTGTGTGTGTGTGAGAGTGTGTGTGTTTACTGTAGTTAAATCTCATCTTTTACTTTATTTTGCACTCTCTATCCTGTTAAGTGATCTGCTAAGACCACAAAATGAGTTTGGAAGTTTTCCAATAATTTGTATACACTAGAATACTTCTAAAAACATAAGAATTATTTATTCTTGAAATATTAGTGGCAGTTCCCTTAACATCCTCTGCTGGGATGAAATTTAGGTATACTTCTTGCTGTGTTTCTTATCCAGATTTAGCAATAATAATTTGCTGGGCCTATTTTTTTAGTTGTGTGCTGTTCCAGACAATTTGCTCATTTCTGGGATGTTTTTCATTTTTTCCTACCAGCCAAATAGAAATACTGAGTTACTGACATCTAAAGTCATGGTTGTAATGGGTTTTCTTGTCCAGAATTATATTTCACGTTTTATGCTTCTCATCCCAGCCAGTCAGCTTCCCTCTGAATTAGAATTTAACTGTGAGTTTTTAAAAATTATACTTTAAGTTCTGGGATACATGTGCAGAACATGCAGGTTTGTTACATGGGTATACACACGCCATGGTGGTTTGCCACACTCATCAACCCGTCATCTACATCAGGCATTTCTCCTAATGCTATTCCTCTCCTAGCCCTCCAGCCCCGGACAGGCCCCAGTGTGTGACATTCCCCTCCCTGTGTCCATGTGTTCTCATTGCTCAACTCCCACTTATGAGTGACAACAATTGGTGTTTGGTTTTCTGTTCCTGTGTTAGTTTGCTGAGAATGATGGTTTCCAGCTTCATCAATGTCCCTGCAAAGGACATGAACTCATCATTTTTTATGGCTGCATAGTATTCCATGGTGTATATGTGCCACATTTTCTTTGTCCAGTTTATCAATGATGGGCATTTGGGTTGGTTCCAAGTCTTTGCTATTGTGAATAGTGCTGCAATAAACATACGTGTGCATGTGTCTTTATAGTAGCATGATTTATAATCCTTTGATTATATACCAAGTAATGAGATTGTTGGGTCAAATGGTATTTCTGGTTCTAGATCCTTGAGGAATCATCACACTGTCTTCCACAATGGTTGACCTAATTTACACTTCCACCAACAGTGTAAAAGTGATCCTATTTATCCACATCCTCTCCAGCATCTGATGTTTCCTGACTTTTTAATGATTGCCTTTCTAACTGGTGTGAGATGGTATCTCATTGTGGCTTTGATTTGCATTTCTCTAATGACCAGTGATGATGAACATTTTTTTCATGTATTTTTGGCCGCATAAATGTCTTCTTTTGAGAAGAATCTGTTCATATCATTCGCTTACTTTTTGATGGAGTCGTTAGATTTTTTCTTGTAAATTTGTTTAAGATCTTTGTAGATTCTGATTATTAGCCCTTTGTCAGATGGATAGATTGCAAAATTTTTCTCCCATTCTGTAGGTTACCTGTTCACTCTGATGATAAGTTTCTTTTGCTGTGCAGAAGCTCTTTAATTTAATTAGCTCCCATTTGTCTATTTTGGCCTTTGTTGCCATTGCTTTTGGTGTTTAGTCATGAAGTCTTTGCCCATGCTTATGTCCTGAATGGCATTGCCTAGGTTTTCTTCTAGGGTTTTTATGGTTTTAGGTCTTACGTTTAAGTCTTTAATCCATCTTGAGTTAATTTTTGTATAAGGTATAAGGAAGGGGTCCAGTGTCAGTTTTCTGTATATGGCTAGCCAGTTTTCCCAACACCATTTATTAAATAGGGTAACATTTCCCCATTTTTTTTTTTGTCAAAAATCAGTTGGTTGTAGATGTGTGCCATTATTTCTGAGGACTCTGTTCTCTTCCTTTGGTCTATATGTCTGTTTTGGTACCAGCACCATCCTGTTTTGGTTACTGTAGCCTTGTAGAATAGTTTGAAGTCAGGTAGCATGATGCCTCCAACTTTGTTCTCTTTGCTTAGGATTGTCTTGGCTATACAGGCTCTTTTTTGGTTCCATATGAAATTTAAATTAATCTTTTTTCTAATTCGGTGAAGGAAGTCAATAGTAGCTTGCTGGGGATAGCACTGAATCTATAAAATAGTCTGGGCAGTATGGCCATTTTCACGATATTGATTCTTCCTTTCCATGAGCATGGAATGCTTTTCCATTTGTTTGTGTCCTCTCTTATCTCCTGGAGCAGTGGTTTGTAGTTCTCCTTGAAGAGGTCTTTCACATCCCTTGTAAGTTGCATTCCTAGGTATTTTATGCTCTATGTGCTTGCTATTCTTTCTCTGTTCTGTTTCTAGAGAAATGATTAGGAGATGTACATCAGGGAGAATATAGTGGTTAAGCAGATTTAACCTTGAGGCACACTGCTAAGATATGAGTTAATACTGTGCTACTAATTAGGTTTTTAAACCTAAAGTTACATAATATAACTGTGTCTCAGTTTCTTCAGTAGTTAAGGGGATAACTAAGGAAGTCTTAGTTATATACTTCATTAGTTGTTATAACTCAACTAATGTTATCTCATATTACTATTATCATTTTATAGGAGGATGAAAGATTAAGTGTGAATAATTATTGCAGTCATGTAATATTTTTGTTACACATAAATCTTAATCCTCAAATTCACATTTGTGGAAATTTATAAATATTTTCTGTTGTTCAATTGCATTTTCACATTTTTAACCTTAACTGAAATATAGCATATATTAAAGAAAATGCACAAAACATATATGCTCAATACATTATCACAATTCAACTAACTATGCAACTGCAACATGTTCAAGAAATAAACTGTTGCTAACATCTTAGAAGCTGACTCCTTTTTCCAGTTGCTACTCCTTTTTTGCCTCTGCCCTTAAGGTTTCTTTATTTCGACTCTTAACTCTGTTATCCAGTTTTGCCTGGTTTTGAGCTTAAAATAAATAAAATCATAAGGTGTTCATTATTTTATGTCTGGCTTCTTTTACCTAACATTATGCTTTAGTCTACAGCTGTGGTGCATTAATTTTCATTGCTACATAGTAACATTCCATTATATAAAGATTATAACATTCAACCATTCCACTAATGGTAAACATTTCAGTTATTTAAATGTGTGGCTATATAAATTAGACTGCTATTAATTTTATATGTCTTTGGTGCACACATGTATGCACTAATATTTACACACAAACACATGAGTGAAATTGTTAGGTGGTAGCATAGATACATATGTAGCATACGTACATGTTTCACCTTAGTAGACAAAGCTACATTTTTTTTTCAAAGTGTCACTATTAGGCTGTCAGTGTTTATGGGGTTTCTGTTTCTGCAAATCCTTGCAAACAGTTGGTTTAAATATTAATAATTCTGGTTTATGTATTAGCATATAACTTACTGTGATTTTAATCTGCTTTTTATAATTTCTAATCAATTGTTCACTTTTTCATGTATTTGTTAAGTTTTTGGGTATCCTCATTCAGGACAAGCCTATTCTGACACCTTGCTTAAATATCCATTTCTCATGGTTGTGTAGGAGTTATTTAGAGTTCCAAAACTCTTTTCAAATTCATGGATTGCAAAATGCATGTTCCATATTTACAATATTGATTTTTGTAACACTTGAAAATATATTTTTTTTTACTTATTTAGGTTTTCTTTAATTTTTCTACATCACTCAAATATTTTTTTCTATAGAGGTCTTCAAGATATTTTGTTATGTTTCTTCATAGTTATTCATATTTTAAAGAGTATCTTTTAAAATATCCTTTAAAAATACTTTATATATTAAATTTATAGGTGGTGCCCCACTACGTTTTGAGAAGGCAAATGTGCTTCAGATGTTTCTTTTAGGAGAATCACATCTATATTGTGGAGGGCATTTGGAAAGTAGTAGAGAAAGAGAAGGCCTTTACAACAAGCTAAGTGGTGGATAGTTAGGGCTTGATATAGAGAACTAGGAATTAATAAGTGATGAAAATGAGCGAAATCTAAGAGTCTGAGTCCACAGAAACTGGCATCTTTTGAGTGTGAAGAGTGATGGATATGATGAAAGGTGAAAGGTTACTTTCCTTCCAAAAATTTCACCATTTATTTTCTTCTGGAAGAATAAAATAAGATATTGCTGTCCAATGGGAGTCAAGGGAAAGTAGAAGAAGACATGACTATGTTTTTACAAATGTTCCTGGCAGCCGCTTTTCACGTTCTTTTTTCTGACGTGTTCACTACATATGCGCTCAAAATAAAAATTAGTTAATTTTTTTCTCCTTCTCTTTGTGCTTAGTCTCTGTTCATCATGAGAGATGCTCAGTGACTGTAGACATAAATAGAAAGCCTTCAATTAAATTTTCAGTGATGGGATAGGAACTGAGAAGTCTGCGGAGTTTTCTGCCTAGGAGTACCCTTGGAAAAGCCACTTCTATGCCCAACCAGCACTGGGAATCCTAGATCACATGCAATCATAGTAGTTGCCCTGGAGACAAAAGCTCAGCACATGTTCTGGTACAAGGAGATTACAATGTTGTGCAAAGCAAGGGGATGAATGATGCCCAACTCTCTAACACGGGCCTCGGTTTCCACATTGAGGTTGGAAATGAGCTAGGAAGCAGATCTACCATAAATGGAGAAAGAGGAGAAATAGGTTGAGCTTTTAATGACCCCGTAGCCTGACTCATTGGGATGGAAAGGGAAAGAGACCCTCATGGAAACATAAATAAAATATATCACATATAACTTACACCAATAATTATTTTCCTCCCCACTACCTCAATTTTGCCCAGATTAGATTCTATTTATTTCCTTATTTTTCCACAGTAATTTACTTAAGTAAAACCAGGATTTATTTTATTCATCTCCATTTCAGTTGCTAAGTCCAAGGGATGTACATAGTTTCAAAAATATGACAAAGGATGATATGGTGAAATTGAACAACACATTATTACCTGATGTACAGTCATTGATTTTGTATACTAGCCTTTACCCCTGGCTACTGATAATTTTGGATTTTGAAGATTCAAAGACAGAGACTTGTAAATACTTTAGTTTTTACACTTCTTTATCATACTCATACCTGGGATGGAAAAGTATCGTTTAATATATTAAAAACATTGTTATAGTACATGTGTTTAAATAACTCATAAGAGCAAGTAATCTTACCTCATGTCATCTATTTTTCAAAAAATATTTTATGTATTTCCACCTGCTTCTTCCAGATGACCTTTAGCAAAACTTTGTGAAGTCTCATTGTGGCTGTTGTCTTAGAAGGATGGTCTTGTTAATAAGAAGGTCAGTGTTTTAGCCTTGCAATATGATAAGATGATGTACATTTGTTTAGAGGGAGACTTTAGGATACAGCGAAGTGTTTTACAAATGTTTACCATTTTTATTCTTATTAGATTTTTGAAAGTATTTGGTTTAAAATTTTCTTCTTTTTATTCAACTAGCTCTTTAAATTACCCATCAATTCTTGTTAAGAGTGTGTATTGTATATCTCTCTATACATTTCATGTATTTTTGTATGAATTGTGCTTTTTTATGATTTTTCTATTTAGCCTCTGTATCCAATATGATTCAATGTATACATGGATGCCATACGTAGGTAGTGATTATTTCCTCTTTTATTATTAATAAATTCTAATTTATTTCAATGTGTTATCTCTGTAATACATAATATTCTAGACAATATTGACTCCATTTTTTGTGTTTTAGAATTCCTAAGTTATAATTGCATACAAATTAATATTTTAATTGATGTTTTGATGTACACAGTGTTCTTTTACTATGCATTGTAATATTTATTATCCAAACTATCCTTTCAAATGTGTTTTATTCTCCTCCATTTTGTATCTTAGTGAAGGTGTCCCTCCTAAACTTAGCTATTAAATTAAATAAATAAACTGTGAATCATTCCACACTCTCTTTCTCCATTAAGCCATGCTGATTTTCCTCCTCAATAGTTCTTAAATTCAGTCTTTATTTTTCTTTCTCACACTTTTGTTCAGGGTAAATGCTCATCAACGTCTTTCCTGGATTGCTGGCTTAATCTCTTGATTATTTTTCTTCTCTCATGTCCTGCCAGACTCATACCTGTCCTCTAGCCTGTGGCCAGAGTGCCTCAGTTAAACATGCTACTCAATTTCTGAGAAACATTTTTTAAAACCTATCTATCAATGACCTTCCCTTTCTTGATTCAACATTCTTCACAAAGGGGTGACAAGTGTGATTAGATACTGATGTCCTCCCCTCTCAGGACCACAGCAAGGGTCCCATGGTTGCTGTGGTGCCTCAGCTAAGAAAAGCTTAGTACTTACCTTAGTGCATTATGCAAGATTCCTAATTTTCTGAATATTGCTTGACATGAATAAACGTGGAAAGCATGAAATTAGAACATTAAAAGTCCTTTTAATGACATGGAAATCTTTCCAGACTAGGAAGCACAGCTAAACTATATAATACCCTTGTGCAAATCTGTAAAAAGATATAATTTAGCCCCAACAGATGATTTTTAAAAGATCCCACAAGTAGACATCAGGTATAATTGATAGTACCTTTTTGGAAAGAAAGAAGGAAGGAAGGAAGGATGGAAGGAAAGAAAGAAAGAAAGAAGAAAAGAAAGAAAGAAAGAGAGAGAAAGAAAAAGAAGGAAAGAAAGAAAAGAAAGGAAAGAGAAAGAAAAGAAAGGAAAGAGAAAGAAAAGAAAGGAAAGAGAAAGAAAAGAAAGGAAAGAAAAAGAAAAGAAAGAAAAGAAAGGAAGGAAGGAAGGAAAGAAGGAAGGAAGGGAAGGGAAGGGGGGGGAGAGAGAGAGAAAGAAAGAGAAAGAGAAGAAAGAGAAAGGAAGAAAGAAAGGAAGGAAGAGAGAAAGAGAGAAAGAAAAAGAAAAAAAGAGAAAGAAAGGAAAAAAGAAAAGGAAAGATAATTACATATTACTTCTCTGGGCCAGATTCAGCCCTCTGTTAAGTTCTAGGACTTGGGCCAGTTTTCTAAACTGCATAACCATGAGCAGAGGCCAAACTTCCATTACCTGATCTCTTGGTGTATCGCCTTTCTTTGAGGTATTCATCATGCTGTTTTAAAATTATGTCTTTTCTCTTTTTGTCATCACTGACTTAGAAAAACCTTACTCTGTTTCCTTACCTATCCACACTTTCAATTCGTGTTACTTTTTCCTCCAGCCCAATCTTGCTTCCATCAAATTTAATGTGTAATACTATCATAGCCATTATCATGCCATTTTCTGTATATAGTGTTTGTCTTTTCCAAG
Organism: Pongo abelii; assembly: GCF_028885655.2. NCBI lineage: Eukaryota > Metazoa > Chordata > Mammalia > Primates > Hominidae > Pongo > Pongo abelii. The sequence continues at coordinate 93,496,549 of NC_071999.2, read as the reverse complement.
GGGTGAAAACACTATAAAGTTACACTACTTCTCAATCCAGCAAATTGACTGTTAGTTATCTACCTAAGAGAAATGAAAACATATATCCACACACACTGGCCCTACAGTGAAAACAATATAATCGTGTGTCACCTGGTGAATGAATTCACAAAATTAGAGAACTCTTATGTATGAAGCTATGTACCTGATTTTCTTACCTAAGTTCTTTGAAAGCACAAATACACTTTTTTGTGTATATTTTAGTTGCTTACCATGCCTGGTCCAGAGCGTTGCCTGAAAAAGGCCCTTGATAAATGGTGGATGAATGAATAAGTGCATTAAAAAAAATCTATCCATATGATAGAATACCACTTAGCTATAAAAAAGAACAAACTGTAGATACATACTACTATGTGGATGAACCTCATAGTTTTATACACACTGAAAGAAGCCAGGTACCAGAAACCACATACTTTAAGATTCCATTTATACAAAATGTCCAGAAAAGACAAATCTTTGGAGATAGAAAATAGACTGGTGAATGACTTGAACTGTGGAGAGGGACAGCAACAGTTAATGTGCATATAGTATCTCAGTGAAGTGATGAAACATTCGAAAACTGATTTATGGCAATGGTTTCAAAGCTTGGTAAATTTACTAAAATATCATTGAATTCTACACTTGAAATGGTTGAATTATATGATATGTAAAAGATACCTCAGTTAAGTTACTTTTTGAAACTTAGATTACTTGTCTTTTCCTTATTGAGGTTTGAACCAGCAGCCCAAGATCTGGCCTACGGACAATGTTTTGATGCTTATATCTCTACCAATCTCTACTCAACATTTTCCCTAATGTAAAAAAAAGACATTAGTTATTACTCATTTGTTTATAATAAGAATATAGAGGCCTTATTTCCAATTTGATAGATATTTTGGTTAATATTAAAAAGTCAGACATGATTGTAATATAGTTGCATAAATACAGTATTTTTTTAACTAGTCACAATTCATTTCATGTTTTCCCATTGTTGAAAAAAAGTTTTTTGGGGGCAATCCCTAAAATAAAAGATTCTGTAATAAAATGAAGTTTGCAAAATTGCATGATATGGTCCTTTCTTGAACGATTCATAATAGGGACTAGTGTATATTTTTAGGAATCTTGAGTCAGAAGCTTTAAATTTCTTTCTTGTTTGACTGTTGCTATGATAATGCTACATTTTTAAGAGTCAAAATTATAGTAGTGCAAAATATTATACATGAATTTTTCAGTCACAGATCTGAAGACCCATTAGATATGGATCTAGTTGCTTTTTATACATCATTCATTCCTGGACCTGAGTGAAGGGACAGATCTACCTGGGGCAGGATCTTTTCCTGGTGAATAAAAGGAGACAAGAGACCATAATACACCACACATACGAAACTTTTGCTTGGATGTGGCATATATTATGTTCATGAATGAGAGCCATAAATCAAAGATATGAGGAACTATATCTTACCCAGATTGAAGTCACAGCAAGGGAGGGAATGAAAGAAAGATATGTGACTTTCTATTTGGAGTTTTCTTACTTTTAAGTGGATCTTACTACCCTCTTTTTCACAATAAAATTTTGAATCCTAGATTCATGGATTATATTTTGAGAAACAATGATAATGTGAAATTGTAATTCTTATCTCTGAATGCATATTAAAATCACATGTAGTGTTTTAAAAAATATTGATATCCACATTCCACCTACACCGATGGAAACAATCTTGAGGGAGTAGAATTCAGGCATTGGTATTTTAAAATTCCCTTCATTTAATGTATGAATATATATGAAAAGGTTGAGAACTACTACTGTGGGGAAATGGAATGTGGCAGAATATTTTTCATATTCTTCATTTGAACATTTCTAACTAGAATTCAATGTTTTTATATTCCCTAAGCTTAAGTTCATTTTACTTCAGGCATATCTGGATTTTAGTCTGTTAGTTACAGACAGAGCAGTGATTATTGAAGTTTGATATGGAGCTTTATTTTAGCCTTATTGGGATTATATATTCCATTCTCCTTGGAGTGAGTCTGTAGAGAAGAATAGATTATAAATCGCTTTGTATAACTTTGAGTGCCTTATATTTCTCTGGTATATTTCTACATGGAGGAGAGAATATATTTTAGGCCATAGATACACTATGATTAGGTATGTCTTCCAGGAGAAATAGGAAGCACAATATGGTTTCAATGATCTATATTTGCATAACTTAAAAAATGTATAGCCAAGGAATTACATTATTTCAGAAGTTACAGAAGATGTTAAATTTTTGTAGCCCCAAACACTTCAATCACCCTATGGGAAACTCCTATTTTTTACAATAAATTAAGCATCTATTTTTTGGCTTGAACATTTTATATATATTGCTGTTTAAATTAGCTTTCTAGCATTTTGACTATAAAATATTATTTAATAACCTACATTTAATAAGTCAGAAACATTCTGTTTATTTTTGTCACCTTTTTCATACTTACGATTTGAATCTTGGAGAATAATATGTAACATGGTGATTCAGAGTATAGGATAATAAGGAAATGAGAAGCCTAAATCATATTAAAGCATATAAAGCAATACAAAGGGAAGAATCAATATGAAAGAAAAGCATAGTACATAAAGCAGGATGAAGCAATCAATAGCAGTGTATTGTAGCATACAATTGCAGATGATTACAGGAAAACCCACTTGAGTTATGTAGTGATACTAAAGATCTACAACAAATTTCCACTGCATGTTGGCATCAGACAAAGGATTAAGAGAATTCTGAACAACATTAGAAAAGTTTAACTATTACCAAAGAATATCAAAGCTCTATAACTTTCTAAACATTTTTACAAATAATATTTGAAAATAGTTTTGCTTTCAGGCCACCAAAGAAGAAAAACAAAGTGTCTGGATTCTAAGATCTAATAGGATTCTAAGATCTAATAAAATCTAAGATCCATGTTAGGATCCTAGGATCCTAATATCTAACTTTTCCCTGTGGTAGCCTAATTTTATTTTACCACAGGACGAAATTCAATATTACTAATTAGTTATTACTTATTTTCTAAGGAATTAATATGAATTATTCGAGTTTCTTACTACTACACAAAAAAAAAATCACAAGAAAATTGGTGGACTAAAGCAACAGTAACTGTTTAACTCTTCTTCCCCATGTTCCTAGGGGCTGGCTGTTCTCAGTTGAGTGGTTCTCACTCAGAGTCTTGCTTGTGGTTCCAGGGAAAGGGTGGCTGAGCCTGGAATGATTTCAAAGGTTTTTTCTCCCACATGGCTCCATGTGACTTGGGCTTCTTCACATCATGACAGTTGAATTTCAATAACAAGCATCCTAAGGGGACCAAGCAGAAGCCAGAAGGTTTATTCCTATTTAGGACCTAACTTTGGAAATCATAGCATGCCACTTCCTTTCTATTCCAGACATTCAAGAGGATACACAGTGTCCATTCTTTCAATGAAAGGAGTGTAAGCATCACATAAAAACATGGAAGATGGAAGATCTTCTGGCCAGTGTCTTGGAAGTGTAATCTGACACATGGATCTTAAATTTCCTTTTATATTTTCCCTTGGTGTGGACAATAAAATATTTACCTAGGCTTATATAATACATACATCACAATTTTCCCAAAGAAGAATTTTAATACGGGAGTTTCGGATACACACAGGATGTGAACTGCAGACATTTTCCTAACAGTTTACCTAGTTGTTCAAGGTATGAGAAGGGCAGCTGCCTTTGTCTGAGACCCCAACACATATCACTCTTTCTTTCTCTTACCCATTAAAATGCAGCCTTAGTCTTTTAGTTCCACTGAAATTTTAAGCCGCTTATCACCTCATGGTTTCTGCTTATATTTATTAATTTATTGACTGGATCTTTGCATAATGTCTTAATCAGCTTGGGCTGGCATAATAAAATACAATAGGCTGGGTGACTTGAATGGCAGAAATTTATTTCTCATAGTTGTGGAGGCTGAAATTCTCAGATCAAGGTGCCAGCAAGGTTGGATTCTATTGAGAGTTCTTCTAGCTTGCAGACGGTCACTTTCTAGATATGTACTCACACAGAGAAGAGTGAAAGCAAGCTTATAAGCAAGTAGTGTCTTATAAGGACACTGCTCTCATCAGGAGGGCCCTCACTCTTTTGATCTCATCTAAACATAATCAGTTTCCAGAGTTTCCATCTTCAAACACCTTCACATGAGCAATTAGGGCTTCAGCATGTGAATTTATGATATATGAGCTCTCAGCTCATATATCAAGCCTTCTCTGGCCATCCTGTTCACAATAGTTCTAATCTTCCCCAGGCATTTTTATCATATTACCTATTTCCTTCGATGCATTTACACTCTTCCCTCCCTTCTTTATATTAGATTCAAGTCCCAATGAAAGTAGCTTTTTGTGTTCATGCTGGAACAGTGCTTGCTAAAAAGAGGGCTTCAGAAAATGGTCCATGGATGAGTGAATGAATCGATGGCTCACCAGAATAATTCATATGTGAGTGCTTTGGCAGCTTTAATTTTGGGGGGGAGGTTGTCTTTCTTAAATGGTCATAAATCAAACCAACTTCAGCTTTCACGCATTCATTCCTATTTTGTTATTCTGAGGCCACAAGGAAAGTCTTAATTTTTTGACATAATCAACTGCACTTCAAAAATTTATAAACAGCTATCCTGTCCTATTTATATTTTCACTTTAAAGGTTGTGTGTGCTTACAAGCACATTTAATATGACAGGTTTCTAATCCTCTTGTCATCACTGACACTTACCTCAGGAAGTTTTCAGTTTTCAAATGACCCTCTGAAAGTGTGTGGTCCCAGTAGAATGTAACACTCTAGGTAATGCTTCACTAAGCTGAGGATATAATAGGACATCACTTCCCTTGTTAGGGTCTGCTTTTTTATTGATGCAGAATAAAATATTTTGCCTTTTCTGAGGAAACATGATTCACAAACAATCTAATGGATATTTCCATTTTTAATTGTGTCTATTTTGCCAAAGCTAAAATCAGTTTTGCCAAGTGTCAAATATCAAGAATTTTAGGGCCTTTTAAACTGACATTTAAAAACCAAGAAAACAAAAAAAAGTTATTCTAAATAGGTTAAGATTCCAAAATAAATTCAGAGGATTGACACAAAATGAGATCATGCTGTTTTCACGAGCGAGATCAAAAGAAGCTTCCAAATAATTCATGAGACTTCTGATTTAATGCCATATGGCTGGCATCTTTGCAATAATCAGCTTGAACTTCCTATTTAAAAAATGATAAAGACCTTCAAAGGAAGAAATGAAAACAACAGAACCTAAAATTGATTCACAACCAATGGTTAGAAGCAGTTAAATTTGTAACAATTATTTCCCTTTTGGGTTGGATTAAGACTACCTTTGTTTCGTGTGTCCTACTCATATTTAGACTCTAAATTCTGTAATGTCTAGAACTTTGTTAAGAATATCACCACAGTAGTCAAATACACTGGGTTCAAATCACAGGGTCAACCTTGTTGATTTTAAGGCAAGTTACTTAGCATCTTCATACCTCAGTTTTCTCATTTGTAAAATAAGGGTATTAATAGCATCAAATCAGAAATACATACAATATACTTGAAATAATGTGCCATATTACTCAGTGAATATAAAACAGGTATTCAATAAAAGTAAGCAATTAATGGTGAGGTTATTATTATAGAATAGAATATTTTAGTTTTCTCGAAGACATTTAGAGATAAAGAATCCCTTCATCAATGGCTTCCCTATTGGCTAAGAAATTCACATTTTAGTACCAAAATTTTGTAGTTCTGTTGCTCTATGGAAAAAATTTACCTTTGTTGGTATCTGGGTCACCATCACCACCGTCACTACCTCCACTACTCTTGTGCCTCAACCCACTGATCTCTCCACTGGACCCTGGCCACCTCAGCTCCTTTCTGCAGACAGCAAGCATAAGCATCAACTGAAGTAAGTTAGAGTCTCAGAAACTCAGGCCCTATCCTAGATGTAATTCTGAATCTGCCTTTTAATAAGACCCCAAGTTTGTTCACATATTTATCAATATGTAAGAATCTTTGCTCTATATTTATCCAGAGGCTGCAGCTTCTGGCAAAAGACTGTTCAAAACAGTAATTCTGAGAGTACGAAATAGTACCTTACATACTGAAAATTTTTAGAGTCCATTAATATCCAGATGCTCAGGTATAGAACCAAAAGCAAAAAAGTATTCTGAGATTTAAAGTTGTATCTACTTTATTTGTATATACTTAGGTATTACATAAAGGAAGATAGAAATAATTGATTGTACAGTGTTTCTTGCTGGAAGCAGAATATATCAATTGACCTTCAGCTCCAGATCTGCAAGAAGATTTGAACAGCATCCAGTTAGATAGTAAATAGAGAAAGGACTTTGACAAGTATTGTTTGTATTAAAGAAAACACTTGGATAAATTTTTCACAACAAATACAACACTTAAAAATATTAATAATTGGAAAAGAGCCCAGTACACAGGAGACACCGGATAAATATATGTTGAAGTCAACCAAACAGTGAAAAGAGAAAATTACAAAGAACGGAAAATCCTTCAGATTTTAAGAAGCTCTGTTTTACGGCAAAAACAGGTAACTACAAGGTGATGCCCTAAGTTCAGGCTAGGAGTGTGTAAAGGGCATATGAGAACTCCTGCATGTATCTCACCCAACTTGAGTGAATATGGCATAAGAGGGATGTCTGTAAATGAGGACATTTCTCCTGAATTTACAAAGCATGATTGCTGCTTATGGGGATAGAAGGGAAGGTAATGACATTCCAGAAAAATTGATGTAGCCTTTCCTGTGAGTCATGTATGATCAGCCAGCAGCAGGAGATATCTTGGGAGAAATACCAAAATTCACAGCATGGAGGTTCTTGCATGAGGAGCTTGTGTATGGTGGAGTGGGGTGGAAGTAATTGCAGAGGAGATTTTGAAGTGTTTCAAGGAGAAAAATGCTAAGATCAGGTTTTAGTTTCATATAATAATTATGTATAATAGCATTGTATGCTGATAATGTAATATATATATATTTATAACTAATAAAACAAAAGCCTATGTACTAAGAGCTCAATTATTCTTATTTCAAAGATGAGAAAGTGTAAACTTAGAAAAGTTATTTTTTTCAAAATTATGCATAATAGACCCTTGCACATGGTAAATGCCGGATATATTTCTTGTTAAAAGCGAACACACAAAAAATAACAACTAAATAATAGGCTTTACCATAGTCAGAACATTCAGCAGGACTGTAGTTTGGTCTATTTTTTTAATGCCCTTAATGAATGAAAAGATCTGATCAGTGAAAATGAGTTTCCTCGTATCTTTTGCCTCTAACTGCATGATGGTCCACCTTCAGTTCTCTGGAGAAGGAAAAGCAGACATTTCTAGGGGAAGTAATAAATGACCTCAGGTGATCTAGGCAGTCGTGTAAAGAGAGGGCGTTATTAATTCATGGTGCAGACAGGAATCTTGGCCTGGCTGTCCTGGTGATTTGGTCCTCAGGGTAAAAATATGATATAACAGCACTGCACATCTTCGTCTTCAAATTAACTATCTTCTTGGTCACACTTCTCCAGTACAAACTGGTTGATCTTCATGTCTGGTGTGAAGGCTCAGCCTGGTATCTCAATTCATCATCCTCTTGGGAATTTTACTCACCTTTCTGTTATTTTTTTATTTCTCAGGCTATGTAATTTATGTTTCTTTCTTGGTTTACTGTCTTACTTGAGGTACACATCTTCCAATAACATATTTAAAACTGTTCCTTGGGAGAAAAATGTATGGCGATCTTAAATGTCTGAAAATATTTGTATTCTACCGTTACACCTAATTTTCTGAGTGTAACATTTTCAGGTAGGTAATTATTTTCCATCAGAGTCTTTTAGCTATTGCCTCATTGCATTTTTTTTGTTGCTTCCAGAGATGCTATTGAGAAATTTCAAGCCATTCTGAGAGCTGATCTTTTATCTGATATTTATCTTTTATATTTTCTCTAGAAGCTTTTGATTTTTCTCATTGTTCATAGTGCTCTGATAGTCCACAAACATGTGCTTTTGAATGTAACTTGGTATGAATTTATTTTCATAGAATATGGTAATCACTTGGAGTGGTATCTTTTAATCTGAAAATGGTCATTCTTTGGTTCTAAAAAAATTGCTTATAATTTTCTCCACTTTATTTTCTCTGTAAACTCTTTTTTGGAAGAGGATTTTATACTGCAATCTTCTAATTTAATTACCTTTATCTCAAATCTTTGTGTTCAATTTTTTGAATTCTTCAACTTTATTATTAACTTTTATTGCATGTTGCTTTTTATTATCATCTTTTAAATTCCATGAGTTCATTTTAATTCTAATTTTATGTATTATGATATCAGGGTTGCTGTATCTTTTTGTACAATTCTGAAGACATTAAAGTAGTTTTTAATGTCTGCATAATTTGTTTCCACTAATTGGCTTGTTTTCTATTTATTTTGTTCTTTGTCATTCAGATTAGAAGCTTTCTTTAGATATCTGATAACTTTTTATCATCAGTTTATATGTAAAAGTAAAAACATTTAAAAAAACAAAACCTTGACCTCAAATTTTGAACTCAGGATTAAGCATGGTGAACTTGGAATTCACTATAGGCTGATCTGAGTGGGGGTGATTATTGGATGATTTCTCATTCCAGAATATTTGAGTCTTTCTTCTTGACAAACCAAATTTTTCATATAAAAAGGCTCCAATCTCCTCTTCACAGTTACGTCTACCTTCTAGAGTTTTGAAAGAATAGGGAAGTAGGAGTGTAAGGTAGAAGGAGTATGAAGTTTCAACATTCAACACCCAGTTTTCTCCTTTTTAATAATACCTATATATTCAATTATTCAAAGGGTCTTCCAGACTCAAAACAATGTTTTACCCTCGCCAATAGTATCGAGTAGGGTAGCAGAGGTTAGCTTATAAGGACTTCTCCCACTTTTTCTCACCCTTTTATCCTTATTGAGTGGTATCCCTTCAGGTAAGCCACCACGTGAGGCTTGGATGTCTTGTTTTTCTTATTAAAACTGCACCTCTGAATACCTAATCCATTACTATTCATAGTAATAATAGGTCCTCTTAGGGTTTACATTTAGTAGAAAAAGTACGTTTAGTTAATAAAAGTTTATTAATATGTATGCATATGTTTGTAATAATTTTACAATTATACTACTTAATTTTCTTTTTTACTTTAGAGCAATCTCATAAATTAGAATATATATTATGAAAAAATAAATATAAAAAAAGCAATGCATCTCAAAAGCTATGACAAGAAGTAATAGATATTTAGAGATATGTGAACTAATGCAATTAGAACTCTCAAAGATATTTAGAGACGTGTGGACTAATGCAGTTATAACTATCAAAGATGTTAAGACAAAATCACATCCATAAGCCGTAAAAACAATACCTCTGCTAATACTGACATCTCCTCTGTTGTTAACACAGTGAACTTCAGAGTGAATTGTGTACATTGTCATTGAATGTACATGTATAATAACAAATAGTTAATACTACAAACAATGTGTAAATTATAGGACATTTGTACTTTAAGGAGTTCTTTATGAAGCAAACTATAAACACGGTTGCATAGAGGATAATTTTTGGTAAAATACATTAAAAGCTAAATTGTACTGAGTTTTGAGAACCCCAAATTCTAATAAAACAAAAGATAATGATATTAATTAGTAGATGTGACAGAAAATGTTCTCCTACAAGAAATATTTGTAACATAGTACAAAGGGATATGTGAAATTAAGTAAGTAAGAAGTGAAATTAATTGAGATTGCAGATCTCTCTATATATTTCAGAGAGATAGGCATTTTAAACTGGGTCATGAAATGGATTGGATGCTAAAAGCAAATCTGAGATAAATGAGAAGGCAAGCATGAGATTTAGGGTAATATGAATTCAAAAGCTCCTGCACAGTTTAGAAAATGGGAAGTTAAGGTTCATTCATGTTACTTCAGAGCAAACAAAATGTGAATTTAAAAGGAATAAGTGTCAAGATAAAAAGCACAGATTTCATAGTACAGGAAATAGGTGGTAGATATAAAACGAGTGAAGGTTAGCTGTTTTTTTTTTTTTTTCTAAATGAAGACACTAAGGAAAAGTTGATAGATATTCAAACATACGCAAATGAGATCAGAAACCTGTTTGTACATGTTCCAGATTAAGAAGAAATTTTGAGTTTGAAATATCTAAACAGCATATAATACTATTTTAATGAACTATTAGGGCCATCTTAAATTTTACCAGGCGTATGGAATAAATTAGGCATGATTTTTGTAACTAATTTATGTATCAAATTAAATTGTCTAGATACATTAAGACTAACTATCAGAGCAGCTATGATAAAACCACAGCAACAAAGTAATTGAACTTCCACAGTGTTGGTAAAAGATTTGGGGATATAATTGCTTGAAATCTGAATGAATTTGTTGAGAGTAAAAAATGGTTAATATTAGTGATTTGAAAAGATGATGAATTTGACTATAGAAAAATTATACTCTGACATTAAAAATATATTACTATATACCTACATTTTCCTCTCTTTCCTTCAGCTTCTCAGCTTACTCCTATCTTTGGGTTGTCTTTATTTTCTAGGAGGTTTTCTATACATGGTGGAATATACATCTACTTTCAGAATCAAACCTTGTCTTTATGATTCATGTTCAAATGAATGCTAAAAATAAAAACAACAAAAATGACAAGTACCAGCACATGAACTATTAGTTAAAGAGTAATAAATTCCTGTCCTCTTTTCTTAAGAGAACCCAGTTCTCTCCCCTACTTTCACCACTGGAAAGTGGTAGAAGCAGTTGGTAGGAAATATTCCACTAGCAGTTCAAAGAACCAATATTTATTGAATACCAACAGTGAGTCAGAATACTCTGCTACAGACACATTAGCAACAAGGAAAGAAAAATTTCTGTTCTCAAGGAGCTTATATTCTAAAGAAACAAAATAAGTATGAATAATAAGCATACAAGTAAGTACATTATGTAATATTTTAGAAAGTGATGCATACTTTGCCAAAAATGATAGAGTATAATAAAATAAAAGAAACTGAGAGTGCTGAGATTTAGGGTATTGGGGGTTGCTACTTTAAGTATGGTTCTTAGGGTAGTACTCACTGAGAAGGTGATACTAGAGCAAGCCTTACATGGAATGTGGGGCTTATGCAGATTTATCTAGGAGAGTGGCATTCCCTGCCAGGGCTAATATAGGAACCTCTCTGATATTTTAGAGAAGTTGCAGGAAGCCTAGTGTTGTTAAAATTGGAGGGTGAGGAGATGAGGTCAGAAATTGTAAATCATTTGTGGTCTTGACTTTTATTCCGAATGAAATATGTGGACTTTGGAAGGTTTTAAGCAAAGGAATGACACAATCCAACTTATATTTTGAAAGAATCACTTTGGCCGCATTGTTGAGACTAAATTGCAGATAGACTGAGAAGTAAGAAGCAAAGCATGGAGATCAGTTAGAGGACTTGGAGTAATTCAGGTGTGAACCGATGATATTTAGGATGGAGACAAAGTCATGTCTCACTTAATGAAGGATATATGTTCCCAGCAATGTGTCAGTAGGTTATTTCATTGTGCCATTAGGTTATTTCATTGTGCCAATATCATAGAGTGTAGTTACACAAACCTAGATGGTATGGCCTACTATACATCTGGGCTACATGGTACAGCCCATTGCTCCTAGGCTACAAACCTGTACACCATGTGACTGTACTGAATATTGTAGGCAATTGGAACACAATGGTATTTGTTTGCATAAACAAGTCTAAACATAGGAAAAATACAGTAAAAATACAGTATAATAAGTTTATGAAACCACTGTCATAAATGTGGTCTGTCATTGACAGCAGTTATTACTCAGCTCATAACTATAGCTACAGAGCCTCTGGTCCTTAAAGAGACACTGCATGAGCAAAGAACATGTCTACCACAGCAATCTGGATTCCATTTTCTGTTACATTTTAATGATGCTTAATGAAGAGAGCAATGCAGTAATGCTGTATTTTATACCCCAAAATAAAAGAGGTAATTATATTGAAACTAGTTATTAATAATGTGGATAGTCATGGATATAACATTTTATTCATTTTATAGGGCTTTTCTCTATCATTTATTTATATAATCACGTTCTCCCATTATTTCATGCGGTAGAGAATCCTGGTATTTTAACAACATTTTATAAATAGAGAAATTAATGACCACTATAATTATATGCCTTCCCCAACTCATAAGATCTTCAAGAATTCCAAGTGGAAAGCAACATAGAAAATGCACACATTTGATCCTGCTATTTTCTCTGAAATATTGTTTTTCTGTTTAATCATCAATCACTTTTTATGAAATCATTTTATGCAATTGTGTCTATTTTCTTTCTCCTGATTCCTTTTAACACCTGTGGATTCTGCCCTTGATGTTATGATTGTTCTTTAAAAGACAATTCCTTTGATTAGGGATCCTCCATAATTCCTTTAATTCCTCTATTTCGTCCCCTCCTTATGGAATTTAGATGGTGAATCTTCTTCCTTTTTTCTTTTTCTTTTTTGCCTTAAACTCTCTCACTGTCTTCTCTCTTGGCTCTGCTTTCATCTTCTTACAGATCATTGGTTCCCCCAATCATTTTTTCCCTCTCTTTTTCACTGAAAAACTTTCTAACTTTGGGTAATGTAGGAAGCTGAATTTCAGATTTCCCATTAAAAATTAGTGTCCCATATTTCATATAATTTTGATCACAACATCTGTAACATCCAAGTCTAATTCACTTATATGCATACAACTATCTTTAGGAGATTTTTATTTGAATATTTCATCACAACCTTAGAAATTTTAACACTAATTTTATAGGATGCTCTCAAAATTTACTATTTTTCCAATTTCTGGTGTTGACATTTCTCATCTTCTTATTCCTGGCTTCAAAATGTTGATGTTATCTTTAACAGGTTATTCAATTACTTCTATTTATTTTTACTTCCAAAGGACTCTCAGAGTCAAACATTCTCTTTTATTTTTATTTCCATCAACCAAGACCTGGCACTCATTAGTCCACACCTGATTGACTTCAACAATATCATTGCCAATTTACTGACTTCTAGAAGATTTTGTATATGCGGCTTTATAATACCTATTTGCATGCTGTATTTAGAAATGCTAAGATGACTTTTTCCTGCTATAGCATCAAGTCTGAATAGTTTTGGTTCTCAGTTTTATAGATTACTTGACATAAATTTACTTCTCAAAATTTATTTTACAATTCGCTATAATTCTTTTGACTTGGTCAGAAGAGAGCAGTGAACAACTAATGTTTGTAAAATGCCAAGTATATTCTAGTTATACGAGACACTAAAGAAAACCATAATTGAAAGATTTTAGCTGGGCGTGGTGACTCACGCCTGTAATCCAAGCACTTTGGGAGGCCGAGGAGGGCGGATCACGAGGTCAGGAGATCGAGACCATCCTGGCTAACACGGTGAAACCCGGTCTCCACCAGAAAATACAAAAAATTAGCGGGGCGTGGTGGCGGGCGCCTGTAGTCCCAGCTACTCGGGAGGCTGAGGCAGGAGAATGGCGTGAACCTGGGAGGCGGAGCTTGCAGTGAGCCGAGATCGCGCCACTGCACTCCAGCCTGGGCGACAGAGTGAGACTCCGTCTCAAAAAAAAAAAAAAAAAGATTTTAAAAAGAGAACATAGTACATGGTATAGTCCCTTCACAGATGTCTTTGAATAAGCCAATATGGTGATATGACATGTTTTACAAGAAGTAGGAAAACTTATTCTGAAAGTGAAATCAGGTGGCAAATGTTGGCACAGTTAGTTAACTTGTTATGCTTCTGGTAACATGGATGAATGATTTAGAGACATGCATAAGCAATACAGGCACATTTTCTCTTATTTAGCTTTCATATCTTTAAAATTGAAAACTGAAATAATATTCATAAGCCTGCAACCTGAGACTGAGCTAACATTGAAGAAATAGGCCCATAAGAGAACTCTTGGTCATGTACAAGATCAGTGCTCCAGTTACATTTGGAGAAGTTGTTAGAAGCTCTCCATAGAAGCTGGTGCATTTCAGGGATTTAATGTGCATTAATGGATTTAATGAGGGTGGTAATGAAGTTTTTCATTCTTGTCAAGGAAAAAACTAAAAGGAAAAAAAATGTCAATGAGCTTTTGAACAAATGTATCAATGATTTGCTGTATCTTTTTACCCCCCAATAATTGGCATATTGTTTTTGGTATTTCCTTTTAAGCTCATTTCTGGATAAAACTAAATAACAAATATGTGTGTGATGCGCACTGAGTAGGTGTACATGTGTTTAATAGAATGTTTTTCTTCACTGTTGAAAGTGGTGTTGAGTCTCCTATTATATTGTTGTTTATTTCTTCCTTTAGTTCTGCCAATGTTTGTATTATATTCTTAGGTGTTATAATGTTAGGTCCAAATATATTTTTTAATTATTACATGTTCCTGGTGAATCAGCCCTTTTTTCATATACTTCCTTATTTGTCTTTTGTGACAGCTTTTTACTTAAAGTCTATTTTGTCTGATACAGTAATATATTTTTTAATTATTACATGTTCCTGGTGAATCAGCCCTTTTTTCATATACTTCCTTATTTGTCTTTTGTGACAGCTTTTTACTTAAAGTCTATTTTGTCTGATACAGTAACAGCCACTTCTGCTCTTTTTTTCAGTTACCATTTGCATGGACTGTCTTTTTTAATCCCTTTGCTTTCAGTCTATGAGTATCCTTAAACCTAAGGGGATTTTTTTGTAGACAACATTACATAGTTTTTTTTTTCTTTTTTATTCTCATTCTGACATTATTTTTTGTCTTTTGATTGAAGAGTTTAATCTCTTCACATGTAAAGTAACTATTGATAAGGAAAGATTTACTACTGCCATTTTGTTAATAGTTTTATGTTAATCTTGTAATTATTTTGGCCATCTTTTCCTCTCTCGCTGTTTTCCTTTGTGTTGGCTGATGTTTTATATTGGTATGCTTTGATGTGTTTCTTTTTTATTTTGTATATCTTCTAGACATATTTTATTTCTCATTATCATGAAACTCAAAATATATTTATAAGAGCCTATTTTAAGCTGGTAACAACTTAAGATTCATCACATACCAAAGACAGTCTTACTTATCTTCTTCCCCCTACTTTACACTATTTTCACGGTTTCCATCTATTTATTTTGTATATATAGTATCATACTTATTGTTAAAGTTTTTAAAAAATTTGTCTTTTAACTTTTGTACTATGATTAAAAGTAATTTACCATTATATTATTCTATATACAGAGTCTATACATTTGTCTTTACTAATGAATATTAGTAAGAAATATGATACTCATTTCAAAAGTAAATATATGGAAAATATTTTATGCTACTACCTTGCCGTACCCTTTCATTTTAACATGAAAAACTCCCATTAGTATTTCTTGTAAGGCATGTCTAGTGGTAATGAACTTTCTTCACTTTTGTTTGTCTGGGAAATACTTTTCTCCCCTTCATTTTCAAAAGACAGTTTTGCCTGGTGTAGTATTACTGATTAGCAGTTTTATATTTTCTGTCAGCACTTCAAATACATAATCTGTTCCTTTCTAGCGTGAAATGTTCTTTCTGAGAAATCTGCTGATAGTCTTACAGAGATTACTTGGTGCATGACAAATCATTTTTTTCTTGCTGCTTTAAAATTCATCTTTTGACTTTTGACAATTTGATTATAACGTATCTTTATGTGCATTTATTTGGGTTCGTTTGATTTTGCAATTTTTAGGTCTAGGTGTCTATTTTCTTCACCAGATTTGGGAAGTTTTCTGTCATTATTTATTTAAATTATCTTTCTGTTTCTTTCTCACTTCCTTCTCCTGAAAATCCTATATTGCCTACATTGGTTAACTTGATCGTGCCCCATAAGTTACTTAAGTTTTCTTCTTTTTAATTTTTTTTCACCTGTTGCTCTTTTGACCAAATAATTTCAAATGCCTTATCTTTGTATTCACTGATCCTTTATTTGCTTGATATAATCTTCTCTTGAATCTTTCAGGTGATTTTTTTTTAGTTCATTTATCATATTCTTCACCTCTATTGTTTGTTTGCTCTTTTATTTATTATTATTATTATTATTATTATTATTATTATTATTGTTTGGAGACAGAGTATCACTCTGGTACCCAGGCTGAAGTTCAGTGACAAGATCTCAGTTCACTGTGAGCTTTGCCTCCTGGTTTCAAGCAATTCTCCTGCCTCAGCCTCCTGAGTACATGGGATTACAGATGTGCACCACCAAGCCCAGGTAATTTTTGTATTTTTAGTAGATACTGGGTTTCACTATTATAGCCAGGCTGACCTTGAACTCGATGTTGGCAATGCTGGTCTGGCCTCAACTGACCAGCCTGCTGTGGCCTTCCAAAGCACTGGTATTACATGTGTGAGCCACCGCACTGGCCCTGCTTGTTCCTTTAAAAAAAATGTTTTCTATCTCTTTGTTGGAATTCTGAATTTGTTCATGCATTGTTTTCCTGACCTCACTGAGCATCTTTATTACTCATTTATTATTAATAAATTAATAAATAAATTTATTAATTTGAATTCTTCGCCAGGTAAATTGTACATCTCCATTTCATTAGGGTTGGTGTCAGGAGATTTACCTTGCTTTTTTACTTGAAACATATTAGCCTATTTCTTCATCTTCATTGATTTTTTGTGTTGGTGTCTCTACATTAGACAAAGCAGCCACATTTCCCAATCTTGATGGACTGGTCTTGTATAGGTGAAGACTCCTATCAATCAGCCCAGCCAGAGATTCTGAGGGCCTCTCAAATCTCTGTCCTACTCCAATCCAATTTTGTTGTTCTTTGAGGGCCCTAGGTGTACAGGGTAAGCTAGGTCCTATCTGTACAATGGGATAGTAAGATAAAAGCAAGTTCCTTAGGCAGCTACCAGAAATTTTGGATCATTGGATGCACCATTCAACTCTTTACTTCCCCAGAGAGAAGCTGAGAGGTGGGTTTTTTTTTTTTTCATTCTCTTTGTGCTGATCCTAGGGGGAGAAGTTGTGGTGAATGATAGCTCACACCTCATCTCTGTTCTACCCCAGGCAGCTAGTTAACGCCAGATTCATCAGTACTCTTTGATAGGCAGGATAAAAGCCAGTTCTTTGGGTCCCTCTGGAGGAGCTGGGGCATTGGACAAATGGATCTACTCACCTCCCCAGGGGAGAAGCTGGAAGCTAGGAATTTTCTTCCATTTACACTGTGCTGAGCTGGGAAGAAGAGCTATGGTGACTGCCAGCACAAGCCACCATCTATTTTTTCTTCAATGTGGCTTGACTGTGCTGGTCTTATCAGCATTCCAAGCCTCACAAAAGAAAAGCCAGTCCTCCAGGAAGACTCCCGCAAGAATCTATGGCATTGGATGTATGGACCAACTCTTTCCCTCCCCTGAGAGAAGCTGGGAATGAGGGGATGTCTTTCCAATTTTATGATTCTATGCTTGGGACAGTGATTCCAATGAAAGTGTGTTCGTAGTCTTCCCACTGGCTTTGATAAATCTGGTCCCGTTCAGCTGGGGAAAGAGCCTTTCAACTATCTTCAAGATTTCTTAGGAAAACATTTATGTGTTCATTGCCGAATCAGTGTAGTGGTGGAGGAAAGGATGTTCCAGATTTGCCCCCACCACGTCTTCCCAACTTCACTCCCACTTTTGGACTTCTTAGGTCTAGAAACTGTGTTCAATTTATTAAATGTATTCTATAGCGTTTGTAAACAAAAAAAGTGAAGATATTGACTCTGAAATGGTATATCTACAACTTTTCACAATTGATCTTCTCATGAAAATCTTAGCAAAATCATGTAGTTACTTTGTTCATGTGTGCATATGAGTGTTTTCACTGTAAAATATAGTGTGAATATTTTTTACATGTTATGCTATGATCTAAATGGCTGTGCCTTCTAAAAATACAGGTACTGAAACTTAATCTCCAGTTCCATCATACTGGGAGATAAGGGATGTGGGAGGTAATGGAATCAGTGTCCTTATAAAAGATGTTGGAGAGAGCTTGTTTGTTGCTTCCACCATGTGAGGACACAGCAATGAGGCACCATCTTTAAAATGGAGGGTAGACCCTCATTTACTGCTGGATCTGCTGTCACCTTGAGCTTGGACTTTCCATCCTTCATAACTGTAAGCAATAAATTTTTGTTGCTTATAAATTATCTAGTCTAAGGCATTTTCTTACAGAAGCTTGAAAAGACTAATACATGTTCTATTATCAACACCAAATAATGCACAATAATGGTAAAGAATTGATTTTATATCAGGGTTTTTAAAAATATTAGTAAGATTACTAAAATCAAGCATCCTTTATGTTTCAAATGTGTAATTTCATAATATAAAATGATGTTCTAACTTCAATTTAAGTACATTACATCTGTAGAGATATACATTAAACATTTTAATATGTAAGTTAGATGAACTAAAACAATCAATGCTGAATAGACCTTCTTTCAAATACATGTTAGGCTAAGTTTACTCCCTGATGTGTACTCTAATAAGAAAAAGGAAATACTTGATGGATTGTAAAGATAACTTAATATGCTTTAACATTTGCCTAACAGAATTTGATTAGGAAGAACAAGGCATTTTGTTTCTAACTCTTATAGCCTAAAGCTTGCTATAAATACATACGTACTACTCATCCAGGGAAACTAACAAAATTAATTGTTGACATTGTGGGAAGTCACAACATTGTAAGATTGTATAGATTGCAATTTATAAGATAAAGTAGGGCATACTTGTTTTGTTTTACTTGCCCTGCAGTGGAAAATAATTTATAGGCAGTATTCAATAATATATTTATTAATAATCAACAGAAGACATGAGTAGCACACAAAATCTGAGAATGCTATAATTTTTGAAAAATAAGACTGGGAAAGTCAGAGAATTCTATCAGTAAAACTAAAATGCAATAAACTATTAGCAAGGGTTAAATTAAACTTAATTAAAATTGTAGAGTGAAAAAAATCACAATATACTTGTTCATCGTCAGGTTCAAGTCAACATGAAAATCAATGCTTATAACTTCATAAATATTTAAAAATTCAAAAGACTCAATTAATTGAACAAGGCTGGGTTTTTTTCTTTCCTTTTTTTTTTCATTTAGCTAAATCTATTTTCTCATTCCATAGGTTTATTTGCTTTTCCTTCTCTCTTCTACTTCTACATATGCACATTTCTATTTCAGTCTGCATGCAGGATTTGAACTTTGTTTCTACTTCATTACTTCCTCTATCTCCCTTAGCTGAGATAAACCAACTAATTTTCTTCCTCTTTTTTTCTCCCATTTCAGATCTGTTCCCAGAAATAGCAATTGTCTGATGAGATTATGAAAGAGTAGAATAGAATAGAATATCTATTTTCCTATTGGAAATGTCAAGTAGAATATATATAAGTGCATGCCACATAATAGATATCCATTAAATGTAGATTACAGACTATTTAAAATTTGCACATGGAGGAACTCTATCTAGAGCCTCTGTACTACACATATGTTCACGTTTCTCCTCTTTAAGGTTTCAAACTCCAAATTATAGGTTTAAATGTAATTTTAATTAAAGACACTTTTATTCTCTATCTTTTGATATTAACACATGAATAGACACACATATATAAATACACTCTTTTTTATTTCAATGCGTTTTTGGGAAATGGGTGGTGTTTTGTTACATGAATAAGTTTTTAGTGGTGATTTCTGAGATTTTGGTGTGCCCATCACCTGAGCAGTGTATGCTGCACCAAATCTGTAGTCTTTTATCCACCCACCATTCCCTACAAGTCTCCAAAGTTCATTGTATCATTCTTATGCCTTTGCATCGTCATAACTTAGCTACCACTTGTGAGAACATACCATGTTTAGATTCCATTCCTGAGTTACTTCATTTAGAATAATGCTCTCTAATTCCATTCAGGTTTCTGCAAATACCATTATTTTATTCCTTTTTATGGCTGAGTAGTATTCTATGGTGTGTATGTATATGTATATACCATATATATAAAATACAACTCTTTCTAAAAATTGCATTGTGGTTAAGAGTTTCTGCTTCTCTGTAAAATAGAGTCATTTGCATTACGTCAGCATTACAACCAAAGAAAACTAGAACATTAATGAAATAGAGAAATTATCTCTTTGAAGGTATCAGAGATCTGCAGTGGCAGCTGAAGGAGCTGAAATTCCAGAGATGAAAGAACTTCAGAGAGGAGAGCTGACATCTGCATTCACTTTTCTTCTGGAGGATGTGTTAACTTTGAGCAAGAACACATGTTTCAGAACTGGGCTTTTGTATTACAGAACTAGCGGCAATGAAGAGCAAGTTTTGGTGGGAACTTGAGAACCAGCATGCCGGGCATACGCCATTCTGAAATTTTACAGGTCAGCAATATAAAATTATGCAGGATTCTCTCAATTTTGTGAAAATATTGAGAGAACTCTAAAACAGAGATATTTTAGAATTAGGGACTGACTGGGGAGGAGCTCTGCCTAGACACTATACCCAGTGTTTAAAAAATGGGTGATGAAAGTAGAAATCAAATGTAGACAATTTCCTGGGTCTTCAATCTACATTGACTGAGCACAGTCCCTATTTAGATTAAGGTGATTAACGTTCATTTTCCTGATATGATTTGGCTGTGTCCTGACCCAAAGCTCACCTTGATTGTCATAATCATCACCTGTCAAAGGTAGGGTCAGGTGAACATAATTGAATCATGGCGCTGGTTTCTCCTGTAGTGTTCTCATGGTAGTGAGTAAGTCTCACAAGATCTGATGATTTTTTTCCCCTGCACAAGCTTTCTTGCCTGCCGCTGTGACTGTGAGGCCTCCTCAGCCATGTGGAACTGTGAGTCTATTAAATCTCTTTCCTTTATAAATTACCCGGTCTAGGGTATTTATTAGTTATGTGAGAATGGAATAATACACTCCTTACCCAGCAGAGGGAAGGACATATCATCTCTCAAGAATATAACATCATTTGGAGACTTTAAAAAACACACTATTTATCATTAGAACAAAATTATTAAGCACATCCAAACTATTATGACAAAATAAAGAGAAAAGTTCTGTGAACTCAGATCTGCAGTGATTGCTTTGGAATTAGCTGACAAGGACTTGAAAATAGCACAGAACACTGACATCTATGAAAAGGAATCAATTAGAAAGAAGCAGTTAAGCTAATCAGGAAATAGACCAAAATTTTGAATATGAACTTCATAAAACATGGTTTTAAAATGGTCAATAAACATATGAAAACCTGTCAATTGCATTCTCACTAAAAAATGCAAATTGAAACCACAAGATGCTATCACTGCACACCCACCATAATGAGCATAAAGAAAAAAAAAACAGAAAATAGCAAGTACTGTTATGCATTTGGAGCAACTGACATAAATTGGCACATTCACATTAAAAATTATTTGGCAGTATCTTATAGAGTAGAACATACACATTCATTTTGATCCAGAAACTCACCCTGTGGTATACATCTGACACATATATTCAATAAATGATACATACAAGATGTTCAAAATAGTTCTATTCACAATATTCAAAAATTTGAAACAAGACACTATGCTTATTTACTCTAGAACTGGTAGAGTATATAATGCATACAATCAAGCAATAGGCATAAGTGAATAAAAACTAGACAATTACTTTGAAGAATTTCTCAAAACTAAC
Source organism: Pongo abelii (assembly GCF_028885655.2). Taxonomy (NCBI): domain Eukaryota; kingdom Metazoa; phylum Chordata; class Mammalia; order Primates; family Hominidae; genus Pongo; species Pongo abelii. The sequence continues at coordinate 93,474,745 of NC_071999.2, read as the reverse complement.
TGAGCAAAGTCAGCCAGATATAAATATTACATACATTACAGCTCAATTTACATTAAGTTGAAGCAAAGGCAAAATTTAAAGTGTTTTGGGTTCAGGATAGGGGTTTGATGATTGGAGTGGAGCACAAGAAGCAATTACAGGTTACTAGTAATGTTCTATTTCTAAATGTCAATGTTAGTTACACAGTTACGTTAACTTTTGTATTAACTAACTTTTATACTATTTTCTCTTGTTATAATTGATTAAAGAGTTTCCATTAAAAATAAAAAGAACTTTAAAGTCATGAAAAGTTTTAACTACCACTAGAGAATTTATACTACCAAAATAATGTTGATCTTTAGTCATATTTTGACTTTACACTGCATTTATCTCTGCATGAGACTAGCACTACATAATTTATTGTCTATATTTTTGGAATTGCTTTTGAATTCCTTTGTGCAAAGTATTTTAAACAGTATTATAACCATTCTTTAATCTCTTTTGTCGGTATTAAATGCATTAAAATATAACAAGTAAATGATAAATTTTTACATTAAACTACTACAACCATTATAAGATAAACCAGTATTGTAGACAAGTGGAAACTTACAAAACTTGTTTTAAACAATGTGGTAGTAAAAATGATCACAATGTCATTTTCAGAGAGCACTGAGATACTTATAAATCTAAAAAAAGCAACTCAGGTTATTATTATGATATTCCCCAGGAAAAGTGAGGATGAAATAAGTGATTTTACCCTTGTGGCTCTCTAGCAGTCTTGCCACGAAAATTCTGTTGATGTAACCTAAGTAGGATATTTATTTACAATAGCTGCTCAACGCAGCTACTACCACACAGGTGTTACTAATGTGACATTTTAAGAAGCTTTTTATAAAATAGGTAAACGTGCCAGTTTTTAGGTGAACATAAGTACAAAACACACAGGGAATAGGCTCACTACTTAATATTCTTATCTGTTGAAAATTATTCTTAAAGGAAAGCACATAGACTGAAAGCATATGTTTCTTAGCATACGGAAGTATAGATTCCAGAATAATTTTGTGAAAGTTATGATTGCTGCATTCAAAATTTAAGAACATGTATAAGTTCTAAAATATCTGACATTCAGTCTGTCGTTTCACTTGGAATTTTCATCCCATGTGTCATTGTTTTTACTTTATATTGTTTCTAATGTGATTGTTTTTACTTTCTATTTTTTCAACTTGACCGTAGACCTGGATTTTGCCCATAAGGCAGTTTCGGTATGCGTTTCATCAGTCAGGCCGCTGTTAGAATCATCCTTTTAGATCTTAAGCTTGGTTATAATTTGATGTAAATTTCTTTAACAGTCCAGTGATCAGGAGTCTGATGTTTCCCAGCAGGAAAACTTTATTTATATGCAGGGATTTTTATGTTTTTGTTTTTGAACTCCCTCGCTTTCTTGCTTTTGGTGAAGCTGCTGTTTGGAGGCAAAAGCTCTTATATGCAGGCCTTCTTGTAAGAAACACCTGTTGGCATATCTTTTGGTGTTACTGTCAAGGTATGAGAGAGAAGTCAGTTTTGTAGCTGGAATTGTGATGTGTTTTCCCAATTCAGCCAATTGAATATTTTTGAACCACAGAAGCTAAATGGCTTCTGAGTTGTTTGTTCATTCTTGGTCCTCTATCTCCCATACTCACTCCAACAATATCAGGGTGGTCAGTGACCTTTGGACGAGTTGTTCACTGTGCATTTCTGATGAGCGGCTGTGATTTTTCTTAATAGGGGGATATTTTGAATGACCCTTGCAGGGTCAGCACTTTGTACTGTATTTGTTGAGCTAGCATCCTTTACTGCTTTCCTACCTGTATTAGTCTGTGTTCATATTGCTATAAAGAACTGCCCGAGACTGAGTAACCTATAAAGAAAAGAGGTTTAATTGAATCACAGTTTAGCATGGCTGGGGAAGGCTCAGGAAACTTCCAATCATGGCAGAAGGCAAAGGGTAAGCAAGGACCTTCTTCACAAGGCTGCAGGAAGAAGTGCTGAGCGAAGAGAGAAGAGCCCCTTATAAAACCATCAGATCTTATGAGAACTCACTCACAATAACACCATGGGGGGAACCACCCCCATGATTCAATTATCTCCACCTGGTCTCCCTTGACATATGGAGAATACAGGGATTATGAGGATTACAATTCAAGATGAGATTTGTGTGGGGACACAAAGTCTAACCATATCACTACGTAAAGATAGATTTCTTTTGTTATTTTCACTGGCTTTAAGTTTAGTGTAAATTATTTAAATTCCTTGAGAAGTTTTGTTTTTGTTTTTGATACAGCAGAATCTAGCTATGTTGCCCAGGCTGGAGTGCAGTGGTGCAATCTCGGCTCACTGCAAACTCTACCTACAGGGCTCAGAGGATTCTCCCATATCAGCCTCCCTAGTAGCTGGGATTACAGGCACACACAACCATGCCTAGCTAATTTTTTTTGGTTGTTTTTGTTTTGTTTTGTTTCGTTTTTTTGCATTTTTAGTAGAGACAGGGTTTTACCATGTTGGCCACGCTGGTCTTGAACTCCTGACCTCAGGTAGTCCGCCCACATTGGCTTCCCTAAGTGCTGGGATTACAGGAGTGAGCCACTGCGCCCAGCTGAGAAGTAGTTTTAAATACTTAAATGTTCAATACTATAATCCAAAATTAGTGACTTTAAATGAGAGAATCTTAATTCAAGTCCTGGCTTTTTCACTTTCTAACTATATGAAATTGGAGAAATTATTTCAAGACTCGGGCTTTAGTTCATTCCTCTATATTATAGAAATATTTCGCAGCTTTGTTGTGGAGTTTAAATAAGTTAATATACAGCACTTACAAGAATGCCTGGCAGGTATCACACACTACATTAAGATTAGCTACTGTACTTCTTATTGAATATAGTCTTGAGGTATTTTTTTAATATGTGACTTGCTACTTTAGAATTCCAAAGGATAACTTCTATCCTTTGATATATATATATTGCATAAATGTATCTATTTCAAAATATATATTTCATAAATGTATAATATATATTTTATAACGTATAATGTATATTTTATAACATAGTATATATTTTTATAATATATAATATAATATGTTACAAAATATATATTTTATAACATGCTATATATATTACAACATATATAAGATATATTTTACAACATACATATTTTACAACATATACTATATGTTTTACAACATATACTATATATTTTACAACATATACTATATATTTTACAACATATACTATATATTTTACAATATATACTATATATTTTACAACATATACTATATATTTTTCAATATATACTATATATTTTACAATATATAATATATATTTTAAAACATATAATATATAATATATATTTAATTTTTGTGGATAATCTGTGTGATTCAATACTAGGTAACATAAACCGTAGTTTACTATAAAAATGCAATACAGGTAAAGAAGATAAATACATTTGTATCAGGAATTAATTGTAAAATATAATAACAATTTATTTATTAAATATGTGCTTACCAAAGGAGTTACAGAAACATAAATATAATTATGGTCTTCAAGACCCTTGAAGTCTGGTAGTGTCAACATTGCCATAAGAACTTACAGGTGAGAGTTTGAAAGGCAGGGAGAGTGCTAGTAAAAAAGAGTAAAAAGTGTCACAAAGTGTTACGTGTAGTTAGTTAAAAAGTATAGTTAAGTCCTATAGCTATGGTACATAACTGCATTGAATTAAATAATCTGTAATTTATTACTTATTTAGTGCTTCATTTATTCATATTTTATGCATTAAATATTAACATCCCAGATATATTTATAGCTAGAAAACATTTTTCATAAAAGTTAAACATAAATACACTACAAGTATACTACCTGCCCTTAAGAATAGTATAAGTTTTCTTTACCTTATACCCCCGAATCCCCTAATAAGCTAAATTTGACAAAGTACCACTTTAGGTATTTTGGGATGTAGAAGGAATGTGTATTGACTGAAATAGTGGGTTTCCTAACAATAATGTCATAGATGATATGGATTATTGATTTTTTCGGAAAAGTGCACAATGTAGCGTTAAGGAAGACTTTATTCAAGACATCACAGTAGGGGTCAAGACTACTATATGGGGGAGAGAGATTGAACTCAATGCCAGAAAAACAAAAGGAGGGAGAATTTTGAAGGGCTAGATTGAAGGGTAATGCATGGAGTTTAGTTAATGTCAGTAGGTCATCTGTGTTCCCTCATTGGTGCTACTGTAAGTTAGGTTCCTAAGCTCTCACAAGAACTGGGAAATATGGGCATTTTCTTACTTGATTACATTTCAAGGCAATGGCTTCTTGGTTCATAAGAAAGATATTCTTCATTGTAAAACCAGCAAGAGGTCGGCAGACGATTTACATCTCAAAGTGGCAAAGAAAGAATTTACAGTTGAAAGTTTTCTAAATTAAATGCTCTGAGAAAATGGATATCAGAAGTCTATATTCAGGAAGCCGGAGAAAACATTAAGGCTTCCTTGGTCAATATCCTACTTTAAGTATTTATAGTTCTATTTTATATTCCTTAGCATACTTATAGGTAGACTAGAAAAACAAAACAAAAAACCAACCAAAAAAAGAGAAAGCTCTACAATAAATAATAGCCAAACATGTGTGAAGAAAGTTTCAATATGTGACCATGATGCTAATTCAGTCTTGCTATTTAATGTTTAACAAGACTCACAGATAGTAATAATGAGGCTTCACAAAAAGGCAGAGACGGATTTAGTGTAGACTCATGTCTCAGAGTAATAATGAAATTGCACACACATCACTGTTTTTGGATCTTGAACTTGAACCTACTGCTATGTTAATGCACAAGGTAATGATTCAAAGGTTGCCCTGATTTGCCAGATTATATTTCATTCAGTGTGAACAGATGGTGTTGCATTTAGACAAATTGTTCCTTGAAACAAAAGATTCGGTTATCTGCTTTATAGAAGATACACATTCTGCCAACTATTTTTTTCAAGTAAACATCATATTAAATAAATAAAAACAATTATAATTATGGTGAAATTACCTATCAGCACTGGTGATTTCCCATGGACCACATTTTCACTTAATAGTCTTCCATAGATGGAACATATTTGTAACTCCAATGACATTGACATTTCAAATGTTAAATATTACTGAACTATGGGGATTTGCAATTAAATTATAAAATGATGCCAGATAACCATATAAAAGCTATATTTTCTAAATAGCCCTAAAATATTTTAAAATACAATTTCCCTTAATTTTTGAACAATTTCTGGTAAGTAGTGGAGGAAAAGGAAAACAGGATTCTCTCAAGAGGGAGAAGATGAGGGTTTGATGTATATTTTATGTACTTTTTTTAAGTATAAATATTTATAACAAAAACCAAATGTTTTCAATTGAGTTTCTTTTTTAATTCAGAAATTATATCCATATGTTTTGCTAAAATTTTACATTTATTTAACATTCTTTTGTATTTATAGTTTTTATTTTTTCAATTTAATTTTTATTTTATTCAAAGGATACATGTTCTTGTTACCAGTGTATTACATGTTTAATAGTGGGGTTGTGGCTACTAGTGTACTCAGGAACCAAATATTGGACTCTGTACCCAGAAGGTTAGTTTTTAACTCATACATCTTTGCTACTTCCCCACTTTTGAGTCCCTAGAGTCTGTTTTCTCCATATTTATGTCCATGTGTATCATCTGTTTAGCTCCGACTTAGAAGTGAGAACACACAGTAATTATTTGCTGCTGCTGTGTTAGTTCGGTTAGGATAATGACCTCCAAATACATCTGTGTTGCTGCAAAGGATATCTTTTTGTTCTTTTTTTATGGCTTCATAGTTTCCATGGGGTATCCGATCAACTGTTGGTAGACACTTAGGTTGGTTCCGTGACTTTGCGATTTTAAATAGTGCTGTAATAAACATACAAGTGGAGATGTCTTTTTAATGAAATGACTTATTTCCCTTATTCTACTAGATACCCAGTATTGTGTTTGCTGAGTCTAATGGTAGCTCTATTAGTAAAGATATCTTTGAGATATCTCCATACTGTTTTCCCTAGAGGCTGAACTAATTTACACTCTCATGACAGTGTATGAGCATTCCCTTTTCTCTGCATCCACACCAACATTTGTTTTTTGACTTTTTAATAAAAGCCATTCTAACTGGTGTAAAATGATAGTTCAGTGTGGTTTTAATTTGCATTTCGCTTATGATTAGGGATATTAAGCATTTTTTCGTGTGTTTATTGGCCATTGTATTTCTTCTTTTGAAAAATGTTCATGTTCTTTGCCCAGTTTTTAATAGATTTTTTTTTCTTGATTTGAGTTCCTTGCAGAGTCTGCATATTAGTACTTTGTAGGAAAAACTCTTCTAAATATTGACCTAGGCAAAGAATTTATGACAGAGACTTTGAAATCAATGCAACAGAACCAAAAATAGACAAATGAGACTTAAACTAAAATGTTTCTGCACAGCAAAAGAAATAAGCAACAGAATAAATGGACAACCTGCAGAATGGCTGAAAATATTTATATGCAGTGTTTTTTTAACTTAAGAAAAACTGCAATCTCAATGTGTGATCAATTATGTAATAACAATAATTGCTTTCATCACTATCACCATCATTATAATCATCAGTATCATATTACCGTCATCATATATTAACCTAGAATGCAGAAAAATGAACTAAAAACACTTCCTTTATCTCCAAATACTACAACTACTAAGTTGTTTCTCTGTTTCTCTTGAGCAATGTAAGAGCTCTGTATATCTGTATCTCTTTTATCTACCAACCTTTGCTGAAATGTTCCACAGAAACTGCTGCTGTTAAAACATTAAACACATATTTCATATTGTCAAACCTAATGTTTGCTATTATTCTTAACCTTTTAACATCCTCAATTTCCCTATCTCTGTAAATGGTACCATAATCGTTTGGTTGCCCAAGCCAAAATTTTGAGGTTATGTTTGGCTCTTTGTTCTCCATTCCTCTCCATATAATCTCTAGAGGTGATATAAATTTGTAGTTATATCTATCAACTTCTGTGCAGTTGCTGCTGCCACTTACCCTGTATATGTCAGTAAATATATTCTTGTTTATTGCAGTTCTCTTAACTTGTCAACCTTCTTCTTATGTCTCTCTAACCCATTTTCTGCATGGCACACAGAACTATCTTTGAACAAGAGGATCATGTTACTCTAGTTAAAAATGTCTAATTACTTTCTTGTGTATTTAGATTAAAATTAAAACTCATTTAAATGCTGCTTTCTGTTCAAGTGCCTACTTATCTATATAACTTAAATTTCACATTCTTAACCATGCCCATTTTATTCTATCTGACCTGGCCACTATTCTTCTTTTTTTCTTTTCCTTTTTTTTTTTTTTTCTTTTAATTGAGATGGAGTCTCGCTTTGTAGCCAAGGTAGGAGTGCAGTAGCATGATCTCAGCTCACTGCAAGCTCCTCCTCCCGGGTTCACTCCATTTCCCGGCCTCAGCCTCCTGAGTAGCTGGGACTACAGGTGCCCGCCACCACGCCTGGCTAATTTTTTTTTTTTTTTTTTTTTTTGTATTTTTAGGAGAGATGGGGTTTCACCATGTTAGCCTATTCATTTTCTTAAACATAGCCACTGCCTCGGTGTTCTAAAGACTTCACACAAGATTATTCTTTCCTTGTAAAATATTTCCCTAGGTTTCTCCATTGCTCTTTTCATCTTTTAAGAATCAATTTTAAAGTTACCTCCTCAAAAATACTTTATTATTTCAATCTTAAGTTTTACTCTGTTTTCTATTAATTTTGCTCATATGCTATGTCTCAATTTGTAGCCAAATATTGCTTGCTTACTTTTTTGTTGTAACCATGGTGAAATTACCTATCAGCTCTAGAAATTTCCTATGGAGTGCATGTTTCTTTTATAGTCTTGAAGTCAATTTTTTAAAAATTTATTCCCTAAATGAGACAATTTTTAAATTATGTTTCCCAGTGGCATACCAACTACAGTATACACTTTGGGTGATAGGAACTGTGTGTGTATTCTGGACTGCTTTATATTCAGTGAATGGCACAATAATTGGCACATAAGCCTCTAAGTTATGTATAAATAGGTTGAATCAATTAAAGAATTGGGGAGTAAGAAAGTTTTTCCATGCAGAAAGAGTAAATCTTTTGCAAATTTCCACCGCTTTCTTAACCAAAGTCTAGAATATTTTCTTTTATTTTTTCTTACCAAAAACAGAGGAAATATTTTAAACTGAAGCCTGCATTTCATTATGCTACATGACAGAAACCCAAATTTGGAAATCCATATCAATTTGTATTATATAAAACACTATTTTTTGATGGTGACATCCTTTTGACAAACACATTCCTTGGTAGAATAGATTGTTAGCCTGATCCACCAAGAAGAAAATTTAAATTACAAAAATAAAATAAAAGTTTCCATGCATTACATCTTTGACTGCTATGCTGATTTCATATATACTAAACTGTTACAGATTTACAAGGAACGTGCTATAAATATAGCCTACTGATCAAAATTTCTAAGTATCATTGGTTAGCAATTACTGAGTTCCTTTGCTTTGAGAAATAGAGTAATGAATAAATAACTTTGAAAAGGGGGCTTGCACTGTCTGTCCTCATCTCAAAGTAGAAGAGTATATACCATACTCTACTTGAACACTGCTGGAAGTCTTAATGAATAAGAACATCAAGTTCTCCTTCAAGCAAGGTTAATTTAGAGCTTTTCTGCCTTCAGAACCATCCATAAATTAATTTCTACAACCTATAACATTTTTATTAGCTCTTTCAGGAGAAAATTTGAATGTAATATGCATAAAAATCCTATAATCTCACATTTCCTGTATAAGAATGAGATGAAACACCATATAGAAGTTTCTGTGCTCTATTTTATGCTTATCAATTAGCAATGTTATCAAAATACGTGAGTTTCATGAAAGCAGTAAAAGACTAAATTACATGCTGATTAGAAATTTATTTTCTGCTCTGATAATTTTTTCAATGTATCTTCTAGTTTCTATTTTTAATATAAAGTTGTTTTCTTGCTTATCTACATTGCTATAATCCATTATGTATTACTTGACAATAGATTCTTTTTTTTTTCCATTTCTCATTTTCTAGTCCATGATTACATAAACTTTATCATTTATTTAACTACTTTCCTAAGTTAACCAGGTTTCCTAAGCAACAAAATGGATTTTGGACTAAAAATATTACCGACAGACCATCTATCATTAATAAATTCAGACTGGCCTAATTTATTTTTAAATAAAGTATGACTAGCCTTTTTTAACTTTATCAAATTATATAGTGGTATTCAGCCAAAAAGGAGTTTCTTTCCTGGAACTGGTTTAAAATATACTTCAAGGTCTTTAAATTGTTAACTCATGACAGTGTGAAATTCTGTAATTTCTAAATTGTGATAGGATGTATAATTTCTTTCAAAAGAAGAAATTTCTTTTGAGGAACGTATGAAGTTTTGCCTTTATTCTGATATTTTTAACATATATTTAAATATAATACATGTATTCTTGCATAACTTAGGTGTGTATATGCACTGATTTTAGTAACATTCTTTAACATGTAGATGTGTATATATCAGTAACATATATGTTAATAAAATGATATCTGTAATTATATATGGCATAAGTAAAAGTAAAGAAATTGAATCCAGTGGCCAAATAAAGAATAAAAAATGTAATTTAGAAACTGTCTCCTCAACATGACTAATTCTTCCTTTCTCTCTTCCAAAATCAAATATTCTGAATTTTATGTTAAATATTTTATTGCTTTTAATTAATATATTTTTAAATTTTTATAATTCTTATACTTCATATAAATGGATTGTATTATGTGTATCTTTCTGGAAGTATGCTTAGTATGATTTACAGAATCATTCACGTTGAAGCCTGTGTGTGTTTTTTTTTTGTAAATATAGTAATCCACTGCACATATATAAGACAATATTTCTCCTTTGTACTATAGATATATTCAATGCCTGACTTATGCAAATATTATACTATTAATATCATTGTGCGTATATCCTGAGTATGTGATTTTATAGGATGTTACAGGGAACAGGAACTTATGGGTCATAGTTTGTTCATATTCAAATTTGCTATGAAAGATTAAATGTTTTTAAAAGTGAGTCTACCAATCAATGTACCTTTGTTGTACATTTGTCCAGGGATAAGCAGCAGAATTTATTAATTTATTTTTTTGAATCGGAATCTCACTCTGTCACCCAGGCTGTAGTGGTGCAATCTCAGCTCACTGCAAGCTCCGCCTCCCGGATTCACGCTATTCTCCTGCCTCAGCCTCCCGAGTAGAGTAGCTGGGACTACAGGAGCCTGCCACCACGCCAGGCTAATTCTTTTTTTTTTTTTTGTATTTTTAGTAGAGATGGGGTTTCATCGTGTTAACCAGGATGGTCTCAATCTCCTGTCCTCGTGATCAGTAGAATTTTTTAAATCACAAAAATGTAAACATTTGACACTGTGCAACATTACAAAACTTCTTTGAATCTATTGGATATAGAATATTATTTCAATTTCAATTTACATGCCCCTATTTTTAAATTTGTAAGTTTTTCTTATAGTTACAAGACATTGGTATTTTCTTTTCTGTAAACTGTTTTAGCATAACTATTTGTCAAAAAATTATAATCTAAAATAATAAACACCTATAAATTATAGCATGCGTATTCATGGTTGATGCTTATACTTGGCTGTTTCTCCATTTTCTTGTACTTTAATAGATGTTTCTTATCTATTTTAGATTATGGATTTTTTGACAAATAATTATGCTAAAAAGTTTTCCAGTCTGTGCTCCCCTTTTTTTGTTATACTATTTATGTGTTTTTTATTGAACAACTAATTAAATATGATATAGTCTCATTTATCAGTTCTTTTATGACACGTTATTTTAGTCTTATTAAAATTATTTTCCCTGTGTAGAATTAGAAAAATCTAATCATACTCTAAAGGAGACTTCAAACTCTGTGATATAGTACATATTTATCAACTCGTATTCACGAATATTCACTAATTCATATTAATTAACCAATAACACCATAAATTATAGCTATAAAGCTGAATGGCATTTGGTGGATTCCATGAGGGTAATTTAATTTGTAATATCTTTAATCATTTTACTTAGCTTCTGCTATTAGGTTTTGTGTATTTCATGCAGATGGGTACATGCATGTTATACATACTTTCTGCTTCTCTACTATTCCATTAGAGAATAGATAATCTTGTTTAAGGGAAGGACAAATCTTAAAAAACATGAGCCTATGAAAGGGTGGGAAATTATTTAGAAATGTGCAAAAAATTAAAGCTAATAATGTGCAATAAAAAATAGAAAATTTATTAAAGATGGGACTCAGTAAGAATAATGACATCCTTTTAGTTTCAAAATATGAAAAATGTAGAGTTAGAATTGATACAAAGTTTAGAAGATATAAAAGTGTGAGAAATAATATATATGTAACTTTCTATAGAGGAGGAAATATTAACTCAAAAACATAATAAAAAAAAGTAGAATTTAGAATAACCTAAACTAAAATAAATGTCACAGGAAAGAAGCTATAAGCAACTTTAGTTATCTATGCTCAGGATAATAGTGTACTATAGTGGTAGAAGAATACCAAATATTTGACAAATAATCATATATGGGTTTATGGTTCTAATTGTATTACAAAGTTCACAAATATTCAAGAATATCATTAAATTGAAATGTGGTGAAATTAGTTTTCTTTTTTGGATCTTCTCAGTCTTCCAAATTCTACCCACTGGGGGAAAAATAAAGCATGCTACGATGTCTGTCTAATGTGAATTTGAAGTTCAAAATAAGATTTTCAAGGCTCAAAAATAAAATTAGCAAGTAAAATAAGTGCATACATAATGGAACGCTAGAGATGTGATAGTTTATAATGGATTAGGATAATAATTGGTTTTCCTTGAATATTTCATCCTTTTATGTCTACTTGAGTATTCTATTACAATCATGCAATTTCATTTTCACGTTGGGTATTTCTATTCAATAGTACAGCAATATGAATAAACTTTATTCTTTTATTAGGTCAAAAAGTAGAAGTAGAATGTTTTAGGGGCCGGGCGCTGTGGCTCACGCCTGTAAACCCAGCACTTTGGGAGGCTGAGGCGGGCAGATCACCTGAAGGTCAGGAGTTCAAGACCAGCCTGGCCAACATGGTGAAACCCTGTCTCTACTAAAAATACAAAAATTAGCCGGGCATGGTAGCAGGTGCCTGTAATCTCAGCTATTTGAGAGGCTGAGGCCGGAGAATTGCTTGAACCCGGGAGGAGGAGGTTGCACTGTGCTGAGATCCTGCCATTGCACTCTAGCCTGTGCAACAAGAGTGAAACTCAGTCTCAAAAAAAAAAAAAAAGTAGAATGTTTTTATCGCTATATAATTTTCATCACTTATATTTTAAATAGAAATTCTTAACTATGTTATTATTTCATGTGTAAAAAACTAAATGTAAAACATTTATGCAAACTTGTAGATTTTATCCATCATATTTCATCTGATTTTCAGTACTTTAAAATTAAATTATTGAGACTGCATAAAACATAGCTTTTTTATAATCTCTATAGTCCTATCTAAAAATTTCACCCATCCCATAGCATATTTATCATGACACTGTCATTAAAAATGATTTTGCATATGGACATCACCAACATTTAAGCTTCACATTTGGATTAAAAATGAACAGTTTACTATATGCAAAATCTTAAAGATTTGAGAAATAAATGTATTAAAACACATAAACCTAGAGATGATATAAATGCATTTTTGGTCACAGAATATATATTTGCTTCTTATATTTCATAAGACAGTGGAACTTCTGGTTATAGAGTATAGTTATTTCGTGAGAATATCATTAAAGAAACTTTGGCAAACTTGTTAACTGCTGAGACCAGCTAGGTCGAGGAGACCCTAACCCAGCGGCGCTAGAGGAATTAAAGACATACACACAGAAATATAGAGGTGTAAAGTGGGAAATCGGGGTCTCATAGCCTTCAGAGCTGAGAGCCCCGAACAGATTTACCCATGTATTTATTAACAGCAAGCCAGTCTTTAGCATTGTTTCTATAGATAATCAATTAACTAAAACTGTCCCTTATGGGAAACGAAGGGATGGGCCAAATTAAAGAAATATGTTGGGCTAGTTAACTGCAGCAGGAGTATGTCCTTAAGGCACAGATAACTCATGCTATTGTTTGTGGCTTAAGAATGCCTTTAAGCGGTTTTCAGCCCTGGGCGGGCCAGGTGTTCCTTGCCCTCATTATGGTAAATCCACAACCTTCCAGCGTGGGCGTTATGGCCATCAGGAACATGTCACAGTGCTGCAGAGATTTGGTTTATGGCCAGTTTTGGGGCCAGTTTATAGCCAGATTTTGAGGGGCTTGTTCCCAACAGTTAATATCTGTGTTTCTGCTAGAAATATTAATATATTCCACGGTAAAGCCTTTTTAAAAAAATATTTGATATGCCTAAAGATTAAATGTAGAAACAGTTAAATGAAATATGTGTATCTGTGAAATTCATTTTCAACATTTTCTTTAATATTAATCAGTTCATGTTTGTCAGTTGAGAGATGACCTTGTTTGTAATACATAGCTACTTATATGGGTAAGCATGAAGGTGTATATATCTATAAACAAATCCAAAATGTATAAAGTTTATTGATTTTTTTAATTATTATACTTTAAGTTTTAGGGTACATGTGCACAACGTGCAGGTTTGTTACATATGTATACATGTGCCATGTTGGTGTGCTGCACCCAGTAACTGGTCATTTAGCATTAGATGTATCTCCTAATGCTATCCCTCCCTGCTGCCCCCACCTCACAACAGTCCCCGGTGTGTGATGTTCCCCTTCCTGTGTCCATGTGTTCTCATTGTTCAATTCCCACCTATTTTTGTCCTTGTGATAGTTTGCTGAGAATGATGGTTTCCAGCTTCATCCATGTCCCTACAAAGGACATGAACTCATCCTTTTTTATGGCTGCATAGTATTCCACGGTGTGTATGTGCCACATTTTCTTAATCCAGTCTATCATTGTTGGACATTTGGGTCGGTTTCAAGTCTTTGCTATTGTGAATAGTGCCTCAATAAACATACGCGTGCATGTGTCTTTATAGCAGCATGATTTATAATCCTTTGGGTATATACCCAGTAAGGGGATGGCTGGGTCAAACGGTATTTCTAGTTCTAGATCCCTGAGGAATCGCCACACTGACTTCCACAATGGTTGAACTAGTTTACAGTCCCACCAACAGTGTAAAAGTGTTCCTATTTCTCCACATCCTCTCCAACACCTGTTGTTTCCTGACTTTTTAATGATCACCATTCTAGCTGGTGTGAGATGGTATCTCATTGTGGTTTTGATTTGCATTTCTCTGATGGCCAGTGAAGAGCATTTTTTCATGTGTCTTTTGGGTGCATAAATGGCTTCTTTTGAGAAGTGTCTGTTCATATCCTTCACCCACTTTTTGATGGGGTTGTTTGTTTTTTCTTGTAAATTTGTTTGAGTTCATTGTAGATTCTGGATATTAGCCCTTGGTCAGATGAGTGACCCTAATACATTTTTAAAATGAGGAAAGGATATTTGTAAAGTGTTTATTTATGCCCTACCCCCATCCCACAAAGTAGATACTTTAATTTATAATCTGACTCAGATTACATATCTTAGCCATCCTTGACCTATTATTTGGGAGGGCTGATATTTGAATGTAAGTATATAAGTTACAAATTTTGGTATAAAATTATTATAAATTTTAAAATGATTATATACTTATGATTAAATACTACTTTGTTGTACAAAATTATCTAAAATGGTTTTACAAACATTAATATATTCATTTTAGCTATATCTCAATTCCAATAAAAATCTTATTTATGTGACACTACCTTCGTAATCAAACAATATTGAATTATTTCTGTAAAATATCCTTCCCTTGGCATTTTCTCTTCCCTATACTCGTTTTTTTCTCCCTAACATTTGTTATCAGCTGATGTAGGATTTATTTTTAATCTTCCTCTCCCTACTACAACTTAAGCTCTAAGAATATAAATTTTTGTCTCTAATTTGTATTGCACTATAAGTGTTGCATACCTAGCACGTGAAACTTTACCTGGAACGTGGTGGTGTTAATGATAACACTTTACTACTATTGCTGCTGCTACTGCTAGTGCTACTACCGGTGGAACATTCCTAACCTGAAAATCCAGAATTCAAAATGACCCCAAATATGAAATTTTTTGAATGCTAACATGCCAGCACTGTGGAAAATTCCACACCTGACCTCATATTTTTTGAAATATGGTATAAAATTACCTTTGGGTGATGTATATAAGGTATAAATGAAAAATAACTCAATATTGTGTTGAAATTTGGCTATCATTCCCAAAATATCTCATTATGTATATGTAAATACTCCAAAATCTGAATAAATCTGAAATCCAAAACATGTCTGGTCCCAAGTAGTTTAAATAAGGGATATTGAATTTGTATTACTACTAAAGTTAACATCTGTGCAGAGCTTGTCATTTTCCAGGAACCATTCTTAGTTTTTTTTACATATAACACATTTAATATTCAATATAACTTTATGATGTATGCAGCATAATTTATTCCAGAAGAGGAAACTGGGGTGCAGAAAGGCTAAGCAAGATCTTGCCAAATTTCCCACACTAGTAAAATCTGTAGCCTGAATTTAGCCCTTAACTAGTTTATATTCTATAGAATTCTACTTTATACTCATTATTCTACCGTCGCTCTGAAGACATTATTTTAAATTAAACAACAGTGATGGGATTTCACATATGTACAGTTAAAAACATTATAGATCAGAAGATGACTTAATTATCAGTGAATTTTTGATCACTTGTAGTTTATCATAAATGGAATTTCTTAAGTGATTTTCCTCTCTGAAATACTTAATATGTGTGGAAAGTAAAAACTAGGTAATACCATTTTCCCCTTTCTCTTTAAAGCATTATTCTAAGTAATGAATCCTTAACAAATGACCTGGAAATATTTTAATCAGTTTATTACTCTCTCAACAGAAATTTATTTCTTGGTAGATAATTTGAAAATAACTGTTACATTGGCTATGACAATCATTTTATTGTTCAATGTAATTTGTAATATATGTCTTAAAAATACTCTTTAAAAGTAATTTTAATATCTGTGTTGTAGTCTAATTGTAATATTGATTATAAGAGTTATTTAATGTAACATTTATTATTAAGGATGCATTTATAAAGAAGTTGAAATAGCCTCAGTTCACTGTTTCATTATACAGAATTCAAATTTATCCAAAAAACAACTTGTTGGTTTAACTTTTCTTTTTTTGCTACTGAGTCTGGCTCTGTGGCCCAGGCTGGAACGCAGTGGTGCGATCTCTTGGCTCACTGCAAATACCTCCCAGGAGTTCAACCAATTCTCCTGCCTCAGCCTCCCGAGCAGCTGGAACTACAGGTGCCCACTGTCATGTCCTGTTAATTTTTGTATTTTTAATAGAGATAGGGTTTTACCTTTTTGGCCAGGCTGGTGTCGAACTCCTGACCTCAAGCAATCCACCTGCCTCAGCCTCCCAAGGTGCTGGGATGACAGGCATGAGCCACCATACCCAGCCAGGTTTAACATTTTAGAAATGCAGAGTGTTGACTCTCAAAAGAGAAATGTAATTGAACATATACAGTAATACGTTGTATATCTGAAGATGAAAACATGTGAGTTCCCAATGCTGTTTATAAGTTGCTACACGGGAAGACACAACTTCTTGCTCCACAAAAGCTATATTGTAAATAGTGTTTACTTCTCAGAAGGGACAAAAGAGGCTATTTTTTACATTAATTGATTCATTTATTTATTCAACTAGCTTTAATTGAGAGCTTATTATATCCTAGGCTGTAGTCCAGACCTGTCAAAACAGCTGGGAACTAGATAAAGAAGGTTTCTCTCCTCTCTGCATTCATCTTTTCATAAGGAGACAGGAATAAAGCAAATTAATTAACATATAGATATATTAACATTTTCAGAAAATGATAACTGATAACACTTAAAATGATAGTGTGATTAAAAATAAGTGTGTATGTGTAAGTTGTTTAATGAAGTCATTTTGGGCCATAACCTGAATAATGAAAAATGGCCATATATGAACCCTATTTATGTATTTATTCATTTATTTTGAGATGGAGTTCACTCTTGTCACCCAGGTTGGAGTGAAATGGTGCAATATTGGCTCACTGCAACCTCCACATTCTGGGTTCAAGCAATTCTCCTGCCTCAGCCTCCCAAGTAGCTAGGATTACAGGTGCATGCCACCATACCTGGCTAATTAGTATTATTAGTAGAGATGGGGTTTCACCATGTTGGCCAGGCTGGTCTCAAACTCCTGACCTCAGGTGATCCACCCACCTCAGCCTCCCAAAGTGCTGGGATTACAGGCATGAGCCACCGCTCCCGGCCTATGAACCCTATTTATGTAAGAAGGGATGGTATTCTAGATAGAAAAAAACAGATAATAAAACTCAGGACAGTCTGACAAAGGAAAGAAAGAACTGTGATGCAGCTACTTTAAGGTTATTGAAGGACCAAGCTGAAGTCAAACTCAGGTACAAGGAGGACAGGAGAAAGAGAGACTGTTTCCTGAGGCCTGCTCCTGAGGCCTGGGGGCACCCAACATATAATAGAAGACCTTAACGAGGGCTATGAGAATTATATGCCAGGAGCCGTGGACCAAAACCAATAGTATACATAATCATAACATCACAGGCCATCCCCTGGTTTTACAACACAGATCCTTTACCTCAAAAGAATATACAACTTCAGTATAATTGCATTGTTTGTATATAAAAGATAAATGCTTGAGGGGATGGATACCCTATGTTACATGATGTGAATATTCACATTGCATATCTGTATCAAAGGAGGTCACATATCCCATAAATAAATAAATATATATATACACACTATATACCCACAAAAATTAAACTAAAAAATCTTAAAAAAAATACACAACTCAAAAGATACTGCCACATTGCTAGAATCCCATTTAGTCATTAATAATGAGTCTAGTCTGTCGTCATATTGTATGAATATGTCTCCCAGGGAGAGGCCACTCAGATTTATAAGCTTTTTTTCTTTTAATCTTGTCAGGTTTCAAAAGCAGGAGTGGTCTCAGCAAACATAGACCCTTTTACTTTCAGGCACCTGGAATAATTGAGCTAACAGACAATGCCATCTCTTGCTCTGAGCCTCTATCAAGATGTTAATGTAATGTTGGATTTCCTTGAATTTATAACCCATTTATTCATTTTTTATCCTCCGCTACTATTTCTACTGTCCATCAACACCCAAACTTTTTCGCCTTTGGAAGGGACGTTAGAATTGCTACTGTGCTGGTCCAGATTGCAGGCAGCAATACTAGTCTGGCAACTACCTCTGCCTTGGCCCACTCCCATTCTGATAGGGTTAAGTTACATGGGTGTAGATCTGGTGAGCTACTTTTTCCATCAGGTGATACAGCTACATTCATTTTTAGCCCCAAGTTTGTTAGATGACATGGAGAACCCATCCCCATCAGACCCTTAGGAATTTCAATCTAAAGTTTAAAAGCACAGTGACAGTTTGTTGCTTAGAAATTATGCCCACTTCCAGCACCTGTAGTTGCAGCCCTGCTCCTAGGACCACTGCATCAGGTAGGGGAAGAAAAAAAAATTGGGGTGATTTGAGGAAGAAAGAACAAATTATAGTCATTATACTAGTGTACTCTTCCCTTGGCAAGAATAGCATAGTTATGTCAGCATCCTTCCCACCTCCTCTTTTCTAGATTTACCAGGAAAACAGAAAAATCTAATGGGTACATTCTGTTAGTCTCACACTCATGAAGACAGCCCTTCGTGTTTTTATCTCCCCTGTTTTAGACAACTGATATTTAAATTGCCCACTTTACTTCTCTACCAAACTATCACTCTGAGGAGGGGACCTCTCTGCCCATTGTTGGACATTATGGGCTGTGCAATGTGTTCCTTGTTCTGAAGAAATGACAGTTGGCCATCCAAATTTGTGCAGTATATTCTGTTCTGTTTTATTTTAATGACACTCTGAGTATTTGCATATTTTACCAGTAAGCAAATCTCAGTCTAAAGTCAGTGTCTATTTCTGTCAAGACCCATTTGTAGCCCCCATGGCTACCAGTGTCAGTCTCACTTGCCAGCTATCTTCTGAGCCTTCTCATCAGGAAATCTGCCCCATAGCCATCTGCAGTTCTGTCTGTCTTGCCGACAATCAGAAGAGTGTTTATTGGCATTTTGTGCCTTAGAGTGTGCAAGAAAAACATGCCTATATTTCAGCCCATCTATGCATTGCTTCAGAACCCCTATATCTAGTCATTTCAGGGAAGGTGGCCACCTCAAGGGAGCACACAGGAATGTCTACTTGTTGATTCTAGTCACCTTCTGAACCTGAAAGGGGATTCTTCCAATGGCCATCAACCTGTCTTACTATAAGGTACAACTCAAATTTCTATAGGACAGTGCCCCATATGGGGATCCTTTTAATAGGCCAGGCTTCCAATGCCTTTCTGCCTAATCATGTGGCCAAGCCATTGGCTACTATGCATGAGTCAGTAAAAATGCAAACATAGGGACTTTTATCATTGTTTGATTTTGTTCATCAGTGGTAGGGAAATAGCATGCAATTCAACCCACTGAGATGACTTGTTTTTACCTTCATTGATCAAAGTAGCATCCTTCCAAAGAGGATGGTGTCCATTCATTTTAAAACTGTCATTCAAAAACAAGCAGTTCTTGGTTGGTCAGCTGAGAGCCATTTATAGGTCAGTGTGGAAACCAGCAGCTCCTCACACAGTTCCTGAGGCAGTCCTGGGGAAAAGAAACTTTCTGCTTATGAGGCCCTCTTCCATGCATTCCACAGGTAGCATGATCCTGTATAAACTACTTCCATTATTCAGAACTATTCTGAGCACTACCATCCCATCAGAGTGTTTCTCTGAAATCACTTGAGAGAGTATTTCAGATGTCCAGATGAATTTTATGTCCTTCAGTCATAGGAGCAGTTTCAGTTAAAAGCCGGGTAGTAAATATGACTCAAGTGGAAATTCTCTAGCCCAAAATCCCAGGAGTCCTTGCTGCAAGGCTCTCACAGGCTGTTGCAATGAACACCAGGAAACACTCCAGAGAAGAGTTATCATGTAGGGAGTTTGTCCCTACCAGCACTCTCGCTTCTACTCTACACTCTGTAGGCTAAGGCAATCTTACTGGTTCCCATTTAGCATGGCCAATTGATATTGCTTGAAGGGCAGATTTAAATGCCTTCTGTTTTATAGTATTAGGTAGGGGGAAACATCTCTCAGTAAGACACAAGATCTATTCCCATAAAACCTTTGGGCAAAGGAGACACAGGGTTTTCACACAAAGCCAGTTTAAACATTTCAGCTTTCATAATCCTATCGACTCTTACATTTTTGTAATCTAGTCCCAGGGACTTTTCTTCCCCACCTTCAGACTATATCACCTTCCCTTGTGCAAAAGGCTTTGGGTCCTCAGGATTTGAGCCAAGGAACCCTGGCCTCTCTCAGTCATTTCCTGGATTAATCAGTCTAACCATTACCTCAGGAAATTCCAGGTAGGGTTTCTCATCATAATCTTTACCATCTGTCTTTTAAAGTTAAACTGGAGTAAACGCAGCAAACTAGTTTGAGGCCCTCTCGTATTCGGAGACTACCAGGAATTCCACCCAACCTTCAATGGTGTTAAGATCTTTGTTTCAGCCCCATCTATTTCCACTTTATTTCGTTTCTCAATTTCCATCTAAAGATTTCCACCCTGCTTGGGATGAGTCCCATGACTCCTTTCTTTTCCTCTTAGTTTCACTCCTATCAATGTTTTATTTGTTTGTTATTTTTAAATAACCATTTAAAAATTGTTACCTTCTGCTATCAGTCCTTTTATTCTCCTTTTTGTCTTTCATTCTCTTGTAATTAACCTAATGTTTCTGTTAGCATCTGTAAGACCCAGGAGAGGTAGCTGAGACAGCAAGTTTGATAAGGCATCTGGAACAGTCATTGGCTTCTGTAGGAGTCACATCAGATAGGGTACCCACATAGAAGAGACCTCCATAACCACAGCATTTATCATGACCCTAGGTAGTGGACATATTCAGTGGGTGAATATCCCAGTCATCACAAGGACAGTCACACACGGGTTGCTTTTGAAACGTATCAGCTGCTTCATCTGGGGTGCTCCACTTGGCATTTATAAGGTGAAAACTGGCAGTCCCTTTTCTCTGTGTAAACAGACCTTAGAGTAGCTTTTATCTGGTCCACCAAGCTGGCTGTTACCTCAGGAATAACCTCCTGTGTGGCTGGATCGTATACCTCCATCTGTGATTTTTCAATAGTGAGCTGTGGGTCCTGCATCAACCCAAACATGCTCTCCCACTCTGCAGCATTTGAAACCAAAGATACTGTTCCTAAATTAGTTATTCTCAGAATCCATTGTAGTAAAGGAAGCTGAAGATACAGATGTACAAAACAGAACAATTTCTTTACACCATACCCTCTGGTTTCAATAGTTACTTGGTTTTGTCGTTCCCCAGCATTGACTACTTTCTTGGAAACCAAAAGTCTCACAGGTACTTTCTGTTGTCCCTGCATAAATTTGCTCTTGTAGGGGTGGCTCTGAGGCTAGCTGCCTGAGCTCAGACAGACTGACAGCTGAGCTTGGTCAAGACTCAAGGCCCAACAGAGCATTTTTTTTTTTTACTTTCATTTTAGCTATTACTGATAGCAATAACCAAGGTTAGCATGTATCACATTTACCTTATTAGTTTGAATTTCCTTAAGTGTCTGGTAAACCAAATCCCTGGGAGTTGAATCCATGCCTGAATTTCACTGGTAACTTTTATCTTTAGTAACTGAATGCAGCAAAATTGTGACTCCATACCATGAGTAACCACATAGCCACAGAGAAATTAAAGGTTCTTCATCCCCCATGCTTTTATCTTTTCTCTTCTGAAACCCATGTTTCTGTTAGCCTAGGCAGTCCTACCACATCCCACTTCTGACACCAATTGTCTGGAAACACTCTCAAGCTGGTTTTCTGCTCTCGCACCAACACATCGATCAACACAGAAGACTTTGTGACTACATGTGTGGGGTTTTCCCACCTCACACCAAGCTGTGGATACCACCTAAGATTCCTCTAAGTCAATTCAACTCTGATACTACCTCCCTGGAGGCAGCCTGAGATCCCACAAGTTGAAGGGTCAGTCCCCAAGACTGTCCCATACCCCAGATACCAGTCACAAATCTGGCCTCTGGAACTTCCAGCTGACTGGTTGCAAGTTGGGGTTCCCATGACTCCCTCTTTGTGCTTCACTAATTTACCAAAGCAGCTCAAAGAACTGAGGGAAACAGTTACTTACATTTACCAATTTATCCTAAAGAATATTACAAAGGATATCAGTGAGGAGATGCATAGGACAAGTTAGGGGTGGGGTGCCGAGGTTCCATACTCTCCCTGGGGCACCACTCTCCAGGAACTGCCAGATCCTTAGCTATTCAGAAGCTCTGTGAACACTGTCATTTTGGGTTTTTATGGAAACTTTGTTACTTAGGCATGATTCACAACCAAGTAGAAATGTGATTGGGCGAAAAGAATATAATTGCATACTAATAGAGTGAGTGGGAAAACCTGACAGCGCCTGTCCGATCAGATTCTTCTTGGACTCTCGGTGCAGCATCACTTCCTCCAGGAATAGGACAGGACCTTCTCTGGAATTAGGGTCTTTTGATTCACAATTAGTGTCCTGTCTTGGGCAGGTAAAAGGAAGATAGGTCACAGAGAGAGAGGTTGGTTCTCTTTGCTGAGCTCTGCTCCAGAGGCCCCAAATGCCCCAGCATTATAACAGAAGACTGTAACAAGCAAGGACTATGGGAATTATGCGACAGAAGCTGAAAAACTGTGTGTGTGTGTGTGCATGTATACATATATACATATATATGATATGTATCATAAAATCACATGTTTATTTTAATGCTATAGTCTTTTAGAGTATTAGAATAAAAATAATATAAACAGCACTCATATTTTCACCACCTAAAATTTAAACTAAGATTTTTTGTGTTCAATTTCAATCATTTTATTATGTAAGAAATAAACATTTCAGAAACAGCCAAGCGCCTTTTTATTCATGCCCCAATTATATCCTTATCTTGTTGGCTTATGTAGCTTTTTAAAAAGTAATTTTTAAAATAGACTTTATTTCTTAAAAGTTTTTGGTTTACAGAAAAATTGAGCAGAAGATTCAGAGATTTCATATATATATCCCTTGCCCCAACATATGCGTAATTTATTTTGTTATAATGTCCTCCACCAGAGTGGTACATTTGTTACAATTAATGCATCTGTCATTTTCATCCAAGTTCTTAGTTTACATTGTGGGTCACTCTAGGTGTTTTGCATATTATGGGATTGGACAAATGTATAATGACATGTATCCACTGTTATAATATGATCCATATCATACATAGTGTTTGTACTTCCCTAAATATCATCTGTGCTCTACTACTTCATAACTTCTTCCTCACTATACCCCAACAACTGCTTTTTTTGCTATCTCCATAGTTTTGCCTTTTGCAGGATTTCATATAGTTAGAACCATATAGTAGGTATTCTTTTTAGATTGGTATTTTTCAATTCAGTAAAATGCATTGAAGTTTTTTCCATGTCTTTTAATGGCTTGATAAATAAATTTTTGTTAGTGCTGAATAATATTCTATTGTCTCAACATATCACAGTTTATCCCTTTATCTATGAAAGAACATGTTGACATTGGTTGCTTCCACATTTTGGCAATTATGACCAAAGCTAATATAAAAAGCTACGTGCAGGTTGTATAGATGTACATTTCCAACTTTTTTAGGGTCATTTTTTGACACTAAAGGCATTATGGTTACATTTCAACAAGAGCTCTTATATTTCAGAGATGCATACTGAAATATGGATTAAAAGGTGTAGTGACTGATTGCATATTATGAGATAAAGGTAAGTTGGAAAGACAAAAAATTGTGGGTTATTTTATTAAAAATTGATTTATAAGTACATGAAGATTCAGCTCACCTAATAAAAGGCTCATCTGGAGTCTTAGTTAATTCAGTCTTTTTTGCATACACCATTTGTCCATCTTCTCAAAAGTAATGTGTACAAAATGTGTGTTTTTGTTTCTAGTTACAATGGGATTGATGGCATGTCTTTAGAAAATTTATTTTGCTACTTTTAATATATAACTTCAAGGATATTAAAAGAAGCCAGGTGACTTCATATATATGATAGTATATTTCCAGGAGGCTTATGATTCCAGGAGATTTAAGGGGTAACACGCCATCTATTTGTTACTGGGACAGTGAGTGACAGGGTAATTGTTATTAGGAAAGGTCATATGAAGCAGATCCTCAAAACAATAATCTGACCTGAGTTTTTTCATAGATTCAAGGAATACAGAGTCATAGATCAAATATTTTATTTATCCAGGGAATACTCTCTTGCCTGAAGAAAATGGAAAATAATCACCACTGTTTTCTTAACAAATACATGCTACAGACATTTGTTCCCTCAATGCCTTCCCTTCAATCTTTGATACATTCTGTGCCACAAATAGTGATCATTTGACCATTTGTGATGCCTACAATTGCCATGGATTACCCATTTTTCATTTCCTCTTAGGAAATGATTTATCTTAGGAATTCTTAATATGTAAGCAACCTAACCCCAGATCCCCACTTTGTGAATCTATTTTCCAGAGACTTTATAAGTACTAATTACTTTGCCAGTCAGTGACTAATAAGGGAACAGATGGCACTCTCCAATTAAGATAATTCCAGAATTATTTGAAGGAGCAGAGATCTTCAGTAAAAGAAAAGTCCACCAGAAGTAAAGCAGGCAGATAAATGTCTCAAATCCACATTTATTCCTTTCTTCAATTTCTTGCTGGGGCTCTTTCTTGGAAACCACAGGACAAGACAGTTCATTGATTTAGGGTCTATGTGTCAGACTCTCAGAGTAGAGAGCAAAGTGGGGAAGATTGTAGCATTGATCTCTAGTGGTAAACAAAGAATATTTGGGAAACAGCTATCTCAGAGCTGTCTTCAGGTAGAATATGTCCTTTTGAAATATGGTTAAGAATTTCGGAGTAAGGAGAAGAATTTCATACCCAAATGGAGGGGAACAAAGAAGTTTCATGATCAAGTCCCTAGTTTGGCAAAACAGAAGCAAAAATGTAGGAGTTGTTTTATGACAAAGATAAGGGTAATTAATTCAGTTTAACAGTATAAAGCCAGTTTTCATGTTACTGATACATGATGATCGAATATCTGACCCTGACCTACTGACCTTTGCAATGGAAAGAGTTAAAGAAAAGCTCAATATTCTTGTTTTTATTTTTATTTTTATACTTTAAGTTCTGGGATATATGTGCAGAACGTGCAGGTTTGTTACATAGGTATACACGTGCCATGATGATTTGCTCCACCCATCAACACGTCATCTATATTAGGTATTTCTCCTAATGCTATCCCTCCCCTAGCCCCTCACTTCCAGACAGGCCCTGGTGTGTGATGTTCCCTTCCCTGTGTCCATGTGTTCTCATTGTTCAACTCCCACTTATAAGTGAGAACATATGGTGTTTGTTTTTTCTGTTCCTGTGTTAGTTTGCTGAGAATGATAGTTTCCAGCTTCATCCATGTCCCTGAAAAGGACATGAACTCATCCTTTTTTATGGATGCATGGTATTCCATGGTGTATATGTGCCACATAAGAAAAGCTCAATATTCTAATAATACCTATAACCATGATATATATATATATATATATACACACACACACACACACACAAACACACATATATAGCAGATCAAAATATAAGAAATAAATATTAGATAAATATATATATTTAGCAGAGCAAAATATAAGAAATAAATATCAGAATAAACTTAAAGAGGATATATTAGTATTAGTAAAAAAGATTTATATGAGGTATAACTGACTGAGATGTATATATTGTGAAACACCAGTGAGAAAGGGAAAGTTTTGCATGATTTTTCTTGAAATGGAAGCAAAAGTTTTGCATGATTTTCATGAAATGAAAAGTAAATTGAGAGGAAAAGATGTTGGATTACAAAGTTCTCTGTTCTGGAAAATAAGAAATATTAACAATGTTGATATTTATAATAGTCTATTTGTGGAATTCAA
Source organism: Pongo abelii (assembly GCF_028885655.2). Classification (NCBI taxonomy): domain Eukaryota; kingdom Metazoa; phylum Chordata; class Mammalia; order Primates; family Hominidae; genus Pongo; species Pongo abelii. The sequence goes on along the minus strand of NC_071999.2, from coordinate 93,448,408 downwards.
TCAATAGGAAGAAAGTTTTATCTCAGAAAGGGTTCCTGAAACGTGATTAAAGTATATAATCCAAAATAATTGAATGATTGCCTACCTCAAACATGATCATATCAACCAAAGACAGGGAGTCTGCTTGTTCTCAATACATGTAAAATATTTTATAATATTACTATACAGTAATATTTCAGACTTACTATTATAATAGGCTTACTCTAATAAACTTGCTCTAACTGAAAGGCATGGATATTTATTTAGTAAGGAAAAACATACTATCATTACATGTAAAGGAACATAGCACTGACTGTCCCAAGGTACAAAGTCCAGGTTCAAAAACTCACTCACTTGATCTATGATCTCAGGCAAGTTCTATAATCTGTCTATGCATCAGTTTCCTTGCACGTAAAACTGACTAACAATTGGCACTTATTCACAGGCTTATTATAAGGGTTAAATAAAGTTATGCAGTGTTCCTAGTGCAGAACTTACAGGTAGTAACTGTCATCATTATGGTTATGTTCACTGAGTGTTCCCAAAGATTTATTATCAAATTGATTTTTAAGAAAACATTTCATTGAAGTATAAAAGCACAAAAAGGTGCCCTACTTAATAAGTGGATATTTCTCAAAGTGTATATAGCCGTTTAACTACCCGGTTTGAGAAACAGAAAATTATTGTTTCCTGAGAGGCACACTACTGTGAATGTAGTGTCACATTTGCTGTGTCCCCAAATGTCATCAGATTATTGTTTCTTCGTTCAGTGCTTCATAGCTTCTGCAAATGGAACTTGTTTTTTTGTACAATTGGAAGAATGTGATTTCATTAACAGGTACTACTATTCTGATTACTGAAAAGTAAAATGCATTGACATTTAGATTCATAGAGTCAGAAGTTATTATATTCCACTTTATTCATTTTAAAAAGCCTGATCAACTCTGGGTCTCCTAATCAATTGATAATGAGAAGTGGAGAACTATGTCTTGGATTGCAATCATATTACTGAAAACTATGTACTTTATTGTAATCATATTACAGAGAAATCTTCCTCCCTCTGTCTCCTTTGAGCATCTCTCTTTCTTCTTTTAAGTTCAACTATGCTAACTGTACAGGTTTTTGTTTTATTAAGATTTTTTTCCTTCTGGTTAACAAAGATCAGGTGAGCACTAGAATAACTTGAAATAGTGATTATTTTATCTGAAACTTACACCAAATAAAGAAGAGTCATCAGGTAAAAATTAAAATGAACTAAACCCAAACATAACAACAACAACAAATGCATAAACAAAAATATGTCAATGTAGTTTATTATTTATTATTATAAATAATAATTTATATAATAAATATCATAAACTTTATAATAAATTTATTATAAAGTTTGCATGCATTATCAATGCCTTCTTAAATATCTTATCAAGGACTCCTTAAATATCTATTAATGTCCACAGCAGAAGCTTAATATAATTTTGCTAAAATTTGTCCATATTATTAAGGAGTCATGTTACTAAAGCATATAGGAATATAAATACCTTATGATTAGAAATATTACAAAAATAAGATAAGGCTCTTGACTTTATTATATGCATTTTTATTTTTTGCTATTATTTCTAGTATAGGTTTTAAATTTTAGGTTATTAAATTCTTCTGTGTCATAATGGTCCCAATTGGAATACAGAAAACTTAGTTATCCAGTCATAAGTTCTTAATGGGTTGTTTACTTACTATAGGAATTAATCATAAGTTTAGCTCAAACAAATGTTTAGAATAATTTATCAATTATTTTAAAAATTAATTTAAATTTGTGTGGAAGCATACATTTATCCATCTTCACAATATAGTTTGGCAATCACAGAAAGTTTTTTGTATTAGCATGCATCAAGTTATAACTTCCCCAAAACCCAAAATAAATGAATTATTATGCTAACTTTTAAACAACTCTAATATTGTCAGTTATAGTCAAGGGATGCTTTCTTATAAAATTGCCTACAGAATGAGTTTGTAAATGGAAAAAAACAGGCAAAAGTGAATTTTAACCAAACAACTTTTTACAATGTAACAAGATGTATCAAAAAATAAACATATTATTATCTTTATGTACCACTTTTCTACAAGATATAGTAGATAAGTAATAATTAAGACATATAATTCTCTCTTACTGATCCACTAATTGTTAATAAAATAATTTTTTTATTTTTTTTATTTTTTATTTTATTTAATAAAAAAAAATTTTATTTTTTTATTTGTTTATATTTCAACCTGGATGGTTATCTATTATCTATCTATGTATGTATCTATCTATCTATACATCTTTCATCTATCTGTCCATTCATGAGAGCATAAAGGACTATAAATCATGCTGCTATAAAGACACATGCACACGTATGTTTATTGCGGCATTATTCACAATAGCAAAGACTTGGAACCAATCCAAATGTCCAACAACAATAGACCGGATTAAGAAAATGTGGCACCTATACACCATGGAATACTATGCAACCATAAAAAATGATGAGTTCATGTCTTTTGTAGGGACATGGATGAAATTGGGAATCATCATTCTCAGTAAACTATCACAAGAACAAAAAACCAAACACCGCATATTCTCACTCATAGGTGGGAATTGAACAATGAGACACATGGACACAGGGAGGGGAACGTCACACTCTGGGGACTGTTATGGGGTGGGGGGAGGTGGGAGGGATAGATTTAGGAGATATACCTAATGCTAGATGACGAGTTAATGGGTACAGCACACCAGCATGGCACATGTATACACATGTAACTAACCTGCACATTGTGCACATGTACCCTAAAACTTAAAGTATAATAATAATAATAATAAAAAGGATTGCATTTTGCTGCAAGTAACAGAAAATCCTAACAAAAATGGCTTAAGTAAGTCAGTAACTCAGGGGATTATTTGTTTCACATGCCCAGAAGTATTGGATCTGCAGCTCAGAGCTAGTGGGAAGACCAGAGGGGTCCCCAGTGACTAGACACCTTTTCTCTCCCTTAGTTTGTGGCTTTATGGCTATGTAGAAACATTTACAAACAATGATATTTGGCATAATGAACACACTTCAATATCAATGGCTTCAACATGGTAAGATTTCATTTCTTATTCATTCAAAGTCTCAGGTACTACCTTAAAATTTAACATAAATTGGTTAAATTCTCAGTATAAGGTTTGAGTTCCCAAAGAGAAAGGACTGTGCTTCTTCAATCTTGTTAGATTATTATTTATAATGATGCCAAGAAAAATTCAAATGCTTAAGAATGGAATATTACTAAACTAATATGGTTCTACTTACTCTTTTGTGTTCTTCTTGTATACACTAGCACCATTGTTCGCCTACACACAGCATAAAGCATAGGGGCCACAGTGATGAATGCAGTAATTTCTAACCTATTAACACTTCTGGATTATTTGAAAACCTGCATATTGTAATCTGTAATGGGAATGAATTTAGCAAAGGGAGCAGGGAAAGAGAGAGAGAGAGACAATGAGTTTGTTTCTGATCTTCATGAATTTCAGATTATCCTCTACTAGTCTTCTATTCATTTCTTATAAACTTCAAACTTAAATATTAGGTAAGTACATTAATCTGTTCTCACGTTGTTAGTAAAGACATAGCTGAGACTGGATAATTTATAAAGGAAAGATGTTTAATTGACTCATAGTTCCACATGGCTGGGAGGTCTCACAGTTATGATGGGAGGCAAAGGAGGAGAAAAACACATATTTCATGGCACCAGGAAAAACAGCATGTGCAGGGGAACTCTCATGTATAAAACCATTAGATCTCCTGAGACTTACTACCATGAGAACAGTATGGGAAAAACCACCTGCATGAATCAGTTATCAACACTTGGCCCCACCCTTGACACATGGGGATTATTACAAGTCAAACTGAGATTTGGGTGAGGACATAGCCAACCCATATATTTCTGCCCCTGGCCCCTCCCAAATCTCATGTCCTCACATTTCAAAACAAACCATGCCTTACCAATAGTCCCCCAAAGTCTTAATTCATTTCAGCATTAACTCAAAAGTCCACAGTCCAAGGTCTCATCTGAGACAAGGCAAGTCCCATCTGCCTATGAGCCTGTAAAATGTAAAGCAAGTTAGTTATTTCCCAGATACAATGTGAGTAGAGGCATTGGGTAAATACACCTGTTCCAAATGGGAGAAATTGGCTAAAACAAAAGGGCTGCAGGCTCCAAGCAAGTCCAAATTGAGCAGGGAAGTCAAATCTTAAATCTCCAAAATGACCTCCTTTGACTCCGTGTCTCACAGCCAGGTCGTGCTGATGCAAGAAGTGGGTTTTCATGGTCTTGGGCATCTCCGTCTCTGTGGCTTTCCAGGGTACTGGCCCCCTCCTGACTGCTTTAACAAGCTACCATTGAGTGTGTACTGTTTTTTTCACGCACACAGTGCAAGCTGTCAGTGGATGTACAATTCTGGGGTCTGGTGAATGGTGGCCCTCTTCTCACAGCTCCACTAGGCAGTGCCCCAGTGGGGATTCTGTGTCAAAGCTCCACCCCTACATTTCCCTTCTGCATTTCCCTAGCAGAAGTTCTCTATGAAAGCCCCGCCCCTGTCCTGTCTGGACATTCAGGCATTTCCATACATCCTCTAAAATCTAGGTGGAGGTTCCCAAACCTGTTCTTGAGTTCTGTGTACCCACAGGCTCAACACACCATTTGGAAGAGGCTGCACCCTCTGAAGCCATGCCTACCTTGGCCCATTTTAGCCATGGCTGGAGTGCCTGGGACACAGGGTGCCAAGTCCCTAGGTTGCACAGAGCATGGGGGCCTCAAGCCCAGCCCACAAAAACATTTTTTCCTCCTAGACCTCCAGGCTTGTGATGGGAGGGGCTGCTGCGAAGACCTCTGACATGCCCTGAAGGCATTTTCACCATTGTCTTGGAAATTAACATCTGGCTTCTTGTTACTTATGGAAATTTCTGCAGTGGGCTTGAATTTCTCCTCAGAACATGGCTTTTTCTTTTCTATCACATCATCAGGCTACAAATTTTCTGAACTTTTATGCTCTGCTTCCCTTTTAAACATAAGTTTCAATTCCAACCATATCTTTGTGAATATGTAAAACTGAACGCTTTCAAAAGTACCCCAGTCACCTCTTGAATGCTCTGCTGCTTAGAAATTTCTTCTGCCAGATGCCCTAAATTATCTCTCTGAAGTTCAAAGTTCCACACATATCTAGGGCAAGGGCAAAATGCTGCTGGTCTTTTTGCTGAAACGTAGCAAAAGTCACTTTTGCTCCAGTTCCCAACATGTTCCTCGTCTCCATCCGAGACCACCTCAGCCTGGACTTTATTGTCCATATCACTATCAGCATTTTGGTCAAAGCCATTCAACAAGTCTCTAGGAAGTTCTGAAACATCCCACATCTTTCTGTCTTCTCAGACTTTCAAACTATTCCAACCTCTGCCTGATACCCATTTCCAAAGTCACTTCCACATTTTTGGGTATCTTTACAGCAGCACCCGATTCTACCCTTATACATTAGTCTATTCTCATGCTGCTAATAAAGATTTACCTGAGAATGGTTAATTTATAAAGGAAAGAGGTTTAATGGACTCAAGTTTCTGCATAGCTGGGGAGGTCTCACAATCATGGTGGAAGGAAAAGGAAGAGAAAGACATGTCTTACATGGTGGCAGACAAGAGAGCTGTGCAGGGGAACTCCCATTTATAACACCATCAGATCTCATAAGACTTATTCACTACCATGAGAACAGTATGGGGAAACCACCCCTATGATTCAATTATCTTCACCTGGCCCCACCCTTGACACATGGGGATTATTACAATTCAAAGTGCAATTTGGGTGGGGACATAAACCATATCAGTAAGGAGATGTAAAATAGCAACTGTGAAATAAAACATTTGTGTAATACAAACTGAATACAAATTAAGCATTCTTAATTTAGTGATATACTTGTATTACATAGACTTATATGTGCATATATACCTGTGTGTGTTTGTTTAGCTAATTATATAGCTGCCTTTGCAATTGGTATGGAACAATACCTTGGATTACTACTTGAGGTATCTTATTTTATAATTGTATATTGAAAGCAGAGACTCCTAATTACACAATCTGAAAGAATATTTTTTGTAGAAATTAAAATTCCAGAGAATTGCCACTGAGCCTTTAATGTGAATAACAATAATACAGATCCTTGTGTGTAATTTGTGTGATATATAAAATATCATAGTCATGTCTCTCAAATTTTTATTTATATAAAGAAATAATTCTCATATGAATTTTGCTTAGGTCTCAAATGACTAGTATATATATTTGAATATAATGACGAAAAAAACCCAGAATCTATTTATTTTTCAACTCTGCTTTTTCACTACTGAAGCTTCATGTTGTATCTTTTAGTACTGGAAAGATCTTGTTTGTGTGTAGCATTTTTGTTGAATAAAATAGGAATTTAAGGCATACCTTCTGGAAAATGTTTATTTTCAGAGGAATATTTCCGTATGACTAACTTACACTTAGCACATATGAAAATAATCATAAACTTTGCATGTTACTTTAGGATTTGCATAATGTTCAATAATATTGCATTCCAGTTATATATATTACTGCGTATGGTTATACAGAGCAGATACATTTCCCAATATTTTTTCTTTTGTTTTAACACCTTAGAATAAACAGAAAAGTGAGATTCCAAGGCTTTAAAAAAAGCCATCTTTAATTATTTGAGTTGAAATAAAAAATTGTACATGATAAGGCAAACAAAATCTATATCACAGACTGTCTTGAAAAAAAATCATTCCCAAAATAAATAAGTATATTAAAAAATATCAATTACAAATTTAACCTAAATTAGAAATAATTGAAATTCAGAAATTTTCACCATTATGCTACTGATTTTATTTGGAAATAGAGAATTCACACAACTTTAAGTCTGGAATTTTTTTGAGAAGAAACAAAATATGATACAATAGGTACAAATTATATATATACATAAAACATGTATATATAAATAATAGGATTCAGAGGCAATATAATTGAAAAGGTTGAACATATTTGTCTTCTAAAATGTCTATTTAAATTACAGAAACTCTGTATAGTATTTTGAAAAACAAATATTGCTCTTTAGGATTAGAACAACTACTCTTGTTTTATGTTCACAATTTTGTTGGGGATATTTCTTGATATCTCAACTCAATATTCAGAAAATTCATAATTTTTTCAAACCTATTTTAGAAACACATAATCTTTTACATTAAGTTAATATACTTATCTTAATATTCAGAAATTGAGCTTTGATAATGAGGTCATGGGTTTTGATAGGAATTTGGTTACTTGCAATGTGCATTTATTTGTACAAGAATGATATATGAATTTACTGAACATAAAAATATTGAGGCTGTTCATTTCTGCTACAACGTCATTCTAATCTTCAGGAAGCAGAAAGATTTGTGTTACTCATTCTTTGCTGATACCCATGAATTTTGAAGTTCCAGATGAACTGCTGTGAGAATTTATGAGGTAGAAAGCATTACTCAAAGCCAAAGAATTACTGAAGAATTAATTAATTAGGATTCTTGGTCTTCAGAATCTACAGACTCAAGTTTATGTCTCAATATGGCAACTATATTTGTTACATGCTTCTGCATGAAGAGTTTACCTTTCTAAATTTCAAAATTAAAAGTTTTTTTTTCATTTTTGAAGGGAAGGGAATGATTATGATAGCTAATATTGTTTGTGTGTCAGATTGTGTACTACATCATGCTATATAACACTTATAAAAAGCACAAGGGGTATACACTAATATTTTCCACAATTTATAGAGGATAGTCTATAGACTATGATATATAAATAGTCTAGGCATAGAGTTGTTCAAGTAGTAAATAACAAAGCAGTAAAACATTTTTAAACAATCTGATTCTAGAGCTGAAACATGTAATCAAAACATTCTATTGCTTTTTCATAGGACTTTTAGGAAGATTTGATTAAAACCTATTTCTAAAATTCAAAGTAAGATTCATTGTACATAGCAAAACTTCAAGATTTACCAGTTTTTATTACTATTAATATACTGGTTTACTTTCATAAAATATGTGAGTACTTTTAGTAAAAATCTACTTAATTTGTTCAAGAACAAATAAATACCAATTATAGCAAAGACATAAATATCTCCTTAAATATAATATTTTAAATTAAAATACTTTCATACATTAATTTTAAAACAAATTACTTGCATTTTACTATTGTAATTTTTTTAGGTAATAAAGTCATCAGATCATGACATTCCTATGTCTAAGACATTCCAAGGACTTTTCATCAACTTAGCATAGAATCAAAGCCCTTACCTGGTCTCACATGATCAGCACAACGGTTTTTCAGCGCCTCCAAACACATATTACTCCATCAGGAATAGCCTTTTTGCTCCTCCTCAAATATATTTGAACATGGATGTTTCACTTGGTGTATCCTCTGCCAGAAATCGTCTCTCCGCATTCAATAATTCAGGACACATAATTTCGGTCTGAGGTCATTTATGAGCACAGCAAAGAAGCCATTCCAGTCAAATCTATTTAAAAGGTTTTCACCTCATTTTTATCCCTTAGCTAGCTTTATTTTTCTTTATATCACTTGAAAGTATGTTACACTCTATAATATTTTACTTGCTTAGTCAAGGACAACGTTACACGTTTCATAATGACGTTATTTTGTATTATTAATCTCATTATACCCGGCACCTAAAAGGGAGCCCAACACATAGCATGAAATAATAATATTGTTGTATTGATGTGTAAGTAAAGCCATATATGAGCCAACTTAGCAGTCTGGGAATTGAAGTCCCTTGTCTTTCTCGAATAAAACACACCGCTAATGCAGTCCATACAAAATCCAGGTTCAAATTCTCTAAACTTATATTAGAACATGAGGATAAATGGGAAATGATCTGAGTGCATTAATTTCTAGGTTGATGTTTACAAGTTATTTTTCTACTTTCATATTTTCTTACACAAAATCAATTTGATAACACAGTTTAAAAATTGTATTAGAGAGTTCCAAATTTCCAAAAGTTCCAAATTTCCAAACCACAAATCTCTTGCTTTTCACATTTATATTCCATTGGTTTGTGTACACGTTAACTGAGTTGAGTAATTTGAATAACAAGTATGAGTGAGACAACAGATTTGACAAAAATTCTTCTGTGGTGATCACCAGTGAAACTTGTGGGGAACTTAGGCTGACAAGGAGCTTGTTGTTCCCTGGCATTCAGAAAGCCAGAGCCACCAGAAGGGTACATTCTACAGAAGGGAATGGAGAACATCTGTTTATTAAGCTAGTTAGTAATGAAAAGATATCTTCTACTATACATTTATTTGTATTTCATTTGAACTTTCCAACAGCCTCTTGAAGCAAGTGAAAAACAAGCTTATTATTTTTATGAGGAAATCGAAAACTTACCTAAAAACACTCGTAAGTAACAAAATTGGGAAGGAAATCAAATCTTGTTTGCCTTTCACTATGCAACATACTTTGTAAAATCTGAGGAAATGAGGTAAAAATTGTTTAGGCAATTAGCTTCTCTTCAGTAATATGCACTGTCTCTAAATAAGTTATTTCATGTATTTTAAAAAGAAAATGTTGCATCAGAATAGGGAAGAAATCAAATATCTCATTGGGTAATGAAAAAATACACACATAAACATGCACATACATACACACACAAACACACACACAGATATTATAGGCACTGCATTAGGAAATGCTGCATTGTATGAAGTTAGAGTTCCTCTAGTGAGTATAATGATAAAACTTTAGCACAGGACTCTTTACTGCAGAAATATGAAAGGCATTTTTTATTTTCCCTGATGCAATTCCCAGAAGTTAAGATATAGACTGCTTTTTCATTGTACCACCACAACTCTCAGAGAAAATTGAACTTTCTAATATGAGAGACATTTTGAGGATTTCCTATTTGGTTCAAAAATGTATATGACAAAGTCCATATGTAATTTTTTTGGTGTTTTGGACTTTTTAACAATTTCTTGAAGCCCATGTTCCCCACTAAGAATAAAAATTAAGTGTATAAAACACATTGGACTAGAATACAGTAGATTATATTGAAATATAGTAATCAAAATATTAGAAAAAACACATTTGTGATTAAGCAATCTATATAATTATTTGTTAATAGATTAAATAAAAAGATCTAGTGAGAGGGCTGTTAACTATTTTTTTTCAAGGTAATAGCAAGTGAAAATTATGACAAAAGGCAACTGCAGTCACTGCAATATGATATGAAAATGTGTGAATACTATTTTGAGAAAGTCATAATAGTGTTTATTTTGTGGTTTGCTGCCTATATTCATATATAAGGAGAAGAATAATTTCCATTAATGTTAGTGAAAATAAAGATATACTATTTGTCTCATAAAAGTTCAGGGATCCCTTTAATTCTGCTTACAAAACATGACATTTCACAGAATGCAGAATAAGAATTCCTGCTACAGAATATTCTATGGCCTACGCAGCTCCTTTTTTTCTTTTTATTTATATTTTATTCTTTATGTATATTTTAGTTTTGATTTTATATTTTATTTCCCTTCAAAAACTATAATCAGTTCAAATATAAACATTGCACATTGTCAAAATTATATTCTACTGTGTAATATGATAGATTTTGACTTGGAATTAGCTTTGCAGCAATAACACAAAACATTAAATAAGAGAGTAAAAATATTGAGAGAAACTTCCTACCATAAATTCCAATTATAAAAATTAACCGAAAATTATTCAAGAAAATAATATAGATATAAATCTAATGCTTTAAATATTTGTAAATACGTTTATTTCAAAAAAATCCTTAATATTAAAGTGTAAATGTAGAACACTCAACATTTTTATTATTTTTTAAAGGAAGGAGTTTGAAAAGATTCAAGAACAGGTCATGTGAATTAGGGGATATGTACATTTTTTAAGTCCTGAAGTATACCTAAACAGTGGAGTACTGAGAATTAAAGTAGATAGAAAACAAAAAAAATCCCTTGCCCAGATGCTTTTGCAGCTTAATTTACACATTCATTGTTTCACAGGAAAATTCTGTGACTTCTACCTTCAGACCCAAATTCAGATATGTGTCACTGTCTTCTTGTATTTGTATTTGAATGTATGCTTAGGTGACACCCAAACAAAGCTGAGAGCTTTAGTGTGTAATCTAAGATGCATCCAAGCACCTACAGCTTTATAAGCGCTACTTTATTCATTCAGACAAGTATCCAGGTATATAATTCCCACAGTGGCTTGTGTTACATAAGGAATTGGTAAGAACATAGATCAAGCACTTATTTTCATTAAAAAAAATGTTAACACCTTACATTCACATTTATTAGGAAGTTAAACTGACAAAGTGAGAAGGAAGTCCCACATTTTTATTTGATTTGAGTGAGCTGGATGTCCCAGAGATGAGTGTTTTCTACCTTCTGGCCTTCTACCAACAAGAGTGCAAAGGAGCCTGGGGTCTGGTGCTCTGGGAAAAACCACTGCTTTAATTCCCTGAGTCCATTAAGAAAGCCTCATCACGGAATCCATTCTTGCTTATATCAGTCACTACTATTTGCCCCAAATACCACACACTTTCATTTTATCTTTTCCATTTTTTTCTAAATTATTCAGTAACATCCAGCATGTGCTATATTTTACATTTTTTTCATTGTTTGTTTTCTGATTTTGATTGTAAACTCTGCTAGATAAAGGAATTTTGTTTGGCTTATATATTTGTATGTCCCCCATCTTTTGAGTAATGCCTGGCAAGGTGGTACTTGCTTGATGAAAAAGTTGTTGATGGGTTAATAAATGATTAAAGGAGATGTCTCCAAATAGGATATATCCTCCTACCAGTTTACCTTAGCATCTCAAGTCCCAGTATTGATGACCAAATTGATGCTTTCTCATGCCACCAGGCACCCTCATGATCTGCACATACTCTATTATTATTCTCAGTTTTCTGAACAATAAAGAGGAAAATGATGCAGCTAGAAATTGTGAAATCATCTCTTTCTCCAGCTCTTGTTTCATTATGATTGCAGTTCTAGCCTCAAATATGAGTAGAACAGAAAAAGTTTCTGAAAAGTGTGCTTCCTTTTAGAAGATTTGGAATCCCTGACAGTGATAGCTCTAACTTTCATCACTGGCATATCATTGTCATAGAAATATATTCTAGTGTTACTTTTTTCACACTTAACATGCATTTTCTTCCTCTGGTTATCATTCTCTTGGTTGAAGCAGCATCAATGTTTATCTTTAAATAAAAACAGACTATCATTCTCATGAGAAACTATATAGATGAGTTCAAATTTATAGTCTAAAAACATCAATTTATTTCATTCTTATGTTTTAGAAATGGTTCTTCAGAAATAACAAAGATTGAGATTTTCTTGACATTACCTCATTCTATCTTTAATATTTCCAATTATTCATAAACTAATTTATCTATATGTACATGGAACTCATTCAAGTGGTACGCTAATTTGAGTTTATAACAAAATAAATAAGTTCTTTCAAAGTAATACCAAATAGTGACTATCCCTTCTTTTCTAAAGGAGAGAAGGAACATTGTGGACCCCATGTCAATTACTACACTAGACTCATTGTGCCAAGTGCTTGGGTATAAGCAAAAGTTACCTGCCATCCTCTCCCCTTCTTGTGTTCATCTGTCTTTCTGTGTTCTTTTTTTCCTCTCTATCCATTTGGTGGCATGCTCATTTTTCAATCACTTTACCTTGGCATCACTAACAAACCTACTTTTTTTTTTTTCTCCCACATCCAGGCTGTTCAACACATTTCAAAATTCTGTTATTTCTTCCTGTTCCTGTCCTTAAAAGCTGTCACTTCCTCTCTGTTTCTGAAGCCAAAAACCTCATCCTAATATCTTTATCTACAGCAACATGTTCTCCTTTTCTACTCAAAATTTATTCTATGGTTTATTTTGTCAGCCACACAAATTAGAAAAATTCCTGTTTTCCATTCAAGGTGATTAACTATTTTACATTAAGTTTCTTTTGACTTGATGGAAGCTGAGTTCTTTTTGATTCACCCTGGTGCTCTTCTTTCTGGGTGTTCATGTGGAGACCTGCCCACTTTGCCTCTCCACGTTGTTTTCAATGCCAGACATGATTTGTTCATAATTCCTTTCATTCAAATCCCTGAGTTGAGAAAACTCAAACCTTACACTTCTGAATCAATCAGGATAGGTTAGGAAGTGCTGTGGTGACAAGTAAGCCCTGAATTGCGGAGGCTCACAACAAAGGAAAATTTTTACTCAACACCATTCTCAGGTGTTGGGACCACTGCCTGTGTAGTAGTTCTATGGTGCCTTTACTTTAGGTCCAAGGTGGGCAGAGTAGCGTCTGGATAGAACATTACAGGTTTGCGGCAGAGGGACGTAGAAACTATGTACTGGCTCATTAAACTGTCTGTTTGGAACTGACAAAGTCCAATTCTGTTTACATCTTGTGAAATTTAGTCTCATGACAATGCTCCAGTTCAATAGGGTGAGGATATATGTGTTACCTGCTGGTTTGCTGAAATCTTGAGCACCAACCTGTTTGGTTAACAGTAATATAACCTTCCCCACCTTCACAGTCACTGCCACCAGCACCAAAATTTTAGTATGCATTTTGACCAAGAAAATTAAGTTGACTTGGAAATATGAAAGGCGTAATCTATCATCATCGCTCCGAAGTGAGGTTGTCAATTTAAAGCAAGGCTTTGGCAAACTGTAAGTCTGTGTGGCAGAAGCAGGGCAAAAATCTGTCTTGGAAATGTGAGTTCCAGAACGACAGATCAGAATGATGACATGAGGCTGCTGCAGCTTCTTCAGTACAGTTGTATACACAGGCATTATTGTTAGGAAATTATTTTTCCTTCACATATAAGAGGGCGTAATATAGTATGTGAATGTCACCTGCTTAAAATAATAAGTAAATGAGAAGAATCAATTAGCAAATGCATTAGGCAGCATACCATTGCGGGAGAAAATGACTGACTTCAGGACCCTTCTCAGAAATCCAAGAGAACTGATGTGAGATTCAAAGATTTGCCATTCACAATTGAATTTGAACACTATCAAGGCGAGATTCCTGATTTTAACTAAACACATAATACATTTGAATTTACTAACTGAATTCCAGTGCTACACTACCTTTTCAACTCTAGCTATTTAATATAAATTATAAAATAGGCCAAGGCGGGCAGATCACCTTAGATCAGGAGATGGAGACGACTTGACCAATATGGGGAAACCCTGTCTCTACTAAAAATACAAAAATTAGCCAGGCTTGGTGGCATGCACCTGTAATCCCAGCTATTCCTGATGCTGAGACAGGAGAATCACTTGAACCTGAGAGGTGGAGGTTGCAGTGAGCCAAGATGGCGCCATTGCACTCCAGCCTCGGCAACAAGAGCAAAACTCCGTCTCAAAGAAAAGAAAAAAAAATTGCGATTTTGTATGAAGTCTACAAAATATTAAGTTTATTGAATATGTCAGTTGATTTTAAAAGTTTATTTTAGGAAATTATAATTCCAATTGTTTCTTTTGCATTAGATAACAATATCAACTGAACATAAAATATTAATGCCGTGGATGATCTCAGAAATGATTTCCTACAAAGTCCCAACCTATCCTGGAACATTTCTTATGTGTGCTTGGGTAACTAGTTTTCTCTGCTTCACATTTCTATTAAGCAGCTTGGTACATCTCCCATTAACATATTATGTTAGAAACAATTCTACTTTTTAGAAAAATCTTTCTTCTTGTTTACCTGAAGTCTATCTATATTTCCGTAATGTCTAGTCTATTACCATGGTTCTGCTTACTGGAAAAAAAAGGCCATTTCATCTTTTATATAAAATAACTTCAAACATTTGCCAATGACTATGGCTTCTTTCTTACCTTTTCCTTCTCCTTTCCTTCCTTTTTCCAAAATAAATTCCTTAGTATATCTGATGTTCTCTGATATGACAAAAATTACAGATCTTATAACAGTCTGATAAAATTGCCCAGTACCTTTTCATTCATTTAAAAAATATTTATTGTCTGTGTATTCTGTACTATCAAGAACTATACTGATCCAATTTTGAGTATTCAAATGCAGTTTCTGCTCTTATGAAAGTTATAGCCTGTTTGGGAGACAGATATTTAGAAAAAAATCCATAAGTTCATATATAGTAACAGAGTATGATGCATTTTCCAAAGGTAAGTGACAGTGTACTTTAACACGTGGTATATAGAACAGACTACCCTGGATGGGCGTGTTACACTAGCACTTTTATTAACTTAGCCTCCTCATTTTATTTCTTCTCTTACATCCTAAGCAGCATTAGCTTTATTTGCAGTAGCATTAAAATTGTGACAAGTTTCTTGTCAATAATACGACTTTAGTATTGATAGCTTAAAAGCATATAAAATATATAGAGAACTTTAAATTCTACCTTCCAATGTATATTTTCCCATAGTATATTTTATTAAAAAACCCAAAACAAATGAACAACAACAACAACAAAACAATGTCCACAAAACAAAGAAACAAACAAAAACCGAGGCAGGTTTTTCTGAGTTTTCATGAATTTGTTTTGAATTATTTAGAGGGAACTTAAGTTACATTTCAAGCTTAGTTCTGATGGATTGTGGCGAGGGAATGAGCTGCTATTTAAGTTGACCCTGAAAATCTTTGGAAAGTGTCAGATTAGATCACAAGAGACAATTGCTCTTTGTACCCCTTTGCTAGAGTTCAATAATAAGCCAGAGTGCTGTGACTTGTTTTCATCCAGCCGAGAAGTAAAAGTCTCTCTTTGTTCTTTTTACAACTTAGTAGTCATAGAATTCTCAAGAAAGGCCTAAGGTAGAAAATGTATTGAACTAGGTAGAACTTAGCAATTTAACGAAAACTGCTGTTCTTGTCCTGTAAAAATGAAATAGATGACTGAAACTTAAGACATTAAGAGGTAAAAGAAACTGCATTCTCAAGATTTTTTTTTAAAGGATCCAAGGAGTTCTGTTTTTCTCCTTTCTAAAGAAAAATTGTAGTTGTAACTTTCTAGAAGAAAGTGAAATCTTTAAATTTCATTACAAAGGGGAAAAAACAGAATCTGATCTAGATAATTTATGTGTATACAAGGTCCATTAGAAATAGTTTCTTATAATTTTTCACTGAAGACAAAAGCAAAAAAAAATTTTTCCTGAATTGATACATTTTCAGATTAATAATATTATGAATCTAATTTATAATTTATGAAAAATTCTAAGGTATTAATATATACTGAAAGAACAGTAGTTTGATTTGACCAATTTTCTAACATCTGAAATAAATACTTCAAGTAAAATCTTAGAATAAAATATATATACTGCCAAATGAAAAGTTAATTCATTTTCTTAATCTATAATATATATAGACAGAGATAAAGAAAATGTGATAATTACAAAAAAGATGATGAGGAAATACAGTGACTATCTGTACAACCAAATTTTTATTCATACCCTAGCATCATGCTGAAGCCCACTGAATGTAAATGGAATACTTTTCCCTTGTGTATCCGTATTTCTCAAGTAAACTGAGGAGTCTGTATATTATCGACTTCAGCCTGTGTACGCCTAAAGGGGGCCACTGTTGGCTTACAAGTCAATTTTTAAGATACCTGGGGCTTTGCCTTCTTTAACAGCCCTTTTGCTCAGAATGTTCTATGCTGTCTGGGCTTGCCTTGCAATTGATCCTGGATTTGAAACTGAGAACTGTGAACCAGCGAGAAAATGATGTGGCAAGAGTTGCCATGGCTGAAGAATATTCAAAGAAAGATCTGCTTGGGCAGGTTACACTTCATGCTGGATCACAGACAAGAATGCAGATTCTTATCTCCTGAGACCCCTTAGGCCACAAACACTTTGAAATGATATATATATATCTCACTATATATGTAAATATGTATATATAAAACATTTGAAATGTTTTATATGTATCTCACATATATATTTTTTCAAAAAAGTTAATATAGTGCACATACTAATTTTTTTTAATTATTATTTTTTGAGGCAAGGTCTCATTGTCACCCAGGCTGCAGCACGATCACGGCTCACTGCAGCCTCGATCTCCAAGGCTCAAGTGATCCTCCCACCTCCACTTCCCAAATAGCTGAGACTACATGGTGTGCCACCATGCTAGGCTAATTTGTGTGTGTGTGTGATTTTTCTAGAGACAGGGTTTCACCATGTTTTCCAGGCTGGTCTCGAACTTCTAGGCTCAAGCAATCCTCCCTCCTAGGCCTCTCAAAGTGCAGGGACTACTGGCCTGCACCACTGTGACCATCTCATACCAAATATTATATAACACTTTGAATAAATTCTCAGGCAGCACCTCATAATCAAATATATTAATATTTTTGTATCCAAAAGATATGATAGTCGCATGAAGAGGAATAAAAAGCAATTATAGAGCATGTTATTGCAATTCAGGTTCAATTTGCAAATGAGTCAAATAATTTAAAAAATATTAGATTTTGAAAACTCCATGTATTTTGTTATTGTAGATAAAGTATTATAAGCCCATATTTACAAAATGTCTACTGTGTATCTAAGATGTTTTAGGGAACCTGGAAAAAGAATATGGAAGAGTGAAAAAAGTTCAACCTTTTGGGTTCACACAAATTTTAAGAACCCAGAGGTTTGGATTTACACAGGAAAGGATTGTATTTTGGGCTTTCCATGTGGGGAGGTGTGAGCCCATCAAGAACAGGGCATTTTCTTATGCAGTGTCTCCCACAGCACTGTAGACGCACCAACTGGCAATCACCTCACAACACTATAAATATTTTTATTTATGCTGTCTCTCTCACTAGACTTTACAATCTTTAGAAGCAGGAATTATGTCTTATTTATATTTACATTTGCTGCACCCAGTTCATTGCCTGGAATATGAAAAGCACTAAACATGTATTTAATCAATAAGTATAATAAAATGATTTCTGCCCAAGTTGGGGTAATAAGCCGAATCACTTAATGATTTTTAATTTTATGTGCCAGATTATACTAAATTTACTCCTCAACTAATCAGAGAATGTTTATGAAAATAATACAGATTCATAATATGCAGGCGTGGAAAGCAAATTCAAGTTCTGATACTGGTTTCCAGTACTAGATAGGTCTCCTGTTGAGATCACATCCATGAAAGCTGAAAAAAAAAATCAGAGTAAGTAAAAGACACAATAAACTTGTCACAGGAATATTTTACATTTGAAATACTGTGAACTTAATTTGAATAAATGAGGATTAATGAGTATCTGCTGAAAAAATAGCATTTATTATTTCTGACTTCTACTTTTCCTCATATGTTAAATAAAAACCAAATAATGACAATCTCTGTGCTATAGCACTGTCAAATAATTTTAAGAATGAAATCATTTCATGTCAATATTATTTAACAGAGGAGATCAGGAAAGGGAGTAAACAATATGGGCTAAAATATTTTTAGAAAGATGCTTTGAGGTATGTTGAGAGATTGGAAAGATCACTACAGAAAAAAGAACTATCTTTTAAAAGATTCAAGTTAGTGTTGTATAGAGGAGACGCAGTGATAACTAAATATAGGTAGATTTGAGAGGGTTAAACTGAAAGGTCTTGACAAGGGGAAAGTACATTGCAAATGCCTAGGCATGAGTATTAAGGGATAATAATAAAATTTAGATCCATAAGTTGTGTTGCATTCTGATTTAATTTGTAAGATTTAATATGGAGATCGTGGGTTTTATCCAGTAAAATGTGTTTTTAAACCTAAAATCCATAATTACATTCAGGGTGCAACAAATCGCACTGGACAATCACTATACCAACAAGGATTACTACGTATTTTCAAAATTTGGAATTATAAGAAGTATTTGCAAGAGTTTCAGCAAAATTAACTTTCTAGGAGAGGAAGGATGCCAGATCTGGCAAAATCAGAAACTGATGAAAAAATTTAGAAGCTTCCTTTTTCAGGGAATATGGGCCATCCAAATGCATGGGTGTTTTTGCTCAGGAGAAGAATGGTGAGACTCAGGCAGACTCATGATATCATTCAGATGTCAGGAGATTTGGCTAATCACAGCAGATCTCTAGGTAGGGGAAATAGACAAAGTAACACAATAGGCCACAAGGTTTAAGAGAGAAGGGAGAACGAATGAAGAAAGACCTGTGGTCCCAGAGGCTACCTACCTTAAGGTGCTGCCTTTTGACTAATTTAAAGCAGGCTGTCAACAGGTAAGGACTAGAAAATACTCCAGATAGGGCCACCGTGACCTACAGAATCAAATGACAACGTCAGTGCTATCGTCAAAATAGGACATATAGTCAGAATGAAAAAGAAACACAAGGGCATATCTAGGAAGAAAAAAATAAGAGTAAATTTAAATTGAAAAGTACATTTTTTTTTTTCAGTTCTCAAGTTAAAACCTGATGGATTCACCTTTATGTATCTTTTTGGTGGCACACTTTTTCACGTTTTCACATGTTGACTTAAATTCTTTGTATTTAAGTTGCTTCATCTCCCCCAAAATCTCCTTGATCTATCTTTAAGAATTTTCAACTGAAAAGTTTTTCAATCATGCTGTAGGTATCATTTTTTTGTGTATGTGGAGGCAAGGAGTATTTCTGTACTAATAACTTTTTTTTCTTAAAACTAGGGTTGTTTTTAATTTCTCACTTTCCCCTGGCCACTGAGAGAGAAAACTGATATTTAACAATGTAAACAATTTGGAACTATAGAGCTATAGAGCGTATGTGTTATCAATTGCTTAGGAAAATATTTGATAGACATTAAAATACAGATTTCACACAACTAACAGAAAAAAGAAATTAGCAAGAAACATAGCTGAGAAATCAAGACTAGGATGACCTTCCTGCCTTACCTCCATGTATACAAATTATCTGTCTTGCTCATTCCCATGTAAAGAAAGCACCTGAGAGGAACAGAATTACAGGCATACTTTGTTTTATTGCTGTTAGCTTTATTGCACTTTGTAGATAATGTGATGTTTTAAATTGAAGGTTTGTGGCAATCCTGGATCAAGCAAATCTATTTGTGCTGTTTATCCAACAGCATGGGCTTACTTCATGTTTTTGTATCACATTTTGATAAGTCTCACAAAACTCAAACTTTTCTATTATTATTATATCTGTTATGCTTATCTGTGATCAGTGATCTTTCATGTTACTATTGTAATAGTTTTGGGGTATCAACAAACTGCGCCCAAATAACATGTCAAACTTAATAGATAAATGTGTGTTGTATGTGTTCTAACTACTCCACCAACTAGCTGCACTCCCTGCCGCGGTTCTCCCTCTCCACTCTCTGTCTCTCTCTCTCTGTCTCTCTCTTTCTCTCTCTCTCTCTGTCTCTCTGTCTCTGCACAGGCCTCCCTACTCCCTGAAACACAACAATATTAAAATTAGGCCAATTATAACCTTACAATGGCCTCTAAGTATTCAGGTGAAAGGAAGAGTTGGACATCTTTCACTTCTTTCACTTTAAATCAAAAATTAGAAATGATTAAGCTTACCGAGGTAGGCATATTGAAAGCTGTGATAGGCTGAAATCTAGGCCTCTTGTGCCAAACAATTGCCAAATTGTGAATACAAAGGTAAAAATTTCTTGAAGTGAATTAAAATTGATATTCCAGTGAACACATGAACGATGAGAAAGTAAAACAGGCTTATTTATTTATGGAGAAATTTGTAGTGGTCTGGATAGAGGATAAAACCAAATCACAACATTCCTTTAGCCAAAGCCACGTCCTAATTGGGCAAAGTCCTAGCTGTCTTTAATTCCATGGAGACTGAGAGAGATGAGGAAGCTGAAAAAGAAAAGTTAGGAGATAGCAGAGGTTGGTTCAGGAGGTTTCAATAAAGAAGCTGTCTCCATAACATGCAATTACAAGGTGAAGCTGCAAGTGCTGTTATAGAAGCTGCAGCAAGTTATCTTAGGAGGTCTAGTTAAGATCATTGATGAAGGCAGTTAACACCATACAACAGATTTCCACTGTCAACATCTCAGCATTCTATAGGAAGAAGATGCCATCTAGGACCTTCATAGCTAGAGATGAGAATTCAATGCCTGGCTTCAAAGCTCTAAAGGACAGACTGATTCTCTTATTAGGGGCTAATGCAGTGGGTGACTTTAAGTGGAAGCAAATGCTCATTTACCATTCTGAAAATCCTCAGGCCTTTGAGAGTTATGCTAAATCTATTCTGCCTATGCACTATAAATGGAACAACAAAGACTGAATGACAGGACATCTGTTTATACCATGGTTTACTGAATATTTTAAGCCCACTGTTGAAACCTACAGTTCAAAAAATACGTCTTTTCATTTTACAATATTACTTGTCATCGACAGTGCACTTGGTTACCCAAGAGCTCTGATGGAGATGTACAAGGAGATTCGTGTTGTTTTCATGCCTGCAAACATAACATTCTGCCACCCATGGATCAAGGATTAGTTGTGAATTTCAAGTCTCCCTATTTAAGAAATACATTTTGTAAGGCTATAGCTTCTATAGATTGTGATTCTTCTGATGGATCTGGGCAAAGTGAACTGAAAGCCATGTGGAAAGAACTCACCATTCCAGATGTGATTAAGAACATTCGTGATTCATGGGAGGAGGTCAAAGTAAAATTAACAGAAATTTGCAAGAAGTGTACTTCAATACTCTTGGATGACTTTGAGGAATTCAATCCTTTGGTGGAGGAAATGACTGCAGATGTGTTGGAAATAGTGAGAACTAGAATTAGAAGTGGAGACTGAAAATGCTACTGTATTGCTGCAATCTCATGATAAAATTAGAATGGATGAGAAGTTGCCTTTTATGGATGAACAAAGAAAGTGATTTATTAAGATGAAATTGTAACTCCTGGTGACAATGCCGTGAACATTGTTGGAATGACAAATAATTTAGAATATTACATAATCTTAGTTGATAAAACAGCAGCAGAGTTTGACAGGATTAATTCCAATTTTGAACGAAGTTGTACTGTGGGTAAAATGCTATCAAACCACATGGCATGTCACAGGGAAATCTTTAGTGAAAGAAAGAGCCAACCAGTGAGGCAAACTTCATGGTTGTATCATTAGAAAAATTTCTCACAGCTTCTCCAACCTTCAGCAACCACCATGCTGATCAATCAGCAGCCATCAACACTGAGTCAAGCCCCTCTACCAGCAAAAATATTATGACTCTCTGAAGGCTTAGAGGATTGTTATCTTTTTAGAAATAAACTTTTTTTTTTCTAAATTAAGATTTGTACAGTTTTTTGACATAATGCTATTGCACACAATGTACTATAGTATCTTGTAAACATAACTTCTATAGGAACTGGAAAACAAAAAAGTTTGTGTGACTCACTTCATTGCAATATCGGCTTTATTGCAGAAGTTTGGAACAGAACCCGCAATATCTTCAAGGTATGCCTGCACTAAAAACAACTGGGAATCAGTATTGAGAGAACAAGTGTGCCCTCGGGAATCCATCAAAAGTAGCTTAATAGAACAATGTCATCTTTACATTAGGTGTAAAATATCTACACGATTTAACCAAGTACAAGTATTTCTGGAAATGTCTTTGGCACCTTCCTACCTCCATTAGAATATACATCATCACCATAATCAAAAAGTCAGTTTATTTTTTTCCCATTTTTTTCAATATTACATTTTGTGTAAAAAATTGCATAGAACATTGGGAGGCCTTTATAAAGTTATATGATAGTTGCTACATTCATTCAGCTGTATCCACAGGGTAGAGATAAGGGCTAACTCTGATAAAATTAAGTGAAATTGCTTCTGTCACCACTCCACATGGTTCTTTGCTTCTGTCTCTTACTTATTAACTTTTCGGCAGTAACTCATTAGCAAGCTGACCATAAGATGCCTTATGATGACTGAAATCTCCCTGTGTGTCAAACAGGGTTATTTGGCCCCTAACTGCCTGGTATCCTAAAATTTTATTTCTGACTATCTCTGTCCAGCTAAATTTGATAATTTCTCGAGAGAAGAATAAGAGTAGATTAGATACATTTCTTTATTTTATTGGTGCTTATTTTGTGCTAGAAGTCTGTGTAGTGACAATCTTAACGTCACAAACATTATTGACTATTGGCTCTTTTCATAGTTGCCATGTCATTTTTATCTCATTTAACTTGAGATTTATGAAATGTTTACCTACCTATCTAGTGGATGTTTACACTAACAGAAAAAATGCAGAGATGCAAACAAAGTAGAATTAATACTCTTATTAGTAATTGTTATTTGGACTCCTGGTCTTCATGAAGATTCATAAGTACTCAAAATAAATTCAATAACTATTTCATACCTAATATGAAGATAACGTACACATAATTTTAATACGAGTTTTTTTCTCAAAGACATTTATATATAGAAGAGAGGAAATTATACATGCACGATAATAATACAAGATCTAGCAGTATAACAAAATTAATTTCTCCCTTAATGTTCAGTCTTGTCACAATACTCATTAATGTTAACACAATTAAAAAAAAACTTTCTGAGGATCTCTGAGGGAATTAGGAATTCTGATTAACCCTAAAGATAACCTCCAAAGATATTCTTAGCATGTGAAAATGTCATTTTTAAAAAATGGAATGGGGTTATTTGTTATGCTATGGCATAGGTATTGGGAAAGAAAAAAAAAAGGCTATCTAAAATGGTGATAGTTATATATGAAATAGTATATGCAAAGAAACCTTAATGAAATGTGGTCTCACAATGCCGACCAGGCTAGCCCTGAACTTCTGGGCTCAAACAATCGCCCCACCACTGCTTCCCAAATAGCTGGGATTAAAGACATGCATCATGTTTGGCTAGATTTTTCTAAAAAAATTAAGAAGACTTCTAAAATTTTCAGCTTACAGAAAGAGTGAGCTAGAAAGAATACTGTTGACATCCTGATAATAATGAAATATCTGAACAAACTGCAAATTAACTGTTCCTTTGAAGCTATGAGACACCTGAAATTACAGAGCAACCAAGTAATCTGAAATCTGGGGAAGGAGATATCCAAGATATTACTTACTTGGGGCTGATTTGCAGAGAGAACACCAGTAAACACTCTCACTTGAGAACACGAGTGGAAATCCACTGCAGCTCATGAAAAGGATCTACCCTTGAGATAGGGGCAAGCATGTTTTACCTAGTTATGAGTGGGAAGGTTTGGTAGTCATGCCTAAATGCAGAGGTTTCCATATTGTAGGTCCTAATGAAAAGAGGAAATTAGAGTAATGTAAAATGTTAAATATGGTAGTAGGTAGAATTAACCAGATAGAAATCAAAACAGGTAGGAGTTTGAATTCTTGTAATAAAGAAAGCAGCCAGAATGAGCAAAGACATGGAAGCAAGCCAACTGGGCTTATGACTTATTAGTTAGGATTTTAATAGGGCTGCAACAGAATCTATTTGGTGAGATATAATTATAGATAGGGAACCTAAGAACAACAACAGTGAAAATTCTGGCATACTAGGGTGAATTGGATTAGATTATTCTTGAATACTGGCAAATAGACATTCTAGGAAATGCAAAGGCTGATTAACTTGGAACTGACATAGAGATCACAGATACAAGTCTGGAATTAGGTGCAAGATTGAGTACTGATTAGCTGTAAATCTACTGAAAAAATATGGTAGTGGGAGAGCTTACTATGAAAATAAATATAATCTAGGTATACCATTCAGCTTCAGGGATAGTGAGGCAGCAAGGAGAAATATACAGTCTACTAGGCATGATATGGTCTTTAAAACACATTTATCAAATTACAAAAGAAATCTGGGCACTATGAACATGTAAGCAAGTCAAACAATTTATTAATCAGATAGGAAGGTCATCTTTTTATTCTATTTTAGAAAATTTTGGACCCAAAGGCTTTGGGAGAAGAAAAAAATCAGAAAAATGTGAGTTACATTTCATGACAAGGAAACTGTATTAATTTTCTAGGCTCCTATAACAAAGTATCATATATGGGGGGTAAACTTAGGGAAATTTATTGTCTCATGCTTTTGGAGCCTAGAAGCTTGAATTCAAGGCATAGGTTAGGGCCGTGCTCTCTCTGAAGCCTTTAGGTCAGTTATTTCCGTATCTTTTCCAGCATCTCATTGTCTAGGCGTTGCTTTGCTGTGGGACCATAACTCCAATCTCTTCCCCTGTCTTCACACCTTTTCTCTGTGTCTGAATGTCTCTAGGTCTTCACATGGCATTCCCCCTGTGATGTGTCCAAATTTCCCTTTTCTCATAAGGACCCAGTCACATTAGATTAAGGTCTACCCTAATGACCTCTTTTTAACTTGATTATATCTGCGTAGTCTATTCCCAAATATGGTCACATTCATGGGTACTAGCGATTAAAACCAACATACATTTTTTTTTTTAAGAGGGAGAGGCACAATTTGGACTACAACAGCTACAAACAATAGAGAAAATTTATTTACAAATCTTATATTATTGGGAGAGGCAATAATAATAACTAACAAAAGGCAGCATAACACTAGCTAGTATGTACTTAGCATTCAGTGTGTCCTAATTACTGTCCTAAGCAATCAATAAAACTATTAGTTTAGTTAACCCTTATAGAAACCACCTGAAGTAGGTACATTTTCTTTTTTTTTCTCCTAAGACCTCATAGATGATGAGTGGTAGAGCCTAGGTCTTCACCTGTAGGTAACATGATTGTGTTCTTAGAGTAAGCAGGTGATTTAGTCACATGAGATTATAGAAAACAAAGTTCATGAGATTTCTGGTATTAGCTAAATCAGTAATAGTTAGAAACTAAGAGCCACATCCATGTGATACCTTTTCATTAGAGTATCAGAGTACAAAAACATGTTCTTATATTTGGAAGAATAACTCAGATATCCATAGTGAGACACCTAAGGAAACCAAAAAGAGACAGAGACTCACGTATCCCAGGATATGGAAAGAAAGAACTCATGAGAGTAGCTAAAGACTTTTGGAAGACTTTTTTATTGGTACCCATAATATTTACGCCAGCTTGATGTGGCTAGGAAAATTATCACTGTAAATAATTACATTATTAAGGAAAATTATCATTGCATATAATTACATTATCAATTCAAAAGTAATAAAAGAAAACTAAAGGCAAAGATCTGGAAGAGGACATAGAGAAATACAATTTAGAAGAGTAGATTAGAAATCAGGATTGTATTATGGAAGAAACTGTATTAGAATTTTTACAGAATTCTATGTGCTGATATAATAAATTGATGAGGGCAGAGAAAGGAATTCTGTATTGAGAACTGGTTGTTAAGCTTTCATAGGTCAGAAGATATGGAATCATCACTGCAAAAAAGAAATTTTGTGCTTGCTGCAAATGGAAATCAAGGTGACTAAGAATGTTGATGGTCAAAGGGGAGAAGAAATGGTGCAATAGCTTGTTGACACAGTACTTTGGAGAAAAAAGTACTTGTGAGTGTGTTTTACTAAAGAACACTAGTGTAAAATAACTACTGCTATGAGTAGAGAGCCATATAATTGATTTTCCTCCGTTTTCCAACTTGCAAGCATTTGGAAAGATCCAGTGATTGATTAGAAGAGGTTGAAAGCATATTAAATAGGGTCCACTTCTATTATAAATGAAAGATTTGCTTGATCTTTACTGCTGTGCCAGTAGCAGTAAAGATTATGCAAACTCAAAAGCTAAATATATGGATGTTCAGGTGTCAGCTATAGGAAAATGCTTAATTCTCTTGAATTAAGTGGTCCAAACTCTTTGATATCATTTTGTTTTCCTGGATAACATGCTGAGCAGCCTGAGTGAAAGTTACTTGGTTTGAAATACAAAATGTACTCCTGAAAAAAGTTAATAAGCAAAGACAATATAATAGTTTCATTCAATTTAGCTGTTAGCTTTATTTAAAACAACCGAGAAGCTGAAAACTAAATGATGCCTTGCTAAATTAATTTTTTTATGAAATAAATTTTTAATTTGGGATGACAACATATTTAATTGTGATTTGATGAAAAATATTTACGTAACAGTACTGCAAATTACAGCAGTCATGAAGACCAAGAACCAATCCAAAACACTTTTTTTGTAGGCACACCTAATTAATTTTAGTAGAATCATGCAGAAAAAACAGACATGCAGAAAAAAACAGATTTTTCACCATGATCTCTGCACCCTTGTGCTGTCCATGGTCCTGGGAGAAAGACATCTCCTGCTGGGAGTTATGAATGAATATAAGCTGTTTTGTTATTCAGAGAAGCTACTTCTGCTTGGAACTTTACAAAACAGTATAACTTCATGGGGTTGAGTGTCTTTGAACAGTAATTCATTACATATCATACTGTCAGCTGTTTTAGTATTGTCATTCTTAGTACCTACACTTATTTTTCAGTGCATTTTTCAGAATGTTCTCTTATTTTCTAATTGCGGCTGAAATAACATTTTCAAGCACACCATCCAGAGTTGTGTTGTTCCTTACACGTCACACTGCATTCTTCCAGGAATTATATTTTCTTGAAAATGAAAGAATGAGAAAGCAATTTTATCTTTTATTTTTCTCCCACACGTATCTTTTGCCTCAGAAATGAATTTCAATATCTTTCCGAAGAAGCC
Source organism: Pongo abelii (assembly GCF_028885655.2). Classification (NCBI taxonomy): domain Eukaryota; kingdom Metazoa; phylum Chordata; class Mammalia; order Primates; family Hominidae; genus Pongo; species Pongo abelii. Next base: position 93,420,761 of record NC_071999.2, on the reverse strand, counting down.
TGCATTTTAATTATTTTTTCAGGGCCTGACAATTCAGATTTCCCAGATGATAAATTAAATGTGTAATGCTTGATTATATGTCACATTTCATTTTATGCAACTGGATAATATCCACGTGAAAGTTATTCCCTGGAAACAGACCAATAAAGTACCATTCAGTACACTGCTGATTCAATACACAAAATAGTACTTCAGTATTCAGAAACAGTTAACAAGACATCACAAACTATGTAACTTACTTTGTGGAGATATTTTAATAATACCGATTTCTTTATAGTTTGCAAAGCAATTGCAAAAGTGTTATCATTTTGTACTCATAAAAAAACCAAGAGATATCTATTGCTGTCTCCAGGTTTTTTTAAAAAATTAAAAAAGATATTATGACAGAAAGAGTCTCTTTTGCTAAAGTACCCTTGGCTGTTAAGTGGTAGGGCTGAGCATTTTACACTGACCCTCTGACAATACGTTTTAGGCTAGTTTCTACAGTACAGCTTCCTGTAGTTTTGTACATGTGAGGCTATTTAAGTCCTCTTCTGAGAAAAGAAAATATTCTCAGTGTAAGATATCAAACTAGCAGCTTTTAGTGTGTAATCTGGAAAATGCAAAGCAGAACTACCTTAAAGTGTTTGAAATTTACAAATTCTATAAAATAGTAATTGAATGAAAATTAAATAGATGTAGTCATAAACGGTATAAATTATATTTTTGTTTGTCTAGGGCTTTTGAAAAAATATGATTGTTGGTTAACAGAATAAGTATTTCTCTAGCACTACAGCAGACGTTTTCTTTCTAGTGACATGCATGAGTGGGTGGTGAGTATTTCAGATCAGAACATTGAGTTCTTGTGAACAGACAAAGAATATATAATGACTGGGTTTACTTTCTCTCTCTCTCTCTCTCTCTGCTAAGCTTGGTCATCACACAGACTTTTAGAATTAAACGCCAACGCTTCTTCAAAAAGGAAAACAAGAAAGCAATCCTATATAAACCTTGGCTACAGATAACCTCTACAAAAGATCATTTCTTTATGCTTTTTTTGAGAATAATTCCAAAATGCTTGATCAGACAATTATTAAATTATATTTTCTCCTTTTTGAGGATCAGATAAAATGAAAATGTGTTTTGGTTATAATTAAGTACATATGTCAAGTTCTAAGGAGATATTTCTTCTCTTGTATTCTACTTAAGAAAAATGCAGGTAAGATTTTGGAAAAGGATGTCTATAAAGTCAAGAATAGTTTTTCATTTTTATAGGAGGTTAGATTCAATATAGAAGCAGAGAAAAACATAGGTTCATTTTTTACTCTTGTATGAGTAACATACAAAACAAGAATTTACACTGAGGCCACATGTTTTTTGAGCAAATAAGACATATCTTTCTTCTTCTTTTTTTTTTTTTAGATCGAGTTTCACTCTTGTTGCCCAGGCTGGAGTGCAGTGGCACGATCTTGGCTCACTGAAACCTCTGCCTCCTGGGTTCAAGTGATTCTCCTGTCTCAGCCTCTCGAGTAGCTGGGACTATAGGCACTCGCCACCAGGCCCGGCTAATTTTTTTTGTATTTTTAGTAGAAACGAGGTTTCACCATGTTGGCTAGGCTGATCTCAAATTGCTGACCTCAAATGATGTGCCCGCCTCGGCCTCCCTAAGTGCTAGGATTACAGTTGTGAGCCACTGCGCCCAGCCTTCTTTTTTTTTTTTTTTAAACATAGGTCTTCACATTTCAGAGAAGTGACAGCAATATTTTTGTTCAGGCTTATAGAATTCTGAGTTGTCATCTTCTTGGCAGAAAAACTGAGTAATCTGCTTGTAATGCTTGTGTACTACATATTATACATGTGAATATGCACAATTCACTCACATTTACTGTGTATCAGGCATCAGTTTGCCTTTCTGAAAAGAAAAAAAAAAGCAAAAATGAAGAATTAACTTGAGAATTCATTGAAAATATTAAGTTTTTTGGTTATTTCTGGTAATTACAGAGAGTGTTCCAGACTAAGGAAATAAATGCTAAGTAATCGACATTGTTTTTTTTTTTTTCTTTTAAAATGTAAAAGGGGACTAGAAGAAATACATGTTCAGTATTAGATAAAAGGCTTTCAAAAACTTTATCTGTTATCCTTAGCTCCTCACTTACTCCAAGTTTATGTAGAAAAGTCTAGAGATTCAGTCTATTTGAGAAGGGGGATGTCTTTGACTTGAAAAAGACTTGTCAGAGTCCTCTGCATTTTACATCTCTTTGCTCTCTCCAAGAGCAAGGGATTTTTTTCTTATTTCAAGACGAGCTCAGGAAGTTTCCCAAGATTTGATGAAATAGGGAAGGCTGGTCTATATGGAGACGAGACTGATATCAATCATCGCTCCAACAAGATGCTTTCTTAGCTGACAAATCTTGGCTTGTTCTGTGTTGCTATTGGAGAGAAGTGTGTCGAAATGGGTTTTATGCTCATGAAGCCTGCCCTTCTGAAGCGTTTGATCAATGCAAACACAGACTCACATCTTTTGTCTGGAAAAGTCTCAAGGTACTAGACTGGCTTGGCTGAATTCACCTGCAGTGGCAGAGCAAAGGGAATATTGCAGAGAGAGTTTGTGCTGGGTTTCTGAACCTCTAGAGATGAAACTAAAGCTGTGTCTCCAGTGGTCAACTTGAAGGGACATCCTCATTGCAAGGAAATGGCAATATTGGAGGCCTCCTCTGCAGAGTAAATTGCCTTTAAAAATATCCCCAGTGCACCCCCATGAAAGAATAAAAATAACATTTGAGTATATTTGCCGTTGAGAGTATACCAACGTTAGATTACAAATACACCAGCCAGGGCTGAGTATGGTGCCTCATGCCTGAGTATGGTGCCTCATGCCTGTAATCCCAGCACTTTGGGATGCCAGGCTGGGCAGATCACTTGATGTCGGGGGTTTGAGACCAGTCTGGCCAACATGGCAAAACTCCGTCTCTAGAAAAAATAAAAAATTTGCCTGGCGTGGTGGGGTAGGCCTGTAATCCCTGCTACTAGGAAGGCTGAGGCATGAGAATCGCTTGAACCCAGGAGGTGGAGGTTGCATTGATCCGAAATCTGGCCACTGCACCCCAGCCAGGGTGACAGAGTGAGGCTCCCTCTAAAAATAAAAATAAAGAAACAAAAAAACACCAGCCACCAGGTAGTACCTTCCCAAGCCCATTGTCACACTTCCCTCCCTATTCCATCCCCAGAGGAGCCAGAGGCAGCCCAGTCTAGCAAGGAGAAGCAATGGATGCCTCAAGAAGGGATACCACACCTTTTCCTGCTGCTCTTTGGAATTTTCAGACCAGAGTCCGAGCAGGGAGAAGATGTGCTTAAAATGGATGGCAGCTTATAATGTTGATATTAATGTTAGCTGCACTTGTTTAATATATGAAAATGACTTTTCCAATATCTGAAAGCAACCAAGAATAATTTTGCATATAAACATACACCAGGGGAAAGAAGGTAAGAGCTGACAGAGATTACTTAAAGGAAGAGGTGAGAAAGGAATATGGCTTTTATACATTGTACAGCATGGAGTTCAGCTTTGTAAAACTATCAGTACTGCCTTATCAATTACACTTTCAAAAAATTACTCAAATATATTACTCAAAAATGTCTTTGATCCCCGTTGGTTTCATATTAGTGCAAACCACCGACTTGTCTCACCTAAATGATTGCACCAGTTCCTGATTTGATCAGACCATGGTCTGAAAATTTCACAGAGCAGCAGGAAGACGGTGTGATATCCCTTCTTGAGGCATCCACTGCTCATTAGATTGTGCTGCCTCTGGCCCCGCTGGGGATGGGAAATAGGAAGGGAAATAGGAGGCAATGGGCTGGGGAAGGTATTACCTAGCTGGTAATATTTGTAATCTAACATTGGTATACTCTTGATGGCACGTATACTCACGTGATAATGTTATTATTTCATGGAGGTGCACTAAGGATCTTTTAAAGGCAATTTCTCTGCAGAGGAGACCTCCAACATTGCCATTTCCTTGTAAATGGAATGTCCCTTCAAGTTGACCACTGGAGGCATGGCTTTAGTTTCATCCATAGAGGCACAGAAACCCAGCACAACCTCTCCCTACAACATTCCCTTTGCTTTGCCACTGCAGGTGATTCCAGCCTCTCCTATTGTTTCTCCTCCCTTGTTTAACTCTATAGAGCAAGAAAAGTGATTTTCTCAGAAAATAATTAGGTCACATGTAACTTCTTAGCTTAAACATTTCAATGGCTCCATATTACATTTACTACAAAATCTAGACTGACTTGGCCCACATGATCAATTCTTTACATGTTTCTCTACCTTCTTTGTAAGCAACTTCCCCATTTCTTCCCTGTGCTTCGGACTCCCTAACCTCCTGTGATCATATTCTGGCTACTGGTAAGCTCTTTCTTGCATATGATTCCCAGTGTCTCTTCTCTCCATCTCTACAGATAGCCAAATTATCCAAGTCCACATTCCCTCTTCAAAGAAGACTTCCTTGACCTCCCTACATAAATGAAGTTTCCTATGCATTCTTCATCTCAGCTAATTATTTTCTCCTTAACAGTATTCGTTTGCATACTCCTCACCCTACTAACAAAAATATTAATTGTATGCTTAGTTTTTTTGCTAATTTTTTTTTGTGTGAAAAACAGTGTCTCCACACTTCAAACAGTGTCTACACATGGTAGATCTTTAATGGAATGAACTCTCACGTTACTATTATTATCTTTTGGAGGCCCTACAAAGAGCTGTGAAATGAAGGTATACATTAAAAAAAAAAACTTAACTACTTACTATTTATGCCATTATTAACTTGAGCTTATTTTTTTGTCTATAAGACCTAGGTTTAAAAATTGTGCTCTCTATGAATTTCAACACATTTAATTAACTAAAATCTTGGCCTTTTATCTGTTAAATAATAATATAGTAATACTTGGCCAAACAATTAATCTATTAAGTAAAATACAATATTTAAAGAACCGAAGACTTGAAGTCCAAGGTTACGATTAAACTCCTCTCTCTTCTTCAAACATATAAAAAGATGTTACATATTTAAAAGTCATGTAGATTACTATTTTTATAAATAGGTAAGTTTTTATCCAGAATATATTCATAACTAAATGCATATATCTGTTTACCACAAAAACTACTGACACGAAATGTGGTATGTGAGTTAAAGTCAAAGAAATAATGGAAATGTCTCCACTATCACTGCTCTGTAGGATTTAGATGGTAGAACCCACAGAGATGAATCTGATGGGTGAACACAGACAACAAAAAATATATTTTTAAAAGACTCTGGACCATACTTCGTATTGGTAAAATAAAAGTTCAAGTCCAATTGTAAAACTAACACCAGAAAAGACAACCAATAACACTATTATTAAGAAATTAATTCATTCCTGATAATAGCAAATTATATCAAAGTATTCAATTGACTTTAAATATGCCAAAGGTCATCTGATATATTAAAACTTTAATAGATATAAAAATTATGATAAATCTTGTAAAAATTCATTATCTGAATCAATAAATTTGAATTGAGACCTAGAATTATGTATTTCTTAGAAACTCCCAGGTAATACTAATGCTGCTGATCTAAGAACCACATTTACTATAACAAGTCTTTAGAATGAGGTAATAGATAAATGTAATAAAGAATAAATTGGAAATCCTGGAAATGAAATTAATAGACAGTGATATCAAACAATTCAAAGTATAGGAAGCTCTAGGCTAGATAAAGCCAAAGACAAAATTCACATTAAGGCATTCAGAGAAGATTCAGTCCACAAAGATAATGAGAAAAAATATATAAAACAAGATTTAACAGACAGAAAGGACATATTAATCCTCCAGAAGAAGCATCCTCTTCTAAATTATCATGGATAAAAAGCAGAATGAGAAACATAAAGCAAAAATTCCTAATAACTCACAAAGAAAAAGATCACTTCTAATGGAAGTATAATTATGAACCAGCAGACTTATGCTCAGCAATTAGAGGTGTCAGAAGAAGGAAAGGAAGCAAAGTAAGCATATTCTGAGAATTGTGTCCACAGATAAAAAGCAAAGGCTTTTTCAGATATATAAAACCTAAATAGTGTAATACTCATGGACCCACAGTGAAGTAATCACCAAATACTTCTGTGAGAATAAGAGAGAACCAAGTGAAGAAGTCAGGTGGAAATATATATACACATATACACATATATATATGTGTATATATATGTTTGACTCATATATATGAGTCAAAAGAATGAAAACATATACAACATATACCAGTAGGCAAATCTCTGTCTACCTAAAATGATTAATTTTTTGTGTGACCTTAACTGGACCACTAGGTGCCCAAATATTTGGTTAAACATTATTCTGACTATGTTTCTGAAAGTATTTCTAGATGAGATTAATGTTTAAATGAATATACCGAGTAAAGCCGATTTTTTCATCTGAATGTGAATGGACCTTATTCAATCTGTTGAAGGCCAGAATACAACATAAGGCAGAGTAAGGAATAATTCACTCTCTGAATGACTGTTTTCAAGCTGGGACATGGGTCTCCTGCCTTCAGGCTTGGTCTCAGATAGAACTTACACCTTCAGTTCTTCTGGTTTTTGGACTCAGAATAGGATTGGGGCTTAAACCGTCAGCTTTCCTGGTTCTCGGGTCTTTGGATCCTGATTGGAATGATATCGTTGGCTTTCCAGAGTCTTTAGCTTGCTGACTGCACATCTTGGAAATTCTCAGCTTTCATAATCAATTACAATTGAATATGAGGTGATTCTTTATATATAAATTTCTTATATGTGTACCAGTTTCTTATATATATTGCATATTTATATGTTTATATATTTTTTATATATAAGTATACATATTCTGTTTATTTCTCTGGAAGACTGATTATCTTCTACTTACTGATCTATCAATCTATCTATAAGGGTAAAAACTAAACAAATGTCTTAATTTAGTCAATTGTAACAAGTGAAATAGGAAGGGTCTGTTCTACATGAATCCTGTCTAGGTGTAGTTTTGGTTTATGAAGAAGCTAAATATATACTGATTAATGTCTATTATTATGCTTATTAATGTCTATTAATCAGTATATATTTACATTTATATATTTATATTTGTCAATTAAAAGTGTACACATTACAAAATGTACACATTAAATACATTCAGTTATTAGGCTCAATATACATGGAGAAAAAATAAAGGCATATTTTTAACAAGAAACAAGAAAGATATTTTAAGACATTACACAGTAAATAGATACCCAAAAGAGAGCTAAATAAACTCAACTATGATCATTATCATTAAAATGCAATGTGCTTATTATATTTAACAAAGACTATCCAATTGAATTTAAAAATACTATCTACAAGTTTGTTTGGAGAGATGCCTAAAATATAGGAGCATAAAGATTGAATAAAGAGAATAAACATAACAGAGGAGAGAGAGAGAAAGGAGAGAGAGCACCCTGATCTAAGAATATTAATAGTATTCAAAATGTAATGAATCTTCTCCTAAGGGTGTTATATAAGTAGGCATGATTATAAGAGTAACAGTTCACTGAGGATATGTAAAAATCATAAGAAGATAGCAATATAACTTTAAAATGTTTAATTCTCATTACCAGGTATATACACAAAGGAACTCAAATCAGTATGCCAAAGAAATGTCTGCACTCCCATGTTTATTGTAGCATTATTCACAATAGTCAAGATATGTGAACAACCTGTGTTGTTAACAAATGAATGGATTTAAAAATGGGATATATATACTCAATGAAATACTGTTCCACACTTAAAAACAGGAAATTCTGTCATTTGGGACAACATGGATGAACCCAGTGGTCATTATGTTAAGTGAAATAACCCACACATAGAGAAACAAATGTTATGTTATCTCACTTATATGTAAGATAGAAAACAGTAGCACTCTTAGAAAGCAAAACGGTGGACACAATAGGCTTAGGGAGAGGGGTGAAACGGAAAGGGGAGTTGTTGTTCAATAGGTACAGTTATAGTTAGATAAGAGGAATCAGTTGTGGTATTTCATTGTACAACAGAGGAGCTGTAGTTAATAATATTGTTTTCTATATTTTAAAATTGCTGGAATAAAGTATTTTGAATATTTGCACCACAAATAAATGATGAATGTTTGAGATGATGAGTATGCTAATTATTGTGATTTGGTCATTACAAAATGTATACATATACAGAAACATCACATTGGACCTCATAAATATGCATAATTTATATTTGTCAATTAAAAGTAAAATTTAAAATAAAATATTTAGCCAGGCACGGTGGCTCACAACTATAATTCCAGCACTTTGGGAGGCCGAGGTGGGTGGATCACCTAAGGTCAGAAGTTTGAGACCAGCCTGTCCAATATGGTGAAACTCTGTCTCTACTAAAACTACGAAAATTAGCTGGGCGTGGTGGTGGGTGCCTGTAGTCCCAGCTACTCTGGAGGCTGAGACAGGAGAATTGCTTGAATCCAGGAGGCAGAAGTTGCAGTGAGCCGAGATCACGCCACTGCACTCCAGCCTGGATGACAAGAGTGAGAGTCCACCTCAAAAAATAAAAATAAAAAATAAAACAATAAAAATAAATAAAATAAAATAAAATAATTTAAAATTCCATAGAATTATAAGGCAAAGTTTTTAACATAGCTATGATACTTGCAGATTTTAATATATTTCTTAAAATTTTAGATAAATTTGATAGAATGTTAATAAGGATATTGAATATTTGACAACACAGTTAATCCATCTGATCTAACATGGATGTGAACCCCTGACACACATCAGAAGACATACATTCTTTTCAAGGACACATGAAATATATTTAAAATGGATGATTATGTATTTACAAAGAAAATCTTAAAAAGACAATAATTTTTATCATAGAAAAAGCAATGCAATGAAATATCAAGTTTTTAATCAGAAAAAAATTCATTTGAAAAATATAATGTGCATTTCTAAATCAATTGTAAACAGAAATCCATATGAGAAATTATAAGTATTTAGAACTCAATAAAAATGAATGTAATATATGTTTAAAATTTTGTTAGATTTGGTCAGAGTCTTGATTAGAGGCAAATTATAGTGGTAAATGTATGAGTTAAAGAGGAAGAAATCATGAAATTAAATTAGTTAAATATTGTAATTCATGAAAATAAAAAATATGGAGTAAACAGAAACATAGAAAGTAAATGATAAATATCTGATATTAATAAAACAGAGATATTAAATCTTGGGAGAAGGAACCATAGCGATAATAAACAAAACCAAAATATAATTCTTTGAAAAACTAAGATACAAAATGATTCATCAAAGCAAACTAGAAAAAGCGTAAAGAAGCAAAACAACAGAGTTAGCTGGGTGGAAGTTGTTTAAAAATCTTAAAACTATGAAATGATAGGATACTTGAAAAAGAGATAGGGATATTTCAAAATATATTATCAGTTAATATTTATGAAATATAGAACCATTAGTTGAATCAGTGGCCAAAAAACATTTCTTCAAAAAGTTTTAGAAAATATCTGGGCCATATAGCTTTGAATGTTTAAAAAAATAAATCTTTCAACAAATAGATAATACTTACTGTATTAAAGCTGTTCAAAGAATAGAAAAAAAGGAAGTACTCCAAAACACATTTTATGAGACCTGCGTAACCTCGACGACAAAACCGGATAAAATTAGAACCAGAAAATGCAATTGTAGAACAAATTTATTTGTGAACATAGATGTAGAAAGCATGCACACCGTTACCAAGTTGAAACCTGCATTGTTTTTATATAAATTAAATCACATTTAAAGTAAATCATATTTAAATTTGTTTTGTTCTAGCAATAGCAAAGAGCTTTAGTATAAACAAAATGACAGTATATTTATACATTTAAAAATAACAAGATAATCTCAGTTGTTGCATTGAAATATTTGGTAAAAATGCAGGTATTACTCATGAATAAAAGCAAAGACAGAAACAAAACACTTAGCAAATCATATCTTGAATGTTCCTCAACCTGATAAAAATATATTTAAGAACCCGCATTACATATTATTATCTTTATTGATGAATCTTTAGTGATATTGCAAAATCCTGTAACGGTACTCAATTCAAACTACAAATCTTAGCAATTTGTGATGTCCCTTGTAATAAAGTGGAAGTGGTCAGAGTACACACAAGGGATAATTTGACAAGGCAGGCTGTCAGGTCACTTAGCTTTATTGAATAAACACACACACACATACACATACACATATACACATTAAATATATTGTATATATATTGTAAATATAAGTATATGTACATTATATATATTATATATGTAAGTCTTCGGAGGCAGAGTCTTGTTTTCCTTGGGCTCAGTTGAATCTAGCAAAAGATGTTTAGCTGTTTCTCTACACATTCTCATGCCAATAGTTTTAAGCTGTCTGCAATGTTCTTTCTCTTACATTACGCATTGGGAGAACATTTAAAGAGAGGACAGTCATGTATATATGACTAAAAGAACATTGCAGACAGCTTAAAATTATTGGCATGAGAATGTGTAGAGAAACAGCTAAACATCTTTTAGTAGATTTAATTAAGCCCAAGGAAAACAAGAATCTGCCTCAGAAAACTATTGCCTCCCTAACATCTACACATCTTTTTCACATATATTCCTGATTGTAGTTGTAGTAGTTTAGGTCCAAACAGTTACTCAATTTTTTTTGCTTTTTTTTTAAATTTCAGCACAGCTGAAAGATTTATTTCATTGCATAGTAGGAACAGCCAACAATTACTATTTAATATTCTTTCAAATATTCCTTTAAAGCGTGTACACTTGTGCTATTAACTTCCTTGGTATTTATAGATTTATATTTTGAGTTTATTTAAATTTATTTCATGAAATTTTCATAAAGGTTAAAACTGTCTCATTTATAAATATTTAAATAGCTACTAGATATCCCTGGTAAAAACAGATATCACATGGATGGAATACGGTAAAATGATTGCTTTACTTTCTTATCAGGAAATAATAACATAAAAAATCAAAACGTTTATGTAAAATAACATTATAATTACTGTGTTTATTTAACTATGATCCTGTGATACTGCTCTGTTGCGCGTTTGACATTGAGGCATAAGACTTGGTTTCTTCCAATGTCTTTACAATTACTCCAACAATAAAAATAGTCGTTAAATAAATTATATCTCACACATTCAATAACTTTTTAGAGTGTTCAAGAACTTCGGAATTGATACATATAAAGTGTCAGATTCTTTACAATTCATTATAGTGAGACACCTTAAACGCATTGTTTTTACGTATTAGAAGTATATTAAATGTTTTTGTTCTATTACTAGAACCCATTATTTTTTAAACGATCACTATATGAATATTTTAGTAGTTATATGTTACACTTGAAAGTTTTGTTTTCTATGCACTTTAAAAATATATCATCTTTTTTATATTCCCATAGTAAATTAAAATCAAATATATTTCTCATTTATTTCTTGCCAGCATCTAATAAAAATATTCCTTTAGCCCATGCAGATATTAAACTGGAAAGTTTTATTTTCTTTTGCCCAATTATTTTTTTAAAATTTTGTACTTTATAGTAGTTTCACATGGTGTTACAATCTTGCTATGGCATGAATCTCGAGGTTATTGTTTTCTCTTATTCATTTACTCTCATCTGCTGAGAAGAAATTCTTATATTTCTGCTGCAACCTATTGCATTTGCACCTTTTAAAAGCTTGTTTTGCACTACTTTGTTGAATACTTTAACCATTTATTTACCATATGTAGTTTTGGAAGGAATAATAAAAAAAAATTCCCCCCTCAATGGTTTGAATCAAAGTCACTATTTTAAGTTTCCTTAATTTTACTTTCATATTTATTCCAAAGGAGTTGTTCTAAAATTAGTCTCACTGATATTGTACTTAATATAATATTTTTAAGAATAATCTTTACAGAGATAATTAAAATGGTTATGTTTCCAAAATTGTTTTATTTTTAATTTTATGGGTACGTAGTAGGTGTACATATTTATGGGATACATGAAATGTTTTAATAAAGGTTTGCAAGGTGAAATAATCATATCAAGGAGAAGAGGGTATCCATTCCCTCAAGCATTTATGCTTTTGGTTACAAACAATTCAGTTATACTCTTAGTTATTTTAAAATGTACAATTATTATTGACTGTAGTCACCCTGTTCTGCTATTAAACAGGAGGCCTTATTCAGCCTTTCTGATTTTTTTTTTTTGTACCTGTTAATTATTCTCCTCTTCTTCCCAGCTCCCTACTACCCTTCTCAGCCTCTGGTAACAACCCTTCTACTCTCTCTGTTAATTAATTCAACTGTTTGATTTTTAAATCCCACATGAAAGTGAGAAAATGCAATGTTTGCCTTTTTGTGCCTGACTTATTTCACTTAACATCATGATCTCCAGTTCCATCCATGTTGTTGCAAATGACAGGATCTCATTCTTTTTCAGGGCTGCATGGTAGTCCATTGTGTATATGTACCACAATTTCTTTATTCATTCATCTGTGGATGGACACTTAGGTTGTTTCCAAATTTTAGCTATTGTAAATAGTTGCTGCAACACACATAGGTGTGCAAATATCTCTTTGATATACTGATTTCCTTTCTTTTGGGTACATACCCAGCATTGGGATTGCAGGATCATTGGTAGCTCAAGTTTTGTGTTTTTGAGGAACCTCCAAATGGTCCTCCATTGTGGTTGTACTAATTTACATTCCCACCAACAGTGTAAAAAGTTTCCCTTTTCTTCACATACTGACCAGCATTTGTTATTGCTTGTCTTCTGGGTAAAAGCCATTTTAACCGGGGTGAGATGATCGCTCACTGTAGTCTTGAATTTGCAATTCTCTGATTGTGATTTTAAGCACTTTTTCGTATACCTATTTGCCATATGTATGTCTTTAGGGAAATTGCTAAGCAAATCTTTTGCTCATTTTTCATCAGATTATTAGGTTTTTCTCTATAGAGTCGTTTGAGCTCCTTATATATTCTGGTTATTAATCCCTTGTCAGATGGGTGGTTTGGAAATATTTTATTCCATTCTGTGGGTTGTCTCTTCACTTTGCTGGTTGTTTCCTTTGCTGGGCAGAAGCTTTTTAACTTTATGTGTCCATTTTCGCTGTGGTTGTCTGTGTTTTTGAAGTATTACTCATAATTTTTCCGCAGACCAATGTCTTGGAGATTTTCCCCAATGTTTTCCTGTAGTAGTTTCATAGTTTGAGGTCTTAGATTTAAGTCTTAAATCCATTTTGATTTCATTTTTGTAAATGGCAACAACTTTGATGAATTTATCAGTTCTAATATTTTTTCTTATGTGTGCCTGTGTGATGTCTTTAGATTTTTCCAAATATAAGATCATATCATCAGCAAACAAGACAATTGGAATTTTTCCTTCCAATTTTGATGCCCTTTAATTCTTTCTCTTGTCTGATTGCTCTAGCTAGGACTTCCAGTGCTATGTTGAACAACAGTGTTGAAATTGAGCATTCTTGTCATGTTCAGATTTTAGAGGAAAGGCTTTCAGGCTTTCTCCATTTAGTAAACAATGATTAAATTTGAAGAAAATGTGAAGGCTTTTGAATAAAATTTACTTTAACATTATAGGTATAAATTTACTATACAGTTATATTCTTAGCTCAAGTTTTCCCAGATTAATTGTACTAATTTGCAAAATACTGACATTTAACAGTAAAAATATTAAAAAAGGGAAAGAAAAAATCTTATTTATAGAATAATGCTAATTAAATATTTAGAAGAAATGGTAAAAATAGAAACATCACCATTTAACAATCATCATAATAAAAACTAAGGAAAAATTCATTAGTCAATGTGAAGTAACTAGATTATAGATGCCAAGATATTAAAAAAGCCTGAAATTATTGCCTCACAAATTACCAATTAATGACAAAAGAAACAGAAATAATTTTATAATAAAAATAGTTTGTGAATAATACCTTAATATAACCAATTATGGAGCCATTAGAAAATTACCATTAGCTATTTATTCTTCTTAAAGATGATATTTTATTGCAATAGAATGATGACTTTTTCTCTCTAAATAATTGCTCTCTCTCTAAATATATATACGAAATGAGGTGATATAAAAAGGGAACCTATTTTCAATCCAAATAAGTATTTTTTCTTCAACACTAAATATAGCTTGTTAAAAATAAACATCTGTCAAGTAACATTTTTTCTTTTTATGAGATTATTTTTATTAGTAAAGAAAGATTAAAAGTCATGATCTCATAAATTAGAAGGATTTAGACTTTATAAAATTTTAGAAAAAAGTAATACGTTATTATATAATATATAGATATTTATCAAATAGATAAACATTCATTGAGAATGTGTGTGGTTTACAAAAGTCTCTGAACTTTTCATTTCTAAACACATTCTTTGTGGGGCTTGAATTCTCAGTTCTGTGGCATTGATGTGCCTCTAAATTGATACAACAACTGAAATTTTATTAATATATATTTTTAATGAGAAACTAATATGTAGAAGGCAAATGCTGAATAAACTTTTTATATTCAAAGTTTATAATCTAGTAGATTGGTTAAGATAAACATCCCAAACTTATAATAAAGATCAAAGTCAATCAAAAGCTATTTTCTCCCTGTTGCTTCACTAATATATAGTTTCTGCTTTTACCATAAAATCCCAATTCCTTATATGAGGAGATGGTGCTTAATCTCAGATTATGGTTTGAAGTAGAACGACAAAACAGTATCAATAGTTTGCTCATTTTTGTTGTGGTTTAGTATTCAGTTATATGAATATATGACAATTTGGTTATCAGCTCACCTTTTAATGGAAATTTAGATTGTTTTCATTTATTATGAATAAAGTCACTATGAACAATCATGTAAAAAGTTGAAAACTTTTTGTAACCACTTGATGGGGGGAAAAAGTTGAGTTCAAATACCTCTGCCCAGTGACACAGCATGGAAACATCAATAACAAATAGAGGGGGAGTATTGACATTTTTCTAATAATAAAGTTAAATCATATTTTCATAGCAGGAGCTACCACACATTTTATGAACAGATAGAAAAATACTTCTCTATGTCATAGAGATTTTACAAGGTAGTGCATCTAAGGCTGAGTGTTTCACTTTAATGTTTGTCAATGTGCTATTTAATTTAATTTTTATCTAATTCCCAAAATATCAGGAAGAATATGAGCTATCATGCTGACAAGGATATTTTTGAAGAGCCAGGATTTGGAATGCCCTTCCCCGTCCTGAAATGTTGTGTGCATCTGAAGTCCCAAGTGTTGTCTAGTGCTGCTATATGGCACAGTATTTTTTTTTGGAATGTGTATTTCAGATAGGTTGACAAATATTACCGAGAGCAGGGACCTAAAGCTTAGGATAAGATAAAGCCATGTGTGTAAGGGATAAATTTCATGAAAGGAGAGCCCAGATTTATAGCCAGCTGTTTGTAAAACTGATGCCTTAAGAAGGAAAGGAGAGGATACTTGTCAATATGGTGTACTGAACTAATGAGTGTAGGTCCTACACACTGAAAAACTCAAAAACTCCAGGAATCATGTTTTAATATATATGATTAGGCTCAAAAGAAATGACAACGGAATCAATTCTAAGGTGCAAATAAAAAGAGGGTAAAGCAGAATTGTTAGATCAAAATATTTCAATTTGTTTTAAAAAGATGGCCATGCCATAGATCTTCACATTTAGCTAGAGGGAGATGAAACTGAGTATCTTGCAGAAAATCATTGGTGAGGAAATGCTAACTCTGCTTCTAAATGAGACTCAATTTTTACCCCAATGTCTTGGATATGAAGTAAGGAAGCAGGAGGCTTATAAGGATATGACTCTATGCTTAAATTGCCAATAAGTTATAGAAACTACAAATTAAAAATTAATGTTTTAAAATGGTCTGAATTTAGACAATCCATATGGGTTACAAAACAAAAATAAAATGTTTTATAGGAAAGTTTCCATATGAGGTATTTCAAATATGACAGAAAACAACTTTCATGGTATATACTAAAGAGCTGACAAATAACTAAAGATAATACAGAACTGTGAAAGAGACTTTAAAATAAGCATGTATAAAGTGATCACACTGAAAAATGAACTTGAACCTGAAAGGAAAAAAAAATACATTAAAAACGGGCATATTAAGAACTAGAAATTCTATATACATGAAAATATAGTCATTGAGTTAAACAAAATATTAACAAATAGACAAAATTAGTTATGAAAATTCTTTTAAGACAGAGAAAATGAACTGGAAGTAAGGTGGAAGACCTGAGGAAAGAAAAGCAAGTCTTTGAATTTGGGCTTGGCAACAGAAATAATCACACGTAATGTTTTAGTCTATTTGTATATTCTTTTTGTGGACTGTGTAGTCAATTTAGAACAGTCCTAAAATGTTTTACTCCTGTGATTTTATTTTCCTTAATTATTTGCACCACTTCCAAAACTGTACATTTGACAAACTTATGCATTGCTACTGTGGCCACTAAAATTGTAGGGGCATCAAGGAAAGTGAGCCTGTCTACCTTGAAATTGTTACTGGTGTCTTTACAGAGGTATCATTATCTCTTTGAGGATTCTTTCGAAGTATTTGCCTTGAATGGAATAACTCATCCCCGAGATAGAAGCAGAGAATAAGAACACGTAACTCAAAACAGTATGTCTGGAGTGGCGTCAGACGAATCACACAATTCCAGTATATTTTATAAGACGATGACTTTAGAACACTAGAATAGGGAAAAGAATTTTGGTTACAGTATAAGATGAGTCCCATTTAAAAAAAGTTATAGGGTTGTATGGAAGTTTAACGATGGAATGTTCATGTAAGCATGAGTTCCTATGGATATTTTATTTTTAGCATTTGACATAAACATTGAAGAAAGTGTAAAACGTTGACAAAAGGAGATAGAAATAATCTTATGCAAAAAAAGAAATGCCACAAGCAATGTCACATAATCTGACTTGGAAAGAGGGAACAGTGCTCTTTACTGGATACTGAAAGAAAAAATGGGGTGTTAAACTAGAAAAGTAGAGGTGCAATTGGAGATATTATAAGATATTTTGAAATAAGGAGTAAATATTAGAAGAAAAATCTAATAAACCCGTAAGAATTAAAAGTTGATCATGGAATACAGAATAAGAAAAACAGCCAATTAGATCTACAGTTTATAAAAATAAGGACAAAAATTGTGATAAAAAGGAATTTAAAAACGGACTCTCTGATGAATTAAAAAAGAACAGATATTCAAGGTATGAGGGGTTATTGTCAAATGCTGAGATGTTTTATTGAAAAGGAGTGAAAGTGGGAAAGGAGTTTAGTGGAATATATTAAAGCAAAGGGATATTATTGAATTTAACCATTGGATGCCTATTGTTGATCTTTAATAGAGTGCTTTTTGAAGTGATAGTGGAATTTTCAGTTTTCAGAGTTAAAATGGCATGCCAATTGTCATCTAAAAATACATTCCCCGAGTCTTTTTGGGAATATGGCTGCATCTAGCTGCTGTCGAGTCTAGAAAATGTCATTCTTAATGTATTCATGCCACTGTATTTTGAGTCTTCTTGCTATTGCAACCTGAACTGTATTCTAACTAAAGCAGATATTAGTATCACTGGAGGGTTGGTCCTGTGAGAGAAACTGAAAATATGTGACATTAGAATAGTACTCAGGCAGTATAGATGGGTAAGGTTGGAAAGCTGGTGACCCCTGTTATGCCAGTATAGCTGATAAATGATTGTCTTTGAAAAGGTAACTAAGCCACGTGTTCGTTAAGACAATCAGGTGACTCTTGAGCCTATATTTTTGAGGAAATCATTACAAAGATCCATATATGTAACTATATATTGCTTGTTTCTTGTTGCTTTATGCAAATTACTACAATAAAGAGAACCTCAGATAAGATCTGACTTACTTTCAAAACAAAATGAAGGGGAACGTCCAAAAATATGGGGCTTTGCAGGATGGCAATATCCAAATCATTTTTTTACTCCCCTAAAACAGAAAGATAAAAGTGTCAGTCTAAAAACATGTATTGAGACTTCTGATTAAGATTTCTAATTCATAAGGTATCTAAGTTTGTAGCAAACATCAGATTTGGAGTAATGTCTTTCACTCCCATGTATTGTGTCAGAGATCTTCAAGTTGCCTCAAATCAAAATAAATTAGAAATAGGCACAGACAAGAAAATCACAAGGCAGGCTTAGGAAGTATGTCCATAAAATAACGCTGTGATTTTTTCCCTGGCATATTACTACTGAGGGGAAGCAAATAGGCCATGGGTCTAAAAATTTTTGAGAGCAATTACAAAGAAGTCACAAGATTGGCCTAAAAGAATTGATTGCTTATCTCTAAAACAATTCTCGGGCTCCCAGAACTGCACCTGCAAAAAGTAGTTTGTGTAAGTTTGCCTCCAAGGAGAATATAGAGTCATTCTTCAGATGCAGCCACAGAAGCTAATGAACACAATGATGGACCTCCCAGAAGGCAGAGCCATGTGCCATGGAAGACAGAGGACGAGATCATTTTTCTCACAGCTCAGAATCTGAGTCTACCCAATGAATTTACTCAACTTTCAACAGTCAGCCTTTATTAGTCCTTCCCAGAAAGACATCATTGTTATGTGCTGACTGACCTGTTTCCCATTCTATTTTCTGAATGAATTATTTTTAACTGCAGTAATTTTATTTCTGTTCCACTCTCATACATTATTCTCATTAGCAACTTCAGACCCAGGCAAGAAGGGGTGCTGCCTTGGACTCCGTATTTTGGCAAACTCAATTCTGTCCTTCCCCAGTCCAACCCCAGTTTTCAAGGTAAGAGTTGCACAGGCCAAAGGGCGGTGATGCCTGTGTCTAGTTGAAGCATAGGCTCCACTTCTGGGCCATGCTTTGAATGCCTAATAGTTCATGGAGCCCTGCTCGAATAGACCCTAATTGGCTTCCAGGTATTTTACAGACCTTCTACCCATGTCATCCTCCTGAAAATTGCTGGCCTTAACTTAAATCCAACAACTGGCTAAGGGCAGCATTGTAGTTTGGCTTGCAGATTTGGGTGTAACCCAATTAATCAGAAGAGAAGAGAGTGAAGAGAAGAGAGGGTCATGGTTACAAATTCAGAGCTAGGGTTATCTTTCCTTGTGTTTTCATATATTCTAGGATGGAAAAACAAGAATCTGAGAATTTTGGAGTTGCCAACGTAAGTGAATAGAATGTATTATATTTAACAGTCTAATTTGCTTGGTTTATATATTTTTACTTTTATTTATTTTTTTTTTTGAGAAGCTGGATTGCAGTATCACGACCTGGGCTCAGTGTAACTTCCATCTCCCAGGCTCAAGAGATCCTCCCGCCTCAGCGTCTCGAGTACCTGGGACTACAGGAACGTGCCACCATGCCTGGCAAATTTTTTATTTTTTTGTAGAGACGGGGTTTCACTATGTGGCTCAGGCTGGTCTCAAACTCCAGGACTCAAGGGACCCACCTGCCTAGGCCTCCCAAAGTGCTGGGATTACAGGCATGAGCCACCACACCAGGGCTGTATGTAATTATTTAATAGTGTTTGTCTTAGCCATATATCAGGTTGTTTATAAACAACAGAAATTTATTTCACACAGTTCTGTAAGCTGGAAAATCTACAATTAAGGTGTCAACAGATTTGATGTCCGGGGAGGGCCCTCTTTCCCATAATGACACCCTCTCACTCTGTCCTCACAGGGTGAAAGGGGTTAGTTAGCTTTTTGAGGTCTCTTTGTAAGGGCACTAATCCCATGCACAGAGGCTCTGCCCTCCTGATCTAGTCACCTCCCAAAGGCCCCACCTCCTAATAGCATCACACTGAGGATTAGGTTTTAATGTATAATTTTTGGAGGGACACAAACATTCAAACAATTGCATAGGTATAGGATATGTAAGACTACATTTGTAATATTTGTATTGCCCCCCAAATATTGTCACATACCAAAATATGACAGATTATTTTTCTATTAGTTTATAAGTTGCCAGGATATAGGATCTGTGATTGAACCTAATAGAGAGGGATGCCCATTAACCACAGATTCTGAGATTTGTGATGGAAGAAGTAATAGGATAGGACCTCGGGCTTTGTCCTTTGGCAGAAGAATGAGTTCACTTTGTTGGAAGCAGAGTGTGCACTGATAAATGGTTGCCATAGGACGGACTCTGGCAGCCTACCAGTTATTCCCTTCAAATCTTTTCCCCTCTTTTTTTCTGGGCACATGGTTACAGAGCTGTGAACAATTTCGGTTGTCCTCACACGTATTAGCCATGTGAAGCTCTGTAATAAGTTCTCACCAATGGAATATGAACAAAGTAATGTGTTAAAAGAAGATTAAAAGGTTAAAAGAAGATTTCTTACTCTGGTCTTGCTCACTTTTCCTTTCTTGCAGACTGAAATGTAGATATGGTAGAGGTGCAGCATCAGTCATGCTGATGAAGACAACATCCATGGGATTGATGGAGGAAGAAAACGGACTCAATAAAAATTCACAGAGAAAAGCTGCCTTATGTGTGTGAGACAAACTTCACTCTTTAAGCTATTACATTTCCCTCCCCCCCACCCCAGTAGTTTAGCCTTTAGTCTAAGAAAACTGCTTAGAAAAATATGGGCTTATTGTTACTCATTTAAAGTGGGCATATGAGTTATTATGGGCAAATGAAGTTATTATGATAAGCACAAACTACTTGTTTATCTTTCATTAGAGTAGCTAAGGGACAGAATGTGTAGACAGAACTCAGTTATAATGTCATTTTTTTTTCATATAACTCCTCTCATGCTTAGGAAGTAAGATATTAATTAGAATTCTAGGAAAAGTCAGATTTATGTAGTCATTTGGAACCTTATGAATATCTTCAACTTTCAGAAAATAATATTACGTATATACACACACACAATAGTATATAGAAAATTTATTATAGTGTATAATATAGGGTTTATGCATAGTACATAGTATACAGATTATATAGAGTATATAAAGTATATGGCATATAGAGCATTTACAGTAATCCTGTATATTACTTTTCATGTATTCATTAATTTTAATATCTATTTCAATTTACTTTTCATACATTCACAACATTTATGTTTTCTAGAACTAAAGTTTCCATTTTTGCAATTCACAGAATAATAAAATTGCCTAGTTGTTTTAAAATTAGGTAGAAAATAGTAACTTATAAGAAACTACCTAGAAGCATATCATTAACTTTATGAATGTATAAATGAGTTTGTCATTTGCTAGAAGCCAATGAGACACATGCTTGGTGTCTAATTTGTCAAGCATCACTTTTTGAAAATCTTAAGCAGAGACATCTTCTAAATCTGAGTCATAGACCAAGTCTCAGTCTCTTTCTCTCTCTCTCTATATATATATAAAATATATAATATATAAATATATAAATATATAATATATAATACACACACACTGTTAGGATCAGTTGGTTTATATGTTTTTAAGTCATGTATTTTTTAACTGAACTTCTGTCTAGATGTTCTATCCATTATTGAAAGTGAGGTATTCAAGTCTCCATCTATTAATATAGAACGATCTATTCTTACCTTCAAGTTTGTCAGTACTTGCTTCATATTATTTTAGGACTATGTTGTTTTGAGAATATATGTTTATAATTACATTTTCTTAATGAATTGACACTTCTTAAATTATATACCTCCCTCTTCCTTATATATCAGTTATAAAATTACTTTGATATTACCACCATAGCTCTCTTTTTGGTTGATATTGTTATGGAATATCTTCTTCTATCCTTTAACTTTCAATCTGAGTCTTTAGATCTAATGTGAGTCTCTTGAAGTTGTGTCATTTTTAGAATTCACTCTATTTTGCCTTTGATTGAAGAGTTTGATACATTTCTATTTCAAGTAATCATTAATTAAAAAAGGGCTTCTGACATTTTGCTGTTTTTTTCCTACATAACTATGTTTTTTGCTCTCATTTTCTCTATTATTACCTTTTTTGCTTCTGTTTGCTTTTAGAAGAGTTTGAAAATAGGGTGCTAATTAATTCCCTTCTTTTGTTTTCTGTGTATTATTTTGTGGATATTTTCTCTGTGCTTATTATAGGTATAATATTCAAAATCCTATATTTATCACAATGTACTTTGAATTAAAGTTAACATCCCCAGCATGCAAATACCCTACTCCTATGTAACTTCACTCCATTTTATGTTGTTTCTCTTATAAGTTACACATTTCTACATTTTATGCTCAGAATTATAATGATTTTGATAGTTATTTTGATATTGTTTCTGATAGAAATTAAGAAACAGTTATAAATAAAAATACACAATAATACTGGCTTTTATATTTAATTACATATTTTGATAATTTCAAGTATTTATAGTTTTGTTCTCAAACTGTATTTTCTGCTTGCTCAAATCTTCTGTCTTTTAAAATGTTATTATAATTTTAGCTCCAGAATTTATGTTTAGTTCTTTTTGGAACTTATTTCTTTCTTTCATTGTGTTTTGTTTGTGCATCATTTTCATGATTTCTTTTAGTTCTTTATGTTTTTACTTTTATGTTTTTCTGTAAGGACAGTTATGTACCACATAATGATACTTCAGTCAATGGGGGACCAACCACATTTATGATTGTCCTCCCATAGGATTATAATATTGTATTTTTACTGTACTTTTCTATGTTTACACATGTTTAGATACACAATACTTATCACTGTGTTACAGTTGCCTACAATATTTAGTACAGTAACATTAGGTACAGGTTTCTAGCCTAGGAGCAATAGGCTACACAATATAGTCTATATATATAGTACACTATACCATCTAGCTTTGCCTAAATACAATCTGATGTTTGCACATTGACAAAATTGTCTAATAATGCATTTCTTAGGATATATTCCCATTGGTTAGTAACATATAACTGTATATTTAAAACCTTTCTAGTAAATCCAATGTCTGGACTTCCTCAGGGACAGTTTCTGTCAATTTATTTTGTTCTGTTACATGGGCCATATTTTCCTATTTGTCAGCCTTGTGATTTTTATAGAAACCTGGATATTTGGGTATTACTGTGTGGTAGCTTGGAGATTCTCTCCTTTCCTCAAAGTTTGTTATTTTCTGGTTGAGACTGTAGTAGAAGTCTGTTTAATTACTTTCTAACCTATTTTTGCAGACTATTCCATTTCTCGTGTGATAACTGACATGTCTGTTCTTTAGCTTGTGTTCAGCTATTGTACTGACATTTTTTTGTTTTTATTACCAGGGTCTAAAACAAACAAGCAAGCAAACAAAAAATGCCTCTCCCAATATTTGAGATTAGCTCTGTGCCATAGACACAGACATTTAGCCAGACTTGTATTAAGTCTATTGATTAGCCTGAGATAAAAGCTCTGGGTCTTGTTGAGCATGTGTCTTGCCCTGGACATATATGTGGCTTTCGTAATTCCCTTGTACGCATAGATGCTTTTGAATGTCTTAATTATTCAAAGAAACTCTCCCCTAGCTGTTCCTCCTCAGCCTTAGTAGTTTATTACATGTCTGGAACATAATATTTTGTCCCAGGCATTTTTGATTCATTAGATCATCTTGTAGTTTTTTGTTTGTTTGCTTGTTTGAGACGGAGTTTCGCTCTTTTTGCCCAGGCTGGATTGCAATGGTGTGATCTTGGCTCACCGCAACCTCTGCCTCCTGGGTTCATGCGGTTCTCCTGCCTCAGCCTCCCAAGTAGCTGGGATTACAGGCATGCACCACCACGCCCGGCTAATTTTGTGTTTTTAGTAGAGACACGGTTTCTTCATGTTGGTCAGACTAGTCTCGAACTCCTGACCTCAGGTGATCCGCCCGCCTCGGCCTCCCAAATTGCTGGGATTACAGGAGTGAGCCACTGCCCTGGCCCATCTTGTGGTTTTTTTGAATGATGCTCATTCTTTTTCCAGCCTGAGTTCTGGATTAAGTGAAAGATTGATGATCATCCTGTCTCAATCCTTCAAGGAGTCTTCAAAGAGTTTATAGCAGGCATGCACAATAATTTGCAAATGAAGTTTGTTCTACTCTTTTCAGTCCCAGGAACCAAGGTCCTACATTGGGAGCATAAGCTACCTTCAAGACTGTTACCACGCTGTAAAGGGGGTGGAGCAAGGGAAAGCAAAAATATCACAATTATTTTTATTTCTTATATCAGCTATGTTTTTCTTGAGTCAGCATTTGCTTTGTTGCTTCGTTGCTGCATTTCTTGCTGTAAATCTGGAACTATTTTTTTAAAATTCTAATGAGGTTGGATCCGACTGGTTACAGTTATTTTTCAATGTTTTTGTGGAGAGATGATAGTTAAATCTGGCCATTCCATTTTGCTGAGGTCATCTTATCTCTAAATATGTCTCCCTAATCCTAATACAGGATATTGCAAGAAAAGGACAACTTGGCTCTAGAATCAATGCATTAACATGTCATTGGAATTGACCTCGCCAAAAGATGCCTCCCTAAATCCACAAGAACCTCCTTGTTTGAACACAGGTAGGCACTTAGAATTTTGTGTTATATTTTTGACCCACAGGTTATTTAGAAGAGTGTTTGTTTAATTTGAATATATTTGTGGATTTCCAGGGGACCTTTTTGTTGATGGTTCTGATTTTATTCCACTTTGTTTGGAGTACATTCCTGATTGTTCTCTACTGCTTTGCATTTATTCATTCTGTTTAATGCTTGGCATTTGATCTATTCTGGAAGATGTACCATGAGTATTTGGGAAGAATGTGTACTCTGTTGTTGTTGGGTCAAGTGTCCAATGCATATTTATTAGGTCTTGTTGATTGTTAACTTTACTACTGCCTTGTTAATCTTCTTCATATTTGCTCTAAACATTATTAAAAGAAGGACATTGAAGTCTCCAATTATTGTGGAAATGTCTTTTCTCCCCTCAGTTCTGTCACTTTTGCTTAGTGTAGTGTTATTGCTTTTTAGGTACATATATATTCATAATTGTAATCTATTTCTAATGAGTTGATTATTGTATGATTATCAAATATCCCTCTTTTTCTTTTGGTAACTGTTTTGGTGTTACTTTATTTGATATTGGTATAGCCACCAGATTTCTTGTGTTGCCAACATGAAATATTATATTCCATTATTTTACTTTTGATTTTTTGTATGTTTAAATATAAATTGTGTTTTGTATAGAAAACATACAGCTGGAACTTTTTATAAATTTAATTTGACAATTTCTGCCTTTAGGTTGGATTTTTAATTTGTTCACATTTAATATCATTACTGACAAGGTTTGGGATACAGATGTATGCAATTTTGCTGTTTCTTGTATGTCTCATGTTGTTATCTTTTTTTTTTTACTGCTTTCTTTTGCATTGAGCATACATTTTCTATTGTAATGTTTAATTTATTTAATATCTTACTCTATTTAAAAAAATGATTTTCTTAGTGATTTTTCTAGCGTTTACAATTTACAGCTTAACAGAATCTACTTTATATTAATACTAACTTAATCATCATGAGATATAGAAAGTTTATTTCAATATAGTTCTATACCTTTTTCCATTTTTGTGCTATTATTGTTTTATATATTACATTTATATATGTAAAGAACCCAAACCTGCATTTTTATTATTATTGCTATACATGCATTTATCTTTTAAAGAAGCTGAATAAAAAAGGAGAGTAAATATATACTTTAAAATTTTCATATTAACCACTTTATCATTTCTGATTCTATTCATTAGCTTCTGTAGATTTAAGTTGATGCTGTTGATTCAAGTTACAGTTTAGTACAATTTTGTTACATCCCATTTAGGTTTTCTCCTACCCACCTCTTTTATTCTATTATCTGATATATTTTTAAATGCTGTAAGTCCAATGATACAATTTCATGCATGTTATTTTATATACTTGCTTTTAAAATCACTTATTAAGATAAAGGACAGGAAATATATATATATATATATATATATATATATATATATACTGTATTTTGTAATTACATAAATACTTTAATCAGTTCTCTCTTTTTTTGTTTTTAGATTTGGATTATCATACAAGGTTACTTGCTTTCAGCCTGAATAACTTCCTATTATATATTGTAAAGCCAATTTTCCAAGTAACACATTTGCTAAGTTTTATTTGGGTAATGATTTTACCATTGTTTGTAAAAGATACATTTGCTGGAAAACAATTCTTGGTTGACAGTGTTCATTGTTTCATAGCCTCTCTGCATTCTGGCCTCTTTATTTTTCACTTTTTTAATGAGCTGTCAACTGTTAGTGGAATCCCCTCAAAGGTAACAAGTCATTTATTTTTTCCTACTCCTTTAAAGATAGACCTCTTTGTCTTTTAATAAACTTTTATAATATGTCTTTGTGTGGGTATCTGTGGATTTATCCTGCTTAGAGTTTATGGAGCTTCCTGAGTGTATAGGTTTTTTTTCATCAAATTTCAAATGATTTCTGTCATTTAAAAATTTTATTTTGTTTCTCTTTGAGGTACTCACACTAGTACACTAGTTTGCTTAATGTTGTCCTACATTTCCCTCAGCTCTGTTCATTTTTGTTAATTAATGAATCTTATTTCACTTACTTTTCCTGATTTTTATTGCATAATTTCTATACATCTTTAAGTTTTTTTATTTTATTTTTTACCAGCTCAAAACTTCTCTTAAGACACTCTAATACATTTTTAACTTGGATTGTGTTTTCGTTTCCAGATTTCAATTTGATTTTTAAAAAGTAGGTTATATCTTTCTTAATACTCTGACATTGTCATTGTACTTCTGTAAGCATGAATTCTTCTAGTTTTTACAAATATTTTTAAAGTCCATTAATGTCTTTGTCTATTAAGTTTCATATGTTGGCTTTATCAGGAGTAACTTCTACTAATTTTTTTCCTGTTTATGTGGTAAAAATTTCTGTTTACTTGCAAAGCTTATAACATTTGCTTAAAACTTGACATTATAAGTAATATAATCTAGACATTATGGATGCTTACTATCACTCCTTAGCCAGGGCTAGCTTTTGTGGTGGTTTATTTATGTGCTTGTTTAGTGGATGAGATGGACTATTTTAATGTCCATGGGAAAAGTAGCTATAGTATCTCTTTTTTTCTGATATTAGTAAATATTGTGTTATCTTTTTTTGTCTTAGTCTGACTACTGGTTGATTGATTCTATTGATCACTTCAATAAACCAGCTTTTGGTTGTGTTGATTTTCTTTATTATTTTTCAATTTTTAATTTCATTTATTTCTGCTTTACTTTTTTTATTATTATTATTATACTTTAAGTTTTAGGGTACATGTGCACAATGTGCAGGTTAGTTACATATGTATACATGTTCCATGCTGGTGTGCTGCACCCATTAACTCGCCATTTAGCATTAGGTATATCTCCTAAAGCTATCCCTCCCCGCTCCCCCCACCCCACAACAGTCCCCAGAGTGTGATGTTCCCCTTCCTGTGTCCATGTGTTCTTATTGTTCAATTCCCATCTATGAGTGAGAACATGCGGTGTTTGGTTTTTCGTCCTTGCGATAGTTTACTGAGAATGATGATTTCCAATTTCATCCATGTCCCTACAAAGGACATGAACTCATCATTTTTGATGGCTGCATAGTATTCCATGGTGTATATGTGCCACATTTTCTTAATCCAGTCTATGATTGTTGGACATTTGGGTTGGTTCCAAGTCTTTGCTATTGTGAATAGTGCCGCAATAAACATATGCGTGCATGTGTCTTTATAGCAGCATGATTTATAGTCCTTTGGGTATATACCCAGTAATGGGATGGCTGGGTCAAATGGTATTTCTAGTTCTAGATCCCTGAGGAATCGCCACACTGACTTCCACAAGGGTTGAATTAGTTTACAGTCCCACCAACAGTGTAAAAGTGTTCCTATTTCTCCACATCCTCTCCAGCACCTGTTGTTTCCTGACTTTTTAATGATTGCCATTCTAACTGGTGTGAGATAGTATCTCATTGTGGTTTTGATTTGCATTTTTTTTTTTTTTTACTTCTTCTTGTTTGCATTTTAAATTGCTACTTTTAGTGTCCTAATTTAGATTACCAAGTTTTACAGGTTTTTAATTTTGTAATTATGGAGTTAATATGACACACTGCCTTCTAAACACTGATTTTTGTTGCATTACACAAACTTTAATGAGTTGTATTTTTTATTTACATTCACTTCAAAATAGTTTTAATTAAAAAATATTTTTTGCCCATTTGTTACTTATAATCGAGTTGATTAATCTACAAATATCTGTGGGTCTTCCACCTATACTTCTCTTATTGATTTACAATTTAATACCACTGTGGTTTAATAACATATGTTGAATGATTGTTATTATTTTAATTTGTAAAATAAAATTTATGGCCCAGAATGTGGTCTAATTTGGTGGGTGTTTTTTGTGAGTTTGAGCAAAATGTGTATTTTTTTTTTGGTGGATGGAAGTTTCCATAAATATCATATACATAAGGTGGACTTATAATGCCATTTATGTCCATTTCATCCTTCTTAACAGCTATTTTGAAAACTACAACTATAATAGCGGATTTGTTTACTTATGTCTTAACTTCTCTTAATTATTTGTTGTGTATTTTACCACTGTAGCTAGGTGTATACACATCTAGAATTATATCTTCTTGGAGAATTGACACTTTTATTATTATGTTGTACCTCTATTTATCTCCAATAATTTTTCTTGCTCTAAAGTCTGCTATTTCAAAATTAATGTAGTGACTCCAGCTTTCCTTTGATCAGTTTTAGCATGGTAAATGTTTCTTCATTTCTTTATTTCAAGACTATCTGACCCTTCATATTAAAAAGTACTTTTACAAATGGACATATTATTAGGTAATTTTTAATTCATTATAATAATCTCTAGTTGCTGCATCTAGACTTCACATTTAAAGTTATAAATTATGTAGTTGGCTTAATGACAGTCATGTTTATTACACTTTCTATACCTTTTCAGAGGCATATATTTATCCATTCTTTGATTTTATTGGGTGTTTTGTATAGCTTCATTTTACTTTTTCCTTTAGTATATCAGCTACACAGTTTAAAAAATATATATGTTGGTTTGCGCTAGTGTTTAAAATATTTTTAATGAATCTAATTCAACTCTTAAGTAACACTACTTGTCTTTGTGTGTAGTTTATATGTCTTATAATGGAGAGTTCCAAGTTCTTTCCTTCTGTCTCCCCTGTTATGGCACTCATCCATTTTTTTATCCATGTGCTATAATCACATGGATAATCACACAACACATTTCAACTTAATATTAATACTTTTAAAAACAGTTATTAAGATCAATAAGAATAAGAAAAAATAATTTCCTTCATCTTCATTTATTTCTTCTCTGATATTTTTTTCTTCATGTAAAATGTTTTTTTCTGACTTACATCATTTCCTCATGCCTCATGTCTATGGATATATTTTACCAATCAAGTTTGCTGGAAAACAATTCCTTCTGTGTTTGCTTGTCTAAGAAATCATTTATTTCTCCTTCACTTTAGAAAGTTAGTTTAGCTGGACATAGAATTTTGAATTCTATTTTTCTTTTTGCTTTCTCTCTCTATTTTTCTCTCCTTTTCTTTTCTTTCTTTCAACTTTACATGTTTGCTCAACTGCTGGCTTGTATTGTTTCTGACAAAACATCAGCATTAAAGCTTATCTTTATCCCTTTAAAACTAAAGTATTTTCATCTTGTGCCAGTATCTTTCAAAATTTTGTGTCTTTTTTTTCTGAAGTTTGAATATGCTATGAATAGGAATAGTATTTTTTGATACATATTCTGCTTTGATTTCTCTGTGCTTCCTGGAACTGTGGTTTGGTGTCTGTCATCAATTTTGAAAAGGAGTTCTCACCTATTAGCATTTTACGTATTTTTTTTCTGCTTTGTTCTGTCTTCTCATTCTGGTGTTCAAATTTGACATTATACACTTTTTAAAGGTTTGTTTCAGTATTGATTGACACATAGAATTGTGCATAGTTATGGTTACAATGTGATGTTTTAATATATGTTTATATTGTGTATTAATCAAATGAAGGTAAATAGAAAATTAAGTACTTCAAACTTTCTTTGTGGTGAGAACATTGTGAATCCTCTCTTCTAACTGTTTTGAAATATATGATACATTGTTGTTAATTATATTCATCTTTCTGTCCAATAAACACCGAAACATATTCCTCATATTTAACTGTAACTTTGTACCTCTTGACCAATCTCTCCTCATCTATCATCTCCCCTCCCCTCTCCAGCCTCCTAACCATTATTCTATTTCCTACTTCTATGAGATCAACTTTTTAAATTCCCATATATGAGTAAGAACATGCAGTGTTGGTCTTTACATGCTTGGTGTTTTTTGCTTAACATAATGTCTTTCTGGTTTGTTCATGTTATTGCAAAGGGCAGTGTTTCCATCTTATTAAAGGCTGAATAGTATCCATTGTGTATATATACCATTTTTCCTTTATCCATTCATTTGTTGGTGGACACTATTTTACATGTCTTGGCTAATTAAATACAACTGAAATAAACATGGGAGTGTAGAAATCTCTTCCACATACTGATTTTATTTCATTTGAATGTATACATTTTGACATTTTCCCATAGTTCTTGGGTATTTTATTCCTCTTCTTTTCATTCATTCTTTTTCTTTGCACTTTATTTTGGGAAGTTTCTTTTGGCCTATACTCAAATTCAGTGATTCTTTTCATAGTCATGTCTAGTCTATTGAGTCCAAAAACATATTCTATATGTAGATTACATTATGTTTGAATTTCTAGACTTTCTTTTGATCCTTTCTTAGATTTATTTCAAATCCTTTTGCTAACATTGCCCATTTTCTTGCATCTTATCAATGACTTTGGGACAAAGCTCATATAGTCTTTCTCTCTGAAGAGAAGGCCTTGTTTTGCAGATAACTCTGGTAGTATGTCACAGACATTATTCATTGTCCCCTGTCAGAGCCATGAGATCTTTCTCAAACGTTTACTGTGAGAATCTCCTAGGAATTCTGGATGTAAAGCCCATAAAAATGTATTGGACCACTAAAAATATTCCCTCAATTATTTTCTCACTCTCACCCAGTTCACAGTCATCCTTCAGCAATTTGTCATAGTTACTATTTAAGTGTCCATTCCAGTTTTTGCTGTTGTTTGTTGTTGTTTTGTAATGCTCACACTTTATTAAATAATATGAGAAAGGATACAATATATATGTTAGGACTTTTATATAATATGTCCTAACAGTTTTTCTTTGCAGTGGTTTCTATCCCAGGTAAATAGATCTTGGCTGTAATTACCTGGATCAGTCTGTCTCTCTAGATATTGGGGTAGTGATTTTCTTTTCCACCTCAATTTGCTTTTCCAATTATCTGATATGTCCAAGAAAATTTATTGATTTTATTTTTGTCCAGTCTTTGTTTATTGTAAGGATGTTAGTGATGACCTCCCAGCTCTTTTCACGTCTGAGCTGAAACTGGAAGTTTCCTAAAGGGGCCAGAAAATGTTCAATTTATCTGAGTTTTAATAATTTTGGCACATTATTGTCTGTCTATGAACTTGATTGTCCATGTTGTTTTCAGGCAAATGTTCAGTACATAAAAATTATTTTGATAAATTGCTTCTATTTTACTGTTTTGTTTTGTTTTGTTTTTCTGAAATGGCCTTGGTTTGTCTACATATATCCCTTCACTTGATCATTAATCACACAGAAGAGTTCTTTGGTTCCGCCTTGATTTTGGTTTGTGCAACTATAATGGAAGACTATAACTATAGTTTGAATGTCTTTAGTTCCATAGGTTATAAATCCTAATTATATGATGTTTTCTCCACCAATTCCTTTCTACAGGAAACATATGAAACATTAAGGCACACGTACAAGAAACCCACAAAAAAACAAATTGTACCATCTATTTAATATAATGACATCCTTCCTTCACTATAATATTTATATTGTATTTTAGCTCTTCATAATTTTTCTTTCACACTAATCCTTTCATTACTAACACTTTTCTATTGTTTTTCACCTTCGAACTTGAAAGCAGAACATAATAAAGAGATCAATAAAGTCTACATATTATTATCAACTTTAAGCATTGAAAATTAAATAGAAATCAAATAAAAAGAACAATCTTTAAAGCAAATAGAAACAAAGGTTTTCTTAAATGTGATATTAACATCATTATTTAAATAAGGTTATTACTATAATCTGAAATTGCAATGAATTTGTTTACTGATGAGAAAAGTGTTTTTAAATTATATTTGAATATTTAAATATAATTGGTCATACATGGGTTTGGAAATGGGCTATCATAACACTACATTCACTAGGAAGTCTTCCTAAACAACCATAAACATCATAATTTTAACAATAAAAATGTTTTGATTGTACCATACACTGTGCTTTATGCCTACTTATATAACCGCTAATTCTCAGAATAACCTAAGAAGATATAAAGTATTAGTCCAGCGAAAACTTATCATGCAATATTTTAAATATTCAAAAAGAATAATGCATTAAATATTAATGCACTGATATCCATATTTTAGTATTACACTAAATATGTGCATTTGAAGTTCTTGTTTACCTTGAATGATAACATCCCTCTTCACCTCTAATGTAACCACTATCCTGGATTTCCTTTAAATAATTCCTGTAACTTTTAAAAATTCACATTTCATATTTATATCTACTGTCTAAGCAGGTTTTACACTTTTTACTTTCTACACATTTCATCTGTGTGTCTTCCTCCACCTGCTTTTTCAATTCAATATTGATTTAGTTGAACATTGATTGATACTTTGTTATATGTAGCTTCAGTTTATTCAGTTTCATTGTGGATTACTATTTTATAATATTTATTTACAAAAATATGTTTAAATATTAGGCTGTTTTCCCAAATTTTCTTTTTGGAAATAGGGATTTATTCTTGTTTTGGGTGAGATTATTCTCTTAAATGTATACACAAATGCGGAATTTTTTGTTTTTTTCTTTTGATTTATGTATTTTTCTGAATTTTATGACTAATAATCTAGTTGACGTGTTAAAAATACTTCCTTGCAGATTAGGACATCTTTTAGGAGCAAAAATTTTAAATGTTGATGTATTCTAATTTATCATTTATTCCTTGATTTGTGTTGATTTTAAATACATTTTTTACAATCTTCAAAGCATAAACATAACACCTTACTACTCTAAAAATTTATACAGATTTTCTTTTCAAGTATGTCTTTAATTCATCTTGAGTTAATTTTTTATGTATTGCTTAAGAGTGTGATATATTTTGATCTATATTATTGACTTTTATTGGTGCTATTTGTGGAATTGACCAACCTCTAACTTGTCGTATAGAAAGACTGAGTCTGATTCTCCACTGCTCTATTACTTGATTTGTCAGTCTTTATGCTAATACTAGAGAAATTTAATAATTAAAATTTTATAATAAATCATGGTATATATCTACTTATGTTTATGCACTCCTTTCTAATATTATATACATGTGGTTTTTTGTTTTCATTTTTTATATGTGTATATTTATTTTAAAATTCTCAAAAATTTTATATATTTATCGCATACAATAAGACATTTTGATATAGATACACATTGTGGAAGGACCAAATCAAACTAATTATCACAGGCCAGGCATTACCTCAAATACTTATTACAGTTTTGTGGTGAGAACATTTAACATTAACTCTGTTAGTTCTTTTCGAGTACAGGATCCATTGTTATTAAGTATAGTTTCCATGTTATACAATAGCTCTCTTAAACTTACTATTTCTGCCTAAGTGAAAATTTTTATTCTTTGACCATCACCTCCTCAGTCTGCCCCAACCACCCACCCACCCATTGGCCAACTCCCTTTTAACCACCAGTTCTACTTCTGCTTCTGTGAGTTTTGACTTTTTTAGATTCCACATATAAGTGAGATCTCGTGGTATTTGTCTTTCTATGGCTGGCTTATTTAACTTAATATAATGTTTTCCAGATTCATCCATGTTGCCAAAAATGATGGGATTTCCTTCTGGGATCCTTAGATTGATTTCATATCTTGGCTATTGTGAATAATGCTGCCATGAACATGAGTGTGCAGGTATCTCTTCAACATATTGGTTTTATTTCCTTTAGAAGACATACAAATGGCCAGGAAGTATAAGAAAAAATTCTCAACATCACTAATCATCAAGGAAATGCAATTAAAACCATAATGAGATGTATCATCTCACATTGGTTATCATGTAAACAAGACAAGAGATAACAAGTGTTGGTGAAGATGTGTAGAAAAGAAAACTCTTGCCCACTGTTGGTAGAAATGTAAACTAGTACAGTCATTATAAAAAAAATTGAGATTTCTCAAAACATTAAAAACACAACTGCCCTATGATCCAGCCATCTGTTTGTGTGTGTGTGTGTGTGTGTGTGTGTGTGTGTGTGTGTGTGTGTTTAGTACTCTCCACAATAAAAATAGGTAAGAAAGGTTACTACCTACCGTGATTCAGAAGGTGGGTAGAGGTGAAGAATACATAAAGTGATGAAATACGTCAGTCTAAATTATACAGCACAAATAATGGAAGAACATAAAATGTTTTCATCACATCACATATAACTCCAAAGGAATATTAGCAAAAACTAATTTGACATTGACAATATAAAATTGCTGCCACAAATGTTGGTTGCTGTTTTATACTCGAAGAACCATCTTTTGGCTTTGCTGTTCATCTCTATTAAATATTTGTTTCCTGTTTCAGCAATTTTTCAATAAACTATTTATAATTTCCTTGCATCATTCTTGTATCTCTTCATTTTTCTTGTTTCTTTAAATGATATTCCTATTTCATATTATTTTAGCCTATTTACTGTTCAAGTGTAACTAAGTGCAATACATTTTTTTCATATACAAAATTTTAAAAGGATAAATAGTCTTCTAAGTATCATTTGGTCAGCATCCCACAATCTATATCAGTAACATTTGCATTATGATTCAGTTCTAAGCATTTTTATCAATGTGGAAATATTATATGTTAAGATTTATTTACCCCATATAGTTCAGTGTTTTTATTTTTAATCTTCAGTCATATATACTGCATGCTTACTACATGTTTCTTCTATAATTTTGAAGTTTTGTACTTTATTTCTTTTTTCTAAGTAGCTATTAAAAATTATATATATCTCACTAAAATTTGAAGTAAATAAATTTATCCAACTTCTTTTCAAATAATGCAATGTCCTCAACATACTATATTTAAACATTTCTTATCACTCAATAACAAAAATGTATTATCCACTACCCTTATTTTATCTAAAAGTCATCAATACAGGGAGGACATTTCAGTGTTCGTGTCAACAATTGTTTAGATTTACCCACGCATTTACAGATTTTATCTTCACCGATTATGCTTTTCAGTCTTAATTATAAGACAGTTTTCCCTATTTCTGAATTTAACATAAAAAATACCACAAAACAGGAATGGATTCCACAGACACCATAGATACCACATGTTTTTTTTGTTTGTTTGTTTGTTTGTTTTTTTAGAAAATTCTCTCATTGTAGTATCATTCTGAAGTGATAATTTTTGATTACTCCTCCAATTATTTGTCCAGCTTAAATAATTTTACCAACCAAATCTTTACAATTTAACCTACAATGTTAGCAATGTTGAACTGCTGTTTGGGTGGTCCCTAATCAGTCTTCTTAAAGTAACTTTAGTTGTTTACAATCTATTTCCTTTTGATTAATTTATCTCAATTTGTCTCAGTACTTTACTTTGAACTACTATTGGTTATATCAGGAAGTTATTTGAAGACTTGAACTCCAATTTAGATGTTAACTCTCTGAGAGTCAATTCATTCACTACTAACAATAAATCCCTACTTTGTAAAATGAAATTACATTGGTGAACTTATACAAAGAGTATAATAGCTCAAAAGATCACATTTGTCCACAATCCCATACTCCACCTTTGTACTCAGTAATTTACAAGGCCTGATTTTATTATTTAATTTGTAAGCCTAAGCTTTGGGCAATTTTACAAATGTCAAAGATGTTTTGTGGTAGGTGTTTTACTGTTTAGAGTATTATTTGTGAGAAGAACTGATAACTGTCTGTTAAACATTCCGAAAAGTTTTGATACTTAGTCCAAACACACATGTTGACTGTCTTTAGGGTAAAAATGCTCACCGATGTTAAAGCACACATTACAGTGAAGATGGCAGATGAGTGCTTTACTCATTGTATACTCAAGTGTAATGAAATATGGTAAAGGCCCAAGCAGGCCTAATTATTGTGTTCTGATAAAAGTGTGGGTGCTTCCAGCGGAGACTACCATGATAGAGTGAATTATAAGGAATCACTATTTTAAATGTTATAATTGCTGCCATGGTTGTTGGTAGCTAGAAATTGACAAGGGACCATCTGCAGTGCACTTTTACAGTTTCCTCTATTTCTTGTTCCAAGAAATAGACATGATTCTGTGTTGTAACAGCTTACTTTCCATATGATCCCTGATTGCGTGACAGCTGCTTATGCAAAAATATGAATTCACAACCTTGCTATTTTTTTGGACAAGAAACTGGTTATGTGGTGGTGCGGGGAGCAACTTTTGAATTTTCTATTTTCTCCTTCCATTTCCCTAGGCTTGGTCAAAGAAATTAGAACAACTTTACTCTGAGGCTTTATCTTAGTATAAGGCTTACAGTTATTGAGAAAAGCACAGTTTTGTTAGAGAATGGAAAAAACTATACTTTGAATCTAAAGTGTGAATCAGTAATAAGCACAGTCAAGTATTGGGAGACAGAGAATAAGCAGGAAATGTGAGACACTGACTGAGGAAAAGGACACTAAAATAAGGGTCTGGAACCCTGGGCAG
This sequence comes from Pongo abelii, assembly GCF_028885655.2. Taxonomy (NCBI): domain Eukaryota; kingdom Metazoa; phylum Chordata; class Mammalia; order Primates; family Hominidae; genus Pongo; species Pongo abelii. The sequence goes on along the minus strand of NC_071999.2, from coordinate 93,383,856 downwards.
CAGTTTTATGTAATGCAAAATTGTACCGGCCCTTAATTCAGTGTCTAGGGAGCTAACAAAACCTTCTAAAACGTGTTTTAAGGCTCATATATTCCAACAGCAGCATATAAAGAGGCTATGAGATAAAACTTCATGATTGTAGTTTTACAGTACACAAGCTAATGCTAGAGACTGTGCGCCTTTAGCTTGTCTAGCACCTACTTCGTCTTTCCTCCTGCTTGCTCTTCTTTTCTTTCTCCTCTTCTCATTTCTTTCTTCTTCTCTTGTTTCTTTCCTTTCTTCTTCTTTAATGAATATAATCACAAAAACGGGCATCTGGAAGGACCCTTGGAAAACATATTGTCCTTAACGTACTTAACGACTTTATTTTTACACTTGAAGTCTCGAATCTAAAACTAGAAATTTTTGTGAAAACAAATATTAGGTGAATCAACTTTCTCACATAAACAGTAATTAACTTTCAGATTAGATAGAGAGAACCAAATTCTATACCTGACAAGCTCATAAAGCGTTAAAGTCATAAAGAGGAGAATTTTAATCTGGCATGAGAAATACATCTAATTTTTTAAAATTTTTATATCTTGAAAATGCTCTGTTGCTTCAGGTAATTCAACATAATTCAAACGGAAATGCTTCCAAGAAAAGTAAATATAACTTATTTTATCAAGCGCCAATTTTGTATTTAATGAGAAGCAAAACTGAAGGCACAGTTTTAAATTTGTATTTTAAGATTGTTGGCACAGAAAAAAAGAAACCTTTTCTCTTTATTTTAAATTAGACTCATTCACACACAACTAGGAGTCCACTTTAAGTAGATTGTAATAAAACAGGATTTTAAGATTAAATTATATTATTAAATTAAGCACCTACTCTGTTACAAGAACTATTCTAGACCTGGGAATTTCAGAAGGAATAAGGCTGAAGCTTTTTTTTTTTTTTTTTCTTTATTGTAGTTTCTAATCCAGCTGTAATGAAGACAGACAACAGTCAAATTAACAGGTAAGTAGGAGAATTTCAGGTTATTATGCATTGTTAAAAAATTGAAATTGAATGAGAGTGAGGAGCTGAAGACAAAATTCAGGGTTTGGTCAGGGAGAAGCATGACATTTTCTATTTGAGCCTTTCAATTGCCTGGATAATAAATAGGTGGAGGTAAGTATATCTGATTATCCATCAGGAGCAATGGGAGAGAAAGTGAGTGAGTTCAAAGGAGAATAAGGCAATAGGAAACACTTGGCTTAAGGAATTTACCATTGCTAGAAGGCAAGCTGAGTGTCTGTGGTTTCCTCTCTTAAGATGAATTTAAAGACTGGTGGTCATGATATTTCATCTGCAGAGATGCACTCAGGAAAAACACAGACAAGTTATCTGTTTTGTTTTGTTAATAAGGGAAGAAAACATTCCCTGTGTTTGCAACTTTTTCTTGTAATGATGGACTTGTTATTCTAAATAGGAGGCATGAGAAATGATGTATGGTGATAATAAGATAAAAAGTAGCTGAACGCAGGATTTTAAGTCTTGGTGAGTTCAAATAAATATTGTATTCCTGGTATACAATCACTTGTCTGAAATCCTTGGAACCAAATGTGTTTCATAATTCAGCATGATTTAGACTTAAATAATTAAGTTTTTTATGTAACATCTCAAAGAAGGATTGGAGAAGAACCTGCTAATCAAATATGATTCTTTTTCTGCTCTGAACAAATGCATAGTCACATCAAATAAGAAAAATAATGACCATAAAAATGTGATGAATGAAGTCAATCATGTCAGGTTTTACCACAAAGTGAGGTTGAGCACCAAATCTATGAAAGCACCATTTTCTTTTAAAACTTTTAGTGTCTTGGAATTATAGATTAGAGATTTTGAAAGTGTTACCACTTAAGTGAACAAGAAATATAGGAGGGCATTTCAAATCACAGGATACTTGAATTAGATATTTCAGAAATTATGCTATTATACTGACAGGTGGAAAAGTTTGTCTATGAGATTGAGGGATAAAGGTGGAAAATAAATTATAATTTTGTTGATGGGCTACACACATTTGGAGACCAGAATTATAGGAAAATTTTCCATATGGATATGGATCCCATGGAGGAAAAGGGATAGAAAGAAATAGTGTGAATCAAGACTCAAGAACCTCATAAGTAGAAAAGTGTCTTGGATGTTTGCAGATGACAACAATGAAGGGGAAATGTATCTATTTTTGGTCAAATATTCTTGTCTTCAAACTCTTTGGGTTTATAAAGTTTATTCTTATATTGTATTTTAGTCCTTAGAAAAATGACTCACTTTCCCATCACACAATTGAAACATGGAAAAGAAAATAGACTCAGGAAATTACATAAGTCTGTTAAATAATTCCAACAAGAAGTCTGTTAACCACCCCGTCCTTCCCATTTTTGAGCAAACAAAATATCACGAGCTTCAAATAAGAGAAATCAAACTTTGGAATTAGAGCTGGAAGGTTGTATTGTGCATGCTCTCCTTGAGTAATGACAGTTTATTTCTCCCTCTTTATTTTCCCTTAATAAAAAAACAAAACACGATGAAACAAAACTCCAGTGGAAACTTGTATCATTCAGGTAACATGTGTATTGCTTTCCAAAAAATTATACATTGAGACGTATGTATATTCAGATAACAGAAAATATCACATCATCAAATCAGATACAGGAATCTCAGATCTTACCCAATATCAAATTTTAATATTACTTTCAAAGTAGTAGTAGTCGTGAAGCACAGATGAAGCGGCAAGTCTAGAGCTACAGACATTTTTTCCTATTTTTCTTCCAGCCTCGCTAGGAAACAATGATGTCCAGCTATACATAATATATGAGTTTTCTAAGTGCTAGACGTTATTATTGTTTACATAAAAGAAAGCCATTTTCATCAAGAAAAAAGCTTATTTTACATACCAAAGCTTTCATGACATATTACAGGAAGCTATATTCCCTTGTCTCCAAAATCTATGGATTACAAGTTTGTTTGTCATAAGAACTTCTAGTCAAATAATCTACATTCTATTAGTAAATACCATCAGTATATTTATTAAATCTCTTTTACTAGCATATCTTTCAGGGGATTTGATCGGAATGGATTACAGTTCTCTGGATAACTCTTTTCTTCTGGAGACACTTTCCAAGCTCTGTCAATATCTCTTTGACACATATGTCTCAGTTGTGTTTTTAATGTGTCTTAAAATTTCCTCAAAATTTTATTCAAAAAAAGATACTTCACACCTCAATGACCATCTGGACTTGAAACATAAAATGGGGGTCAGGAGTTATTGCTATAATCTTTTCATTAATAACTGTGTTCCTTCTAAGGCCTTTTAATTGTGTATTTCTAGCTTAATTATTTTTTCTTGGTTTTATTCATAGGCATTTGAATATTTGTAAGATTATAATAGGGCATGCGGTATTTTAAAAGCCAAATGTCTTTTTCTAGCCAGTAACTCTTCATAAGTATTACATTAATTAGAGGCTTTAAATAAGCTTCCAGAAATATTCACCCATTCTATGGTTCATGCTGTACATAAGTCTGAATTACATTTAATTTTGACAATAAAATTATAACCTTTTTGTTATAACACACACGTAGCAGAAAGTAAAGCAACATTTTACATACCATACATCAATTAAATTTACAGTACCATTCTTCAATTCTTTGCAGCAGAAGTAAACTTTGATCATGTACCGCATATTCCCAGTGACAGATCCTTTGACCACATGACACTGACCAGCAAGTTTAGGTTGTACTGGTTTGTGAATGTAAACATATTTCAGATATCTTCTACAGGATTCTATAGATACTGATTTCCAGGTGTCATGTTGGTCACTATTCATCCACTCCTATCACAACTTGATGGTGTTTTTTTTCCTCTATCCACTGCCAGCCAGTTGCTACAGAAAGTCAAATTCCATTTTTAATTATGTTAATCAGCTAATTCTATATTAAATATAAAGACTACATTTTTCAGAGATGTTCTGCCCTGAGACTTACTGTAGTGTTTCCATTAATGATCATCAACTTCTATACCTCTAGCAATCCTACCTTTGAAATATATTTGTTACATACTATTTAGAATACCAATAGTTCTTTCTGGGTGATGGTTTAAGATGCCATTGCCAGTGGTATAATGTTCAATTATGATAATTATCCAATTAATCTATTATAGCCTATAAACCATGAACTTAATGGTAGCTGTAGTTGTATATTGGTCAGTTGAGACAATAGCGTGTCATGGTGAGTGGGTGCCATTTTTTATCTGAATTATCCAGATGGAATTTTTAGTTGTACCGATCTGGGAATAATCTGAGATTTTGCACTACTTGCAACAGATACTTATGCCTGCCAGAATTTCATGGATCCTGGTAGAAGATATAAGATTCCTTGGTCAGAGACAGAAGGAAATATCTTTACTCCCAGTAAGAGCAAAAACCTGAGTATCAGGGGTTGTATAGAATGATGGAAGGAGATCCAGCAGACACATGCCAATGCAGAGGGAGTTTTTATATAAAAGGAATTATGATTTTAGGCAATCTGAATATTTTGTGTGTAAACATTTCTGCTCTTTATTCCAAAGGGATAGATGATCTCTTATCTTCCAAGCTGTAAGCAAATGTTTTCTTTGTTCCTGAAAGAGACACTATCTTCCTAGGCAGTTCCCTACATCCCTATATGAACATTCTTAAAAAGATTTCCCAGAACAAAATGCAGCTGGTTCCTTACTTGCAAAGCAGCAGACACAAGAGAGGCCCACTGAAAATTTTCTCCCCAAAATATTCACTTTTTCTTTCTACACTGTCTTTACTTCTGGAGAATTTTTTGAGTATGCCACTTTATTGTCCATTCTAATTTTTGTGACAGAGATGGAACCAAATACATTTAGTTTGTTCAATACAGCATTTAAAGTTCAATTGCATGACTTCCATTGTAGGGATTACTTCCTATAAAATACACAGTATAAATATAGTAATCCCTATAGAAACCCCACCAACTAACCAAGAATGGCCCTTAGAGAGATCTTTACAGTCATCTTAGGACTATAGGATCAAAAGATGATGTTTCCTGAAATGATTCCATTTCTCTTATGATCATTCCCAAATTATAGTTCATAATGTTTTAGGAAAAGAAACACTTTAATTTCTGTCTTCCACATAGAAGTACAATTCTATGATCACACATTGTGTTTCTGAAAAGAAAGTGTAATTTAAGATTATGGAAGCCTTTCAGGTGGAACCTGTGTAAGTTGAGGACTCAGTGTGAAATTGTTTCCAACTTAGCCTCTCAGCCAGCCAATCAGTGACTCTTAATTCAGGCATTCCTACCAGTTAAATGGGCAGCGTTTTGTTTCTACTGACAAAGAAATATAAGGTTCAGACCATGTAGGGTGGCAGGAAGGCTTCTAGTTGCCCTATATTTGGCCCCAGTGACAGTAAAGTAACCTGCCTGTGTATGTGGCAGTGCCTTTTGCCAGCTATTTCTCTTAGAGGTTTTTGAATACACTACTGCTACTTTCCAAGTAAACTTCATTGAGTTGCCCTCTCCTGAATAATACCTCTCTAACATTGCACAGAACATGATCAGTATTTCTAGTCTTAAAAATTTCTGATGACATTGCCTTATTGATTAGAGTATTTTTGGCCATGCCTAGTAACAACCTAACAGTGGTCTTTCAAGTGGACCATAACTAGCTATATGAAATATCTTCTAGCATAAAAGTATCAGGTTAGCATAGTAGTCAGAAGTCAGGTAAAAAAAGAGTTACTGAGAATAAAAACATTTGCTACAAACATTTCTTTAATCAGAGTCAAGAATTTTAACTCTGGAATTGTGTATTGTTCAATGTTTACTATTGTGGTTGCCTTGAACAATTCCAGTTTCCTAATAGGTTGGCCAGTTGGAACTGAGGTATGAACAGATAGCTCCTTAAAATGGATGGGGCATTACACACTGCTTATACATAATATTCATTAAAATTATAAAATCAGACAAAGGCAATGGATCTACAAATTAATATCTACAGTCACTATTTCTATTTTTTTTATTATACTTTAAGTTTTAGGGTAGATGTGCACAACGTGCAGGTTAGTTACCCCAAACACCGCATATTCTCACTCACAGGTGGGAATTGAACAATGAGAACACATGGACACAGGAAGGGGAACATCACACTATTTCTATTTGAAAATACCCAACCTTGACCCCATTTACTTCTACATCTGCATAAACCTCCAGTATCAAGTTCAGAACATCTTTACTGCCCATAGCTAGACCTTACTATATATTGAGCAACAATATCTAGCACACCTAAATAGGTGAGCGTAATACTTGCCCCAAGTTTTTAAAAGTAATTTGACCTAAATACTCGCATCTGCCTGAGATCTCCCATTAGAAGATGGAAGAGCAGATTTTTGACCTCTCGAGGTTAAACTATTTCAGATTCTAAGGTTCTAACTTGGTGGATAAGTTCTGTCTCTGTTCAAGTATTTCTGCTCTAAATCATGATGTGCTTATTTTTATTTTAATTTCTCTAGGTTAGAAGACGTTGAAAAAATGTTTTTTCTTGTTGTTTCTAAATATGGAGGTAGTATCCAAATGGCTTCCCTATACCATAAATTTTGATAATGGGCTTTTAACTCTATAGTAGAAAATCATGATAGTTACTAAGCTATTGGGTCAGTTACTGCCCTCAATTTTTTAAATTTTTATTCAAAATGGAAAAGGTTCAGAACTATCACCACCAAATTAGAAGTGCTTTCATGCATAAATAGAGAATTGTGCAGAAAATTCAATCTTGTCTACAAAAACAATGGGTTGGATTGGAGTGAAGATGTTCCTAAAAAATTTAATAGATAACCAAAAAAGATAATTATTTATTAATAGAAGGATTGTTGTTTCAAGATCTCTCCTAAGTACCATTTTTAATTATTTCTTTTTAAAATTGGTGTTTCCTTTAGTAAGATTAAAAAATACGTATATAGAATTCTTACATTGTTATTGATGGTATCATATTTCATTTGAGTAGTGATAAGAGAACGTCACAGGCCAGGTGGTATATAAGAAATAAAAATTTATTCTCACAGTCGTGGAGGCTGGGAAGTCCAGCATCAAGGCTCTCGCAACTTCATATATGGTGAGGGTCTGCTTCCTGGTTCATAGAATCTTTTCTCAATATGTTCCTCATATGGAAGAAGGGACAAGGGCGCTCTCCGGAGTCTTCTTTCATAAGATAATTTATCCCGCTTATGAGAGTTCTATCCTCATGATATAATCACCTTCCAAAGACCTCACATGTAAATACCTTCACATTAGGAGTTAGATTTCAACATATGAATTTTGTGAGGACACAAAAATTCAGTCTTATGCATATTCAGTATTTTAGATTGGAGTAAAGGGAAATTGATTTTACACCTCAGTATGACATATGATCTGATTATGGAAAATATCTTAATACATTATCACTAATTGTGCTAATATTAACTAAAGAGAGTAGGGGACCTGCTGTTTTATTACCAATAGGGTAAACATATACGGATATGTCTCCTTGTTTACCATTTACTTGAATTCTAAGAACTCTTGTCATTACTTTTGAAATTCAGATGAAGAAATTGATTCTTGAGTTGTAAATTACTAATATAAGCACAAATTTTATAAGTGGAAGGCTATAAGGCTAATTAAATTTTTCTGGCCTATGATCCTTTATACTATATGATGCTAGGAAAATAAAGTAAAAAACATTTCAAGAAGGTAAGAAGAATATCTCAAAACTGTTTTAAAATGTACATTTTAGTATTAGAAGCCAGGCATCCTTTAAATTTCTAGCTGACTAAACTGAAAGTGTTGAAACAGTATCATGTATAGAATAAATGATCCATATATTTTTCTTAATTATACACAAAACAAAATTTCACAGTATATGTGACTGAAAGCTTGTAAGTGGTAAATATTGCAGTTAACATAACTCTTCTCTCTGAAATTGAAATACACTGCAAGAATTACGCTAACAAGTAATTCTGTACAATCAGTGAGGTACGTTTTTGTGTTTTACATAGTTGCAGACCTCTGAGATGCTTATTTATTTTGAAGTCTTCCACTTAAATTCATATTTATCTGAATTATTTTCAATCTAATTTTATTTCCTCTGGTACTGTAAAATATTTTTAATTAAGAAGTAGTACTCATTTTAATGTCATGCTGTGCTCAGAAATCACACATTTTCTAAAGAAGATGCCAAAGTAATCTGTAGGATCCATTTTCAGTTTTTTATGATTACAGGGACTCCTTCTGTTTTGAAAATTCTCAGACCTAGCATAGCATAAGCATTACTGGAAAAGGAACAGATATCTCTTATGCAAAGAATCATTTATGGATCTTTTGTAGGTATACAGATCCAATATCCTCTAGGGTGAGACAAAAATCCCCATAATATCCCCATGTGTACGATTTTGCATTTGATGCTTGGATTTAGCTGACAGATGGGTAAAATCACAAATAACTGAATGACTCCCTACTGACTTCACAGCTGCACTGTAGAAGCTGAAACTTGTGAATTATTGCAGGGACGGTCAGCAAGAAGCTACACCATATTGCCCATATCCATGAGTAAGGATGTTGTTTGAAATATGAGCTTGGAATTATGCATAAAAAACCAAATTTTTTATGAAACAGTCTTTTTAAGGTATAATATTTAGTTTAGAAAATGGTCATAAAATTTTTAGTGGTTCTTGCTGTGACTATTATGGAATTTAACAGCATCAAATTAGCATAAATATGTTTTCTCATATTTCTTTCCAATTTTTTTCTTAATTGCTTTTGTGTCTTTTTAATATAATACTCCACATATTTAACTTGAAATTAAATGGTGTATGAATTTTGTTTGAATTATACTAAGAAATTGCATATGTGTGTGTTTTTAAATTCCTGTTTATTCAGAACTTCATATAAACAATAATAACTGAAATTAATCCAAAATTACATTGATGGAAATGGTCTGAATTTTGCTTTATGATTTAAGTTAGCTTTGGAAGTTTTCCATAGCACTTACTCTTCTGTCTTTTGGGTTGTATCTGACTTTTGCACTTGAGGAAGTAGGAGATCTTTCCTCATGTGCTTCTCATTTGGGAAGAAAAAGTATAGAAAATGACACTCTTCCTCTCACTACTTCATGAGGAATGAGGAGCAGAGTCTGTTTCTTGCTTTAATAATGGCATTCTATACACATCAATAAAAATGATCCCAAATATATCACATTTATCAATTGGATTAGATAATTTTGTAAAAAGAAATGAATAGGAACTAAAACAAAATTATGACAGAAGCATATTTTTTTTGTCCCTTAGAAATTCCTCGAGAAGGTAGAATGTTTTATGCTTATAGCTCAGGAAAAGAATGTTCACATGGTAAAAGTGGTTTGTGCCAATCTCCCTCAATCTATTGTTTTGAGAAATCATGTAACCATGTGGCTGGTAAACTGTAGCAGAGACTGCACATGATTTTCTGTTATAAAGACAAGATTTCCAGGACTCCCTTTCTGTGGAGATATGGCCATGTGGCCACATTTTAGTCAATGAGATGTAAGAAAGTGCTCATTAAAAACATTGTCATTAGGCATGTCCCATGGCTCTTTTCTTTTTTCTACTTTATTTTCTGGTATGCAGATTAAATATTATGGTCACCAGTAGCCATCCAATAGATTATGATAATGAATCCCACACATGGGAATGTCAGGATGATGAACTGGAAAGAATCTGTGTTCTTGAGCATTGGGGAGCTACAAGCCTAGTCTTGTTCTTCCACTTTCCTTCATTTACATGAACAAGAAATACACTACTTTTATGTGAAAAGTTATGTTGAACTTCACTGTTTCTTGCACTAAGTTAAACCCTAAGTCGATATCTAAGCCTGCAGTAAACACTTGAGAAAGCAACATATTTTTTCCCTTCCATCTGATTGAAATTCTGTATCCTTTGACCAACATTTCCTTGATTCCTGTGCCACTCCATGTTCCCACCAACAGCCCCTGGTAACCATCATTCTTCTTCTTCTAAATTTAACTTTTCAAATTTCTCATATACTTGGGCATTTGTATTTATCATCCTGTGCCTGGTTTATTTCACTTAATATAATGTCCTCCAGGTTTATCCATGTTGTCACAAATAACAGGATTTTATTTATTTTTATAAGTGATCAGTATTCCATTATGTATGTATACCATTTTCTTTATTCATCCATTGATAGACACTTACGTTGATTCCATATCTTTGTTATTGAAAATAATGCTGCAGTGAACATGGGTGTAATGATATCTTCGATATACTAATTTCATTTCCCTTAGCTATATAGCTGGTAGTGGGACTGTTGGATCATATGGTAGTGATAATTTTAGTTTTATAGTAACCTCCATACTATTTTCCAAATGGATGTACTAATTTACAGTCCCACCAACATTGTTCAAGGGTTTACTTTTCTCCACATCCTCACTAACACTTGTTATCATTTTTTATATAATTTCCATTTTAACAGTTCTGAGATGATTTCCCACTGGGGATTTAATTTGCATTTACCTGATGACTAAAGATGTTGAGACTTTCTTAATATATCTGTGGGTAATTAATATGTCTTCCTTTGAGAAATGTCTAGTCATACCTTTTGCCCATTTTTAAAATCAGGTTATTTGTTTTCTTACTATTGAGTTGAGTTTTTTATGTATTTTAAATATTAACCCCTTATCAAATGTATGGTTTGCAAATGTTTTCTCTCATTCTGTGCATTGTCTCTTCACTCTTTTGACTGTTATGTTGGTTGTGCAGAAGCTTTTTAGTCTGATGTAATATCACTTGTCTATCTTTGCTTTTATTGTTAGTGATTTTGGTTTCCTATTCAAAAATATCATTGCTCACATCAATTGCATGGAGTTTTTCCTTTTTGTTTTCTTCTAGCAGTTTTACAATTTTAGGTCTTATGTTTAAGCCTTTAAGACATTTTGAGTAGATTTTTGTATATGATGTGAAAAGAATGTCTAATTGTATTCTTTCACATGTGAATATCCAGTTGTAGCAACATTTATTGAAGATACTGTTCTTTCTCCATTGTGTGTGTTCTCATCAATGTATTGTAAATCAATTGATTATAAATTTATGAATGGGGTTTCTACTCTGTTCCATTGGTTTATGTGTCTATTTTTATACTACTGCCATGGCTCTTTTGGTTTCTATAACTTTGTAGTATATTTTGAAGTCAGGTAGTGTGATGTTCCTGCTTTGCTTATTTCACTGACAATTGCTATTGAGAATTTTTCATGGTTCCATATGAATTTGGGGATATTTATTCAATTTCTGTGGAAAATGACATTGGAATATTGATAGGGTTTGCATTGAATTTGTAGATCCTTTTGGGCAGTTTGGAGACGTTGAAAATATTAATCTTTCAATCTATGAATGTGCGATAACTTCCCATTTATCTGAGTTTTCTTCAATTTTGTTCACCAATGTTTTATAGTTTTCAGTATACAGGTCTTTAACATTTTTGGTTGTTTTTTCCTAAGTATGTTATTTATTTTTTCATAGCTATTTTAAATGGTATTGTTTACTTGATTTTTTATGGGGGGGGCAGATAGTTTATTGTTAGTTTATAGAAACAGGACTGGTTTGGGGATGTTAATTTTTATCCTGCAACTTTACTGAATTCGTGTGTTAGTTCTAATTTTTTGGTGAAATATTTAGTGTTTTTAATATGTAATTATGTCACCTGTAAACAAGGACTATTTAACTTTTTCCTTTCCAATTTAAATGCCTTTTATTTCTTTTTCTTTCCTGATTTTTTTTTTTTTTTACTAGGTCTTCCATTACTATCTTAAATAAAAGTGGCAGAGTACGCATCTTTGTCTTGTTCCTGGTCTTAGAGGAAACACTTTCAACTTTTCACTGGAGTTTCATGTTACCTGTGGATTTCTTGAAGATGACCTTTGTTATGTTGCAGTTTGTTTCTTCTATACATAATATGTTAAGCCTTTTTACCATGAGACGATGGTAAATTTTGTCATATCCTTTCTCTGCATCCATTTTGTCTTTCATTCTGCTAATGTGGTATATCCCATTTATAGATTTGTTTATGTTAAAATATCTTTGCATACCTAGGTTAAATCCCATGTGATTGTAGGGAATGATCCTTTTAATGTGCTGTTAAATTCAGTTTGCTAGCGTTTTGTTGAGGAATTTTTCATCTGTTTTCATTAGGGATGTGGCCTGTACTTTTATTTCTTGTAATGTCCGTGTCTGGCTTTGGTATCAGGATAATTCTGGCTTTGTAAAAAAGTTTGAAATTATTCCCTTTTCAGTTTTTTGAAAGAGATTGAGAATGATTGGTATTAGTTATTCTTTAGAATTTGGTAAAATTCAGCAGTGATGTAACTGGGTCCTGGCCTATTACTGATTAAATATTTTCTTGATATTTTCTGTTCATATTTTCTATTTCTTTGTGATTCAGTATTGGTAGGTTGTATGTATCAAGAAATGTATCAATTTTCTCTAGATTATCCAATTTGTTGGCATTTAGTTATTCATATTAGTCTCATAATCTTTTGTATTTCTATGGTATCTAATATAATATCACCTTTTTCATTCCTGATTATGTTTGAGTCTTCTCTCTTTTATTCTTAGTTTAGCTAAACTATTGTTGATTTTCTTTATCTTTTTAAAAAAACATTTCTTAGTTTCATTGATCTTTTCCATTGTTTTTCTAGTATCTGTTTTAATTATTTCTACTTTGATTTTTTTTTTCATTCTGGCAATTTTGCATTTTGTTTTTATTTTTTTAGTTCATTGAAAAAGTTGTTTATTTAAGTTCTTTTACCTCTGTTGAGGTAGGTGTTTATTGCAGTAAACTTCCCTCTTTGTACTGCTTTTTCTGTATCCCGTAAGTTTTGGTATGTTGTATTTCCATTTTCATTACTTTTATTTTATTTTATTTTTATTTTTTATTATTTTATTATTATTTTTATTACTATACTTTAAGTTTTAGGGTACATGTGCACAATGTGCAGGTTAGTTACATATGTACACATGTGCCATGCTGGTGTGCTACACCCATTAACTCGCCATTTAGCATTAGGTATATCTCCTAATGCTATCCCTCCCCCCTCCCCCCACCCCACAACAGTCCCCAGAGTGGGATGTTCCCCTTCCTGTGTCCATGTGTTCTCATTGTTCAATTCCCATCTATGAGTGAGAACATGCGGTATTTGTTTTTTTGTCCTTGTGATAGTTTACTGAGAATGATGATTTCCAATTTCATCCATGTCCCTACAAAGGACATGAACTCATCATTTTTGATGGCTGCATAGTATTGCATGGTGTATATGTGCCACATTTTCTTAATCCAGTCTATCATTGTTGGACATATGGGTTGGTTCCAAGTCTTTGCTATTGTGAATAATGCCGCAATAAACATACGTGTGCATGTGTCTTTATAGCAGCATGATTTATAGTCCTTTGGGTATATACCCAGTAATGGGATGGCTGGGTCAAATGGTATTTCTAGTTCTAGATCCCTGAGGAATCGCCACACTGACTTCCACAATGGTTGAACTAGTTTACAGTCCCACCAACAGTGTAAAAGTGTTCCTATTTCTCCACATCCTCTCCAGCACCTGTTGTTTCCTGACTTTTTAATGATTGCCATTCTAACTGGTGTGAGATGGTATCTCATTGTGGTTTTGATTTGCATTTCTCTGATGGCCAGTGATGATGAGCATTTTTTCATGTGTCTTTTGGCTGCATAAATGTCTTCTTTTGAGAAGTGTCTGTTCATATCCTTTGCCCACTTTTTGATGGGGCTGTTGGTTTTTTTCTTGTAAATTTGTTTGAGTTCATTGTAGATTCTGGATATTAGCCCTTTGTCAGATGAGTAGGTTGCAAAAATTTTCTCCCATTTTGTAGGTTGCCTGTTCACTCTGATGGTAGTTTCTTTTGCTGTGCAAAAGCTCTTTAGTTTAATTAGATCCCATTTGTCAATTTTGGCTTTTGTTGCCATTGCTTTTTGTGTTTTAGACATGAAGTCCTTGCCCATGCCTATGTCCTGAATGGTAATGCCTAGGTTTTCTTCTAGGGTTTTTAAGGTTTTAGGTCTATTGTTTAAGTCTTTAATCCATCTTGAATTAATTTTTGTATAAGGTGTAAGGAAGGGATCCAGTTTCAGCTTTCTACATATGGCTAGCCAGTTTTCCCAGCACCATTTATTAAATAGGTAATCCTTTCCCCATTTCTTGTTTTTCTCAGGTTTGTCAAAGATCAGATAGTTGTAGATATGTGGCGTTATTTCTGAGGGCTCTGTTCTGTTCCATTGATCTATATCTCTGTTTTGGTACCAGTACCATGCTGTTTTGGTTACTGTAGCCTTGTAGTATAGTTTGATGTCAGGTAGCGTGATGCCTCCAGCTTTGTTCTTTTGGCTTAGGATTGACTTGGTGATGTGGGCTCTTTTTTGGTTCCATATGAACTTTAAAGTAGTTTTTTCCAATTTTGTGAAGAAAGTCATTGGTAGCTTGATGGGGATGGCATTGAATCTATAAATTACCTTGGGCAGTATGGCCATTTTCACGATATTGATTCTTCCTACCCATGAGCATGGAATGTTCTTCCATTTGTTTGTGTCCTCTTTTATTTCACTGAGCAGTGGTTTATAGTTCTCCTTGAAGAGGTCCTTCACTTCCCTTGTAAGTTGGATTCCTAGGTATTTTATTCTCTTTGAAGCAATTGTGAATGGGAGTTCACTCATGATTTGGCTCTCTGTTTGTCTGTTATTGGTATATAAGAATGCTTGTGATTTTTGTACATTGATTTTATATCCTGAGACTTGCTGAAGTTGCTTATCAGCTTAAGGAGATTTTGAGCTGAGACAATGGGGTTTTCTAGATATACAATCATGTCATCTGCAAACAGGGACAATTTGATTTCCTCTTTTCCTAATTGAATTTCCTTTATTTCCTTCTCATGCCTAATTGCCCTGGCCAGAACTTCCAACACTATGTTGAATAGGAGTGGTGAGAGAGGGCATCCCTGTCTTTTGCCAGTTTTCAAAGGGAATGCTTCCAGTTTTTGCCCATTCAATATGATATTGGCTGTGGGTTTGTCATAAATAGCTCTTATTATTTTGAGATACGTCCCATCAATACCTAATTTATTGAGAGTTTTTAGCATGAAGGGTTGTTGAATTTTGTCAAAGGCCTTTTCTGCATCTATTGAGATAATCATGTGGTTTTTGTCTTTGGTTCTGTTTATATGCTGGATTACATTTATTGATTTGTGTATATTGAACCAGCCTTGCATCCCAGGGATGAAGCCCACTTGATCATGGTGGATAAGCTTTTTGATGTGCTGCTGGATTTGGTTTGCCAGTATTTTATTGAGGATTTTTGCATCAATGTTCATCAAGGATATTGGTCTAAAATTCTCTTTTTTTGTTGTGTCTCTGCCAGGCTTTGGTATCAGGATGATGCTGGCCTCATAAAATGAGTTAGGGAGGATTCCTTCTTTTTCTCTTGATTGGAATAGTTTCAGAAGGAATGGTACCAGTTCCTCCTTGTACCTCTGGTATAATTCGGCTGTGAATCCATCTGGTCCTGGAGTCTTTTTAGTTGGTAAGCTATTGATTGTTGCCACAATTTCAGATCCTGTTATTGGTCTATTCAGAGATTCAACTTCTTCCTGGTTTAGTCTTGGGAGAGTGTATGTGTCGAGGAATTTATCCATTTCTTCTAGATTTTCTAGTTTATTTGCGTAGTACCATCATTACTTTTAAGGTATTTTAAATTTCTCTTTTAATTTATTCATTGATACATTGGTTGTTCAGGAGAATGTTATTTTTTATGAAGATATGAATTTGCCATAATTCCTCTTGTTATTGATTTCTAGTTATACAACACTGTGGTTTAAAAACATACTTGATATGATTTCAATCTTCTTGAATTTGTTAAGACTTATTTTCTTACCTGTGATCTCTCCTGGAAATATTTTATATGTGCTTGAGAATTTGTATTCTGCTGCTCTTGGTCGAATGTTCCGTTTTTGTGTATCATGTTCATTTGCTCTAAAGTGTAATTTAAATATGACATTTCCTCATTATCTTTTCTCTGAAAATCTGTCTCTGGGTATTGACGTCCCATACTATTATTGAATTGTACCCTGTCTTTCCTTTCTATTAATATTTGGTTGATATTTTTAGGTGTTCTGATATTAGGTGCATATATATATGTATATATATATATATATACTTACAGTTGGATATTGGATAACTTCTTAGAGAATTGACCTCTTTATCACTATATAATTAACTATTTGGGGTTGGAAGCTCTTAGTAAAATCCTTCTTATAGTTAGAAGAGACGTGGCTTGTTACCGTCTATGTCTCAACAGGGAAATCTTGTTGTCTACATGCCATTTTCATTATTGAGATGTTAAAGGGGGGCAAACATTTACCATTAACTTGGCCTGGTTGAATTACGTACCAGTTTGGATTCCAGAAAACAGAGTCAACTGATATATAACAAGCATATGTGCTGTATAAATGGGGGATGATTATATACTAAATTTAAGTTAGTGTAAGAATTAAATTAGAATTTCTATCTTTCTAACCAATTCACTGATATATGACATTGAATAACCAACTTAAGGAAAATTTGAATTTGAATGGAGGATAAACCTTTGCTAAATTATTTCCTTAGGGTAAAGGAAAAAAAAGAGTAACAAATAGAAAGTATGAAAATATATCATTTAAAATAAAAAAGGACACGTATTTTATACATAGGAATGAATAAATCATGTAGATACAAACACACAAAGATCTAAAGGAACTAAGCTACATACCACATGTATATTGGTAGTAGGAAGACTTAGTATCATAAGTCATAAGTTTCATACATATATGTATTGCAACAAAATGTAAAAAAAGAGACACTTTTAAGAGCAAGGTGGCATGATATATACTATTGAATATTAACATACATTATCATTACAAATTACAAAATGTTTAAGACAGTGTGGAATAGTTCCAGGGATATAAATTAATGAAAAGTAATAGAGAAAGACATGAGCATATTATCATTTGATGACCTATTTAATTGTGATGCTGGGTCAATTGCTTTCCTATAGAACTTCAAAGAAAACCAAATCAGTGCCTTATCGCATGCAAAAATGTAAATTCTACATTGATTAATAATCTGTGTACTCAAAATTTACGGGTGTAAAGCCACATTACTTGAAAAGTTAAACTTAGTGTTTTGAGTTGGCTAGGGAACAAGAATCAATGCGAATGATATGGATAAGAAGAGTTTATTTTAAAGATTAGATCTTTCACGTTTTTTGAAAAGCTAAGATGTTAAAGACCTAAAAAGTATCGATTAGAATATAAGAGACACCATTAACCAAGAACAACACATGATGCTAGTGAAGAAGTCCATGGAAGGTGGTTGTCTTCATATCTGGTAGTGGACTTGGAGTCACTGTATGGTGGCTGATAGTCAAGAAGAAAAGATATATGCAAAGTGAAGAGAGTAAGATCAGAAATCATAAAGACAAATTAAAATCTTGTTCTCACTGCCTCTACCCTTGACATGACAGCTGATCAGGAGGAGAAGTTCATACTCTTTGAGCTGGATCTATCTGCACATGCACCTGGCCCAGGAAGCTGAAATGGAAGATCTGATGAGCAGTGGAGGACTGAACCAAAGCCCTTGGCTTTTGCTCCATACCACTCAGGTGAGCCTGCAGATAAACCACAAGATGTGCAAGTGTTTGCTTACTTGCAATAATACTCACAGCTTAACGGCTTTACTTCTGCCTTACAAACCTAATTGAAAACAAAATAAGAAAAGTCTTACTGCCAACCTAAACACAGAAAGGAGTAAGGAAGGGGTTACTACAAGAGGAAAAAAGAAATACAAACTATAAGGTTAAAGTAATGAAGTTAACAAAATTAAAATCTTCTGTTTCTCAAAAGACAACACAAAAATTAAAAATACACGCCGCAGCCTGAACAATATATTTGCAGTGCACACACTCATGTAGTTTAACAGTTACAATATAAATGTTCATATAAAGGTATGTGCCAAAAGAAAAAAATAATAGATATGATGAAATAATTGATAGATCAGAAGTTGAAAAGTCAGCAAATGTTTGAAAATATACTCAACCTCATAATATCCAGTTAATATGCTTTGGAAATGTATGTGGTGACCTCAATTCCATGTAATTGGTGAAAATTAAATAGTTGGATGAAACCAAATGTTGTGAATATGTGGAACAATAGGATACCTCAAGAAATGGTAAGTGGGAAATCCATTAAAATATGCACTAAGAGAAGATTGGGGCAATACCCAGGAAAGTAAAATATTGTCATAACTTTGGGTCCAGCATTTCTACTCATGGTTATATGTTCTATAGACATCATCACCCTTGTACAAAAGTAGATTTGTACAAAGTTTTTATTTTATCATCATTTGTAATTACAAATATTAGAAAGGAACAATCCTCTGAAGAATAGGAAAGTTGTGCCTTCTTTGCCAAAGAAATGTTTATGAAATTCCAATATATTTGTGGACATATCAACATGAATAAATTATCAAACATAATATTAAGCCAAAATACATAAGTATATAGAGAATAGGTTATACAAGAAAAACAAAAATGAAATTAAAGGCTATTATACCATATATTTAAAAAAATTACATCCTTTATATGTGTATCTAGTAACTAAACAAAAAATTCAGTAAAAAGATACGTTTAAACCTCTAGATGACTGAGCTAGAATCAGGAATTCAATTCCTAAGCTGATCAGGAATCCAATAGTAATTTATTTTTAATTTGTAAAATATAATTTGTAGTTCTTTGGGGAGATACAAATGATTGATAAATTATTATTTATGCTCTTTTTATGTGGTAATATAAATCAGCCAACCTTCTGTCAATGAACAGCCATGGAAAGCTTGCATAAGCAGTGACTAGACGTTCATGGACAAATTGCATAAATCCATTTATTTAGCATGAAATTCAGTCTCAAGATGTAAATTTTTTATAACAATTTATTCAGTGAATTAACTTTTCAAATATACACCCTTACCTCCAACTTATCTTCCACTCCCACTCCACCAAAAATGGGGAGAGAATAACATGCTAGTGGTGGATTTTAGATCAATTTTCCTTATGTATTCGCATCAGCACCTCTGGAGGGGTTGCTATAAAACATACTGCTGGGCCCCAACCCTAGACTTTCTAATTCGATAGATCTGACATGAAATGACTTGTATGTCTAACAAGTTCCACATGATGCCCATTCTCCTGACCTGGAGGCCACTCTATGCCTGCCACTCCATGAGACCCAGGCAAGCAGCACCAGCAACATAAAGAGCACCATAAGCTTACTACAAATGCAGAATTTCTGGCTCCAACCCACATCTGCTGCACATGTTTTGTGTCATTTTTAATATAACTGCTTTTTTAAAATACAGTTTTCTTTTACAATAGTTTTCTAATTACAGAAAAATTGTGAAGACAGTACAAAGAGTTCCTGTATATTTGAGTTTCCTTATGTAGTATCTTATGTTACCATGGTATACTTGTCACAATTATTGAACCCATACAATGTTATTAAATCAAGTTCACAACTTGTTCAAATTTCCTTACATTGTATTTAATATTCTTTTTGTCTTCCAGAGTCTCATCAGGATATCATGTTGCATTGAGTAGTCATGTCTCCACAGGCTCTTTTTGGCTGTGACTCTTACTCATGCTTTCCTTGGTTTTGCCCACCTTACAGTTTACAGAAGTAGTAGTCAGGTATTTTGTAGTATGTCCCTCACTTGGGCTTTGCTTGATGCTTATCTCCTGAGAAAACTAGGGATATGTATTTTGGGGAGGAAGGCCACAAAGATGAAGTGACATTCTTTTCACATCATCTCAATGCTACATACTATCAAAAGGGCTTATCACTGTTGATGTTAATTTTAATCACCTGGCTAAGATATTCTTTGTCAGGATTTTGACTTTAAAGTTACCCTTTATGCTTTTCCTTCTCATAAAGCGCTCTTTGAAATGAAGTCACTCTGTGAAGCGGACATTTAAAAAGTAGGAAATTATGGTGACAGAGTATCTGTATAAATTATTTATTTGCAGTTCTTTTATTTTCAGAGTTTGGAATTATAGCATTCCTATAAATCTTATTACTAACGATGCCACGAATTGTGTACTACTGATATGTATTAGTGCACAACTTAAAGCATGTGGACATGAGCTGTATTTGAAAAAACATTCAGATGGAAGAGCTACCTGATTTGAAGTGAATCTTTTTTTTTTTTTTTTTTTTCTCAATGGAAAAAAAGATTTATTATTTAACTTCGGGACCTCGAAATAATACTAAGCCAATATTTGTGTCTCTATTTCATTTATACCAGCCACTCACATTAGTAACTATAGTATTTTTTTTCTTTTCTTTATTATTATTATTATTATTATTATTATTATTATTATTATACTTTAGGCTCTATGGTACATGTGCGCAACGTGCAGGTAAGTTACATATGTATACATGTGCCACGCTGGTGCGCTGCACCCACCAACTCGTCATCTAGCATTGGGTATATCTCCCAATGCTATCCCTCCCCCCTCCCCCTGAAGTGAATCTTAATTGGAACTTAATGATGCCTCCTAGTAATTTACTATTTTAGCTGAACCTACAATATCAGCTGTAGCCCAGAAAATATAAGAGCTACAATTCATACAATTCAACATCAGCTGCCAAGGCCCACCTGGACTGCACCTGCAAAACCAGCTGTGGTTTCTTTCCTCTCACAATTCATGTCAGGGATTTTCAGCCAATGCATCATTGGTTTCAAATTTTATACTGTTCCTCTTTCAATCCTCCACACTTCTAGTTTCTAAACAATAGAGAATAATTAGGTGAGGTTTAAACTCTCAGGACTATTCAGGGTTTGTGGAGAATAGGAAGGTGTCTTCCAGGTTACAGCACAATTTGAAGAGCCTGACAAGAAGTATCCAATACTAGCAAGTAGAAAAGCAGCGTGAGTATGAGGATGGAACTTCCCATGATACTTAGTACATGGAGAAAAATGTAGAACATACCAAAAAACAAATTGTAAAAAAATTTCACAAAAATACTGTTATAAAAATTATAATACATGTTTTTAATATTTTTTTATTATGGTAAAATGTATAGTATAAAATTTGCCATTTTAACCTCTTAAGTGTACAATTCAGTGACATTAATTGTATTTACAGTTTTGTGCAACAATCACCACTATTTTCAAAAATTTTCATCACTCCAAACAGAAACTCTGTCATTTAGTAACAACTCCCCATTTTTTATTCCTAATCCATCCCCCCCGTAAACTCTAAACTAAATCTTGTCTCTGTGAATCTCCCTGTTCTAAATATTTGTATAAGAGGAATCATACAATAGTGGCCCTTTTGTGTCTGGCTAATTTTACTTTGCATAATGTTTAAAAGCTTTATCCATATAGTGACATGTATCAGAACTTCATTTCTTTTTTATGGGTCAATTATATTCCAGAGTATGCACACACGCCACATTTTGTTTATCCATTCATCTGTTGATAGACACATGTGGGTTATTTCCTCCTTTTGGCTGTTAGGAATAATGCTGCTATAAACACTAGTGTGCATTTATCTGAGTTCACGTTTTGCATTCATTTGGATACCAAATTAAATTGCTGGGTCATATGGTAATTCTGTTTAACATTTTAAGGTGTCACCAACCTGTCTTCCACAGCAGCTGCATCATTTTACATGCGGACCAACAAAGTAAGTATGATTCTCCAAATTTCCCAGTTACTCATCAATTCTTGTTCTCCATTTTCTAACTATAGTGATATAGTAGGTATAACATGATGTCATTGTGATTTTGATTTGCAAAGGCCTAATAACTCACGGTTTTTGAACAACTTTCATGTTGTACTCATTGGCCATTTGCATATCTTTAGCAAAATGTCTATTCAAATCCTTTGCCTGTTTTTAATTGGGTTGTTTTGTCTTTTTGTTGTAGAGTTGTAGGTTTTTAATGTCTTGACATAAATCTCTTACAAGATACATACTTCACAGTACATTATCTAATTTTGTAAATAAGTTATTTCACTATCAATGTTTTTATTACCTAAAGGTTTTAATACTTTTTAAAACTTGTACTGTGAATATGATATGCCCTGTGATTAACAAATTTAGTTATTACTTGAACAACTTAATTTTTAAAAATAATTGCATGAATATTTTTGTCCTATTTGTTCCGGTCCCACTTCATGAACACCAATTATCTGTTTGAGAGATTGTCATTTTCCATGCTTCATACGAGTTCTTTTTTCTTCTGCATTTTTTTCTTTCCAATCTTTGTGAATGTATTTAATTTTCTTGCCTCGATATTCTGACTAGAACCTCCAGTATAATTTTTTTTTTTTTTTTTTGAGACGGAGTTTTGCTCTTGTACCTCAGGCTGGAGTGCAATGGCACGATCTCAGCTCACTGCAACTTCTGCCTCCTGGGTTCAAGCCATTCTCCTGCCTCAGCCCCCTGAGTAGCTGGGATTATAGGCACCCGCCAGCACACCCAGCTAATTTGTGTATTTTTAGTAGAGACAGGGTTTTACCATGTTGGCCAGGCTGGTCTCGAACTCCTGACCTCAACTGAACCACCCACCTCAGCATCCCAAAAATGCTGGGATTACAGGCTTGAACCACCACACCCAGCCTCTCGTATAATATTAAATAATGGATGTGTTCCCAATCTTAGGGGACAAGCAGCCTTTCACTATTGTGTACAATTTTACTTATACATTTTTATTTCTATATTTTTAGCCTTATTGAGATAAAAAATATTAAAAATTCAAGGAGCACTTGTAGATTGCATATACATAGCAGAATTATTACAATAAAATTAATTAAAATATCAATCCACTGAATTTATTTACTATTCACTTGTGTGCACCGGAGAGGACACTTAAGATCTACTCCCTTAGCAGATGTCAAGTAAGTATTACACAATTTTTTATTATAGTCACCATGCTATAATTTAGATTCTAAAACTTACTTACACATCTTATAAGTAAAAGTTTGTACCTTTGACCAAAATCTATTTCCCCCATTTCCCACCCTTGGCAACCACCAACCACCATTCTACTCTCTGCTGTTATGAGTTAGATTTTTTTAGATTCCATGTATAAGTGAGATCATACAGTATTTGTATTTTTGTGTTTGGCTTATTTCACTTAGCATAATGCCCTCATTTTATAGCTGAATAATATATCACTGTAATAAATACATACACACACACACACAACCATATAAAGATTTTGGTTTCACTTGCTTTTTTTCTTTAAGATGTAAAGTTAGGTTGTAAATTTAAGATTTTTTTTCTTTTTTAAATTTGTTGGTTATAGTTAAAATATATCTCTAAGTACTGCATTTTCTATGACCCATATGGCTTCATATGTGTTTTTTTCATTTCTCTCAAGATATTTTCTAATTTCCCTTGCGTTTTATTCTTCGATCAATTTGTTTAAAAGTTTGTCATTTAATCTTCACATATTTGTGAGTTTTCCAGTTTTTTTCTGTTACTAATTTCTGGTTACAATTTTTGTGTTCAGAAGGAAAACACATTGTAATATTTCAGTCTCCTTAAATTTGTTAAGGCTTGTGTTACGGTCTAAGTTATGGTATATGCTGGAAAGTGTTCTATGCTACTCTTGCCCTATCAAGAACTTCCAGTTGTATGTTGAATACAAAAATGTGTCTTCTGTGTTGGTCGGAATAGTTTGTGTATATATCTGTTAGGTTTAATTGGTTTATTATATCATTCATGTCCACTATTTTCTTACTGGTTTTCTGTCTGTTTGTTCATCTCATTATTAAGAGACATCCAAGTGCTCTTTTGGTGACTGTTTTCATGAGCTATCTATTTTTATTATTTTACTGTCAGCCTCTTTGTGTCTTTGCATCTAAAGTAAGTTTCTTGTGGGTGGCACATACACATAGATCATTTCTTTAAATGGTTCTACTAAACTTTGCCTTTTAATTGAAGATTTGATGCATTTTTTAACTTATAAGAAAGGAATTACTTAACATTTATCCATTTGTTTTATGTTGGTTGTATATGTTTTTTGTTTCTCAAATTTTCAATTATTTCATTTTTGTAATTAGTTGATATTTTTGTAGTGTACAACTTTGATTACCTCCTTTCTTTTATATGTATTTTAATTTTCTAGTGGTTACCTTGGGGATTACAATTAAGATCTTACATTTATAACAACCTAGTTTTAATAACATCAACTTTATTTCAGCAGTATACAAATACTCTGCTTCTATACATCTTCATCTACATCTCTATATTGTTGTCACTGACTACATCTTTATACATTACGTACCCATTGACATAAGTTTATAATTCTTGTTTTGTGCTTTTTTTAATTGTACTCTAAGTTTTAGGGTACATGTGCACAACACGCAGGTTTGTTACATATGTATACATGTGCCATGTTGGTGTGCTACACCCATTAACTCGTCATTTAACATTAGGTATATATCCTAGTGCTATCCCTCCCCCACCCCACAACAGGCCCTGGTGTGTGATGCTCCCCTTCCTGTGTCCATGTGTTCTCATTGTTCAATTCCCATCTATGAGTGAGAACATGCAGTGCTTGGTTTTATGTCCTTGTGATAGTTTACTGAGAATGATGATTTCCAGCTTCATCCATGTCCCTACAAAGGACATGTACTCATCATTTTTTGTGGCTGCATAGTATTCCATGGTGTATATGTGCCACATTTTCTTAATCCAGTCTATCATTGTTGGACATTTGGGTTGGTTCCAAGTCTTTGCTATTGTGAATAGTGCCACAATAAACATACCTGTGCATGTGTCTTTATAGCAGCATGTTTTATAATCCTTTGGGTATATACCCAGTAAGGGGATGGCTGGGTCAAATGGTATTTCTAGTTCTAGATCCCTGAGGAATCGCCACACTGACTTCCACAATGGTTGAACTAGTTTACAGTCCCACCAACAATGTAAAAGTGTTCCAATTTCTCCACATCCTCTCCAGCACCTGTTGTTTCCTGACTTTTTAATGATTGCCATTCTAACTGGTGTGAGATGGTATCTCATTGTGGTTTTGATTTGCATTTCTCTGATGGCCAGTGATGATGAGCATTTTTTCATGTGTCTTTTGGCTGCATAAATGTCTTCTTTTGAGAAGTGTCTGTTCATATCCTTCACCCACTTTTTGATGGGGTTGTTTTTTTCTTGTAAATTTGTTTGAGTTCATTGTAGATTCTGGATATTAGCCCTTTGTCAGATGAGTAGCTTGCAAAAATTTTCTCCCATTGTGTAGGTTGCCTGTTCACTCTGATGGTAGTTTCTTTTGCTGTGCAGAAGCTCTCTAGTTTAATTAGATCCCATTTGTCAATTTTGGCTTTCGTTGCCATTGCTTTTTGTGTTTTAGACATGAAGTCCTTGCCCATGCCTATGTCCTGAATGGTATTGCCTAGATTTTCTTCTAGGGTTTTTATGGTTTTAGGTCTAACATGTAAGTCTTTTATCTATCTTGAATTAATTTTTGTATAAGGTGTAAGGAAGGGATCCAGTTTCAGCTTTCTATGTATGGCTAGCCAGTTTTCCCAGCACCATTTATTAAATAGAGAATCCTTTTCCCATTGCTTGTTTTTCTCAGGTTTGTCAAAGATCAGATAGTTGTAGATATGTGGCATTATTTCTGAGGGCTCTGTTCTGTTCCATTGGTCTATATCTCTGTTTTGGTACCAGTACCATGCTGCTTTTGTTACCGTAGCCTTGTAGTATAGTTTGAAGTCAGGTAGCATGATGCCTCCAGCTTTGTTCTTTTGGCTTAGGATTGACTTGGCAATGCTGGCTCTTTTTTGGTTCCACATGAACTTTAAAGTAGTTTTTTTCCAATTCTGTGAAGAAAGTCATTGGTAGCTTGATGGGGATGGCATTGAATCTATAAATTACCTTGGGCAGTATGGCCATTTTGACAATATTGATTCTTCCTACCCATGAGCATGGAATGTTCTTCCATTTGTATCCTCTTTCATTTCATTGAGCATTGGCTTGTAGTTATCCTTGAAGAGGTCCTTCACTTCCCTTGTAGTTGGATTCCTAGGTATTTTATTCTCTTTGAAGCAATTGTGAATGGGAGTTCACTCATTATTTTGCTGTTTGTCTGTTATTGGTGTGTAAGAATGCTTGTGATTTTTGCACATTGATTTTGTATCCTGAGACTTTGCTGAAGTTGCCTATCAGCTTAAGGAGATTTTGGGCTGAGACAATGGGGTTTTCTAGATATACAATCATGTCATCTGCAAAGAAGGACAATTTGACTTCCTCTTTTCCTAATTGAATACCCTTTATTTCCTTCTCCTTCCTGATTGCCCTAGCCAGAACTTCCAACACTGTGTTGAATAGGAGTGGCGAGATAGGACATCCCTGTCTTGTGCCAGTTTTCCAAGGGAATGCTTCCAGTTTTTGCCCATTCAATATGATATTGGCTGTGGGTTTCTCATAGATAGCTCTTATTATTTTGAGATACATCCCATCAATACCTAATTTATTGAGCGTTTTTATCATGAAGCGTTGTTGAATTTTGTCAAAGGCCTTTTCTGCATCTATTGAGATAATCATGTGGTTTTTGTCACTGGTTCTGTTTATATGCTGGATTACATTTATTGATTTGTGTATGTTGAACCAGCCTTGCATCCCAGGGATGAAGCCCACTTGATCATGGTGGATAAGCTTTTTGATGTGCTGCTGGATTCGGTTTGCCAGTATTTTATTAAGGATTTTGGCATCAGTGTTCATCAAGGATATTTGTCTAAAATTCTCTTTTTTTGTTTTGTCTCTGCCAGGCTTTGCTATCAGGATGATGCTGGCCTCATAAAATGAGTTAGGGAGGATTCCCTCTTTTTCTATTGATTTGAATAGTTTCAGAAGGAATGGTATCAGCTTCTCCTTGTACCTCTGGTAGAATTCAGCTGTGAATCCATCTGGTCCTGGACTTTATTTGGTTGGTAAGCTATTAATTATTGCCTCAATTTCAGAGCCTGTTATTGGTCTATTCAAAGATTGAACTTTTTCCTGGTTTAGTCTTGGGAGGGTGTATGTGTCGAGGAATTTATCCCTTTTTTCTAGATTTTCTAGTTTATTTGCGTAGAGTGTTTATAGAATTCTCTGATGATAGTTTGTATATATGCACCCAATACAGGAGCACCCAGATTCATAAAGCAAGTCCTTAGAGACCTACAAAGAGACTTAGACTCCCACACAATAATAATGGGAAACTTTAACACCTCACTGTCAACATTAGACAGATCAATGAGACAGAAAGTTAACAAGGATATCCAGGAACTGAACTCAGCTCTACACCAAGCAGACTTAATACACATCTACAGAACTCTCCACTCCCAATCAACAGAATATACATTCTTTTCAGCACCACACCACACCTCTTCCAAAATTGACCACATAGTTGGAAGTAAAGCCCTCCTCAACAAATGTAAAAGAACAGAAATTATAACAAACTGTGTCTCAGACCACAGTGCAATCAAACTAGAACTCAGGATTAAGAAACTCACTCAAAACCACTCAACTACATGGAAACTGAACAACCTGCTCCTGAATGACTACTGGGTACATAACAAAATGAAGGCAGAAATAAAGATGTTCTTTGAAACCAATGAGAACAAAGACACAATATACCAGAATCTCTGGGACACATTCAAAGCAGTGTGTAGAGGGAAATTTATAGCACTAAATGCCCACAAGAGAAAGTAGGAAAGATCTAAAATTGACACTCTAACATCACAATTAGAAGAACTAGAGAAGCAAGAGCAAACACATTTAAAAGCTAGTAGAAGGCAAGAAATAACTAAGATCAGAGCAGAACTGAAGAAAATAGAGACACAAAAAACCCTTCAAAAAATCAATGAATCCAAGAGCTGGTTTTTTGAAAAAATCAACAAAATTGATAGACCGCTAGCAAGACTAATAAGAAAAGAGAGAAGAATCAAATAGACGCAATAAAAAGTGATAAAGGGGATATCACTACCGATCCCACAGAGATACAAACTACCATCAGAGAATACTGTGCTTTTTCTTTAAATTCATATAGAAAATAAAGAGGAGTTTCAACCCCAAAGTTTAGTAATATTGCCATTTAAATTTACGTATGTAATTACCTTATCATTTTTAAAAAAATTATACAAATTCAAATTGATGTCTAGTGTCCTTTCGTTTCAGCCTAAATTATTTATAGGGCAGGTCTACCAATAATAAACCCTCATATTTAGTTTATCTGTGCATGCATTAATTTATTTTTCATTCTTCAACAAGATATGGATATAAAATTGTTTTACGTTAGAAAATTGTGCAAGTTATAGAATTATTGATTGTCTCTCTTTTTTTTCTTTTACAACTTTAAATATGTCATCCCACTGCTTTCTGGTCCTCATGATGTTTGATGAGAAATCATCTATAAATTTTACCGGGGATCACTTCTATGTGAGGATTTGCCTCCTTCTTGCTGCTTTGAAGATTCTCTATTTCTCTTTTTCTTTTGGCAACTTGATTATAATCTTTCTCTCTGTGGGTTTTTTTGTCCTAGTTGGAGATTCTTTAGCTTCTTAGATATGCAGTTCATATTTTCAGATTGGAGAAGGTTTTGACCACTATTTCTTCAGATATTTTTTCTATTCCCTTGTCTTCCTCTTCTTCTTCTGAGACTCCTGCAAAGTGTAGGTTGGTCCTCTTGTCCCAAATGTCACTTAAATTCTAATCACATTTAAAAAAATTCATTTTTCTTTCTGCTACTAAAATTGTATTATCAGTTGTTCAATATTCATCTTCACTGATTTTTTCTATCTGCTCAAAACTGTTGACTCCATTTAGTGATTTTTGAAAAAGTTTAGTTATTTTACTTTTTAGTTCTAGAATGTCTGTTTGGTTCCTTTCTACCATTTCTGTCTCTTCATTGACAATATCATTTTGTTCATAAGTCATTTTTTAAAAATGTTATTTAGTCCTTCAGGTTCTTGAACATATTTAAAATAGTTGATTTAAAGTTATTGTTTAGTAAGTCAAATGCCTATGATTTCTCGATTTCTCATGGACAGTTTTTGTCAATCTGTTTTTTCTTTTATTTGTATATAATTAAGGGGTAAAATTTCAGTTTTGTTACATGGCTATATTATACAGTGGTGAAGTCTGGCATTTTAGTGTAATCATCACCCAAATAATGTACATTGTGCACATTAAGTAATTTCTCATCCCTTACTATTCTCCCACCCTTTCACCTAAGTCTCCAGTGTCTATTATTTCACACTTTATGCCCATTTGTGCATATTAATTAGCTTCCACTTATAAATGAGACCATGCAGTGTTTGAATTTCAGTTTTTAAGTTGTTTCACTTAAGATCTTTCAGTTCCATCCATGCTGCTCTAAAAAATACACCATTTTACTCTTTTTTATGGCTAAATAGTATTCCATTTTATGTGTGTGTATATATATGTGTGAATTATATAATATATACCATATTTTCTTTATTCATCCATTGAAGGACACTTAGGTTGATTCTGCGTCTTTGCTATTGTAAATATTACTGCAATAAACATATGAGTGCAGGGATTTTTTAATACAACTTTGTGTGTGTGGGGGGGGGATACCCCACAGTGAGACTGCCGGATTGAATGGTAGTTCTATTTTTGTTTCTCTGAGAAATCTCCACACTGGTTTTCAAGGAGGTTGTACTAATTTACATTCCCACCAATAGTGTATAAGCTTTCTTTTTCACTGTGTACCTTGCCAACATAATTTTTCTATTCTGTAGTAATAGTCATTCTGACTAGCGTGAGACAGTACCTCATTGTAGCTTTAATTTGCACTTCTCTGATGATGAGTGGTGTTGAGCATTTTTTTATATTCTTGTTGCCCATTTGTATGTCTTCTTTTGAAAAATATCTGTTCATGTTCTTTGCCCACTTTATGATAGGGTTATTTGGTTTGTTGTTCTTTGAGTTCCTTATAAATTTTCAATATCAATCTTCTGTCAGTTGCACTGTTTGCAAATATTTTTTAATCTGCAGGTTGTCTGTTAACTCTGTTGATTATTTCTTTTACTGTGCAGAGGCTTTTTAATTAAGTCTCATTTGTTTATTTTTGGTTTTGTTGCTTGTGTTTTTTAGGGCTTAGTCATAAATTATTTGCCTACACTATTTTTTATATGCATTGTAGCTTTTTTTTTTTCTGGTCGTTCTTAATGAACTTTGGACTATTACAATTTGATAGCATTATATATCAGATTATCTCTCTTTCCCAAGGTTTGATTATCTTGAATGTTGAAGACTACCTTTGTTCAGTCAGTGTTTTGACAGGTATTTTGTTGAATGTCAAGAGCTTAATCTTTGAGGATTGACCCAGTGCCACAGCACTCCTTTAACACTTAAGGGTGCCATTTGTAATTCTGCCTCAGGTTCAGCTTTTACTTCCTGCTTACACTGAGCTTATAGATCAGCCAGTGATGAAAACTTGTCTTTTTTGGGCAGGTGTCATCTCCTGGACATGCATATTGCTTTCTAGTTTCTCCAGTACACAAAAGCACATCCAAAGCCAAATTTTTTTTGAAAAATCTCATTTCACATCTTTTCTTTTCACATCTTCTCTTTTCTTCTTACTCCTTAGACTATGTATTGTATGTCATAACCATAATATTTTGCTCCTGGAAGTTTTGGGTTTCTAAATCACTTTTTAATGTTATTGAAAAATGTCCACCTGTGGCCGGGCGCGGTGGCTCACGCCTGTAATCCCAGCACTTTGGGAGGCTGAGGCAGGCGGATCATGAGATCAGGAGATCGAGACCATCCTGGCTAACACGGTGAAACCCTGTCTCTACTAAAAATACAAAAAATTAGCCAGGCATGGTGGCGGGTGCCTGTTGTCCCAGCTACTCCAGAGGCTGAGGCAGGGAGGCAGGAGAATGGCGTGAACCCAGGAGGCG
Source organism: Pongo abelii (assembly GCF_028885655.2). Taxonomy (NCBI): domain Eukaryota; kingdom Metazoa; phylum Chordata; class Mammalia; order Primates; family Hominidae; genus Pongo; species Pongo abelii. Next base: position 93,352,773 of record NC_071999.2, on the reverse strand, counting down.
GAGCTTGCAGTGAGCCTAGATCCTGCCACTGCACTCCAGCCTGGGCAACAGAGGGAGACTCTGTCTCAAAAAAAAAAAAAAAACAAAGAAAGAAAGAAAAATGCCTACCTGTTTTCTATGCTAATTATTTTTTTTTTAGCTGAAACACAAACAGATATGAATGCCTTATATGAGCCCTTCTGTCTCCAGGTATATTACAATAGAAAAGTTATATTATTAATACACAAGCGAGACTTAAAACAATATCAATTAAAGAGGGTAATATTTTAGTACTAAAATATAGAATAATTCCAAATTAGCCTATTAATCACATTAAATATTGTTATTTATAAACCATAATTAATGCATTCATAATTATATTAATATTTGAATATAAATTATAGTATTAATATTTATATTAATAATCTGTTAATATTACTTCAATACATAAACATCAAAATGATAGAACTAGAAAGAGATGCAAATTCATAATTATAATGGAACATTTTTAACAGATCCAATAAAACATAAGACTAATATCACTACATCTTACACCTATAATACACCAATCTTACAAATATTGATTACTTAATGGTTCATAATGCAACTTCAACAATCTTCCAAGGATTGAAAATGTATGCAGTAATTGTAGGACGCCAAAAATTATTATGCTGATGTCTAGACCAGGCCTTAAAGTGTTGTGATATTCAATATTCTTCTAAATAGAAAACAGGTCAAAGAGGAAATCATAATAGAAATTAGAAAATATTTTAAAATGAAAGCTAAACATTGTAATGTAACTAAATCCATACATAACAGATCTGTGGCATCTCATGTGTATATTATAAAAGAGAAAGACGAAAATAAATGTTAAAAATAATCCAACTCAAAATGCCAGAAAGAGTTCAAAGTAAATTAAAAATAGGAAAAATATAATAATGTAGAGCATAATAGAATGAAACTAAAACTAAGCATAAGTAAACAAATCTTTTAAAACATTGTTATTTTCAAGTGACAAAAATGATACATGTGTAGGAAGGCTGATCAGGGTTATTTGGTAGACGACATATACAACCAAATTCTGAATGACAAACAGACATTAGCACCAGATTCTGCCAAAAATAAAACCTATCATGTTATGAATGATTTTTATCATGAAATAAAAACTTAGCTTTAAATAACAAAGAATAGATGAAATAGAAAACACATAAACCTTACAACTCTTACATATTAATTCAATTATAAAATAATTCAACTCCTTACCCTTGCAATACAAAAAATATGAATGTTGCCTATTTAATGATTCATGATGCAAATAATTTAACTATAAAACAATTATATTAATACAATGACAGCAATATTAAAAATATTTGCCACTAAAGAAATTGCAGGCCTATATCATTTCCCCTGAAAACTCTAATAATGTTAAAGGAAAAGCAACAGACCTATCTTACAAACTGTTGCAGAGTATAAACAAAACAGAAAATATATCACAATTCATTTTCTGAGGCTAACATAACCTCTTTACCAATAATTGAGATGATAATGCAGGGAAAAATCATAATTATAGGTAACTAATTCAAGAACACAGTGGCAATATTAAGCAAAATATTAGCAAACTGATCAAAACATACATCGTAGCCTACTTCGTTTAAGTCCAATTCATTTTTACACTAGAAAATCAAATATTGTAATTTATCTGAGATGATGAATAGGAAAAAAACATCTGTCACAATAAATGCTGAAAAAGCTTTTGACTAACTGCAATATATATTAATAAGGAAAATGCTCTTAGCAAATCAGAAATAAGAGTGAAACTTCCACAACCTGAAAATACTTACCTCCAAAAGCTGATGGCAAATATATTAACCAGGAAATATTATTTTTCCTCAGATCAGGAATGAAACAAAGATGCACACTAATGCCATTTCTATTTGACTATGAGCTAAATGCTTTTGCCATTGACTGAAAAGTTTAATAGCTTATCCATGATCATTTTCATATATATAATAGCATTTAGTTCTCACTAAGTTTGGTTTATATCGATGACTTGTCCATTCCCCTTTTTTCTGCACTAGCTTCTTTCTCTTAATCATGTGAGATACATCTATGTTGCATGTATCTGTATTTCACTTAGTTCCATTGCTAAAAAGTATTGCCGTACTATACTCCAGTTTATTTTCCATCCTACTGCTGATAGTCATTGAGTCATTTTTAGTTTGGAGTATTCATAAACAAATCTCTCATAAACATTTCTAACACCTTGATGCATATATGCAAAGACTAAAGATTATTCAGAGTACCTATCTAGAGTTGGAATTGCTGGGTCATACCATACATGGATCATCAACGTTGCCGAACTGTTTGCCAAAGTCACTGTGCCATTGTACACCATCTACAGCAAAGTAGGAGACATTCATTTCTACATGTTATAACCAATAACACTTGCTATAATCATTTTTTTAATTATACCAGTCTTGAATCCTGTTTAAAATTACATATTCATATTTAGAAATCTTTTTCCTTATGATTTTTGTTTTTCATCTTGTTTAAAAACTCTTTTCAACTCCAAAGAAGTTCATGATGATATTCAGGTATATCAACTGTTTAAATCTTTATATTTTTCTCAAGCATGGCATTAATCTTTGGAAATGATATTGTATAGGAATTCAATTTTATTTTTATATAGACACTACAATGTGGTATCTTAATTTACTAAAATATCTGTTCTTTCCTTATTTATCTACTGCAACATATCTCTGATATATCAAGGGTCCATATAACTATAGATCTATTTTGTGGCTCTTTGTCTGTTCCAACATCTGATTTCCAAATGCTTGTACCAATTCCACATTTTCTTAATCATTTTAGCTGTATAAAAAGTTATGCTGGCTTATAATCTCCTTCCACCTTGTTTTTCTTTAGAAATATTCTGCCTAATATACTCTTTACATTTATATGCATATAATAGATGAATACATTTGTCACATTCAACAAAAATATGATTGGAATTATACTTCATATACATAAAAATCTGTGGAGACTTAATATCTTTATAAGGTGGAATTGTCAAGAACTCTAAAGGGTCTGAAATTTTATTTTACGTGTCAGTTCTCCAGTTAGCCTGCCACAGTTTCAAGAATGCTGGCTTGGGGAACACAAACTTTATACTGGGCAAAGATTAGGCTGTCTAACCCTTGCCTGAGAAGGAGACATTATCTTTATTACATAGGATGATAAATTTTACATGGGATGTTTATTAATATAATCACAAACAGCTTTGAAAAGATAGTAGGAAAAAATGGAGTTTGTGATTCTGAATGAATAACATGCAGAAACATGAGAGGCCCATGAATAGTATTTTTCCCAACAGGAATCTTTCTATCGGCAATCATGGCATATCTTAATGTTTTCTTATATGTTAATATATCTAGATTTAGGAAGAATATCATATCTAGGAGAAAAGAAAATTTATATATGGAGGGTCTTCCAGGGTGCTTCTGTTTTGCAAGCAATTATCCAGATCTTGAGCTTAGTGGTATTTATGTGAATATTCTCTTCATAAGTATTTCTTATAATATATATATTTTACAAAATTACTATGTGTAACATATCTCATGAGAAAATAAAATAGGTAAAATCATTCTTAAAAAATTATGTAAGCAATACAACCCAACAAGAGAGAGGACCGATATGGATTTGAGCTAACTTATAGCTTGGTTGCATTTGTTTGTTAGTCGTTGTCTGGCTGTGGTTTTTCTATACTTCTAGGGAGTACCACCCCAGGGATTCCAACTAAGAGCCTAAGGTTTGGGACATCAGTTACAAATATTTATTAAGTACTTTTGACTTACATGCCTTATGGAAGAAAAAAGTGCAGACCATGATTTTTATTATTTTAGATCAATGGATTTTACACATGAATGCCTTTGTTAAATTGATAGAGTTCTAGCCGCTGTGTTTTTGCAAAAAAAAAAAAAAAAAAAAGTATACATAGAAATGTACAGAAATACATTGTCTTATCTGTAATTTCCGGAGATTCATAGGTCTACATAAGAACATTCCCAGATCAACCGTGAACTCATAGTTAAAAGCCAGTTCTTTCTTCAGGGTTTTCAACCTACTTGAGGATACAGGACATGTTTTTAAGCAATTAACAACACTAATAACAACATGAAGAACATTCAAACTGCCAGATGAAAAGCATAACCGGTAATGACTGTAGCAGTACAGAAGAATGAAGAGTTAGCACACTCTGGGGACTGTTGTGGGGTGGGGGGAGGGATAGCATTGGGAGATATACCTAATGCTACATGACGAGTTAGTGGGTGCAGCGCACCAGCCTGGCACATGTATACATATGTAACTAACCTGCACATTGCGCACATGTACCCTAAAACCTAAAGTATAATAATAATAAAAAAATTATTCTTATGATTATATTTGTTATGGTGATCGTTGATGTTACTATTGTAATTGTTTTGGTGGACCACAAACTGTGCCCATGGAAGATGGTGAACTTCATCAATAAATGTGGGTGTTCTGACTATCCCACCAAAAAAAAAAAAGAAAAATCTTGGACATTGATGAAGTGTTGATAGAGGAGATAAGATCCAAATGACAAATAAGATGAAGAAAACTGTAGAGAATGAAGAGGGCTTCTATGTAAAATCAACAGATAGTGAAAAAGCAGAAAAGCAAAATAAATGCTGTTTATTTTTGGCAAAGGTGATATCGGATGGGTTGGGTCAATATTTATGTATCCAATAATGTGAAAGCACTAACTGTGTAGACATAAGAGCAATGAGAGAAAATACTCAATGTTCTCAGGACACTGCACTCAAAACGAGGTCACGACTTTAGTTAAAGTGATGTCAAAATTAAATCTTAAAACTATGAAAGATAAGAAGTAAACAGATGTTGGTAAGGTGAACAAGGAGGCAAAACTTTTCTGTCTATACGGATTTAAAATTTGTTTAATGATGAAGTATAATGTATGGTTCAAACAGGTAGGAGTTCAGTAGCAAGGGAGACCAGGATGCTACAGAGTTACTTTTATATCAATTGTTATGCTTAGATTTTATTTTATGAAAAATGAAGACATAGGTAGAGAGAAATAGACACCATGGTGCTGACCTCAGAAGAGAAAGAAATAGCTTTGAGTTAAGATGCACTGAATTCTTACATGTTTATTTGCATTACACCAAAACATCATTCAGAAAAAGTTTGTAGTGACATAAAAATGCATATTACTATGTTTGCTAGGATTTTAAAAAACAACACCAAGGAAACATATAAACAGAAAATTGAAATGAAGAAAAATCAGGTTAAAATATATTTTGATAGAGTTCAAAATTTAAATCAATCATAAATTTCTACAGGTCAGCAAATGATAAGAATACAATGTAGCTGTGGGTTCTCAAGATGTCAAAGAAATATTAGTCAATTAAGACACATTGTACCTAAAATATAAAAATTTTAAACTAACCATGCCAATTTTTAGAATTAAAACTCAACATAGTTCTTACATGTCATTTTGAACAATATGTTATGACATATAGTGACTATGAAACAATTTTTTTTTGAAATTGTTTATATCTCCTTTTTTAATGGCAAACTATAGTTTGGTAAAAAGTCTATGAGAGGTTAAAATTATGAAAGACTATCTACATTGATATAGGATTTAAGGTACAAATTTACAAATCTATCACTGTTATAAAATATGAGTTGATATTTTTATATACAAGGTATTATTTTAACTGTCCTTTAATAATTATAATAGCAAATTTGTGCTTAATGGTATAAGTTATTTTAAAATATCATATAATTGTATTGCACTGTTAACAAATACATATCTAAATGACAAGGTGCCTATCAATGGAATGTTTGAATTATTTAAAATTTTCATTTCCTTATTGATCTGTGTGTTCTTTGTTGATAGTGGACATACTATGTTGCCAATTATTAGATTAACAATACTGAAATCTGTGAAACGTATTTCACATGTACTTTATTATTATAGGCACAATAAAATGGTGTCAAAACAAGAGTTAAGAGAGCATCCAGCAGCTTAAGGGAAAGAACATCCTACGATCTCATTACATTTTCTGCGTAAGGATGCTTGCTTGGGGGACCACTGGATATACACATGACTTCTACTCTCCTTTTATTATAGTCATAAAGAGCAACTGAAGCTCATAAAAAGTAGCTGGCAGATTTGTAAAAGATATAACAGCTTGTTCACAGAGTTTCTATAGAGCCATCTAAGGAAAATTTCCTTTCCAAAGCATTGCTAGGAGCTATTCATCTTAGAATTGCCTACTTTGTCACAGTAAACTGAGTATTCCTCCTGTCATCTAGTTTGCCAAACAAGGACTAGTTCTCTTTGACTTTTTCTCCTCAATAACAGTCAACAGTGTATACATGAAGTATGAGAATTCAATACTTATAGAGTTATATCTGTCTTGAGGTGAAGGTCAATGTGTGTGTTTGTTTGCAAGATAGTTCATGTTGTAAATGTATTAAATGTATTAATTTGCACCTATTTTATAGCCATTCTGGACACACACATGGGCAGAAGATGTAGCTGCCTTTGTGTAAAAGTTTGAGAGGTATTTAACTGCCTCTGCTGATAAGCTCCATGGCCTAAAATGTTCACACTATATAATCTGAACTTTATTTTAATGAACATAAAGGCTAAGCATTATAATGTTATCTAGAAACTAATGTATAGTTGTCCAATAACAGCTGATAATAAATTCACTAAAATTAGCTCATTAAATAAGTTTCCAATGAATAAATCAACCCTTCTGGGGCATACAAAATGGCAACAATAATTGTCGAGAAGTGTTTCAAAACATTCCAGATTATTTACTCAACCACAGAATCTGGGAAGGGGTTGTTCAGAAAATGTAGAAGGAATAAAGAAAACCTTAAGTGTGTATTAGGACTAAAGAGTTCTGAAAGGAAAAGAGCAAGAGAAAAACAGAGGCAGACAGGGTTTCCAAAGGCAGTCCAGCTGCAAAGAAATGTAGTAACTGCCACAATCTCCCAGAAACATGAAGTGGGGGCATAATATGTGATATATCTCTTGTCACAAGGTACCTAGTCCACATCAATGGTTTATCAAAGATCTGTGTTTCTTCCAGCTCTCTACTCCATCTTCCACATAGTATAACCCTCATTGGCTGGAATCATAATGACATCTGCATCTGGAACTGGCCACCAGTATAACACCTACAAAATGCACAATGGCCTTCAGACCATATGAAAGGTCTACAGGGTGAGAATCTGAAAATCCAGCAATGAGGAGAAAAAAGTGATCTCCCATTAAGAACACTTTTCAGAAGCTACACAATTCCAGTTATTGATTCATCCCATTTACTGGAACCTGTTCATCTGGCTATGCCCAAAAGCAAGGGAAACTGAAATAGTGGCTATTGGCTATTATAGTCTGTAACTCAGCCTAGCCTAGCTTCAGAAGTTTTAATAAAGAAAATAAAATGTATTGAAATATTTTTATAATATCTATTCATTTCAAAATACATTTTATTGTTTCAGCTCAATCTTCCATTTTAATATTCTATCACACTCCTTCATATAAGTTTAGATATATTTTAACTTCTAAGGGACATTCTTTCCTATAATCAAAGCAGTTCAACTGTCTGCTAAATCATTGCTTTCCTATTACAAGCTATTTTGATTACAATCAACCTGTGCAGAACAATAGGGTGCTTTAGCAATGACTAAACACCAACGAATACTTTCTTAGCTTTACATAATGAGCAAAACAAGTATGGCCCCATAGTCTCATCTCAGTTTCCTTAAGTCACTATCAATTCAGGTGTAAAATACAGAAAACACTTACATTGAAATTTTTGATTCCTCCAAATGGAAGATAAATTATACAGCATTGTTGAGTTGTAATCCCCAAAACCAAAATTTCTGTTTTCCACATAAGCAACCCAAACTGACAGTTGCATAACAGCCCAAGAACTAAACATTGACACCAGCCTCAAAAACAGACCATTGATTATCACAACAAAAACTCCAAAATGCACCGGGGCCTCGTGGGCACAGGAGGTCTTTCAGGGAGTGAGCATCATTGTGATTGATAGGATGGAAATGCTAAGATGTTTCTGTATTCTATTAATATATTCTGTATTCTAGTAATATAGAATATAATACATAGAATATAGTATATATAATTGGAATATATAAATATAATAGAGAATATAGTAATATAATTCTGTATTCTAGTAACATATTATGAACCAAGATAAAATTATTAGGTTCATAAATAATTTTGGAAGGCCAGATAGATAAAGTAATGTATAACCCCAACTGAGTGCTGGTGGATAACAAAATACCATGTCACCATCAAGAAATAGGCCCATTTTAATATCTCTTGGTTTACTTAGTAGAAATAGCAGTTGTAGTAATATTGTTAGCGTAATGCTTTATGACAGTCAAAATTAGAATTATAAAATTATTCTTATTATATAGCTTGTCCTTTTTATTTGAATCCTTTAATTTTAAATATCCAGTAGATTTTATAGAGTAGTCTCATTTTATAGTGTACTATACACGAAGACAGACATAAACATACACACAAATCCAGTTTTTTATTTACTCCTACCACTTTAAAAATACATAATTTGGCAAAGCACAGTGGCTCGTTCCTGTAATCCTAGCACTTTGGGAGGCCGAGGGGGGCGGATCACTTGAGGTCAGGAGTTCAAGACCAACCTGGCCAACATAGTGAAATACAAAACTTAAAATGCAAAAACTAAAAATACTAAAAATGCAAAAATTAGCCAGGCGTGATAGCCCATGCCTTTAATCCCAGCTACTCAGAAGGCTAAGGCAGGAGAATCCTTTGAACCCAAGAGGCAGAGGCTGCAATGAGCCCAGATCATGCCACTACACTCCAGCCTGGGAGACACAGTGAGACTCTGTCTCTAAATAAATACATAATACATAACTCACCAGATAAATTTTTTTGACCACCATCAGTCATTTCACCTAACAATCTTCAGGAGATTGACTTACTTCATTTGGTAAAAGTACAATGCTATTCCATGTGAATTCCCTTTAAGTAAATACACAGAATTTGTGAAGCTTTTCAGCTTTCTCAGCTGATTCTTGATAATAGCATTTTTTTACTCTAACATTATAATGCACATTTGTTTGCATACACTTATTATATACTCTATTACATTTACAAATTTGAATTATATTTAAATCCCAAACAGCTTTCTCTAGTTTATTCATTGTCTCTTTTACCAACGTTACATTTTTTATGGTATGTTAGGTAGGACTCAGATTTTCCTTAACCCTTACCATGATTTTTTTTTTTATAGAAATGTACATTAAGGACAGCCATTTTGTATTTTTTTAAAAAAAGACGTGTAAGATTTAAATTAACAATAATGTTCATCTTTCACTATACTTTGGTTAAAAAAGTAAAGAAATATGAGCTAAGTTAATATAAACCCTTTACCCAGTTTTCTTAAAGAGAAATGGAAATAGATCTGTGTAATTAAAAAATTTTAAACAATTTATGGGTAATTAAGTAAACATTGTATTATTATGGTAAGTGCAGTGATTGAATAGAAAGTAATTCCCAGTGAATAAGAAGTAAATGGAATAGACTAGAGGCCTCAGAAATAATGCCACACATCTACAGCCATCTAACCTTTGACAAACTTGACAGAAAGAAGCAATGGGGAAAAGATTCCCTATCTGATAAATGGTGTTGGGAAAAGTGGCTAGCCATATGCAGAAAACTGAAACTGGACCCCTTCCTTACACATTATACAAAAATTAACTCAAGATAGATTAAAGACTTAAATGTAAGACCTAAAACCATAAAAACCCCAGAAGAAAACCTAGGCAATCTCATTCAAGACATAGGCATGGGCAAAGACTTCATGACTACAATACAAAAAGCAATGACAACAAAAGCCAAAATTGACAAATGGGATCTAATTAAAGAGCTTCTGCACAGCAAAAGAAACTATCATCAGCGTGAACAGGCAACCTACAGAATGGGACAAAATTTTTGCAATCTATCCATCTGACAAAGGGCTAATATCCAGAATCTATAAGGAACTTAAATTTACAAGAAAAAAGCAACCCCATCAAAAAGTAGGCAAAGCATATGAAGAGACACTTCTCAGAAGAAAACATTTATGTGGCCAAAAAACATATGTAAAACAGGTCATCATCACTGGTCATTAGAGAAATGCAAATCAGAACCACGATGAGATACCATCTCATGCCAGTTAGAATGGTGATCATTAAAAAGTCAGGAAACAACAGATGCTGGAGAGGATGTGATGAAATAGGAATGCTTTTACACTGTTTGTGGGAGTGTAAATTAGTTCAACCATTGTGGAAGACAGTGTGGCGATTCCTCAAGGATCTAGAACCAGAAATACCACTTGACCAAGCAATCCCATTACAGGTATATGCCCAAAGGATTATCAATCATTCTATAAAGACACAAGTACACGTATGTTTATTGCAGTGCTATTCACAATAGCAAAGATTTGGAACCAACCCAAATGCCCATCAATGAATGATACACTGGATAAAGAAAATGTGGCACGTATACACCATGGAATACTATGCAGCCATAAAAAATGATGAGCTCATGTCCTTTGCAGGAACATGGATGAAGCTGGAAACCATCATTCTCAGCAAACTAACACAGGCATAGAAAACCAAATACCACCTGTTCTCACTCATAAGTGGGAGTTGAACAATGAGAACACATAGACACAGGGTGGGGAACATCACACACTGGGGCCTGTTGGAGAGTGGGGGATTAGGGGAGGGATAGCATTAGGAGAAATACCTAATGTAGATGATGGGTTTATGGGTGCAGTAAACCACCATGTCAAGTGTATACCTATGTAACAAACCTGCACGTTCTGTGCATGTATCCTAGAACTTAAAGTATAATAAAGGAAGTACACCATTTCCTCAAATATACTTTAATTAATAAATAAGAAAGAAAAATGAATAGAGAATCCAAATATCACCTACATTATTGATAAAATTGATTTTAAGGTTAAAATCATCTAATGTGAGAAAAAATATATTCACTAAATTCTCAGTCTAGTGTTTGTAAATTTCAACTAAAACAATTAATTGTAGAAAATACTTACGTGGTTCCTTCTCACAGCAATCTAGAAAAACAAAAGATAAAGAAACAAATTTATCCTACATCCAGAAATCTTGATAAACTATTAAATAATTCTGACCAATTAAGAAATGTAAATACTATTGCTGACTTACCAGAGAACTCAGATCATCTTTGTCTAAGGAAGTGAAAGTTGCAACTCAAACTCGTTTGTATTTAAAGAAAATGTCTTTTCATAAAAATCATTTGTGGGAGAGAGATGTTTCCCCGAATAACTATAGTTATTACCTTAAGTAAAATCATACATCTTTTGAAGGTATTAATATGTTATGGAATATTATTATTATGTGATTTTGGTATAATAATTGCTATAAATACTGAAAATGAAAAACGAACAACTATGTGGCAAAAGAAAATCTCATTCACGTGACGTTAGATTCTATTAGCTAAACCTTTACTTGCCTTTTTTTTGGTTGTTGTTTTTTACTAGCTACACAGTTCATATCATTTGTTACCTTAAAGTGGACGACTCCAGAGACAGCTTCTTATGAATACTTCTTGAAAGATCATTGAGGTCAAAAAAGTGATTTAACCTCAGAGATTGTCCTCAAATTCCATAGACTGCAGAAAAAGAAAACTATAATTTCTAGGACATTCAGCAGCTAGGGATTTCAACAGCTATAGGCCAACACATGATTTGTGTTGTAATAACCAGTCATGTCAGCCACACATTTTGATTTATGTTTAAAAGATTTTGTATAAAGCACTTTTAAATATGCTTGGATACTTGGTAGCTTCTTTTGTGGCAATACATAAGTTGTAAATTCATATGGAAAATGAATTTACTAATTCAGTCTGGGATAGTCTGTGATGTTAGGCATAAGAAATCCGTGCAATGCAATATACAAGTCCCATAATATCAGGTATAAAAATCACCAATATTCTTTTTAAATAAACAAAACAAAAAATCTGAGAATGCCAAGGAAGATTTTAAAAAGGAAAAGCAAATGATAGGGTACACCAAATTCCCAATTATGTTACTATCCTTGTGCTTTAATCTGTCTTTCAAAAATCTGCCAGTGAGTACCTTTATTTTGTTTTGTTGTTGTTAAATAAAAGTTTAATAACTCTCAACCTAGGGCACACATTAGCAAAGAAAAAAACAAGTTGAAAATATAAGTAAAGTTCTTCAAGAGATGCAGTATTATGAGCATCTCATAAGAATTTATTCCTCCAGCTTTGTTCTTTTGGCTTAGAATTGACTTGGCGATGCGGGCTTTTTTTGGTGCCATATGAACTTTAAAATAGTTTTTTCCAATTCTGTGAAGAAAGTCATTGGTAGCTTGATGGGGATGGCATCGAATCTATAAATTACCTTGGGCAGTATGGCCATTTTCATGATATTGATTCTTCCTACCCATGAGCATGGAATGTTCTTCCATTTGTTTGTATCCTCTTTTATTTCACTGAGCAGTGGTTTATAGTTCTCCTTGAAGAGGTCCTTCACTTCCCTTGTAAGTTGGATTCCTAGGTATTTTATTCTCTTTGAAGCAATTGTGAATGGGAGTTCACTCATGATTTGGCTGTTTGTCTGTTATTGGTGTATAAGAATGCTTGTGATTTTTGTACATTGATTTTGTATCCTGAGACTTTGCTGAAGTTGCTTATCAGCTTAAGGAGATTTTGGGCTGAGACAATGGGGTTTTCTAGATATACAATCATGCCATCTGCAAACAGGGACAATTTGACTTCCTCTTTTCCTAATTGAATACCCTTGATTTCCTTCTCCTGCCTAATTGCCCTGGCCAGAACTTCCAACACTATGTTGAATAGGAGTGGTGAGAGAGGGCATCCCCATCTTGTGCCAGTTTTCAAAGGGAATGCTTCCAGTTTTTGCCCATTCAATATGATATTGGTTGTGGGTTTGTCATAGATAGCTCTTATTATTTCAAGATATGTCCCATCAATACCTAATTTCTTGAGAGTTTTTAGCATGAAGGGTTGCTGAATTTTGTCAAAGTTCTTTTCTGCATCTATTGAGATAATCATGTGGTTTTTGTCTTTGGTTCTGTTTATATGCTGGATTACATTTATTGATTTGCATATATTGAACCAGGCTTGCATCCCAGGGATGAAGCCCACTTGATCATGGTGGATAAGCTTTTTGATGTGCTGCTGGATTCAGTTTGCCAGTATTTTATTGAGGATTTTTGCATCAATGTTCATCAAGGGTATTGGTCTAAAATTCTCTTTTTTGGTTGTGTCTCTGCCTGGCTTTGGTATCAGGATGATGCTGGCCTCATAAAATGAGTTAGGGAGGATTCCCTCTTTTTCTCTTGATTGGAATAGTTTCAGAAGGAATGGTACCAGTTCTTCCTTGTACGTCTGGTAGAATTCGGCTGTGAATCCATCTGGTCCTGGACTCTTTTTGGTTGGTAAGTTATTGATTATTGCCACAATTTCAGAGCCTGTTATTGGTCTATTCAGAGAGTCAACTTCTTCTTGTTTAGTCTTGGGAGGGTGTATGTGTCAAGGAATTTATCCATTTCTTCTAGATTTTCTAGTTTATTTGCGTAGAGGTGTTTGTAGTATTCTCTGATGGTAGTTTGTATTTCTGTGGGATCGGTGGTGATATCCCCTTTATCATTTTTTATTGCGTCTATTTGATTCTTCTCTCTTTTCTTATTAGTCTTGCTAGTGGTCTATCAATTTTGTTGATCCTTTCAAAAAACCAGCTCCTGGATTCATTAATTTTTTGAAGGGTTTTTTGTGTCTCTATTTCCTTCAGTTCTGCTCTGATTTTAGTTATTTCTTGCCTTCCGCTAGCTTTTGAATGACTACAAGGCTACAGTAACCAAAACAGCATGGTACTGGTACCAAAACAGAGATATAGATCAATGGAACAGAACAGAGCCCTCAGAAATAACGCCTCATATCTACAACTACATGATCTTCAACAAACCTGAGAAAAACAAGCAATGGGAAAAGGATTCCCTATTTAATAAATGGTGCTGGGAAAACTGGCTAGCCGTATGGAGAAAGCTGAAACTGGATCCCTTCCTTACACCTTATACAAAAATTAATTCAAGATGGATTAAAGACTTAAACGTTAGACCTAAAACCTTAAAAACCCTAGAAGAAAACCTAAGCATTACCATTCAGGACACAGGCATGGGCAAGGACTTCATGTCTAAAATACAAAAAGCAATGGCAACAAAAGCCAAAATTGACAAATGGGATCTAATTAAAATAAAGAGAGCTTCTGCACAGCAAAAGAAACTACATCAGAGTGAACAGACAACCTACAAAATGGGAAAAAATTTTCGCAACCTACTTATCTGACAAATGGCTAATATCCAGAATCTACAATGAATTCAAACAAATTTACAAGAAAAAACAAACAACCACATCAAAAAGTGGGCGAAGGACATGAACAGACACGTCTCAAAAGAAGACATTTATGCAGCCAAAAAACACATGAAAAAATGCTCACCATCACTGGCCATCAGAGAAATGCAAATCAAAACCACAATGAGATACCATCTCACACCAGTTAGAATGGCAATCATTAAAAAGTCAGGAACAACAGGTGCTGGAGAGGATGTGGAGAAATAGGAACACTTTTACATTGTTGGTGGGACTTTAAACTAGTTCAACCCTTGTGGAAGTCAGTGTGGCGATTTCTCAGGGATCTAGAACTGGAAATACCATTTGACCCAGGCATCCCATTACTGGGTATATACCCAAAGGACTATAAATCGTGCTGCTACAAAGACACATGCACACGTATGTTTATTGCGGCACTATTCACAATAGGAAGGACTTGGAACCAACCCAAATGTCCAACAATGACAGACTGGATTAAGAAAATGTGGCACACGTACACCATGGAATACTATGCAGCCATCAAAAATGATGAGTTCATGTCCTTTGCAGGGACATGGATGAAATTGGAAATCATCATTCTCAGTAAACTATCGCAAGAACAAAAAACCAAACACCGCATATTCTCACTCATAGGTGGGAATTGAACAACGAGAACACATGGACACAGGAAGGGGAACATCACACTGTGGGGACTGTTGTGGGGTGGGGGGAGGGGGGAGGGATAGCTTTAGGAGATATACCTAATGCTAAATGACGATTTAATGGGTGCAGCACACCAGCATGGCACATGTATACATATGTAACTAACCTGCACATTGTGCACATGTACCCTAAAACTTAAAGTATAATAATAATAAAATAAAATAAAATAAAATAAAAAGAATTTATTCCATAGCCACTAATGCTAAAATAAAATAAAAAGAATTTATTCCATAGCCACTAATGCTAAGGAAGACTCCAAAATCTTGTAAAGTGAGACTTAATCTAGTGTGTAATTTTTTTATGTGCCTTAGTCCTTCATATCCATGGGTTGGTCTTCCATATCCATGGGTTCCACATCAACGGATTCAATCAATGTTGGATAGAAAAGTATACATTAGAAAATCCCATCTGTACTGAATATGTATGGACTTTTTCCTCTTGTCATTATTCCCTAAACAATACAGTAAAACAACTATGTACATGGCACTTACATGTATTAGGTATTATAAGTAATCTAGAGATTATTTATACTATTTGGAAGGTTGTGCCTATATTAAATGCAAATATTACATCATTTTATGTCAGGAACTTGAGCATGCACAAATTTTGACATTTGTGAAGCTCCTTGAACTATTCTTCCATGAATATTAAGGGATGACTATGACTGTTCAATGTGACCCACGCAAGGTCCTCAAGTACTGGATTCACAGGCAATTTTCAATACATGAGAATTTGCTTGTTTCATTTTTAATTTTTGTTCTAGGATAGGGAAAATCTTTTGTATAGGGCAGTCTTGCCTTACCAAACTCTTGCCTATGGAGATCCTAAGTATGCAGCATCTTCACAAAACCCTGGCATAATAAACTTTATTATTCACATTTTCCTTTCTCATAGTTCTTCAATAAGGAAATGTCGAAACTTTTGAGACAGATAACATATAGACAACTTTAGAGCGGAGGCAAAAAATCTACATAGTAAGAATATCTGCATTATAATACACATGCCAAAATAGTGTTAGGATATATTTAGGAGTCTTTCCCATCCCAATACACCTTGTTCTGGAGGCTCCTCTGCAATTATCCCATTATGAATTTTGATATGCTTCAAGATGTTCAAAATGAAATACTTAAAAGTGCTTTATTCAAAATCTTTTAAATATGTATAATAGGCTTCCTTGTAGCCAATATGGAGATATATATACCCACATATATGCAATGTCTGCATACACACACAAATATACCCTTACACATATATGCATAGTCATATATTAATTTGAGAGATAATTCAAAAGTATGAATAGAAAATAATATATCAAAAATGTCCAGCCTTCTGGCAAGCTAATCCATGACTACAATTTATATAGAGTTCACATTATTTCCATCTCTAATCATCAGCTGGAGTTTTTTTTTTAATTTGCTTATTATACCACTTATTTCAAACTATTCCATTTGATATAGTTGGGCTGTGTGTCCACTCAAATCTCAGCTTGAATTGTAATAATCCCCACGTGTCAAAGGCAGGGGACAGTTTTAATTGAATCGTGGGGGCAGTCTCCCCCATACTGTTCTCATGGTCATGAATAAGTTTCACAAGGTCTGATAGTTTTATAAATGGGAGTTCCCCTATACAAACTCTCTTTTGCCTGCTGCCACATAAGGCATGCCTTGCTTCCCCTTCGCTTTCCACCACGATTGTGAGGCCTCCCCAGCCATGTGGAATTGTGATTCAAATAAACCTCTTTCCTTTATAAATTATCCAGTCTCAGTTATGTTTTTATTAGCAGCACTGAGAACAGACTAATAAACCATTCTTCAGGATTTATAGTCTAAATTTTCTCAACATTGGAAGAAATTGGAGAAAAATTCTGATGCATACCAATAAACTAAAATCAAAATGCCAGATTATAGTTTAAAAGTTTTAAAATATTAACTATAGAGTGATGTTACCCAATGTATGTTAAATAACTACTGTAAGTGTTACTTGAAACAAACAAAAAAGAATTCTGTACAGAAAAAAAAGAAAAACTTGGCCTAGACACAGTAAGACATGCCTGTAATCATAGAACTTTGGGAGGCTGAGGCTGGCAGATCACATAAGACCAGCCTGGGCAACATGAGAAAACCCCACCTCTACAAAAATAAATAAATTATATATATATATATATGTCTTGTGACACATACCTGAAAGTCCCAGCTACCTGGGAGGTTAAGATGTGAGAATCACTTCATTCCAGGAGGCTGAAGCTGCAATGAGCCATGAATGTGCTCCTGCACTCCACCTTGGGCAACAGAGCAAGACCCTTTCTAAAAAAAAGTAAAAACCATTGAAATGCTCTGTCTCTCATAGATAGATGGATTCATCCACAGATAGAGACATAAAAGCAGAGATAGGTCAGAGATAGGTGGATGGATACAGATATATTTTCCCCAAAACATAGGGATCAATGGAACATACTTTGGGTAAAATGAAAAAGGAGTTTACACAGTAGAAATTTTATAAAACGTTTTTCTTTGTAGTCCTGTAACAGTCTGTTTCACACAAACCTTCCTCCATTTAATCCTAATCTTCACTTCTATATAAGTAACTGAAAGCACATTTTATTTATTTATTTTTAAATCAAGTCAATATTTTGGCTCATTTAAAAATTTGAGGTAAAATTTTTTAAAAAGTTGAAGACTAACATGATTGGCTGTCTCTCTTATGTGAAAGAAAATACTAGATTATAACCACATTCTTTATGTCAGAATATAGAAATAGAAATATAAGCTTTCTTTTTCTGATCTCTTGCAAAGTTACCAGCACTGTCTTTTCTTATAAATTTATCATCTTAAAATGAAAAGTTTTTTTTCCTGTAAATAGGGTAACAAAACCTTATAGAATGTTAAATTTTCAACTAAGAAGACTCAGAGAGATACATGATTTTTTTTCTAGTGGGTGAAATCACGTCCTTTTTTTAACCATAAAATTTTGTAGGTAGTGCAGGAAATGGTAATTTGATTTGGGATTAGACCTATGACTATTTAGTAAAATACATTTTTTCTTTGTGAATACTTATGGAATAAAAATTGATAGCTATGGACAAATCTCTTTGCCTAGCTTGTGAAAAAGCAGTGTGACAAGTCTTGACAGGCAAGAGAGTGTTAAGATGATAGGTAATACCTGTTTCTGGAAAATGAATGTAATTTAAAAATACATTTTCTGTTCTGCTGACTTTGAAATATTCAAAAAGCATAAGCAAGATTTTAAACAGCATTTATGACCCTCCAAAATATATTTGTATTGTTTTCTTCATGACATACCCTTAAAATACAATTTTCATGTATTATATGTTATTCCCCTAATAATGCATTTAATAATGCATTTAATATCTTCAGTTGTTCAAGAGATTCCATTTAGAAGTGTCAGTTCCTTTGAGAAAAGTACATTTAATGTCAATAAATTAGTACTAACAATATGCAAATAGTAGTCTTTTCTTTTATAATCTGGTCTCATGCATATTACATCAATGCTTTGTAATAGCTATATAAATTACTAGAAGCATTTAAATTTTGTCTTAGAGTTTTAAAATGACCTTTCCTAATAATTTTATTCCTGTTTTATACAACAGCCTTTGAGAACTAACAAGGTAGGTATCATCATTCCTATTTTAAAGATGGGAGTAGTTGTCTACTAGTATGTGCAAGACATTGGAGTATGTGAGTTAAAAACACAACTCAGCTAAGGCACACAAATGCAACCTAAGGAAAAAGGTAGAAATTAAATTCAGTTACTTAAGCATTACAAAGAAAATTATATCTGTAAGACCTTGAGTAATATGACTAGGAGGTTGGGAGAAATATTATAGAGGTAAAGCAGGAAGAGTACAACTGTGCTGAGAATGGGGCTAGAGGTTCTTGGTCATGTTGATACAAGAACAAATGATCTGAGTTAACAAGTCCTCTCATCATCAGGCAGAATCTCATCAGAAAGGGCTTCTCAAATGCTTCAGTTAGTGTGACATAAATTAGGCTAAACACTAATCCATCACACTAACTCTCACACACACAGACCCACACACACAGACACACACAGAGAGACACACACACAAATACACCCTTTATTTCATCCATCTATCACCCTGTTGCTTACTAAGGCCCTTTTAGGTGTTCATATTCTGAATATTAATGGTACTGACTTCATTGTTATTGAACAGCACTTTTTGTCATTTCTCTACCATACCTCATTACTTCCAGGACTTTAGAAATGTTGAGACGTTGAAATAAAGAAGCAGTGTGTATGTACGTATGTGTATGTGTATACCCAACACACACACATATCTTTTCTTACTCAGGTCTAAGTCCTCCCATCCTACACTAATTGCAGAAAAATTGCTGTAACTATATATTATAAAAATATTTATTCAGTCATAATACAATAAATGATACATACCTAAAGAGTACAGTTCAGTAGGTTTTGACACACATGTACACTCATGAAACTATCACCACAATCAAGAAAATGAAAATTTCCATTATCCCCAAAGTATCTTTGTGCTTAAGGAAACTGCTATAAGGTTTTGCAAACTATTTTCATAGTTAGGCTTACCTCTGTTTGACAGGCAGATCTGAAAGGCCAAGCAACACATTTCATTGCATAAAAATAACCTGCCTAATGTTGCTCACCAATCACAGAATAATAATTTCAAAAAGCAAGATTCAGAAAACAGTGGGCTTCCAATTAAAACATATATGAGAGACTGATGATACTTTGAACAACAAAAAAATAAATGTTGTGTATTAATAACATATAAGAAAATCTAAAAACCTTCAAGGAGGACAGACAGTCTGCAATTTACCATGGTTTGACTTACAATTTTTTCTGACTTTATGATAGTGTAAAAATGATATTCATTCTCTATGCTCCTTGATATATGATGGGGTTACATTCAGATAAACCCATCCTAAATTGAAAATATTGTAGGTGGAAAATGCGCTTTCCAGTTACAATATTTTTAACTTACCATGAATCTATTCAGATGTAAGCTCCTTGTAAGTGAAGGATCATCTGTAATAAAATGTTTAGAATAATAATAATAATGATATATATAAATGAAGAATAATATGATCACGTCTGAGGACTACTGATGGCTATAAAAATCAAATGGGATACATATCTTAAAGTATGGAGAAAAGTTGCTGAATCTGACATTATGATGGAAAGATTACATAATTAGCACATATACACATCAAAATATAGATCTATAGTGTATATCTGCTAATTATGTAATCTTTCCATCATGATCTCAGATAAAGGAATAATAAATACAATTAATAAATGAATAAATACAATGAAGAGGAAGTTTTCATAAATATAATTTTTATAAATATTTACAAATTAATGAATAAATACAATGAAGAAATTGCTTCATAAATTTAATTTTTATAAATATTTATAAATAAAGGAATAAATAAATACAGCAAGGAAGAAGAAATTATTTTATAAACATATAAAATAATTTCTCATGACAAAACCTGATCCATGTTGAAAAATTTGATTTGGTTTCATGCAGAATTGATCAGAAAAATATGTACTGATAAAATTATCAAATACTAAAGTTAAAGACAAAATATTACTAACCTCCATAGAGAAAAAAGTAACTTGCAAAAGAAAAATTATAATACCAGCATTGGACATTTCAGCTAGAAAATAAGACAAGGAAATCTGTAAAGAAAAGGATAACAAATCCATCATCGTATGCCTATCCATAATATGAGTAAAAAAAATAGAGATATTTTTCATACCCTCAGAAATCCAGTTATATTTTACATCTTTACCTTACTGAGGAAAATAATTTAGGTATGTCAGAAACCAAACAACATTCCAGAATTGAAATCTACAGAACAGGATACAAAAAGAAGGATTGTGAAAGAATTAAATCTCAGTGGAAGGTGATCAACAAGGAATATGTTATTTAAATTGTGAATTAGGACTTCTGAATATGAAGAGATATAGTATCGAGTATTACTAATTTGCACAAGTAGTCAGCAAACTACTCCAGCCCACTGCCTGTTTTGTAAATAATATTTTATTGAAACAAAACCATGCCACTGATTTCTGTCGCGTCTATGGCTGCCTTAGTACTATGTCAGGTGTGAGTAGTTGGGACGAAGACTGAATCCACCCCCAAAACTTAGTTATTATTTGACTCTTTACAGGAAAAACAAAACAAAACAAAACACTGGTCTAGACTAACCTAAAAATACATTTTCTCAGGAAAACCTAAGACTTTGAGGCAGCAAACAAAAAGTAAATTCAATATCTTATTGATGAGATGAGGAAATTAATAGAGAAGTGCAAGTATTTTAAGGCCACATTTTAAATTGGATATCATTCCAAAAGAGATGAATAGAGAAGAAGAGTAGAGGAAGAAACAATGTATCTTAAAAAATTGATTCTGTTTTCAAATATTAGTAGAATATTATATAGCAATACCTAGCAAGTAAATATTGCCCTCTTGGAAAATAGGTAAAATACAAAATTACAGTTATATAGAATGAATAAATTCAAGAGATCTATGGTACAGCATGGTGACTACAGTTAATGATGATATATTGTAGTCATGAAAACCCTAAGACAGTGGATGTTAAATGCTCCCACACACAAATAAAGATAACTATGTGAGTTACTGTATTTGTTACTTTGCTAGATTTAACCATTCTACAATGAATATATACTTCAAACATCATGGCTTACACAATAAATACATACAATTTTGTCAATTATAAAAAATGTGAATAATAATTACTAAAATTAAAAAAAGTCCTAATGAACAGCAGCAAATTGAATACACCAAAAATAAATGAATAGGTAAATAAAAGTATATGTAGTAAGTAGTGTATATCAAATGATAAACAAAAAAGTTTGAATAATCATTTATAACAATTCTTATGAAAACTAGAACTAAGCATGATTTCTTATAAAAGATACTCTTAGATTAGATTAGAAAATAAGGACCTACTATTACACTACTAACAGGAAAACTTAACCAAATTAACAAATTAAGGAGGAAAATATAGAGATGATAAATAATAATAAGCAAAACAAAATTGAATAAAACAAATGAAAGCATAGGCAGGGTTATAGCAACAAATTGATCCCCAAGTTTCAGTGAATCAAAGCAAAAAAGGCAATTTCTGACTTATGTAATATTTCTGAATGTGTGATAAAGTCTCCTTGTTATTTGATTCAGCCAAGAGAAGAGTGAAGAGTTTGGAGGACCACTTAAGGGAGGGTCTGCCAGGAGGCTACACACATGTCACCAGAGATCTTAATCGTGTGGTCATAGCCCAGTGCACAAAAGTACACAGTGAAGATGATTTTGTAACCCAGCATCACTTTTCTCACTTTATGGAGAGTCTAATGTGCTCATACTTTTATTATGATTATTATTATACTTTAAGTTCTGGGAAACATGTGCAGAACGTGCAGGTTTGGTACCTAGATATACACATGCCATGGTGGTTTGCTGCACCCATCAACCCCTCATCTACATTAGATATTTCTCCTAATGCGATCCCTCTCCTAGTGCCCTACCCCGTGACAGGCCCCAGTGTATAATATTCCCCTCCCTGTGTCCATGTGTTCTCATTGTTCAACTCCCACCTATGAGTGAGAACATATGGTGTTTGTTCTCTGCCTGTGTTAGTTTGCTGAGAATGATGGTTTCCAGATTCATCCATGTCCCTGAAGAGACATGTACTCATCCTTTTTTATGGCTGCATAGGATTTCATGGTCTATGTGTGCCACATTTTCTTCATCCAGTCTATCATTGATGAGCATTTGGGTTAGTTCCAAGTTTTTGCTATTGTGAATAGTGCTGCAATAAACATGCATGTGCATGTGTCTTTATAGTAGAATGACTTATAATCCTTTGGGTATATACCCAGTAATGGCATTACTGGGCCAAATGGTATTTCTGGTTCTAGATCCTTGAGGAATCACCGCGCTGTCTTCCATAATGGTTCTGCGAATTCACACTCCCACCAACAGTGTAAAAGTGTTCCTATTTCTCCACATCCTCTCCAGCACCTGTTGTTTCCTGACTTTTTAATGATCACCATTCTAACTGATGTGAGATGGTATCTCATTGTGGTTTTGATTTGCATTTCTGTAATAACCAGTGATGATGAGCTTTTTTTCATAATTTTGTTGGCCGCATAAATGTCTTCTTTTGGGAAGTGCCTGTTCAGATCCTTCACCCATATTTTCATGGGGTTGTTTTTTTCTTGTAAATTTGTTTAAGTTCTTTGTAGATTCTCGATATTAGCCCTTTTTCAGATGGAGAGATTGCAAAAATTTTGTCCCATTCTGTATGTTGCCTGTTCACTCTGACGATAGTTTCTTTTGCTATGCAGAAGCTCTTTATTTTAATTAGATCCCATTTGTCAATTTTGGCTTTTATTGCCATTGCTATTGGTGTTTTAGTCAAGAAGTTTTTGCCCATGCCTATATCTTGAATGGTATTGCCTAGATTTTCTTCTAGGGTTCTTATGGATTTAGGTCTTTTGTTTAAGTCTTTAATTCATCTTGAGTTAATTTTTGTATCAGGTGTAAGGAAGGGGTCCAGTTTCAGTTTTCTGCATATGGCTAGCCAGTTTTCCCAACACCATTTATTAAATAGGGAATCCTTTCCCCATTGCTTGTTTTTGTCAGATTTGTCAAAGATCAGATGGTCGTAGATGTGTGGCATTATTTCTTAGGCATCTGTTCTGTTCCATTGGTCTATATATCTGTTTTGGTAGCAGTACCATGCTGTTTTGGTAACTTTAGTGTTGTAGTATAGTTTGAAGTCAGGCAGCATGATGCCTCCAGCTTTATTCTTTTTGCTTAGGACTGTCTTGGCTATACAGGTTCTCTTTTGGTTCCATATGAACCTCAACAAAATACTGACCAATCGAATCCAGCAGCACATCAAAAAGCTTATCCACCATGATCAAGTCGGCTTCATCCCTGGGATGCAAGGCTGGTTCAACATATGCAAACCAATAAATGTAATCCATCACATAAACAGAACCAACGACAAAAACCACATAATTATTCCAATAGATGCAGAAAAGGCCTTCAATAAATTCAACAGCCCTTCATGCTAAAATCTCTCAATAACCTGGTATTGATGGAATGTATCTCAAAATAATAAGAGCTATTTATGACAAACCCGCAGCCAATATCATACTGAATGAGCAAAAACTGGAAGCATTTTCTTGGAAAACCAGCACAAGACAAGGATGCCCTCTCTCACCACTCCTATTCAACATAGTGTGGGAAGTTCTGGCCAGGGTAATTAGGCAAGAGAAATAAATAAAGGATATTCAAACAGGAAGAGAGGAAGTCAAATAGTCCCTGTTTGCAGATGACATGATTGTATATCTAGAAAACCCCACTGTCTCAGCCCAAAATCTCCTTAAGCTGATAAGCAACTTCAGCAAAGTCTCAGGATACAAAATCAATGTGCAAAAATCACAAGCATTTCTATACACCAATAATAGACAAACAGCAAAATCATAAGTGAACTCCCATTCACAATTGCTACAAAAAGAATAAAAATCTAGGAACACAACTTACGAGGGATGTGAAGGACTTCTTCAAGAACTACAAACCACTGCTCAAGGAAATAAGAGAGGACATGAACAAATGGAAAAACATTCCATGCTCAAGGATAGGAAGAATCAACATCATGAAAATGGCGATACTGCCCAAGTAATTTATAGATTCAATGCTATGCCATCAAGCTATCATTGACTTTCTTCACAGAATTGGAAAAACTACTTTAAATTTCGTTATGTTCTCATTCTTATATAAAGGCCTCAAAGTGCTAGTCATTTGGGGATCAGAGCCTAGGTCTGCTAACAGGAGTTGCAGAGAGTAGGTAAGTAACAGAAACCTGAGGTTGGTGAGGAGCACACTAAGAAACAGAGTGGAGCTATGTCATGTTGTGCCGCTGTAGTCATGATAAGGACTTCTGATTTTTCTTTTTACTTATTTTTATTTTAATTAATGTATGTATGTATGTATGTATTTATTTATTTATTCATTTATTTGAGAAGGAGGCTCACTCTGTTGCTCAGGCTGGAGTGCAGTGGTGCAATCTCAGCTTACTGCAAACTCCGACTCCTGGGTTCAGGCGATTCTCCTGCCTCAGCCTCCTGAGTAGCTGAGATTACAGGTGTGCGACACCACGCCCAGATAATTTTTATATTTTCAGTAGAGACCATGTTTCACCAGGCTGGTCTTGAACTCCTGACTTCAGGTGATCTGCCGGCCTCATTCTCCCAAAGTGCTGGGATTATAGGCATGAGCTACTGCACCCGGCTTTCTGATTCTATTTTAAGTGAGGGGAGTAGTCATTGGATGTTTTGGGTGAACAAGTATTTCATTGTGATATTTTAAAACAATTACCTTTGATTTTTTTGTAGACAATTGATGGTAGGAACAAGGATAAAAGGAGGAAGAGCAGTAAGAAGGCATTCACAATAGTGTAGATGAGAGATGATGGTGGCTTGAACGATAACACAGCAGTGAAAGTGATAAGAATTCTTAGAATCTGGATGTATTTTGAGTTATAGATAACTATCATTGGCAAATATTAGTGTAAAATAAAGTACAGATAAAGATGTTGATCAAGTAAGATTACAGGCAACAAATAACGAAGAAGAAAAAAATATAGGTTTTTGAAAATATTTTTTGAGGTAGATAAACATATTAAAGCAAAGAGACAGATGACGGAAAAATACTATAAACTGAAAACTACGTTTAGTAACATTTCTTAAAAATAGAATTGACGTTTTAATAACTAGGTCTATGTTTAAATAAAAACAACTAAATAAAAGATGTGAATTCAAAAGATAAAAATAAATTTTAAAGGATATAAATAAAAGGAACAAATATTAACAAGTTATTTCATTATAAAACATCTACAATTGGACTTAATGCTAATTAAATCTGTCATCTTTAACTCTATTTTATTGATTTGCAGCTCAATAAAACAACACATTTGCTTACTAGATAATCTTCACAAAGGAAACAAATTTTGATATGTAACTGCCACTTTTAAATTTATAGAAGATATCGTATAAAAAATGTGCTTGTTCATGGGCTTTCTATATCGGGAATGATAGTGTAATGGCAGATTTATTTGGGGATTTTATATGTAAATTTTTAAAATGCCTTATCACATGCAGATTTGAATCTCAACACCTAAGCAGATTACATTTCTCACATCTTTCCAAGAGAGCATTTAGATTCAATTCAAAATTCTATTTTTGCTGGATATGTAGGCCCAAATCACAAAGCTCTGGCTTAGTTTATTATCACAGAAACAGCATAGCCTAAGATTTTCTTAAGTAGAATAAATTGTAGATAGCTAACATTCATTTGTTTATTATGTACAAAAATTTTCTAAGTCAAGTATTGTGCTTGCTTATCAGAAGAACATAAAGGACACAAAAGTCCTAAAGCACTAAACTTTCTTAAATTTTGGCCTTTAGAAAGCTCAGAGTCTACCTGTCAGAGATATAAATAGTTATGTTTTAATTAAAAACTGTTCAATATAATATTTGTATTCAAGTTTAAGTCCATTAAAAAATCCAGCCCAGTAACAGCCAAACATATTTTCAAGAAAAAATATTTAGATCGATTTTTATTGTTAAAATGTTTTAATTACAATTTACAAATTCTGTGTTCCATGTGCATACTCAAATTTGATTATGTTTTTATCTATGACATGCAAGTTTTAAGAAGAGAATAATTAAGGAATGTTTGTCTTGGAAGGTGTTCAATAATTAACATCTATATTCCCTGTGTGTTAAATTGTTGAAGGTACATTTCCTTCATGTAAATTACATGTACTGTGTTTAGACTAAGACATTTTCTATATCTTGTTACAAAATTTGATGAAGTCTACATGTGTATAGATTACAGTTGTCACAAAACCACTGAGCAAAAAATATGCATTTTGCTTTGGAATTCCCAGGATTTTTTGGTATCTTCAATTTGGCTACAGTAATATGAATAAAAAACTGATAACCATTTGAGATTCAGAATATACTTATTTCTACAATACTCAATACCGTATTGAAACAGGCTTTTAGAATTTCTTGAAAAGATCAATGACTTCATGTATTATTCAATATAGTATAGTGATATGGAGACACTACTGTACACTTATACATAAAAATAAATTCAAAATTTAATACATTTAAATAAAATTAAAAATAAATTCAAAGATAATTATACACAAGATAAAAAGTGACAAGAGCTCCATGACAATAAGTGGAATAAAAAATATGGTGAAGGAATAGGATTTTGAATTAAGGTTGCATTCATTTTACGTTGGAAATCATGACAAAAATAAAATTGTTTATATACATGGCCATTGTAAGATAAATCTACAGTGTATTTTTTTCTTAAGATGCATTAGTATGCAGTGAAAATCAATATTACTTAAATGAATGACATTATTTATTATTACTTTATTTTAAATTTAATTAAAGTGACCAAAAATTATGATTTTTACCTCTTTTCTTAGTATTAACTTTAATAATACTTACTTTTATTCTCAAACCTGGGCTTGAGTAAATGCTAAAATACATGATCACCTATATATAAAATATAATTTAGCACAAAGTTAAGAGAAAACATACAATTAATTGAATGAATATTATAATACAACTATATAAAAGGAGCAGAAACAGGAAGTGTGGGTGCGGTTGGTATTAAGAGTGTGGAAAAGTGAAGACAGCTTTTTCTTCATTTCCATGGTGAGAGGGAAAGCCTAAAAGTAAAAAATCAAGAAACAGCAGTATAAGCATGTTGTATAGAAACATAAATAAATGCCAAAGGAACAGAGTTTTCCTTTGAAACTGCTTCAAAGAGTTGAAAGAGGTTGCCTCTGGGGAGTAAAAAAGATGAAGGTGGTTGATGAAGCCAGGGGATTGCTGCTTTTTATGATAAAACTGAAAGAATGATTTGATTCTCTAAGCTATATGCATGTACAATTTTACTTTAAAAAATTAAAAATAAAAGCTATGAAATTATATTAACCAAATAATTGGTGGTGATTTCATGGGAAGTGATGCTTGAAGGATTTTTTTATCCCTTTCAAGATATTCATGTAAGTGGTATGAATGAAGCATTCTAAAATTCAGGCTATTTTTTTTCAGTTTTTGGTTAATAATAATGATAATTTACTGTGAGTCAGGTACTATACTATGATTTGAAATGATAATGTAATAAAAATTGAGGCCCAGATAGTTTATATATAACAGAAGGTAAAATGGCTATTAAATGACAGTAGTAGGATTTAAACCAAGAACTTTGAGTCTAGAAACTGGGTTAGTACTCATTATGCCATATAATGTCAAGCATCTTTATTTAACATTCTTGTTTAGAGGGAATAATGTCCCCCTAAATATATCTGCATCTGTATTCCTAGAACCTATAAATATTTTACTTCAAATTCCCAAAGAGACATTACAGATTGTGATTAATGATTAAGTTAAGGGTTTTGAGATGGGAAGGTCATTCTGAACTACCTGGGTTGGCCTAATGCAATGACCAAGATTACAGGAGAGTCAGAGACAGAGATAGAAACATAAGAATGGAAGGACAGTTAAGTAAGTGTGTGTGTGTGTGTGTGTGTGTATGTATGTGTGTGTGTGAAAGAGAGACAGACAGACAGAGAGAGAGAGAGAGATGAAGATACCATGGTGCTGGTTTTGGCTTTGAAAATAAAGGCGTCAGCCATGAGTCAATGAATGCAGGTAGTCTATAGACACTGGAAAAGGCCGGGAAACAGACTCTTTCTTGAGATCTTTGAAAGAACACAACTTTGCTGATCAATTTTGTATTTCAGACTTTTAGAACTCTAAGACAGATAATAAATATGTGTTAAGTCACCAGGCTTGTAGTAATTTGTTATATATTCAACAGAAAACTAATACAGACATCTTTTATAATATGGCTTGGCTACAATAGAATCATACTAACTGGGAACAATAAATAGTGAAGTTCAGTCTCAATGCATTCACCCAAGAACCTAGAAGGACCCTTGTTTATAATGAAGCATCTGCCACTTAGGTGTATTTCTTTCCTCCTCTTCTATCAGAAACAGGCCTTAATTCTCAACTATTTATCTCATCATTGGTTCATATTAGAACTTTGTGGATCAGAGTTCCTGGTTTCCAGGGTTAAACAAGCTGGATTACATAATCTTCATCCGTGACTACCAACTTGTATGTTATTGATTTAAATTTGTAGAAACTTTCATATCCAGAAACAAAGAGATGTCAGAGTACACTGCTATTAAAAATTCAAAAAGTTGCAGCTAAAGAGCTAAAAAAAAAAAAAAAACAAAGAAAAGGATTTGGCTAGATTTAGTATAATTCTTATCGTAATCCTCAGATAATATGGGGGGGGAGGGAGGGAGGGAGGGAGGGAGGGAGAGAGAGAGAGAGAATATGAATCCGAAATTAAAGACCCTGAAGGTAATTTTTTAGTGACAGGTCTTTTACTAAGTTTCTTTTACTTCCTCTTTCTGTACATTTTGACATCATAACTTCTTCTTTTATGAGCATGTTTCAAATAAAATATTTTTAAAATCAAGTACTTCTATTGATCACTTTAGTCAGAAGATCTATTAAATAAAACTGAGTGTGTAATCATTATTGAGAAGTGTGATAAGATGATATTTAACCACACTAAGGACGTTGGCATTCTTACAGTCATAACAGTCTAGTCCATTTAGAAATATTTAGAAATATGCTGCATTTTCCCTCTTGTACATGTCATTACCAAACAAACTGAAATTGTCTTCTTTTCTCAGGTCCTAGAGTGAGAACATCAAAAATATTGTAGAAATACACTTACAGCTTAAAAATATGCATATTCCTTTTCTTCAATATTTCATTTCTACAAAGTAGTTACAGATAGGCACAAGGATTCACCTCTTAAGTACAGCAATTTAACTGTATTTATGACTAAAAAATGTCATAACAAACGATCTTAAAAATAAAAAAACACATATATAAGCCATGCTGATTTGAAATAAAATATGTATATTATAGGTTTGCAATGTATGTTTAGTTATATATAATATATATGTACATGTACATATATGTATATAAATCTATACATATAGATGCACAAATACTCATATGCATACACATATAGACATACACATAATATCTCTCTATATATAAATATATGCACTAATCAAAATATTAAAAATGGTTATTTCAGCCTATTATTGATGGGCATTTGGGTTGGTTCCAAGTCTTTGCTATTGTAAACAGTGCTGCAATAAACATATGTGTGCATGTGTCTTTATAGTAGAATGATTTATAATCCTTTGGGTATATACCCAGTAACGAGATTGCTGGATCAAATTGTATAAATAAAATGTGATACATTTACACCATGGAATACTATGCAACCATGAAAAAGGATGAGTTTATGTCCTTTGCAGGGACACGGATGAAGCTGGAAACCATCATTCTCAGCAAACTAACACAAGAACAGAAAACCAAACACCACATGTTCTCACTCATAAGTGGGAGCTGAGCAATGAGAACAAATGGACACAGGGAAGCGAACATTACACACCTGGGGCCTGTCAGGGGGGACTAGGTGATGGATAGCATTAGGAGAAATACCTAATGTAGATGATGGGTTGATGGGTGCAGCAAACCACCATGGCACATGTATACCAATGTAAAAATCCTGCACGTTCTGTACACGTATCCCAGAACTTAAAGTATACTAATTTTTAAAAAATACATATATATTTTATGAGTAATATATATATAATATATATAGTTATATATAGAAAGTAATATATATATAAATTGGTTATATCATGTTCATATTACTTTTTTTATTAACTAAATTTTAAAATATAGGTTATGGTAATTGAAAAAGTATTCATTTCTATTTTAATATATTCAAGCTGCAGAGAATTTGGATTTAGGGTTTCTCACAATGGGATGATGTAGATATTGAAAATGGTCTTAGTAATTGTTAGGTTGTACATTGTTCTTAATGAGTATTTCTGATATAGTTCTCACAGTAACCTCTGTGGGAAGCCTTAATAATAGCTTGGAAGGAACCATTATTTGCCTCAAGGTCTCCTATACTCTAAAGAACAACACAGTTTTACAATCCTCAGGCTCTAAGTCCTGCGCATCTGGTGCCGCATTCTGCAAGCTTCTGTAAATCACCTTCATAAAGCAGTAAAATAAAAATGAATTTATTTGATTTACAGTTGGGTAAAGATTGATGATAATTATGCTGTCCAGTTTAATGGAAATGTTTGTCAAAGAGATATCTGTAGGATTACTAACTTAAAATGATGGCACTATAGTGTACGTAGTTAGAAAGCATTTACAACACAGTTTCTCATAAATAAATCAAACAGGGAATTAAATGTCCTGCCTTCTACATATAGGTGGTTATAGGAGGATGTGGATTCTAATTTTTGCTGTGTATTTTGAAGACACAAGATTTACTAAGTTGAAATAGGACCTTCCACTGTCAATAAACTTTCTAAGGTAGAGCAATGTGGAAATAGAGAAGAGGCTAAGAACATAAACACTGGGAAAGGGAAAATTATGTCTAAAAGTCAGTGGCTCAAAAATTAGTTAGATTCAAGTTACTAAGGATGGATATGACAATGATATTCATGAAGAAAGTAAAGAAGCTACAAATCAAACATGAAGTGTGAAAGAAGAGTCTGAAAACAGATACGAGTATATGGAGGCGTGTATGTGTGATATGGAAAATGGTTCCACAGAGATTTCCACACTCTAATCTCTGAAACCTTCCAACGATTTATATCTCATGGCAAAATAGACTTTGAAAATATAACTGAGGTCACTGGTCTTACCTTAGAACCTGAAATTAGTTTGTATTATTCAGATGGGTGCAATCTAATCACATGTACCCTTAAAAGCGAACAACTTTCTCCAGCTGGAAGCAGAAGAGAGCAGGAACGTTGGACAGATTTTGAGTTTAAAGGGACCACATGTAAGAATTAGAAAGGGGCTTGTAAGAGCAGAAGACAGCCCCCAGCTGACAGCCAACAAGCAAATGGTGACTGTAAGTCTTCTTCCCTCAAGGAACTGGATTTTTTCGAAAACTGGACTGATCTTGGAATCAGATTCTTTCTGGAGTCTCTTGATGACACAGTCTGTTGACACTGATTTCTGCCTGTAAAACTTTGAGCAGAGAAACTAGGTGAGCCAACACAAACCTATGAACTATGATATATTGAGGTCATAAATATATGTTAAAAATAAAAAAGTGTTTTAAGCCTCTAAGTAGTTATTAATGTATTAAAGTAGCAATAGGAAATTATACAGTATGATTTGCTAGAAAGGAACAAGGTTCTTATCACAAAGGAACAGCATGTTAGAACTGGAGAAGGGTGGTATGGGTAACAAAAGGTGTCTGTGTATGCATGCATGCATGGACGGACACGCACATGTCCATATGTACATGTATTAGGCAAATACATGGTCACTGCAAGGGAGTTAAGTCAGCACATTTCAAAAGGAATAATAAAAGGAGTAACATTAATGATGTCAAAACATTTGGGTAATGACCAGTAAAATTAATGATGTCAAAAAGTTTGGGTAATGACAATTTTATGGCAATTATTAAATTGACTTTTGATATGTAGTGTCACCCTGAAAGGTATGTTAGTTGACAGACATTCGTAAAAAGAAAAGTCTTCATGTGAAACAGATGTATTTTTTTCCTTCTCAACTTTTATTTTAGATTCAGGGGTGCAGGTGCATGTTTGTTACATGGGTGGATTGTGTGTCGTTGAGGTTTGTTGTATGAATGATCCTGTCACCCATGTAGTGAGCATAGCTCCCCACAGATAGATTTTCAACTCTCACTCCCCTCCCCACGCTAGTACCCCCCAGTGCCCGATGTCTATTGTTCCAAGTGAACAGATATTTTCTGTAACTTTCAAAAAGATCTCAGGTACTATAAGACCATGGCAGATTAAAGAAGTAAATCAGAACTGCTATTTTTCAGATAGCAATGACGAGCATGTCCTTGCATAATGCCAAGATGTGAAAATGACGTCTTGAAGGGAGGATAAAAAGTAAGCCATCTTTGTACTTTAATCTTCAGGAAACAATACTTCTCTAATATCTATAGTACTTGTTTCCTCTTAACTATAGAATTCAAAATATGATCAGCTGTAATTTTATCTGTAATTGTAGGTAGGCCTGTATTAAAGAGGCAGGCTGGGCAGCTATGCCAGTGTAGCCTTTGCACATTTTTCTACTTGCTTTATATTCTGGCTGTGCTGGCAAGTGATTAGATTGAACCCACCCTGCTTAGGGATGAGTCTGCCTTTCGCAGCCCACTGACTCAAATGCTAATCTACTTTGGCAGCACCCTCAGAGACACACCCAGGATCAATACTTTGCATCCTTCAATCCATCAAGTTGACACTCAGTATTAACCATCACATCTAATTTATATGAGCAACTAATAGCCATCCCAGAGACCCCAGCAGAGCTTATTATCTCCCTTACAGCCTCATCCTCCCAGTTACTCCAGCCAGAAATCCTGGACTTTTCATTGACTTTTTATTTCTTTTCTCACATAGTACATCCAGTCCATCATTATTTTCTGTAGACTTTGACTGCAAAATATAAACAGATTATGATCAGTTCTCTGTATCTATTGATACCATTACTTACCCAGACACTATTTCTCATCTGGATTTCTGAAATTTTCTCCCACCTACTCTTGCTGCTCTTGCCCTCACTCTTACATAGTCTATTTTTAAAACAGGACTCATAGTGTTCCTGTTATTTTGTAAGTCAGGTCAAAATATTTCGTTCGTGTCAATCTGCTCATGACTCTATCACTTCTCTTATTCCTCAGCGTAAAACCAACGTAATAAAACAGCCTAAAAAGCTTAACTGATCTGATTCCAGTACATTGTTAGACCTGATCTCCCAGACCTTCTCTTTCATTGTACCCCAGTCATTCTCCCCTCTTTGCTGCAAGTTGAACATTTGCATCTCTTTGTACCCTCTTCTCCCACTCTTTGGGATGTAATGCGACTGGATAACTGCAGATCCTTTCAGATCTCTACTGGACCTCCATGAGGGCTTCAGTAGTCCTCTGCTAGTAAACAGTACATCTACTTTTACCCTTATCTGTAACAATCTCCTTGGCTTTCTGGTTTTGTTGTGGTTGCTGAATAAGTGTTTAATATCACCTATTACAATAAAATATGTTATATATTTGTTACTATATATTCATTGAGTGACTATCTCTCCTAATAAGACTGCTAGTCTGGGCCGGGCGCGTTGGCTCACAGCTGTAATCCCAGCACTTTGGGAGGCCGATGCAGGTGGATAACGAGGTCAGGAGATTGAGATCATCCTGGCTAACACGGTGAAACCTCATCTCTACTAAAAATACAAAAAATTAGCCAGGCTTGGTGCCACATGCCTGTAGTCCCAGCTACTCAGGAGGCTGAGACAGGAGAATCACTTGAACCAGGGAGGTGGAGGTTGCAGTGTGCAGTGAACTGAGATCGTGCCACTGCACTCCAGCCTGGGTGACAGAGCGAGACTCCGTCTCAAAAAAAAAAAAAAAAAAAAAAAGGATTGCTAGTCTGTTGGGAGATGGGATTTTATTCACTTAATTCACTTGTATCTATACACATATACACACACGCAAAATTAACAAAATAGACCAGGCCCAGTGGCTCACACCTGTAATCCTAGCACTTTGGAAAGCCAAGGCAGGCAGATCACCTGAGGTCAAGGGTTCGAGACCAGCCAGGCCAACATAGCGAAAGCCTGTCTCTAGTAAAAATACAAAAATTAGCTGGGTGTGCTGGCACATGCCTTAATCCTAGCTACTTGGGAAGCCTGAGGCAGGAGAATTGTTTGAACCTATGAGGTGGGGGTTGCAGTGAGCCAAGATCATGTCGTTGCACTCCAGCCTGGGTGACAGAGTGAGTGTAACTATTAAAAACATATAGTAAAAACATAATGAAGCAACTTTATATACTTTTATGGAATGAAGGAAATGTATCAATATCAGTTAGTGGGGAAAAAAGCACAGTAGTCATCTTATGTGCTGCTATTGGGCAAAAATTATATTAATAGGTAGAATATTTAGTTTATTCTGGAATATCTCTGTATACATGCAGAAAGAATCATAATAGAGGAGGATAAAGGGACTCTGAATGAGTAATAAGAGAGAACTCTAACATTTTACTTTCAATATATATTCTGTTTCTTTGATCATGCATATATGTTATATATTTCCAAATAAATACATTACTCAGAAAAATAGAACTATCAAAATTTGACTATTCATGCAATGAATATGCCCCCAAAACAGGTAAATTTGTGAAACTATAACCCAACACACATTTATTATCCACTATATTTAAAAGTTGAGGTAGGTGCTTCAAGGATATTAGAAACATGTAAATTACACCTCTCGTTTAAAAGGGCACACAATCAAGTTGAAGAGAAAAGATCTAATTTTTGAAATTTCAAATAAATAGCTGATATGAATTTAGAATTTTAATCCAGGAATATCTTCTGTGAATAGTATATGCATGGATATTTCTGGGTTATATGAGATATAGAAATCTATTTTAGTATTCAAAGCATTCATACTCTAAATGGAAGGTAAGAACATACTGCCATGTCCTTCGTCAATAAGCACAGGGATTCTGCATATTGTTACCCAGAGTGCACAGTAACCTAAGCCCTTAACAAGAAAGTGTTAAAAGATTTATTGATAATGATGGAGAAGCAGAGTTGAACCAGAACACACAAGCCCCTTTAACTTTGCACAGTTTTTCCATTTAAACATCTGGTTGGGAGAGCAAACTTATCCAGAAGAGAATTCTATGACAGAATACCCTTCCATCACATAGCTTGTTATAGGTGTACACTATCCCAAAACAGGATAAAGTAACTTTATATTATTTGCAACAAGGAACATGACAAGAAAACTCAGTCCTGGGAAACAAATGCAGAGCTCTGCCAGAGAGATATCATATTAACCTTGCCAATATCAGGTAGATGTCTGGATATTACTCTGAGAACCAGTTCAGTGCAACTAAACAGCTCTGTGCCAGACTACATGGAACAGAAAAGTGGACAGGAAGAGCCATTCATCCAAAGGCTTTTCTCTTCTCCCTCCACTCTATCACTGGCCCATAAAGTCTTATTAGATGTACAGTTCCCAGTCTAACATCATAATTATTTAGACTTTAATTGGGCCTTCAATGCCTGCTTGCAGAGCTAAAGAAGACGCAGCAAAATTCAAAAGATTACAAAGCTTATAACATAAAGTCTATCTCACCAAAACCAGTTGGGACACTCAAGAGTTATCTGCCTGCTCCTTCAGATATTTCTCTGAGATCTCAATTTGAGCTAAGGTATTGACTCAAAAGTAGTATAGTACTTAGACATTTTATCCTTCCCTGTGTATATCAGGCTTTCATCACTCAGAAAAGTTGTGGTGTTGACACAAGAGACAAGGAAAAGAAGTGTCAGTAATGATTTCTGGGTTTTTTAGCAATCTTCAGAAAATAAGTGCTCAGGTCCAACAGGGAAGCAGCAGAGTCCCTGCCATCTGTAGAGGAAAACAAGTCCTAGAGGCATAAAAAGTCTCACCCACAGTTGTATTCAAGACAACATCCAAATCTACCCAGTATTTATACTTCCTTTGGTGGGCACACAGGTTGGGGGCTGTTAGAGACTATAAGGAAGGTAGCTCCGTGATGGAGAAAAATATGACCAGGGCATTAAGGAGCAGCTCTGGGTTTTTGTTTGTTTGTTTGTTTCCCATCTATTATGGAAAAGTACTGATTCTTTTAGGAACCAAGATATTAAGGTGAGACTATCAGGGATAAAGTTAGGAACTACAAAGGAATAAAATGAAAGATACACTTTATTTTCCAAAGACTTTCTGATTTTACACCCCTAACACACAGCAATTAAGCTTAGGTAGAATGAGAATGATGGTCTGTAACTTATAAGTAGCTGAAAACAGTTCTTATAGAATTCTTACTCACAGAGGCTGGCATAGGTTGCAAATAGGATAGACTTTGTAGTTCTTTGTGATAATTCCTTTGCTGTAATATTTTGAGCATAAATCCACCAAGCTATAATAGAATTGAGTACATATACTTATTCAATCTAGAGGGTGTTCTTTAAATGGTTGCTTTCTGACTGGTGGTACATGTGAAATATATTTATATATATAATTCTTATATATATATGAGAGATAGTCTATAAGTTAAACATACATTATATCACTACATATTGTGTTATCTATACCTTGGTGTCCTAGTGGCCTCATCATAGAGCTAAAACATTATTAGTAACTACTCATGAGTCTATATGAAGATACATTTCAATCAATCTCTTCATGCTTCATATCCCAGAGCAGGACCTGAAATTAAGCCCCTTATAAAGAATATCCAATACTATACACAATCAGTTGTTTATTATTTTTGGGGAATTGCTGTAGCATTCCACTAGACATTACATGCTGGAAGTGGATTGTTTCATCAGCAAATCATGCTGTCTTATCTGGTGACAAGTTTTATAGCTGAGATCCTCTTATACCAGTGGTACAGATAATACAGTGAGTGGTACTGATTCTGTTGATCATGGGTCTGTTCCTTGCACCTCTTTCTTGGAACTGGCCAAGGATTTGAGGGCCTCTGCTGTCCTTAACAAGATATACCATTTTCACTTTACAATAGAGGACATTGGAATATCAGGGCTCTAAATTGTATTCTCACTCAAGGCCCAGCCAACTTTAATCACTCCAGCATGAACAGTTTCCTCATTGGGAGGCACCATCAGAATGTCTTAAATGAAAAGAAATATTTTAGCACATACCAGTAGCTCATACTATGCTAAAACTTGTCTGACCCTTTGATAAAATACTGCAGAATAATTCACATACCTTGTAAAAGGAGTGCACAGATGTACGGCAAGCTTTGCCACACGGAAGCAAATTGATCCTGGCCTTTTTTTGGAAGAACAATCATAAAAAATTACAAAGTGTTGAATGTCCAAAGCTTCATACCAGCTACCAGTCATGGCAGCAGTCTGTTTAGTCACAGTGATAACATCAGCTGTTGCCTGTGAAGTGGGAGCTAATTTTTCATTTTAGCTTTGATATTCCACAGAAGGGATTCAAGCATCAGTGATGTTCACTGTTAATGGAATAGCATCCCAAAGAGCTCCTGCCTTCATGAAATATTTTTGAGAAGAACAAGTAGTTTTTCTTCTGTTATTATGGGATATTGTTTCAACTGCATAATCTTGACAAGTTTTGTAAGTACAGCAGGTACCTGGCAATGAGCTACAAATGTTGTGATAGAACTCATCAGTAAGAGTTCATGGATGTGTCTACTAGCTTGCTTACACTCGGTGTTTGAACATAAAATGTCCGTATTCAGTGTAACATTTATTCAATGACCATGAATCACAATTTAATTAAAGAACCCAGAAATATTTAAAATAATTTTGACAGCTGTCTCTTGGCCAAAAATAATGACCTTTCAAAATACTAAAAGGGGAACTTTTTTTTTTTTTTTTTTATTAAGACCGTCCTTAGCTCTAGGGATAATAGCTATCCAAATCTTCAATTCCAAGCAAGCCCAGAGTTACCTGGCAAACCCCAACCTCCTTTTTGTTTGTTTTTGTAGTGTACATAAGTTGGACAGTAGAGTCAAGAGTCCCATTAAGGGTGGCAAGAAAGCAGGCTTGGTAACTAGTCTTCATTTTGCTAACGTGGTCTCACTGTTGGGTAAGGGAATGCTCCACAGTGAAAATACAGCAAGAGTGGGGTTCATTCAGCTGTTCCTCATGAAGGGACATCTCAAATTGTAATTCCAAGGTATCCACTCTACTGTTAGCTACACTAGAGGTTTCTCTTTCTGTTCTTAGAACTTGAAACTTCTTCAAAGTGGTGAGAAGAAGCCAGGGATTCAAGATTTAAGTAAACATACTATCCTTGGTTGCTCTCTGCAGTCATATTCTATTGCTTACCCTAAAAATCACCTCAAACTTAATGGCTTAAAACAAAACATGTTCATTATCTCACAGATTAAGTTTGTCCAATCTGCAGCCTGCAAGCTGCATGTGACCCAAGATGGCTTTGAACGTCCCAACACAAATTCATAAACTTTCTTGAAATCCTATGAGATTTTTTTTTCGAATATTTTAGCTCATCAGCTATCATCAGTGTTAGTGTACATGTGGCCTAAGAGAATTCTTCTTCTTCTAATGTGGCTGAGGGAAGCCAAAAGATTGGACGCCTCTGTCATAGATTTTGTGGGCAGAATTCTGGACACCGTGCTTTACCTACTTTTTCTGTTCCAGGTCTTAAAATATCAAGGTTCCACAGGGCTGCTTTTGTGTGTAAGGTATAGGAATGAATTTGCTTCTAAGCTCATTGAGGTTATTGGGTGGAGTCAGTCCCTGGTATTTTGGTGGCTGTTAGCCTGTGGCTGACCTTTGCCCCAGTGGCTGCCAACACCCTGTTATGGTGCATTCAACTCTGCTTTAGAATTTCCTTCACCATCAGCCACAGCTTCTCATACATCTGGATCTGGATATTCCAATTTAGCCAAAAGACTGCCCATAGCCCAAGACAGTGGTTGGGACTCGGAGAGCCCAGTTTGAATTTTTTTCCAGTTTCAGAAAAACTGTAACACCGAGACTGCAGCACGGAATTCCCTCTGGTGATCAAATCTCATGCAAGGAAAGTGTGCAGATATTTAGCCTAATGCTTCTCACCTCTAAACATACCCTTCTAAATTCTGCTTGGGATGGTGAGCCGGAACCTTGGAGGCTAATTTCCCCTTTGTCTTGTGGCTGTCTGTCAGCATCTGAAATAGGATGCAGTAGATGCTGACTGGAAGAGAAAAGGAGGAGAAAAAGGTGTTCCCCTTTTTCACTTTGCGTTTTTTTGTCAGTGTTGCCATTGCAAAGACTGTTGACCTTGCAAGTGGCCATTGGTTCCAAGCTCTAGATCGTTCCTGCTTTAATAGAACTATCTGATCCCTCACCCTCATCCCACTTAGCAGTACCAGCACTAGCCAGCATCCTCTCACCAGAGGTCTGGGCCCCAGACATAGGCTCACAAAGGCCCTTTCTCTAAGCATCTATATTCTAGTAACGCTGACTTCTTCCCCTTGTTCCCTTGCTTCTTTCAGCTCCTGGGTTACCCACAGCTACTCTAGTGTTCCTTGTTACTTTTCATTCCTTCATATGTTTAATCAATTACCTATATTAAAATATCTTTGTTTAAAAGTTAGTATGGTTTCTCTTTTTCTGAACTTGCTTTCCTTAACATATCATAGAGAGGTAAAACAACACACAGCATTGTCCCATACTGAGAGTGCTGCTATTGGCTGGAGGGATTTCTGCCTTCTACAAGCAGGGTCTGTGCAGGGAACTGATGGCAAAAGGAGCGTGTAGCCATCCACCCAAGGCTGTGCTTTTCTTCTACAAAAAATCCATTTATTATTTGCATAAAGAAAATAAATTGGTATATGAATGAGTAGTAAGTGCCTGCAAAATTGTGTGCTACATGTTTTTAACATATTCCAGAATAACCAAAGCAATGTTTCACAAATAGCACTGTTTTCTTCATTAGGGAATCTTTCTCACAATGAGTAGATACATTGTCTAATGAAAAACTGACATTTAACTGAAATATGACCATCATCTGCATTATTTATATAATTAAAGTGATTCAGATACACAGCTGCTTGCTAATAAATAATTCCACATTTGAAAAATGTTCAAATATCAAACTAAAGAGGTCAACTACTTAAAAAAAACTTAGCAAATTTTTTTTTTAGTAAGAAATGTACATGCAAAAGTTACATTTATTGATAGGAAGTTACTTTCTCAAAACTTTTATATTCCTCTAAGTAAATTATTTGCTATTATAGCAACAAATTTATATGTTAAAATGCCATTTACTGACATCGACTATTTCTGCGGTATCATACAAGTAGTTTTGGATAAAACCCCTTCAAAGTGCAATTAGTAACGATGAACATTAACTCATTTGGGAAGGCATTTCATTTTAAAGCACTGTGTTAAATTTAAGTTTGACCATTCAGCTATGATTAACCATG
Source organism: Pongo abelii (assembly GCF_028885655.2). Lineage (NCBI taxonomy): Eukaryota > Metazoa > Chordata > Mammalia > Primates > Hominidae > Pongo > Pongo abelii. The sequence continues at coordinate 93,311,349 of NC_071999.2, read as the reverse complement.
GTATAAATTACAAAAAAAAAAGCTTCATTATATCATATTTGTACAAAATAAGATAAACATACATACAAGATATTCACATTATGAGAAAATCAAATTCATTAGAAATACTCTAAATTATTTTTTATTTAGTGAGATGTTAGAAATAAGAATCAAGACTTGTTTCTTCAGTATGTAGGGCATATATAAATAACTGACATGAGCTTGAATTAAATGCAAGTTTGCCATATTTGACTTATAAAAAAATAAACACTACATACGCATATAAACACCACACACACACACACACAAATAATATTAACTCTTCCATTTAAATTACATCTGTTGCACATTTGATTGTAAATCTCAAGAAATCACTGTCGCCAGCCCTATTATAAATGAGTTCTACTATAGCTTAATTTCTTACTGGCTGAGAAAAGAAACAAGCTCTCTCTCTCTCTCTCTCTCTCTCTCTCTCACACACACACACACACACACACACACACGATCAGAAATACACCTGGGAGCCCATGCCTACTTTTGCAGCAGGGAGCATAAAGATAGTAGAACAAATTCCATCTGCTCTTATACCAAAAATTATATTTATTCTTTGAGCTGCTTTTTCATTTCTGTCCTTGTTAATCTTCCTAGACTTGGCTACATTCTGTCACCCATTTGCTGATTAAGATATGATTTGGAGAAATTTCCTTAGAATTTAGAATGCCTTAAATAGATGCCTGGAACACAGGTGTTCTGAACAATAAATGTGCTTAAAAGTCCTTATTTCAGGGAGAGAAAAACAAAGCATTTTGCTTTTTTCAATGTATTTAGGTGCAAGGTGCCAGCAAAGCCCCAACAACGTCTGAACGATGTTAACACTCTCGGTCAGAGCTAAGTAGTGGTTGCCCATATAACAGCACATTAGGAAATCTATATTTCATCTTCAAACCAAGATTTGAAACTCATTGTTATATCTCTGATGTGTTTCTCAAAGCCAGAACCCAGTATCTTCACCTTCAAATTTATGCTCTTATGATCTTTCCAACTTGATACATTTTTTTTCTTATAAATATCTTTCAGCTCCTGTTCTATCAGCCCCAAGCAGATACTGCCCACTCCCCATCTCATCCCTGGCTCAGGATCTACAGTATATGAAATTTGTGGAAAATGTAATTAAATATAAAATGTCTTTGCAACCCAGAAAACCTCTCCACAATGGCAGTAGAGAAAAAAAACACACATTATTACCGCATAATCATTAAGCCAGAATGTGATACAATTCACAGGCAGATCCCTATGGGATTGCAAATACAAGAAAAAATTCTCACCTTTTTATATAGCCAAGCAGATAGAACCTATTACATCCATGTTTTCAAGATAAACTCTAGCTAGTCCTAAAGCAAGAAGGACAGCACTATTTGTCAAACATAGTTCATCCTAGATTTACCTGGCAATTGTGGTGACCATGTGTGTTAGCCAATCAGTTTTATCTAGAGAACAAACAAACTTCTTATATCTTTATGACACAAGATACTTTTCAACATAAGGTAAGGTTCCCACTGAAGTTAATCTCTTTTTTATTATTATTATTATTATTATTATTATTACCATTATTATTATTATACTTTAGGTTTTATGGTACATGTGCGCAATGTGCAGGTAAGTTACATATGTATACATGTGCCATGCTGGTGCGCTGCACCCACTAACTCGTCATCTAGCATTAGGTATATCTCCCAATGCTATCCCTCCCCCCTCCCCCTACCCCACAACAGTCCCCAGAGTGTGATGTTCCCCTTCCTGTGTCCATGTGTTCTCATTGTTCAGTTCCCACCTATGAGTGAGAATATGCGGTGTTTGGTTTTTTGTTCTTGCGATAGTTTACTGAGAATGATGATTTCCAATTTCATCCATGTCCCTACAAAGGACATGAACTCATCATTTTTTATGGCTGCATAGTATTCCATGGTGTATATGTGCCACATTTTCTTAATCCAGTCTATCATTGTTGGACATTTGGGTTGGTTCCAAGTCTTTGCTATTGTGAATAATGCGGCAATAAACATACGTGTGCATGTGTCTTTATAGCAGCGTGATTTATAGTCCTTTGGGTATATACCCAGTAATGGAATGGCTAGGTCGAATGGAATTTCTACTTCTAGATCCCTGAGGAATCGCCACACTGACTTCCACAAGGGTTGAACTAGTTTACAGTCCCACCAACAGTGTAAAAGTGTTCCTATTTCTCCACATCCTCTCCAGCACCTGTTGTTTCCTGACTTTTTAATGATTGCCATTCTAACTGGTGTGAGATGGTATCTCATTGTGGTTTTGATTTGCATTTCTCTGATGGCCAGTGACGGTGAGCATTTTTTCATGTGTTTTTTGGCTGCATAAATGTCTTCTTTTGAGAAGTGTCTGTTCATGTCCTTCGCCCACTTTTTGATGGGGTTGTTTGTTTTTTTCTTGTAAATTTGTTGGAGTTCATTGTAGATTCTGGATATTAGCCCTTTGTCAGATGAGTAGGTTGCGAAAATTTTCTCCCATTTTGTAGGTTGCCTGTTCACTCTGATGGTAGTTTCTTTTGCTGTGCAGAAGCTCTTGAGTTTAATTAGATCCCATTTGTCAATTTTGGCTTTTGTTGCCATTGCTTTTGGTGTTTTAGACATGAAGTCCTTGCCCATGCCTATGTCCTGAATGGTAATGCCTAGGTTTTCTTCTAGGGTTTTTATGGTTTTAGGTCTAACATTTAAGTCTTTAATCCATCTTGAATTGATTTTTGTATAAGGTGTAAGGAAGGGATCCAGTTTCAGCTTTCTACATATGGCTAGCCAGTTTTCCCAGCACCATTTATTAAATAGGGAATCCTTTCCCCATTTCTTGTTTTTGTCAGGTTTGTCAAAGATCAGATACTTGTAGATATGTGGCATTATTTCTGACGGCTCTGTTCTGTTCCATTGATCTATATCTCTGTTTTGGTACCAGTACCATGCTGTTTTGGTTACTGTAGCCTTGTAGTATAGTTTGAAGTCAGGTAGTGTGATGCCTCCAGCTTTGTTCTTTTGGCTTAGGATTGACTTGGCGATGCGGGCTCTTTTTTGGTTCCATATGAACTTTAAAGTAGTTTTTTCCAATTCTGTGAAGAAAGTCATTGGTAGCTTGATGGGGATGGCATTGAATCTGTAAATTACCTTGGGAAGGATGGCCATTTTCATGATATTGATTCTTCCTACCCATGAGCATGGAATGTTCTTCCATTTGTTTGTATCCTCTTTTATTTCCTTGAGCAGTGGTTTGTAGTTCTCCTTGAAGAGGTCTTTCACATCATCTCACGTGCAGAGACACACATAGGCTCAAAATAAAAGGATGGAGGAAGATCTACCAAGCAAATGGAAAACAAAAAAAGGCAGGGGTTGCAATCCTAGTCTCTGATAAAACAGACTTTAAACCAACAAAGATCAAAAGAGACAAAGAAGGCCATTACATAATGGTAAAGGGATTAATTCAACAAGAAGAGCTAACTATCCTAAATATACATGCACCCAATACAGGAGCACCCAGATTCATAAAGCAAGTCCTGAGTGACCTACAAAGAGACTTAGACTCCCACACATTAATAATGGGAGACTTTAACACCCCACTATCAACATTAGACAGATCAACGAGACAGAAAGTCAACAAGGATACCCAGGAATTGAACTCAGCTCTGCACCAAGCGGACCTAATAGACATCTACAGAACTCTCCACCCCAAATCAACAGAATATACATTTTTTTCAGCACCACACCACACCTATTCCAAAATTGACCATATACTTGGAAGTAAAGCTCTCCTCAATAAATGTAAAAGAACAGAAATTGTAACAAACTGTCTCTCAGATCACAGTGCAATCAAGCTAGAACTCAGGATTAAGAATCTCACTCAAAACCGCTCAACTACGTGGAAACTGAACAACCTGCTCCTGAATGACTACTGGGTACATAACGAAATGAAGGCAGAAATAAAGATGTTCTTTGAAACCAACGAGAACAAAGACACAACATACCAGAATCTCTGGGATGCATTCAAAGCAGTGTGTAGAGGGAAATTTATAGCACTAAATGCCCACAAGAGAAAGCAGGAAAGATCCAAAATTGACACCCTAACATCACAATTAAAAGAACTAGAAAAGCAAGAGCAAACACATTCAAAAGCTAGCAGAAGGCAAGAAATAACTAAAATCAGAGCAGAACTGAAGGAAATAGAGACACAAAAAACCCTTCAAAAAATCAATGAATCCAGGAGCTGGTTTTTTGAAAGGATCAACAAAATTGATAGACCGCTAGCAAGATTAATAAAGAAAAAAAGAGAGAAGAATCAAATAGATGCAATAAAAAATGATAAAGGGGATATCACCACCAATCCCACAGAAATACAAACTACCATCAGAGAATATTACAAACACCTCTATGCAAATAAACTAGAAAATCTAGAAGAAATGGATAAATTCCTCGACACATACACCCTCCCAAGACTAAACCAGGAAGAAGTTGAATCTCTGAATAGACCAATAACAGGAGCTGAAATTGTGGCAATAATCAATAGCTTACCAACCAAAAAAAGTCCAGGTCCAGATGGATTCACAGCCGAATTCTACCAGAGGTAAAAGGAGGAGCTGGTACCATTCCTTCTGAAACTATTCCAATCAATAGAAAAAGAGGGAATCCTCCCTAACTCATTTTATGAGGCCAGCATCATCCTGATACCAAAGCCTGGCAGAGACACAACAAAAAAAGAGAATTTTAGACCAATATCCTTGATGAACATTGATGCAAAAATCCTCAATAAAATACTGGCAAACAGAATCCAGCAGCACATCAAAAAGCTTATCCACCATGATCAAGTGGGCTTCATCCCTGGGATGCAAGGCTGGTTCAATATACGCAAATCAATAAATGTAATCCAGCATATAAACAGAACGAAAGACAAAAACCACAGGATTATCTCAATAGATGCAGAAAAGGCCTTTGACAAAATTCAACAACCCTTCATGCTAAAAACTCTCAATAAATTAGGAATTGATGGGACGTATCTCAAAATAATAAGAGCTATTTATGACAAACCCACAGCCAATATCATACTGAATGGGCGAAAACTGGAAGCATTCCCTTTGAAAACTGGCACAAGACAGGGATGCCCTCTCTCACCACTTCTATTCAACATAGTGTTAGAAGTTCTGGCCAGGGCAATTAGGCAGGAGAAGGAAATCAAGGGTATTCAATTAGGAAGAGAGGAAGTCAAATTGTCCCTGTTTGCAGATGACATGATAGTATATCTAGAAAACCCCATTGTCTCAGCCCAAAATCTCCTTAAGCTGATAAGCAACTTCAGCAAAGTCTCAGGATACAAAATCAATGTGCAAAAATCACAAGCATTCTTATACATCAATAACAGACAAACAGAGAGCCAAATCATGAGTGAACTCCCATTCACAATTGCTTCAAAGAGAATGAAGTTAATCTCTTACCAAGGCACAGAGAGTGGTAGTACCATCTTCCTTAAAGATTCCATTTCCAAAAGATCATCCCCGGGTACTTGAGAAAGTAATTCCTGAATCTTAAAACTGACAGGAGGCTTGTTTAGCTCTTAAAAAGGTTTACATACATTTCAAAGAGACTGAGAAGGAACTTACATTAACAAGTGATAGAATATGAAGTAAATATTTAAGAAAAGGGAGTAGATTGTAGAGTGTCTCTTCCCTTGTTTCCAAGAGTAATTTTTTTTTTCTATTTGTATTTGTCTTACAATATTAGTATCATAGCCCTGGGAGGCTTATTCAAGAGGAAATGCTGAGTGACAGGACCCTGAAAGATTTTCTAGTTCATGTATATTCAGGTAAGGACTCTATTTTCAATGATTAACTAATGTCTGGCTAATGAGAAAGTAGATAAAAGGATAAAAATGCTCTTCTTCACCCTACAGAATATGGTTTAAAGTTCTATCTATGAACATCTAAGCTTGCAAGATAAAAATGAAGGCAGGTATGAGCTTGGAGAAAGTCCCTGAAGAATATTTAATAATTTCCCCCTCTTGCAAGAGAACAGCAGAAGTCACATATTACTTTAGAAGTCAAATGGTTGGGACATTTTATTTTAAAGGAGACTTGTTTATATATAAGTTTGTGCTCATTAGTAAGATCTGTCCAGAGAAACACTGATTTATGTATTATTAAATTTTAAACCTCTAACAAGAGAGAAGTCTCTTGATCCTAGAATAACTTTAGATTTCTCATATCTCTATCTAGGCCTTGGAGGTAATTGGAAAAATGAAATAGAAGCCCCTAATTTATATAAAAGTTTTAGAAACCACTTAGAAGCAGAATTTATTTTTAATGAAGTAGATGCTGGGGATAATAAAGAGATGGAAAGAGTATTATAAAGTGTTTGGGGCTTGGCTACTAAAAATGTCAATGAAAATAGGTTTCCAGTAAGAGCCACGGGAGAACTTTGCTGTGCTTATCTCTTCTCCTTGAGGCTCCTTTCTCCCTAAGCCTCCCTTCTTGCACGAGGCGTTTTTTGTGTATCTAAGATATACCAAGTTTATTTACACCTAAAAGCCTATACACATTATGTGTCCTACAAGCATTGCTACCCACATCATTTAAAATCTTTGCTAAAATCTTAGCTCTTCACTAAGACCAGTCCTGTGGACTATATAAAGCAGCCTTTCCACCATCTCATAACACATTGCCTGCCCTACATTTTTCTCCAAAGCACTTAATTATGACCTGATATCATACCAGTTTATAATTTATTTTCTGTCTTTGCAATAAAAGTATAATTTGTCTGATAGCAGAGACTTTGTGTATCTTATTCACAATGATCCTGGAAAATATTGCCTAAAACAGAGCCTGGGAAATAAAAAAGTACTGAAAAATGTAGTTTAAAAGGATGGATTTATAATATGAACCCTGATAAGGGGGAGGTGAAATTTCGAGTAAAAAACAAAATTAGTGAAATTTCAACATTTTATTTTTGCTCACATATAAATATTGGGTCTTTAAATACATATTTTGATATTTATTTTATAGTGCTTAACTTAATTGAATCATGCAGGTCAGGTAAGAGAACGGAAATAAGCTGAATCTATTTGGAGACCTTTGAGCTTCCTGTGTTAGGATGTCCATATCTCTCCAAAGACTTGGGATGTTTTCAGCTGTTATTTTATTAAGTTTTCTATTATGTTTTCCTATGTTTTCTTCTTGTGGACATTTCTTAATGCAAATATTTGTTTACCTAATGGTATCGCATATGTCCCATAGGACTTCTTCATTCTTTATTCTATTATTTTTCTCTCACTGAGTTATTTCAAGACACCTGTCTTCAATTTCAGAGACTCTAAATAGAACAATAACAAGTAACAATATTGACTTAGCATTTTTAAAAAAAAATCCAAACAACAACACCAACAAAAAAGCCCAGGACTGGATGGCTTCACTGCTGAATTCCACCAAAATTTAAAAAAGAACTAATACTAATTTTTCTCAAAGTATACCAGAAAATTGAAGGGTAGGAAATTCTTCCAAACTCATTCTACAAGTCCAGCATTACCCATGTGCTAAAACCTGACAAAAAATACAACAAAAATGTAGAAAACTATAAGCCAATATCATTGATAAACATAGATGTAAAAGTTCTAGAAAAATACTAGCAAACAGAATGCAACAACACATCAAAAAGATTATATACCATGATAAAGTAGGATTTATTCCAAGGATGCAAGAATAGTTCAATATATGTAAATTGATAAATGTGATACACTACATCAGGGGAATAAAGGACAAAAGATGTGATTATCTCAATAGACGCAGAAAAAAAACATTTGATAAATGTCAACATCACTTCATGATAAAAATTCTCAACATATTAGATATATGAGGAATGTATCTCAACCCAATAAAGGCCATATGTGACAAACCCACAGCCAACATTATACTGATTAAGGAAAAGTTTAAAGCTTTTCCTTTAAGACCTGGAACAAGACAAGCACGCTCACTTTGATGGCCACTTTCACCACTGTTATTGAACACAGAGTTGGAAGTCTTCACCACAGCAATTAGGCAAGTGAAAGAAATAAAAGCCATCCAAGTGAGAAAGGAGGAAGTGAAATTGTTCCTGTTCACAGATGACATAATTTTATACAGAGAAAAGCCAAAGATTCCACCAAAAAAACTCTAAGGACTGATAAACAAATTCTGTAAAGTTACATGATGCAAAAATCAACATACAAAAATTAGTAGCACTTCTATACAACAATAGCAAACTAGCTGAAAAAAAATCAAGAAAGCAATCTCACAATAGCTACAAAAATATAAAAGATACCTAAAACATGTATTTAACCAAAAGATAAGAAAGACCTCTACAAGCAAGACTATGAAGAGGACACAATCAAATGGAAAGACATCCCTTGTTTATGGCTTGGAAGAATTAGTACTATGAAAGTAAACCTATTATTCACACCGATGTGTAGGTTCAACCCAATCCCTAACCAAATACAAAAACATTGTCAGATGAGTAGGTTGCGAAAATTTTCTCCCATTTTGTAGGTTGCCTGTTCACTCTGATGGTAGTTTCTTTTGCTGTGCAGAAGCTTTTTAGTTTAATTAGATCCCATTTGTCAATTTTGGCTTTTGTTGCCATTGCTTTTGGTGTTTTAGACATGAAGTCCTTGCCCGTGCCTATGTCCTGAATGGTAATGCCTAGGTTTTCTTCTAGGGTTTTTATGGTTTTCGGTCTTTAATCCATCTTGAATTGATTTTTGTATAAGGTGTAAGGAAGGGATCCAGTTTGAGCTTTCTCCATATGGCTAGCCAGTTTTCCCAGCACCATTTATTAAATAGGGAATCCTTTCCCCATTGCTTGTTTTTCTCAGGTTTGTCAAAGATCAGATAGTTGTAGATATGCGGCATTATTTCTGAGGGCTCTGTTCTGTTCTATTGATCTATATCTCTGTTTTGGTACCAGTACCACGCTGTTTTGGTTACTGTAGCCTTGTAGTATAGTTTGAAGTCAGGTAGCGTGATGCCTCCAGCTTTGTTCTTTTGGCTTAGGATTGACTTGGCGATGCGGGCTCTTTTTTGGTTCCATATGAACTTTAAAGTAGTTTTTTCCAATTCTGTGAGGAAAGTCATTGGTAGCTTGATGGGGATGGCATTGAATCTGTAAATTACCTTGGGCAGTATGGCCATTTTCATGATATTGATTCTTCCTACCCATGAGCATGGAATGTTCTTCCATTTGTTTGTATCCTCCTTTATTTCCTTGAGCAGTGGTTTGTAGTTTCTCCTTGAAGAGGTCCTTCACGTCCCTTGTAAGTTGGATTCGTAGGTATTTTATTCTCTTTGAAGCAATTGTGAATGGGAATTCACTCATGATTTGGCTCTCTGTTTGTCTGTTGTTGGTGTATAGGAATGCTTGGATTTTTGTACATTGATTTTGTTTCCTGAGACTTTGCTGAAATTGCTTATCTGCTTAAGAAGATTTTGGGCTGAGACAATGGGGTTTTCTAGATATACAATCATGTCGTCTGCAAACAGGGACAATTTGACTTCCTCTTTTCCTACTTGAATACCCTTTATTTCCTTCTCCTGCCTAATTGCCCTGGCCAGAACTTCCAACACTATGTTGAATAGGAGTGGTGAGAGAGGGCATCCCTGTCTTGTGCCAGTTTTCAAAGGCAATGCTTCCAGTTTCTGCCCATTCAGTATGATATTGGCTGTGGGTTTGTCATAGATAGCTCTTATTATTTTGAGATACGTCCCATCAATACCTAATTTATTGAGAGTTTTTAGCATGAAGCGTTGTTGAATTTTGTCAAAGGCCTTTTCTGCATCTATTGAGATAGTCATGTGGTTTGGGCTAATATCCAGAATCTACAATGAACTCCAACAAATTTACAAGAAAAAAACAAACAACCTCATCAAAAAGTGGGTGAAGGACATGAACAGACACTTCTCAAAAGAAGACATTTATGCAGCCAAAAAACACATGAAAAAATGCTCACCATCACTGGTCATCAGAGAAATGCAAATCAAAACCACAATGAGATACCATCTCACACCAGTTAGAATGGCAATCATTAAAAAGTCAGGAAACAACAGGTGCTGGAGAGGATGTGGAGAAATAGGAACACTTTTACACTGTTGGTGGGACTGTAAACTAGTTCGACCCTTGTGGAAGTCAGTGTGGCGATACCTCAGGGATCTAGAACTAGAAATTCCATTTGACCCAGCCATCCCATTACTGGGTATATACCCAAAGGACTATAAATCATGCTGCTATAAAGACACATGCACATGTATGTTTATTGCGGCATTATTCACAATAGCAAAGACTTGGAACCAACCCAAATGTCCAACAATGATAGACTGGATTAAGAAAATGTGGCACATATACTCCATGGAATACTATGCAGCCATAAAAAATGATGAGTTCATGTCCTTTGTAGGGACATGGATGAAATTGGAAATCATCATTCTCAGTAAACTATCGCAAGAACAAAAAACCAAACACCACATATTCTCATTCATAGGTGGGAATTGAACAATGGGAACACATGGACACAGGAAGGGGAACATCACACTCTGGGGACTGTTGTGGAGTGGGGGGAGGGGTGAGGGATAGCATTGGGAGATATACCTAATGCTAGATGACGAGTCGGTGGGTGCAGCGCACCAGCATGGCACATGTATACATATGTAAGTAACCTGCACATTGCGCACATGTACCCTAAAACCTAAAGTATAATAATAAATAAATAAATAAAAAACATTCTTCACACAAATAGGAAAACAATTCTGAACTTTATATGGAGCCACAAAATGTGTCAACTAGGAAAGCAATTCTAAGTAAAAAGAACAAAGTTGGTAACACACACTACCTGACTTCAAAATATGCTATAAAGCTATAGTTATCAAAACAGCATGATACTGGCATAAAAACATGGTACAAAATAGAAAACCCAGAAATAAATCTACATATTTACAGCCAACTGAGTTTTAAAAAAGGGGCCAAGAACTTACATTGAGGAAATAACAATCTCATCACTAAACTGGGAAAACTGGATATCCATATGCAGAATAAAAAATTAGACCCCTTTCTCTCACTATATGCAAATATGAACTCGAAATGGATTAAAGACTTAAATGTAAGATGGGAAACTGTGAAACTATTAGAAGAAAACATGGGAAACACTTCAAAACATTGGGTTGGGCGAAGATTTTATAGATAAGATACAAAAAAACACAGCCAATGAAAGCAAAAATAGACAAGAGGGATTATATCAAACTAAAAAGCTTCTGCACAGCAACGGAAACAATCCACAGAGTGAAGAGAAAACCTGCAGAATAGTAGAAAATACTTACAAGCCATTCATCTGATAAAGGATTAATATCTATAATACACAAAACCCCAAACAACTCGACAGCAAAATATCAAGTAAATTGGTTTACTTATGAGCAAATTATACGACTAGACATTTCTCAAAAGAAAACATACAAATGTCCAACAAGTGCATAAAAAATAATCGACATCACTAATCATTATAGAAATGCAAATCAAAACCACAATGAGATATGACCTCACTCACATTACAATGGCTACTTACAAAAAGAGAAAAAAATGACAAATACTGGTGAGAACATGGAGAAAAGAAAGATAACACTTATACACTGTTGGTGGTAATGTAAATTAGCATAGCCATTATGGAAAACGCTGTAAAGGTTTTTCAAAAACTAAAAATGGTACTACCATTAAATCAACCAATCCATCTACTGTGTATATATCCAAAGGAAAGGAAATCAATATGTAAAAGAGATATCAGCACTCTCATGTTTATTGCTGTGCTATTCATAATACTCAAAACATGGAATCTACCCAACTGTCCATTAATAGATGAATGTATTAAAAAATATTATATATATATACACACACACACACACACACACACACACACACACAATGAAATGCTATTTCGCTATAAGAAAAACTGAAATCCTGCCTTTCATGGCAATATGGATAACCCTGGAGGACATTAAGATAAGTGAAATAAGCCTGGCATTGAAGGATAAATACTGCACATTCTCAATTGCATGTGAAAGCAAAAATAAATTGCTCTCATGGAAGCAGAGAGTAGAATAATGCTTACCAGAGGCTGGGAAGGGTAATGGTAAGGGCAGGATAGGGAGAGTTTGGTTAAGGGGTATAAAATTACAGCTAGATAGAAGCAATAGTTTCTAGTTTTCTATAGTACTGTAGAGTGATTACAATTAACAATAATTTATAGGGTATTTTCAAATAGTTAGAACAGAGGACTTTGAATGTCCCCAACACAAATAAATAATAATTGAGTTGGTGGATATGCTAATTACCCTGATTTGATCATTATGCATTGAATAAACATATGAAAATCTCACACTGTAGCCCATAAATATGTACAATAATGTGCCAATTAAGAAAATATATGGAGATGAGCTCTCTGAAGCTATTCCAGCACATTCACTTTCCAGCAATATTCACTATTGTGATAAAGTATACACACACACACAGACATGCATACACATGTATTATATTACTTTAAACCAACCAAATGTGGATTAATCCAACACACTTTTACACTATTTTAATTTATTCATAGCTTTTAATGACAATGAAAAACTAGGCAGTTTTTTTCTGAATTACATAATCCTCAAACCTCTAATTCATAGCTTCTCAAATTTTGATGAATAAGAAGTTGTGGAAAGCAAATAGAACATTTGAAAACAGGTATAAAAGGCAAAATGAAATACAAGCCTTTTATCTGTAATTAGAGGTTTAAATTATTAATGTGGTTTCTTAGCAAAGATTTCAGAAGAAAGAGAATGCATTGCAGCCATCACCATCTCAAAGTGTTCTTGGCGTAATTTAGGATGGGGCAATTTATTAAATGAATTCATATTTTTCAGTTCTAAAAAAATTAAAAAACCATCTCAGAAACAATCTGGTGATCTTTGCTAGTGCTCTGACAGAGTGAGACATAGCTACAGTGGGCACAGTCTTAAAGGATAATTAATTAAAGAAACTGAGTTAATTTAAAAAGCTGCAGGAGTTAGGTCTTCATTATACAAGGTACTTTCTTTTTCCTGTTTCCTGTCACTCCTGAGATATATTTTATAAACTGATAGAACCATATGAGGCTAAACATGAAGCTCCCATTTAGGGAATAATACCGTGATTACATTAATGTGTTATATTGACATTGCCAGGATAAACTCTATGCTCAGCAATGAGAATATATACAGATCTGAACGATACGTCTAGCTTCAGATAAAGCAACAATATTCATGATCCATTGTGTCATGTGCCATGAATCTGAATATTTAAAAAAACAGATTCAGAAAATATCAAATTCAGGTCTAACATCCTACTTTTTATGTGTTGATTCTTTAAAATTACTTAAGGCCTGAAATATCAACATGTAATTTTAACACTTGGAATTTTCTTGCAACCATGGTTTTTCCTACAATCATCATTAAAATATCTAGCATATGCTCAACACTTAATATTTACCATTATACTTACTATATGAATCCCTTTTATATACATTTTCTCAATTAGTTTGAGAAACAGGATCATGGCAATACTTTTCATCCTTATAAAATTAATATAAAATTCTAATTGTAAAAAAGTAAAATTAAGCAATTGAAGCTTAGAGAGTTAAAAGAACTTCTCTGTCAAACATTTGAACAGTAGTTTACTCACTCCAAGAGACTCACCTCTAAAGCACTATTTTATACCAACTGGGCTATATATCCAAATTTCAGCTTTGTGTTTGTCATTTTATCAACTTCTTGAAAAAACTAAAATACAACATATATGTATTCTACAATAATATATTATTTAATTACTGCATTTGGCCTGAGGAAATAAAGATTAATCAGACTTAATTATTATCCTCAAGTAATTCTCAGAGTTGTGAAGACCTACTTTGAAGAAAATGATTAGGTCGGGCACGGTGGCTCACACCTGTAATCCTAGCACTTCGGGTAGATTACTTGAGGCCAGGAGTTCGGGACCAGCCTGGCAAACATAGTGAAACCCCTGTCTCTACTAAAATACAAAAGATTATCTGGGCGTTGTGGCACACTCCTGTAATCCCAGCTACCTGGCAAGTTGAGACAGGAGAATCTCTTGAACCGAGAAGCAGAGGTTGCAGTGGTTGAGATTGTGCACTGCAGCCTGGGAGACAGAGCAGGACTGTGTCTCACAAAAAAAAAAAAAAAAAAAAAGGAAGAAAGAAAGAAAAGAAAAGAGTGATTATATTTACTGTGATAATTGATCCTAGAGGCATAAAGTGCTGTATAAACAACACTTAAGCAGGGCCCAACTTTCTCTGGCATGGCAGGGTTTGATAGGCAGCCTAGGCAGAGAGAAACAATACACCAGCAACTATATTAACTTTGATAAACATGAAGAGGTGGATGCTACTAGTCCCCTGCTAGATTCATTTTGGCTGTGACACCTATCGCCAATGAGTGAAAATATTGGCTGATAGCAACTCATGTCTTCCTGTTTCTCTGGAGAATTGGCCCTTGCACCCTTATGTTTATCCCCTGCAGGCTAAACCAATTTCACTTCTGCAGGCTGATCTCTGCCAGTGTCTGAGTGACACATAGGATACACATTCCCCCTGTTGCTTTAAAGAGGGAGTGTCTGTGGTACAAATTTTGCTTCATAACTTCTAAGTGTTTTAGTGTTTTAGTCTTCAAATGATAACTCACATATGTTTAGCTTTTCTCTCTGTTTTCTGACCTGTTTCATTCACTCTCCTCCTTGAGATCAACCATTTAAACAATTTGAACAAGAATTTTCATCTCAGGTTCTCCTTCTAAGAAACCGAATAAAAGACATGGTGTCACAGCAGTAAAAGGTTAAGATAGGATACAGTTGAATGAAGAAGTTAGGCAAGTAACAAATATGAACTTACGTTTTCATAAGACATTGTGTGTGTGTTTATATGTATTGTTGGTGCGTGTGCGTGTGTGCATGTGTGTGAGAGTGTGGGTGATCATAAGGTCCTTGAAATGAAAGATCTTACTTTCTTCACCTTTGTCTCTTCCTGTTACATCCCTTCAGTCTTAGATTGGTCTCACATGGGTCACATGGCTTATACTTAGAACTGTATATTTCATAGTTCACATAGTAGAGAATACTAAAGCCTTTTCAAATAAATGGACAAGGATGTAGGATTCTAAATTCAACAATGATGTTGTAAAATTTTATTAATTTACCACAATGCTTTACAAAATATTTTACCAAACATTGTTTATCAAATACCCTGATATATTTCATATGTTTAAATAGATTCAAGGATAACTGTCATAACAAATTATTTGGATGTGCTAGTGTTCAAATGCAACATGGCGACTCTAATATAATTTGTCACAAAATACAACTCCATTGGAGATGATTATATTACATAATTGAAAAGTCAGAAATTATAATGTAAACAGTTCTATCTTAACCCAGTGTCAAACGTTGTCATAAGAAAAAGAGTCCGTTCTCTCTCCTGACCATGTGGCTTTTCTCCAGTTTGAAATGAAGGCATAATTCTGCCCACAGTCATAATTCTGCCCACAGTCCCAATCCTACATCCACCTAGGCATCCAATAGCAAAATAAGAGAGCTTCTACTTCAGTATATTATCACGCACTTTTCATGACTGGCTTGCTTACAAAGTGGTTACTAGGCCTGTTCCTGAAATAAATGCTATGGCCAGGATATAGCGCTATATAAATGGACTAGAACCACCATATCATATCATCTGTTGTTCTCCTAATAAAATCCACTGTGGATGGGAGGATTTGGTTCTTGAGTTGGCGTAATGTGGATCACTTGTCCCAACTCCAGTGCCAGGGGTGGAGACCCTCCTTATTCATATGGACTGAGAGAATGGCAGATGGGGACATTTTCAGAAAGTAATTAAGAATGATAGGCAGGCCCAAAGCAAAAAGTTCCTCCACAGAAATGACATTTATGTTGAACCAATTAATACTCAGCCAATGTATTAAAAGTGTACCTAGAAATTATGCTACATTATAGAAAACAGATAAGAATATTATGTTTCAAAATTTTATAAGTGCAAATGAAAAATTTTAAAACTTGAACTAGAATTAACTAAAGCACTCAAATAGAGTGACAGTAAATATTTCTATCTCTACAATTATGTAAAAATATAAAATATCTCCTTTTTATAAGCCGATTTTGAATAAATTGAGATTATAGCAGATGCTCATTGACCTGGTTATGAGTTCTTTGGTTCCAATACATTCGTTATAAATAAAACATAGATACACGAAAAATGTGTAAAAATATGGTTTAATGGCTGGGCGCTATGGCTTACGCCTGTAATCCCAGCACTTTGGGAGGTCGAGGCGGGCAGATCACAAGGTCAGGAGTTCAAGATCAGCCTGGCCAACATGATGAAACCCCATCTCTACTAAAAATACAAAAATTAGCTGGTCACGGTGGCATGTGCCTGTAATCCCAGCTACATATACACGTATATATGTATATATGTGTATATATGTATATATGTATATGTATATGTGTATATATGTATATATACGTATATATGTGTATATGTGTATATGTGTATATACACGTATACGTATATATGTGTATATGTGTATATATACGTATACGTATATATGTGTATATGTGTATATATACGTATACGTATATATGTGTATATGTGTATATATACGTATACGTATATATGTGTATATGTGTATATATACGTATACGTATATATGTGTATATGTGTATATATGTGTATAAATGTACATATGTATATATATAGTATATATATGTGTGTATATATGTATATATATGTGTATATATATGGTTTAATGCATTTTTGTGAAGTGTGCAATATTCTAACCAATACCCAGTTCAAGGAATAAAACTTTGCCCACCCCCCATTAAATTCCTGTCTTGTGTTAAGTCCCAATATCAAATCCTTCTTTTCTCATACAAGTAACCATTATCTTGTTTAATCATCAATTCTTACATTTCTTTATAATTTTACCTCATATGAATAATTTTATTATAATTTTTGTATAATTTGTATACCTAGACACTAGAAGTTTTGTGATTTGTATGGTATATTTTACTTTAAACGTTCTCCCTCCATCTTGTAATTTCCTCCTTACAATGTATCTGTTAAAGTGCCTTTTCCTTTTGACCTATGGAGTTTTCCACAGTTTCTGGGTTCTATTGTTGCATTTCAGCATGTTCCTCTGTTCTTCTTAGTTCTCCAAAATTGTCACAAAATCTCAGAGTTTAGTTTAAGCTTGATTTTCATCCCTTTGGCCAGATTATTAGTGTTGTTATGTTATTTTATGAGGAGTCTCATTATATCTGCTATTCCTTTTTTTTTTTTTTTTTTTTTTGGACATCACTAGCCATTGATATTCACTGCTAGATACATTGATTTGTTGGAGGCTGACAACTAGTAATATTCGGTTATATGTTTGTATTTATATATTGAATCACATTATAAATAATCACTTATCTTCATCTATCCTTTGATTATCTAGTGGTATGGTTCACAGATAAAAGGCTGCATAAATATTTTGTTTTAGTCACTGTATTTGAAAATACTGAAATTGTTAATATTTTAATAATCATAAACTAATGGATTTGAATACATAGGTTGTAATTTGTCACAATTATTGTATTTGATGAGCTCAAATGATCTCATATTTGACAGCAGAAATCTTTTCAGTTTCTTGTTTTAACCTTTTGACAGTACCCCATAAACACTGATAGCTTTCTTGCGATCTGATGTAACAAGATACTCCAGGGTCATCTTGTAAATTTTTGCTTCAATACTGGAATTAGTCATTTTTCTAAGAAACCCTGCTTTCTTTAAGTAAGAGATGACATTTTATGACTACAGTCAGATAACTAGAGATGCTCATTGCTACTTTATTATTCATTGTTTTTAAGCATTTTCAGTGGTCACATATAGAAAATATATAATACACACAAGCATACACAAACACTATAAAATATGTTGCATATTCATATGGATAATTTCAATCCAAACTCTTAACTACAGGATTTTTACTAAAATACCTCTGAATTGCACCTATGTCTCCTCTCTTACACACTGACAGTACAGGTTCTCAAGATTACAGAGATTATGGAATTAGAATATACCATAATTAATTATTTGCTCTATGGAGATATACAGTATTTGAAGCATAGCCATATTAGTACTCTTTTATATATATATATATTTTTTTTAATTATACTTTAAGTTCTAGGGTACATATGCACAACATGCAGGTTTGTTACATATGTATACATGTGCCATGTTGGTGTGCTGCACCCATTAACTCTTAATATGTATCAGTCAGAGTTCTCCAGTGAAACTGAACAATCAGGATGATAGGATAGATGGACAAATAAATACATAGATCAATAGATACATCAATAGATACATGTATAGATAAAATATGAAATATGGTTTAATAAATTTTATATATACTCTATTCATTCTTCTCCCTCCATTTACAAGTCACATTATATACATTGATAGAACACAAATCCATTACATACTATTCTTTGTAGCTTTTCAGAAGTTCATTATTCATTCATGGGTCAGAAAACTTTTTATCATGAAGGACTAGATAGTATACATTTAAGGTTTTTTTAGGCCATATAGTCTCTCTTGCAATTACACAGGTATGCCATTCTACTATGAAAGCACTATCAAAGGATGTGTTAATAAGTGAGCATGACCGTGTAAATATAACACCTTATTAAAAAAAATACAATCAAAGCAGTTTGGCCCATGAATTATAGTTTTCTACTGCTTGCTCTGCTAGATTGCTCAGGAAGTGCTCATGAAAGCATTATTCCCTCAGTTTTTGCATGCTGATAACAATTTGTCTGTGGTCATTATACTTGATAGTCAGTTTTGTTGGCCATAAAATCTTTGGCTCACATTTTTTTCTTTGATATTTTCTTTGATTTCTTTAAATGCTTTATAACATCTTCTTTGGCTATAAAGCATTATATTGATGTTTTCTGATAATTCATTTATTTCCCTTTCTATGCCATTTACTCTTTGTCTAGATGTTTAAGTGTTTTGATATTTTTTCTTAAAATATAGTAATTTTACTGGAATTTCTCATGGTATTGGTCATTCTGGGTTGATATTCTCAAGTTAGTGGTGTGCTCTTCTTGTATATGCAGCCCCAACACTATTTAATTTTTTTTCTTGGGTTATGGTTTTTAAGACTTTTTTGTGTGTCCCTTTTTTTTTATCTATAGGAACTCCTATGATCCATGCATTGAACTATCTTTAAATATATTAAATACTTGTTAGTTTTCCAGAATCTGTTTTGTATTTGTGTTCAATTCTATTTTTTTCCCGTTCCAATAAGTCTTTATTTATTCATTGTATTTTCCCAGGAAAGAAGAGAAGAGAAAAAGTCTACATGTGTGTTACAAAATGATTAGAAAATAAGAAAGTTTCCAGTACAGCGAAATAAACCATCAAATAAACACACCCAGCAATGGGGTCACCAAAGTCCAAAGGGACTCAGACTCCTACAGTTCAGGAATGAGGGGAAGGGATGAGGAAAAGAACAGGCAGATACAGACTTTCCTACCCTCCCATTCTCTCCCCATAAATTAATAGTTTCACACAAATCTTTGATTTCTACCAGTCAACATGACGTTACATCCATATGTCTCCTATTAAATAATCTTGTGGCCACTTTGACATGTCTCTTGCACATGCATGAAAGTTCCTGGGTCACTTGGATACATATTCATATTCCGTTTCTTGGCCTCCTTACCCCACTTCCTTTCTGAAAGGTCCTCAATTACTTTTCTCTGCTTTAGGATTAAAGATTAAGTAGGATGGATCCAAACAAAATAAGGAAGTATCTTAAGTGTTCGTCATGAATCACATCAAAAAATGGTCTTGACTCAGGAGTTTGGTAACAAGAGATGGAAGTTTCCTAGCTTCTTCAGGATTTTTGCATAATTGGTTTAAGATGTGGAGATCATCCAAAAATTAAATGTGTATGCATGTGGGTTGTATGGGTTTTCTTTTTGAGAGAGATGGTAAAGAGGGCAAAGTAGGAGACACATTTTTAGAACAGATGTGGTCCAATAGGTAAAAGGAGATGGGGAACACAAAAGAAAGGATGGTTCAAGATCTCCTCTTCAAGAAGGGGGCCCCAAAAACTAATGTCTCAGACCTTTTTGTCTGGTACACAACCATCTTTGAATGCTTTGGCTATGTTTCTGTCAATACAAAAAGTGTGTAAACATAAACCCCAAAGAACATAGAGAAAGACCAACACATTATATTTACACAAACTAGGCCATCTGGCAATCACCAACTCAGTGATGTTCTAAAAGCCCAGAGAAATACAAAAACTAGAATGGGGGCAGCATTTGGGAGACAAGAACCCAGGATCAAACCCACACCACCCAAGGAGCTCTATTGCATTCTTCCCAATTCAACACAGGAAAGTAGGTTTGCAGTGATCTTACAGCGAGCAAATGAAACTCTCTTTTCACTCCTTTAGCTACCATGACACTACTGATCATCACTGCAGCAGGGCAGAACACTGGCTTCAGGCACCACAAAGAACCCCCATTTGTGGGTCTCCCTGGAACCCCCGCATATTGAAATGTTGAGGATTTTAGTCCTTGCTTTATATATCCATCCCTTGACAGCACACGCTGTATATAGAAGAATCCATTCTGATTCTTAAAGTGGAGATCTTGAACCATCCTTTCTTTTGTGTTCCCCATCTCCTTTTACCTATTGGACCACATCTGTTCTAAAAATGTGTCTCCTACTTCGCCTTCTTTTCCATCTCTCTCAGAAAGAAAACCTACACACCCACATGCATACACATTTAATTTTTGGATGATCTCCACAACTCTTAAACCAATTATGCAAAAATCCTGAAGAAGCTAAGAAACTTCCATCTCTTGTTCCCATCTTAAAACTATCTGTAAATCATTCAAGGTGTGCACTGGGTTGAGCTTCCTGTCCATGACCACCTGCTCTGGAGTTGCACTTGAGCCCCCAGTGGACATCATTGTGCACCAGAGTAAGCTGCATATGGAGGGCTTCCAGAGCCGGAAGGAGGTTGAGGCAGTGGAGTTCACCTGTAAGAAGTCTGCCAAGGGTCTGAAATCTATCTGTGTCACCAGACCTAGTGGGATGTTCTGTATTGAAAATGAGAGGCAGACAAAGGGGAGAAATATGCAGATATCAAAAGGAGGCAGGTCCCAGCACTTTGGGAGGCCGAGGCGGGCAGACCATGAGGTCAGGAGATTGATACCACCCTGGCTAACACGGTGAAACCCCATCTCTACTAAAAATACAGAAAATTAGCTGGGCGTGGTGGCATTCACCTGTAATCCTAGCTTCTTGGGAGGCTGAGGCAGGAGAATTGGTTGAACCCAGGAGGCGGAGGTTGCAGTGAGCCGAGATCGTACCACTGCACTCCAGCCTGGGCAACAGAGTGAGACTCCCTCTCAAAAAACAAACAAACAAACAAAAAAGGAGGCAGGCAGGTGGCACAAGAGTGGAGGTCTAAACCATCATGCCAAGGAATGCCAGCTGCCACATAAGCCGAAGAAGCGCCACTGTGCAGAGCATCAGTCATACGGTAGCCTCATATCTGCTGAAGGCCCAGCAAGCTCCTAGCACACAGGGAAAGTCAGCCTATTTTTAGGATGAAGAGGAAGATACACACAACTGTGCCCTGTTCCCTGAGACCCAGAATTGAGCCACTATGGGTGGAGGCTCTTCTTTTGCTACCAGGAATTTTCAAGAAGCAGGAAGAGTGGAGAGAGTGGTAATAGGGTGGACAGGGGCTAGGTGTCACTGCCATGGATCTCAGGCTGTGGTTCACAGCATCCCCTCTTCTTCCCCCTTGATCAGGGGAACAGGTGAATCAAAGGAACTCCAACCATGCTCTGTCCAAATACAGTGAACGCTTTAGGGAAGAAATCAGCCAAGAACCTTTATGCTTTATCAGAGGCCCCATCCCCAGAATTCTCAGCTTTTGAAAATGGCCTGGACAGGGAAGTCATTTTCGTTTACATGAAGGTATAATAATAATTCCTATGCTAGAATGAAAGGATTGGGTATAGGACGAGATTTATGTATCCAAGCCACTACGTTATGCGGGAGAAAATCTCTTAGGAGTAAAGCAGTGTTTTGTTTTGTTTTCACATCTTGTATCCTCATACTCACTCTAGGGATAGGGTGTTGGGAACTGTCCCAAACAATGGATAGTGATGAAGGTAAAAACAATGGTTGGGAAACAGCTGCAGATCTGCTGCTCCTATGATTGATTACCCCCACCCCTACCCCATTCTGATCAATGTGATTTTGTTTATTCAGTCCCGTGGATACTGCACCTTGAGTCTCACTTTCTTCGGGATGCCAACTGTACACTAGCTGTGTGCAAATGACGTATCTTGTTCATTTGAATTTTTTTCCTTAATATAACCATTGTAGTTTTGTATTTTTGTATATTTCAGTTTAAGGCCTTTATTCCTGCACTGAATTCTCAGGTACATGAGCAATCTTAGGGATAAGACACCAGAAGCTCCAGGTCTGCACACCAGGAATACTTTTTGTTGTTTTTATTACCCTGGAGAGTAACTAGTTGGAGTACACAGCCTATTCAATGACATCATTTTTGCCAATGAGAGCTGACTTTTCGGCCATAGTGTCCTCTTGAAACCCCCTCCACCTTGAAAATGTTTCATGGGAGACTCAGTTTTAACTGGGTTGCTCCATGACTTGATCGCTTCCTTCTGGAAGATTGGAAATTAGTCTAAACAGGAAAAGGTGGTGCAGAGAGGTTAGGAGAGGCTGGGCCAGAGCAGAAGCCAAGGTTAGGTGAGGGTTGTCTAATTCTAGGACACAGGACATGCTTTACATACCAGGTCCATTCTTCACAGAATTAGGCTAGGCCTACCACACATAACAGGGGATTGTGTGTGTGTGTGTGTGTTTCTCTAAAAAACTGTGAACTTATAAGGATAACTTTTAAGATCATTTATATTTCCTAATATACTTTTTATTTTGAAAAAATTATAGAGTAACAAAAAAAAATTAATGGTAGTAAAAATAAATGATGTCTTTTCCATGCTTCCCCTAATGTTAACAACTTACATAACCATAGCACATTTGCCAAAATTATAAAATTAAAGTAGTTATAGTATTAGCTATATTACTTATTCTTTTTTTTTCAGGATCTAACCAAGTACACTACATTACATTGAAGTCCATAAAGTTTTTAAAATACACTTTTTAATTACAGAATAGTTTTAGATTCATAGAAAGTTTATGAAGGTAGTATGGAGAGTTGGTATTATCCCACACCCAATTTCCCATGTTATTAAGAATTTATATGAGTATGGTATATTTATCACAATTAATGAACCGATATTGATATATTATTAATTAAAGCCATTATTTTTTTCCTTTTGTAGTTTTATTGTGTTTCATTTAACACATAATTATTGTACCTATTTGTGGGATACAGTGTGATGTTTTGATGCATGTATATATTGTGGAATGATCAAATCAGAGTATTTAGCACACTCATCACCTAAAATATTTATTCTTTCTTTGGCTGGACATAGTGGCTCATGCCTGTAATCCCAGCACTTTGGGAGGCTGAGGTGGGTGGATCACCAGGTAAGGAGTTTGACACTAGCGTGGTAAACATGGTGAAACCCCGTCTTTACTAAAAATACAACAAATAGCCTGGCATGGTGGCGGGAGCCTGTAATCCCAGCTACTCGGGAGGCTGAGGCAGGATAATTGCTTGAACCCCGGAGGTGGAGGTTGCAGTAAGCCTAGATCACGCCATTGCACTCCAGCCTGGGCAACAAGAGCGAAACTCCGTCTCAAAAAAAAAAAAGAGAGAAAGAAAAAATTATTGTTTCTTTGTGTTGAGACCATTTAAGGTCCTCTCTTTATAGCAGCATGATTTATAATCCTTTGGGTATATACCCAGTAATGGGATGGCTGGGTCAAATGGTATTTCTAGTTCTAGATCCCTGAGGAATCGCCACACTGACTTCCACAATGGTTGAACTAGTTCACAGTCCCACCAACAGTGTAAAAGTGTTCCTATTTCTCCACATCCTCTCCAGCACCTGTTGTTTCCTGACTTTTTAATGATTGCCATTCTAACTGGTGTGAGATGGTATGTCACTGTGGTTTTGATTTCCACTTCTCTACATTTATTGTGGCACTATTCACAATAGCAAAGACTTGGAACCAACCCAAATGTCCAACAATGATATACTGGATTAAGAAAATATGGCACATATACACCATGGAATACTATGCAGCCATAAAAACAGATGAGTTCATGTACTTTGTAGGGACATAGATGAAGCTGGAAACCATCATTCTCAACAAACTATCGCAAGGACAAAAAACCAAACACCACATGTTCTCACTCATAGATGGGAATTGAACAATGAGAACACATGGACACAGGAAGGGGAACATCACACACCAGGGACTGTTGTGTGGTGGGGGGAGGGGGGAGGGATAGCATTAGGAGATACACCTAATGCTAAATGACTAGTTAATGGGTGCAGCACACCAACATGGCACATGTATACATATGTAACAAACCTGCACGTTTTGCACGTGTACCCTAAAACTTAAAGTATAATAATAATAAAATAAAAAATAAATAAATAAATTCTTCTCTTACAGCTATTTGGAAGTACACAATGCAATATTTTAAGCTATGGTCACCTTGCTATGCTATAGAACACCAAAACTTATTCTCCTACCTACCTACCTACAATTTTGTAGTTGTTGACCAATCTCTCTTCAACCTCTTTTTCCTTCTACCCTCCCCCAGCCTCTTGTAACCACTATTCTACTCTGTAAGTCTATGAGATCAGCTTTTTCAAAGATGCCAAATGAATGAGATCATGCTGTACTTGTCTTTGTGTGCCTAGCTTCTTTGACTTAACCTAATAACCCTTCACATTCATTCACACTGTCTCAAATGACAGGATTTCATTTTTTTTCATGCTTCAATAGTATCCCATTGACTATCTGCCATATTTAATTATTTTATAATGTATTTTTGCTGTGGCATGATTCCATTCATGATACCAAATTACATTTAGTCATTACGTCTCTTTAGGCTCCTCTTAGCTGTGACAGTTTCTAAGACTTTATTTTTTATTATTTTTCAATTTACTGAGGAGAAAATATTGGAGAGGTATTTTGTAGATTTCACTCTAATGAGATTAGCCTGATGCTTGTCTAACGATTAAACTGGGGTTATGTAATTTGGGGAAGAAGGCCACAGAGGTAAAATGTCTTTCTCATCAAATCACATTAATGGTACACACAATCGACATGACTAACAAGACTTACCACTATGAGTTTTCATCTTGATTACCTGAGTTCATTAGTTCTTTACTTAATTATTCTTTCCTCTCCCACTTTCTATATAGTACTCTGCAAGAAGTTAACATGTGCAGGAAACTTTTAGTGAGTGGGAAATTAAGAGCTATCTGCCATCAATTACTTAATATTCTTTGCTACAAGATATTTGTTTTTTTCATATTTATTTTCAGTAGATTCATAAAATTTACATTGAGTTATTATAATCCAATGCCACTCTGTTTATTTTTTGTTTAATTTTCCAGCCTTGCTAATTATCAGCTCTTTCACTGGTTTCTTTGTTCCTTTGGACTTTTTTTTTAAATTTTAACATTGTCTTACTTTCTGGCACTAAAAGATACCCCAGGCTCATATTGTATATACCTTGTCATTGTGCTAAAATAAGCCACTTATCTAAAAAGCCCTGGTACCATTCATTGGAGAACGATACTAGAAAGAAAGGTACTATGTTCCTGGGCTGTAACTCTTTCTAGGATTTCTACACAAGAAAATACATGTGTATTACTAACCTGTGTATATACACATATCTATAGATATTTTTAATGTATCCATGTGCATGTATCTTAACATAAACTTATATTGATGTATCCAAAACTAATCGATTACTGCTTGATCATCCAAACTTTTCTTTTTCTTTTTTTTTTTTTTTAAGACAGTATCTTGCTTTCTTGCCCAGGCTGGAGTGCAATGGTGCAATCTCCGCTCACTGCAAGCTCCGCCTGTCGGGTTCACGCCATTCTCCTGCCTCAGCCTCCCGAGTAGCTGGGACTACAGGCGTCTGCCACCACGCCCAGCTAACTTTTTGTATTTTTAGTAAAGACGGGGTTTCACCATGTTAGCCAGGATGGTCTCACTCTCCTGACCTCTTGTCTGCCTGCCTCGGCCTCCTAAAGTGCTGGGATTACAGATGTGAGCCACTGCGCCTGGCCTCAAGCTTATCTTTAATAACCCACTCCACTCCAACAATAAGAAATGTTGCTTTAGTTTGTTTCTGTTTATCCTTCAGATATTTGGATTATAATACACATTGTTCACATACTTTTTTATGTCGTATGTATGTGTGTATGCTTTTATAAATTGAATATTTTTACTGTCCTGGCGTATTTACCTTTGTAGAATGTGTAGCACTTTTTTAGATAATGAATGTCTAGTTAATAGTGATTAGGTTTTCTTTCTTAAGTCAGATAGTTAAAAGATTTCTAAGTTTGATAGCTGAATTTTATAAAACAAATGGCTCAATTTTTATATAATTTTTTAAAGTAAATTTGAAGTCTTAAGTAAAGATATGTATAATTCTTTATTAATGGGGTAAACTTATATAAGGCAAACCAATAATATTATATGCTTTTAAAATATAACTATTGATTTTTGATAGCCATAATTTACTGAAGGTTAAAAACTTTGAGTGAAACAAAATGTAATATCTCAACTATACAAATATATCTTTAATATTACCAACTTTCAATAACATTTTAATTTTTCTTATGTATAAGTAAGTTTTGCATGCTTTGATATAACAAAATTATGTACCAAAAATGATATTTCCTTCTAACAATTCCAAGCTTCACACTGATTATTTCCTTACAGTTGACATAAACGTTATTTGTTGCCTTTCAGGTGAATTTAATCTGTAGGAAGCCTGGAGCTGTCAAAATGATTTTGATAAAAAGCTGGCTTCAGAATGTTATTTTTTCCTTTCTAATTTTTAACAGATGCCTCTTAAAATCCTAAATATATTGCCTGGAGATAATTCATCACAGTGTGAATTTAAGACATAATTATTTGAAGGTACGAAGCATTTTGATGGATCCTTATAATAATATTAATCAGATCATTCTTGTCTCAACACTTACTCTGCCTGACTTGCAAATATATATGTACATATAATAACTTTTATGAAGAATATGTAGTCAAGTTTGAATTTTCTTGTGATTATGTACATATATATGCACAAATCCTATTATGAAAAGAACATGCACTAAATTTAGATCATTTAAGGAATAAGTTGAGGAAATGGTAAGTAATGCTAAATAGGTCTTTTTTTTTACTCTGAAATGTCTATATATATATGTATGTGTGTATATATATATGTGTGTGTGTATATATATATAAAACTATTACATATATTTATGTTTGCAGTTGCTTGCTTAATTTACCTTCATGGTTATGGTTTTTAAACCATATCTTCTGATTAGAGCAAGTCTTTATTTGTAGAATATTATCAACTAATGAATGCAGAAGGAAAAGCAAAATTGGTACAGTCACGATTTAGCAAACACTAAAGAAATAATTGATTCAAGAAAAGAACATAAAGAACATAAATAAGTACTTAAAACAACTTACATAAAATATTTATGAGAAAATAACTCCCAGAGCTTGCCAAATTTCACCTGCCGATGATTTGCTGGTCATAGGGAAAAAGCATCTTTACCAGCCAGTACTCATATTCTGCCACCTGAAACCACTAACAAAATTAACTTCACTAATCATGGGACAACCAGGCATTTTATACCACCGACCTGCAGAAACATGAAGTAAACCATATGCAATTTTTTTCTCTTTTTTTTTGCAATGTCAAATGGAAAATGAATTTTCAGTTTATGGTATACACAGAGGGCAGAGGAACATGCTAAACAGTAAGAAGGCAACAAGATAAGTTAGAATGCAGGAAATTCTGTAAGACAAGTAAGCCAGTTAATGGCATAAAAATAGGTGATATTCAAAATTAAAAGATTTAAGAGACATAATGTCTAATGCCCTATGTGTACTTTAATTAGAATATAGTGATGATAAAAAAGTACTTTCATATATGTGAAAGAAAATCAGAAAATAATCTTGAAGATGGGCTGGATATCAGATGAGATTATTAAATTGCTGTTGCTAATTTTGTTATAGTTGATAATGATGTTTTGATTGTATAAGAATATACCTGTACTCTTGCAGAGACAAAATGAAGAATTTTGGTGTAAAATGCCATAATATCAGAGCTATGCATTATAAAACTTCAGCAAAAAATTAATTAAATATGGCAAAATGTTAAATTTCCTATCAAATCAGATATATGGGGGTTAATTATAATATTCTATTTTATATATGCTCATTTAAAAATAGAATGTCAAAATATATAGCAAAATGCAAACCAAAAGTAAACACTATTTCCTGTAATTGGATTTTACTTGTGAAGCTTCTTTTTCTCACACTTTTACCAAAATTTTTTTCTACTTTTCACTCTAAAGGTTGACAAATGAAAGCAGCCTATAAACCTAATAGTCAAAGAAAAAGCTTTAATCTTCTTCTAATTAGATGTTTTTAGTGAACTCAAAGAATGGAATTATGAACCTGCCATCTAAAGAAACATGACTTCCATTGGTACAGAAGGGCCAAATTTAAGCTGTTGAACGGGCAACAGACACACTGGAAACAAAATGAAATGACTCCATAATTCAATTTTCACACCTGGAAATTTGGAAAATTGTTATCTATGCATTATCTTTGTTAGAAGGAGTAAATTAATTGATACATGTAAAGTGCTTAAAACATGCCTGGTACATAATGAGGAATAAACAAAATACTAGCTAGTATCATTTTATTAGTATTTATTATTGATATGGACAGTTTTCAATAGAAAGTGAAGAAGCAAAAATAATTCATAGTCCCAGATGAATTATTTGCTGGTCATAGGGAAAAAGCAGTTTTATGAATTGCTTGAATTAGCTAAAATGGCTTTTTTTGCAAAACTGAAAAGGAAGAAGGTAGCCATGAGGTGATAAAGCAGAAGTCTTTTTGTTTGTCCAATCAAATAAATGCTAGATAAAAATGATTAGCGAATAAACTAAATATAAATAACCTTCTGTCAGTCACTGATTATTTAGATTGGTCAGAATTCCTTGAATTTCTGGAAAACTTTAATTAATAAAAAACTAGAAAAATGTTTTATAAGGCATATACCTTTAAGTAGAAAGAAAATGTATTTTCCAAATGATGTTAAATTTTTCCTTATACTTAACATAAACAATGATAATTTTAATCAACCTTAGGGTTAAGAAATTACTTTTTTAAGTTTTCACTTTTGTGTCTATATTTTTGGTATCAATTTGCTAAGTGCAAGATTATCTAAAACCCATACGAAATCTTGTATCTATAAGGTGTATATCAGTATATCACAGCACTTTTATTTTTCCAGTAGTTTCTTAAGTGATCCTACAGACTCCAATTTTTTCCTCCCAATATTCCTAATCTTTGCAGATCTGTCTATCTATATCTAGTTTTCTTGATGCATGTATCTCTGTAAAACCTTTATGTTTATCATATTGTATATAAAATAATCTCTATTTTGACAGTGAAAGCCTGGTCCAAAATGATCATTGTCTGGACTTAACATTTTTCCAACTACTTTCCACATAAAGAATCTGTTAAACCAAATTAATCTTAGCCTTTTCATTTCAAGCATGCTAGGTTTACTTCTGCCTGATATGTCCCCTTCCGCTCCAATGTATGTATTATTTTAAGTTATTTTCTAGAGCATATTAAGTCAATTTATATCTTCATAGTCTAGCAAGATCTCTACTTCACCTGATACTCTATATAGTAGCACTTCCTGAACAAGTAATTAAAAGCTTATCAAAGTGTTGGGTGTGGATGCTAATTTATAGGCTGCTTTCATTTGTCAACCTTTAGAGTAAAAAATACAAAAAAATTTTTGCAAAAGTGTGTGTGTGTATATGTGTGTGTGTGTGTGTGTGTATATATATATACATATATATGTGTATATATGTGTGTATATATATATACATATATATGTGTATATATGTGTGTATATATATATACATATATATGTGTATATATGTGTGTATATATATATATATAAAAGATGTGTGTGTTGTGTGTGTATACATATGTCTCAAACCTTCCAAAGTGAATTATAATTGCATTTCCCTCACTTATCGCTCTACTTAACAAGCAATGAACATTAAATAAATGTGTGGTGTTGGTACACACGGATTCTAGATTTTCTTCATAAGGAATCCTATGACTATATATATTTAATCATTTATCTGTTAAACACTAAGGAAAGTTGAAATAGAAATATTACAGTGTAGGCTTTGGGTCAGCCTTCTCTGAAGTTAATTTCTGGCACTATATCATATTTGATATAAATTTACTTTGTTTATTTACCTTGCAGAGAATTGTTGTAGGGTTAAATAACATGGTAAAAGTAAAGTGCCTAGTGTTATGTCTGGTACAGAATAGCCGATGTAATATTGAGGAATTTCTGTATGCCAAAATCTCTGCTAATTCACTTAGGTCATTTCTCTAAATTCTCATACAATGGTTTGATAGAGGTACTATTATTATTGTCATCTTTTTGATAATAAGTTTGATATAAAAATAAAGTAGTTTTCTTAAATTGTACATATAGTAAATCATTTTCAGAGTTGATATTTGATCCACACTCTATAAAATGTTTAATAAATATTGATTCTTTTTATTAATGTTTAGGTTAAGCCTGTGCAGTAAATGCTGATGAAACACAAATTAATAAGGAATGAATACTGATATTCTAATAAAGAAAAACAAGAGAAAAGTGTGAAGTTTCCCATTTTTATATCCATCATTGGTACTTAAATTTGATATTGGCAGAAAACATACAATTTCCCACAGGTATATTATATTCCCGTTTTTTTCATATGCAGTACTAGGTATGTATGCATGTATTGCTTATATCACATATCATATATAGCATATATCATCTCATCTGTCAATTTTGAGTGAAATTTCTAGTGTAATATTATGTTTATTTCATCATCAAAATACTTGCTTATCTCTATAGCAAGGATGCAAACTTTTATTTTTCAAATTATATCCAAATATAAAAATAGATCACAAATTGATAAGGTCAGATTAGGAAATTGCTATTGAGAGAATTGCTAAATGCATACTCACACAGCTTCTTAAGAATGCACAATTGCACTGTCTTTTTAACTTGTACAGTCTTCCTAATTCTCACAAAACATTGTAGAGGAGTTTTAAAGGGGGAAGAATTTATCACCTATACATTTATAATTCATTGTATTTTCTGATACTATGTGTAAGGGTTGGTTGGTAAGAGATAGAAGATAAAGCAGGTTCTATTAAAGATTCAAATTTCATTGACTGATGTAAGCCCTGTTATGTTAATATGGGCACATATTGATTTTGCAAACTCAAGGATTAAGACAAAAGCAGCTAATAATAACTATATTTTAAGAACAAATCCAGAGGCTAATATAGGTAAAACCATAGTGTGGATTCAATCTATACTCTGATACACTGGTATGTAGACATTTTGGTAAGTAGACATTAGCATTAAGTAAGGAAAAGAAGTCAAATATGTTTAGTTAAAAATTGTTACTCAAATTTCATGGTGGATTATTTACAAAACATGGGAGAAAACAAGTAAAAATATTTAATTCTAAGGGCTCAGCTACCTTCAAAATGTTGAATAAAACGTTAAAGCAAGTGAAAAATAACTGCTGTTAGAGATAAAGCAAAGCTTTTTGTTCTACTGTTAAAAGAGGAATTTAAAAATCTTACTTAAATATATTCCTCTTAAAGAATTTTTACAGAATAGAGGTAAACAATGTAAACAATAATGTGGAATAAAAAAGGTAGCTATGCAGTATACCTATCAGTATTTCTACACAAAATGAAATACTGGGGAGGTTCCAAGATTGCCGAATAGAAACAGCTCCTGTCTGTAGCTCCTAGCATGAGCAACACAGAAGATGAGTGATTTCTGCATTTCCAACTGAGGTACTGGGTTCATCTCACTGGGGCTTGTCAGACAGTGGGTGCAGCCCACGGAGTAGGGCAGGGCATGGCCTCACCTAGGAAGCACAAGGGGTCGGGGAATTCCCTTTCCTAGCAAAGGGAAGCCATGACAGATGGTACCTGGAAAATCAGGACACTCCCACACTAATACTGTGCTTTTCCAACAGCCTTAGCAAATGGCGCACCAGGAGATTATATTCTGTGCTTGTGTCAGAGGGTCCCACAGCCACAGAGCCTCGCTCACAGCTAGCACAGCAGTCTGAGATCCAACTGCAAGGCGACAGCGAGGCTGAGGAAGGGTCATGCACCACTGCTGAAGCTTGAGTAGGTAAACAAAGTGGCCGGGAAGCTCAAACTGGGTGGAGCCCACCGCAGCTCAAGGAGGCCTGCCTGCCTCTGTAGACTCCACCTCTGGGGGCAGGGCATAGCTGAACAAAAGGCAGCAGAAACTTCTGCAGACTTAAGCGTCCCTGTCTGACAGCTTTGAAGAGAGTAGTGCTTCTCCCAGCATGGAATTTGAGATCTGAGAATGGACAGACTGCCTCCTCAAGTTGGTCCCTGACCCCCGAGTAGCCTAACTGGGAGACACCTCCCAGTAGGGGCTGACTGACACCTCATACAGCCGGGTGCCCCTCTGAGACAAAGCTTCCAGAAGAAGGATCAGACAGCAACATTTGTCATTCTGCAATATTTGCTGTTCTGCAGCCTCTGCTGGTGATACCCCGGCAAACGGGGTCTGCAGTGTACCTCCAGTAAACTCAAACAGACCTGCAGCTGATGGTCCTGAGTGTTAGAAGGAAAACTAACAAACACAAAGGACATCCACACTAAAACCCCATCTGTACGTCACCATCAAAGACAAAAGGTAGATAAAACCACAAAGATGGGGAAAAACCTGGGCAGAAAAGCTGAAAATTCTAAAAATCACAGCACCTCTTCTCCTCCAAAAGAATGCAGCTCCTCGCCAGCAATGAAATAAAGCTGGATGGAGAATGACATTGACGAGTTGAGAGAAGAAGGCTTCAGACAATTGGTAATAACAAACTTCTCCGAGCTAAAGGAGGATGTTTGAACCCATCGCAAAGAAGCTAAAAATGTTGAAAAAAGATGAGACGAACGGCTAACTAGAATAAACAGTGTAGAGAAGTCCTTAAATGACCTGATGGAGCTGAAAACCATGGCACAATAACTACTTGATGCATGCGCAAGCTACAGCAGCCAATTTGATCAAGTAGAAAAAAGGGTATCAGTGATTGAAGATCAAATGAATGAAATGAAGTGAGAAGTTTAGAGAAAAAAGGGTAAAAAGAAACAAACAAAGCCTCCAAGAAATATGGGACTATG
Source organism: Pongo abelii (assembly GCF_028885655.2). Taxonomy (NCBI): domain Eukaryota; kingdom Metazoa; phylum Chordata; class Mammalia; order Primates; family Hominidae; genus Pongo; species Pongo abelii. The sequence goes on along the minus strand of NC_071999.2, from coordinate 93,277,698 downwards.
TGAAAAGACCAAATCTACGTCTGATTGGTGTACCTGAAAGTGACGGGGAGAATGGAACCAAGTTGGAAAACACTCTTCAGGATATCCAGGAGAAATTCCCCAACCTAGCAAGGCAGGCCAACATTCAAATTCAGGAAATACAGATAACGCCACAAAGATGCTCCTCGAGAAGAGCAACTCCAAGACAAATAACTGTCAGATTCACCAAAGTTGAAATGAAGGAAAAAATGTTAAGGGCAGCCAGAGAGAAAGGTTGGGTTACCCACAAAGAGAAGCCCATCAGACTAACAGTGGATCTCTCAGCAGAAAATCTATAAGCCAGAAGAGAGTGGGGGCCAATATTCAACATTCTTAAAGAAAAGACTTTTCAACCCAGAATTTCATATCCGCCAAACTAAGCTTCATAAGTGAAGGAGAAATAAAATTCTTTACAGACAAACAAATGCTGAGAGATTTTGTCACCACCAGGCCTGCCTTACAAGAGCTCCTGAAGGAAGCACTAAACATGGAAAGGAACAACTGGTACCAGCCACTGCAAAAACATGCCAAATTGTAAAGACCATCAATGCTAGGAAGAAACTGCAACTAACGAGCAAAATAACCAGCTAACATCATAATGACAGGATCCAATTCACACATAGCAATATTAAACTTAAATGTAAATGGGCTAAATGCTCCAATTAAAAGACACAGACTGGCAAATTGGATAAAGAGCCAAGACCAATCAATGCGCCGTATTCAGGAGACCCATCTCACATGCAGAGACACACATAGGCTCAAAATAAAGGGATGGAGGAAGACCTACCAAGCAAATGAAAAACAACAACAAAAAAAGGAGGGGTTGCAATTCTAGTCTCTGATAAAACAGACTTTAAACCAACAAAGATCAAAACAGACAAAGAAGGCCATTACATAATGGTAAAGGGATCAATTTAACAAGAAGAGCTAACTATCCTAAATATATATGCACCCAATACAGAAGAACCCAGATTCACAAAGCAAGTCCTTAGAGACCTACAAAGAGACTTAGACTCTCACGCGATAATAATGGGAGACTTTAACACCACACTGTCAACATTAGACAGATACATGAGACAGAAAGTAAACAAGGATATCCAGGAATTGAACTCAGCTCTGCACCAAGCAGACCTAATAGATATCTATAGAACTCTCCACCCCAAATCAACAGAATATACATTCTTCTCAGCACCACATCACACTTATTCCAAAATTGGCCACATAGTTGGAAGTAAAGCTCTCCTCAGCAAATGTAAAAGAACAGAAATTTTAACAAACTGTCTCTCAGACCACAGCACAATCAAACTAGAACTCAGGATTAAGAAACTCATTCAAAACCGCTCAACTACATGGAAACTGAACAACATGCCCCTGAATGACTACTGGGCACATAACGAAATGAAGGCAGAAATAAAGTTGTTCTTTGAAACCAACGAGAACAAAGACACAACATACCAGAATCTCTGGAACACATTTAAAGCAATGTGTAGAGGGAAATTTATAGCAATAAATGCCCACAAGAGACAGCAGGAAAGATCTAAAATTGACACCCTAACATCACAATTAAAAGAACTAGAGAAGCAAGAGCAAACACAGTCAAAAGCTAGCAGAAGGCAAGAAATAACTAAGATGAGAGCAGAACTGAAGGAGATAGAGACACAAAAAAACCCTTCAAAAAAGCAATGAATCCAGGAGCAGGTTTTTTGAAAAGATCAACAAAATTGATAGACTGCTAGCAAGACTAATAAAGAAGAAAAGAGAAGAATCGAGTAGACACAATAAAAAATGATAAAGGGGATATCACCACCGAACCCACAGAAATACAAACTACCATCAGAGACTACTATAAACACCTCTACGCAAATAAACTAGAAAATCTAGAATAAATTGATAAATTCCTGGACATACACACTCTCCCAAGACTAAACCAGGAAGAAGTTGAATCCCTGAATAGACCAATAACAGGTTCTGAAATTGAGGCAATAATTAATAGCCTACCAACCAAAAAAGTCCAGGACCAGACAGATTCACAGCCGAATTCTACCAGAGGTACAAGGAGGAGCTGGTACCATTCCTTCTGAAACTATTCCAATCAATAGAAAAAGAGGGAATCCTCTCTAATTCATTTTATGAGGCCAACATCATCCTGATACCAAAGCCTGGCAGAGATACAACAAAAAGAGAGAATTTTAGACTAATATGCCTGATGAACATCGATGCCAAAATCCTTAATACGATACTGGCAAACCGAATCCAGCAGCACATCAAAAACCTTACCCACCACGATCAAGTTGGCTTCATCTCTGGGATGCAAGGCTGGTTCAACATATGCAAATCAATAAATGTAATCCAGCATATAAACAGAACCAAAGACAAAAACCACATGCTTACCTCAATAGATGCAGAAAAGGCCGTCAACAAAATTCAACAACCCTTCATGCTAAAAACTCTCAATAAACTAGGTATTGATGGCATGTACCTCAAAATAGTAAGAGCTATTTATGACAAACCCACAGCCAATATCATACTGAATGGGCAAAAACTGGAAGCATTCCCTTTGAAAACTGGCACAAGACAGGATGCCCTCTCTCACCACTCCTATTCAACACAGTGTTGGAAGTTCTGGCCAGGGCAATCAGGAAAGAGAAAGAAATAAAGGGCATTCAATTAGGAAAAGAGGAAGTCAAATTGTCCCTGTTTGCAGATGGCATGATTGTATATTTAGAAAAACCCATCGTCTCAGCCCAAAATCTCCTTAAGCTGATAAGCAACTTCAGCAAAGTCTCAGGATACAAAATCAATGTGCAAAAATCACAAGCATTCCTCTACACCAATAACAGACAGACAGAGAGCCAAATCATGAGTGAACTCCCATTCACAATTGCTTCAAGGAGAATAAAATACTTAGGAATCCAATTTACAAGGGAAGTGAAGGACCTCTTCAAGGAGCACTACAAACCACTGCTCAATGAAATAAAAGAAGACACAAACAAATGGAAGAACATTCCATGCTCATGGATAGGAAGAATCAATATTGTCAAAATGGCCATACTGCCCAAGGTAATTTAAAGTTTCAGTGCCATCCCCATTAAGCTACTGATGACTTTCTTCACAGAATTGGAAAAAACTACTTTAAAGTTCATATGGAACCAAAAAAGAGCCCGCATTGCCAAGACAATCCTAAGCCAAAAGAACAAAGCTGGAGGCATCATGCTACCTGACTTCAAACTATACTACTACAAGGCTACAGTAACCAAAACAGCATGGTACTAGTACCAAAACAGAGACATAGACCAATGGAACAGAATAGAGCCCCCCGGAAATCATAGTACACATCTACAACCATCTGATCTTTGACAAACCTGACAAAACAGGAAATGGGGAAAAGACTCCCTATTTAATAAATGGTGCTGGGAAAACTGGCTAGCCATATGTAGAAAGCTGAAACTGGATCACTTCCTTACATCTTATACAAAAATTAATTCAAGATGGATTAAAGACTTAAATTTTAGACCTAAAACCATAAAAACCCTAGAAGAAAACCTACGCAATACCATTCAGAATATAGGCATGGGCAAGGACTTCATGACTAAAACACCAAAAGCAATAGCAATACAAACCAAAATAGACAAATGAGATCTAATTAAACTAAAGAGCTTCTGCACAGCAAAAGAAACTACCATCAGAGTGAACAGGCAACCTACAGAATGGGAGAAAATTTTTGCAATCTACCCATCTGACAAGGGCTAATATCCAGAATCTACAAAGAACTTAAGCAAATTTACAAGAAAAAATCAGCCCCATCAAAAAGTGGGCAAAGGCTATGAACAGACACTTCTCAAAAGAAGACATTTATGCAGCCAACAGACACATGAAAAAATTCTCATCATCACTGGCCATCAGAGAAATGCAAATCAAAACCACAATGAGATACCATCTCACACCAGTTAGAACGGCGATCATTAAAAAGTCAGGAACAACAGGTGCTGGAGAGGATGTGGAAAAGCAGGAATGCTTTTACACTGTTGGTGGGACTGTATATTAGTTCAACCATTGTGGAAGACAGTGTGGCGATTCCTCAAGGATCTAGAACTAGAAATACCATTTGACCCAGCCATTCCATTACTGGGCATATACCCAAAGGATTATAAAACATGCTGCTATAAAGACACATGCACATGTATGTTTATTGCAGCACTATTCACAATAGCAAAGACTTGGAACCAACCCAAATGTCCAACAATGATAGACTGGATTAAGAAAATGTGGCACATATACACCATGGAATACTATGCAGCCATAAAAAATGATGAGTTCATGTCCTTTGTAGGGACACAGATGAAGCTGGAAACCATCATTCTCAGCAAACTACTGCAAGGACAAAAAACCAAACACCACGTGCTCTCACTCATAGGTGGGAATTGAACAATGAGAACACATGGACACAAGAAGGGGAACATCACACACCAGGGCCTGTTGTGGGGTGGGGGGAGGGAGGAGGGATAGCATTAGGAGTTATACCTAATGCAAATGATGAGTTAACGGGTGCAGCACACCAACATGGCACATGTATACATATGTAACAAACTGCACGTTGTGCACTTGTACCCTAGAACTTAAAGTATAATAAAAAAATGAAATATGAGTAAACTATTGAACATGCTTTATCTGTGATGAGACCATAAAAACTCAGAGTTGGATGTTTAGCTGAAATAATCAGATAAATATTCAACTCAGTTTCAGGGTTTGTTTGATTGTTAATGGTGGTGGTAGGGGGTGTTAAAGGGTTTAAAAATGGAAAAAGCTATTGTATGATATAATTTGGTAGGGGAGAAATTTGAAGCATAACATACTAAAATCTCACCATGATACTTGCCCAATCATCATGGCTTACACCCTTCTTTGTGATTCTACAGTACCTATTTTAGTAATTTTACACAACTCATGCCAATCTCTGCTTGATTTAAGAAATATAAGTTACCTAAGGCCGGGCACAGTGGCTGACGCCTGTAATCCCAGCACTTCGGGAGGCCGAGGCAGGTGGGCCTGGGTGACAGAGCAAGACTCCAACTCAAAAAAAAAAAAAAGAAAAAGAAAACATAAGATACCTATATGTTGGCAGAGCATAAAACTTAAAAACATAAATTCATTAATAGAATTAAACACTAATGAACTTGATCTTCTCACTCAACGGAGGAATTAGATTTACGAAGCTAAAAGACATGCAGTGTCCCTTTGTGTATAAATATCTAAGGCCATCTGTGTTTCAACCATGAAAGAGGATAAGTTGAAGGAAAAAGAAAGTCAGGAGCAGGTAGTCGTACAATCAACAATTCTGCACATTCTTTTTTGTAGTTAATATTTATTCATCTTTCTTAGATTAAAAGTATTCTGTATATTACCAAGGAAATAGCAGTAAACAAAGCCGAGAGGGTGCCAACACTCAAATCTTATAAAGGCTCTCCCTTATAAATGTTTCCTCACATTTACTCTGAAGTTATCTATAAATGTCTATGTTCAATAACCTCATTAAGAAAACATTATTAGATTGATACAAATTGAGAGAAAGAGAAAACTTTCGACATTATCACTGGTTTCAGGGAAAAGCCTAGGTAACCTTGTTGACTATCAGGCTTGACAATTCTAGGATCTCCAGGAAATGATATTTCTCAGTCATACTATATTAATTGTGTCTATATATATATATAAACACGTGTGTACATATATACACACACACGTATATATACACACACAATTAATATATGTATATATAAAACATATGTATATACGTATATATAAAACATATGTATATACGTATATATAAAACATATGTATATACGTATATATAAAACATATGTATATACGTATATATAAAACATGTATATACGTATATATAAAACATATGTATATACGTATATATAAAACATGTATATATGTATATATAAAACATATGTATATATGTATATATAAAACATATGTATATATGTATATATAAAACATATGTATATATGTATATATAAAACATATGTATATATGCATATATAAAATATATGTATATAAAATATATGTATATATAATATATGTTTATATAAAATATATGTATATATAATATATGTTTATATAAAATATATGTATGTATAATATATGTATATATAAAATATATGTATATATAATATATGTATATATAAAATATATGTATATATTATATATGTATATATATAATATATGTATATATTATATATGTACATATAAAATATATGTATATATTATATATGTACATATAAAATATATGTATATATTACATATGTATATATAAAATATATGTATATAGAAAATATGTATATATAATATATGTCTATAGAAAATATATGTATATATGTATATATAAAATATGTATATATAATATATGTATATATAAAATATATGTATACATAAGATATGTATATATAAAATATATGTATACATAAGATATGTATATATAAAATATATGTATATATAAGATATGTATATATAAAATATATGTATATATAAGATATGTATATATAAAATATATGTATATATGTATATATAAAATATATGTATATATAAGATATGTATATATAAAATATATGTATATATAATATATGTATATATAAAATATATGTATATATAATATATGTATATATAAAATATATGTATAATATATGTATATATAAAATATATGTATATATGTACATATAAAATATATGTATATATGTATATATAAAATATCTGTATATATTATATATGTATATATAAAATATCTGTATATATTATATGTATATATAAAATATCTGTATATATTATCTATGTATATATAAAATATCTGTATATATTATATATATGTACATATAAAATATATGTATATATGTACATATAAAATATACGTATATATATGTATATATAAAATATACGTATATATAATATATGTATATATAAAATATATGTATATACAAAATATGTATATATAAAATATATGTATATATAACATATGTATATATAATATATTTATATATAATATATGTATATATAAAATATATGTATATATAATATATATGTATATATAAAATATATGTATATATAATATATGTATATATAAAATATATGTATATATAATATATATGTATATATAAAATATATGTATATATAATATATGTATATATAAAATATATGTATATATAATATATATGTATATATAAAATATATGTATGTATAATATATGTATATATAAAATATATGTATATATGTATATATAAAATATATATATGTATATATAAAATATATGTATATATATCTATAAAATATATGTATATAATATATATATAAAAGATATGTATATATGTGTATATATATAACAGCAAGTCAATCAGGAATGTCAATTAATAATTGTAGTATCAAGAGAGATCACAGAAAAATAATCTGACTATAATACTGTGGATTTTGTAAAATACAGATGCAACAGAAGGTTTGAGGGTAAAGATCAAACGGTTGTGTGTACTGAACCTTTCTGCCCATTGATTAGTAACTCCTCATTTCTCTTTTCTCCCAGGAACTGGCAATCACCATTCCAATCTTTGATCCTTTAAATTTGGCTGTTTTAGATACCTCATATAAGGGCAATTATGCATTAATATTCTTTTTGTGTCTGGCTTGTTTCCTTAATGTTCTTAAAGTTCATTCATGTTGTCACATGAATGTGACATGTCACGTTGTGTGTATGTGAGAGAGTGTGTGTGTGGTGGTGGTGGTGGTGGGACAAGCATTTAGTTTTTAACCACAAGCTGAGGATTTTCAAATGTTCATACAATATCCCCAAGGTATTTTAGAAGAGATGATTAACAAACATCTAAATTATTGCTAATGATTATGAAGAAATGACTTTTAATGTATTTTTAAAGTTAGAATTTCGTGAAAATACTTTAGAATTTAGTTAATGAAATTTTATATAGATAATATTTTATACCGGACATTAGGCAAAGCAGTTTTACATTAATTTTCTTATGTAATCCTCCATATAATCCTATAAATTACATATTATTATTCCAATTTCATATAAAGGGAATTGAGGCTTAGAGAAATTAAATAACTTAGCCAAGGTCATGTTAGTAGTACATGGTAGAGCCTCTGTTCCAACACGAGCAAGCAGAATACATTTTAAAAAAAAGTAATGAACTATGACTAGAGGTATGCAAAACTACAGTACAAACTACCAAGAAATTACCAATCATGATGATACAATTTTGGCTTAAAAATACTTCTCTCTTAAAAATGTTATGTTATTGTGGTAAGAACATTTAACATGAAATGTGTCAACAGATTTTTAACTGTATAATGCATCATTGTTGACTATAGGTACAACATTTTATAGACCTCTAGAGCTTATTCATCTTGCTTTACTGAAACTTTATGCATTGATTATTAACTCCTCATTTACCTTTTCTCCGAGCCCCTGGCAATCACCATTCCAATCTTTGATTATATAAATTTGGCTATTTTAAATACCTCATATAAGGGCAATTAGGCATTATGATTCTTTCTGTGTCTGGCCTATTCCCTTGGAGTAATGCTTAAAAAATAAATTCATTCACATTGTCACATAATGCAGAATTTTCTTCTGTTTTAAGGCTGAGTCATACTCTCTTATATGCATATATCACACTATTTTTATCTACTCATCTACCAGTGGACATTTAGTTTGTTTCCATATCTTGGCCATTATAAATAGTACTGCAATATGTATAGGAATACTAATACTTCTTCAAAAGCTTGATTTCAATTATTTTGGGTAAATATTTAGAAGTGGAATTGCTGAATCAAATTGTTAAAATGTTCATAATTAAAAATGACCCTAAAAGTACTTTAAATTGTATACGAAATCCTAAAATATAATCAGAGTAAATTATATGTGCTTATAAATTATACAGAATATATAGCAAGATAGATTTGTAGACATACGTATATAAGTATAGACATCTATATATAGAAATCTAGGTATATAATATATAAATATTATAAAAATAGAGAATATAGATTATATAGAATAACATGCTTCTTGTCACTCTTGTCTCTTGTAATATTTATAGATTATATAGAATAACTTTTTTGTGTTATTTTCTTGTCACTTGTAATATTTAACAAGTAGGTAATAAAACACTACATATCTTCTCTATAGTTTATTTTCATACAAATATTATCCTAATTGTAGTACAAAACTTGCATAAGACAAACATACAGAAATGCAATACTTTCAAAACATAATGTGAAACATCTTTCACACAAACTAATACAATATTCAAGCCATATATTCAGTAGTTGCCAACTCAGGATAAATGGTAATAAAAATGGTAGTAACATATTTAATTCTTAGCTTTATCCAAGTCTGTTGAAACAATGCACAACCCCTTTCCTCTCTTTTTTCTTTCTGGGATGACTTTTACATATACGTATGAAATATTTTTTGTTGGACTACTGAACATGAGGTCTTATTCATTTTTCTCTTTTTACCCATCTGTGTTTCAGTTTTAACATTTTCTATTGACCCATCTTCTAGTTTACAGATCTTTTCTTCTAAAGTATCCCATCTACTTTTTATGCCTAGCTGATAATTTTTTTTAAAATACTGGGAATTTTCAAGTTCTATAATTTTCATTTTTTTATACTTCCAACTTTCTCCTTGACGTTTTTCATCTATTTCAATATAATGTTCATCTGTTACTTCAAATCACTGAATATATTTACAATAGCTCTAAGATATTGTCAGCCAAATCCAACATTTAGATATATTTTTATGGGGTTTTTCTTCTATTTATGCTTCAGACTTTTCTGCTGCTTTGTGTGTGTGTGTGTGTGTGTGTGTGTATATATATATTTAAGTTTTATGCTGACATCATAAATTTTACATTGATGAGACTTTAAATTATGTTGTCCTTCTAAGGAAAGTATTCCTTTTTAAATTCATAAAGCAATTAATTTACTGACTGCTCAAAATGATGTTTTAGAAGTTTTGTTTTGTGATTCTTAGAGCATGTTAGAATTGTTCTTATTCTGGAGCAAGATTAGGTCACTTCAGATGTTTAGCCTATTTGTCGTCTCAACTGCTTCGGTGAGCTTTTTGTGAAATTTCTAAACACTAAATGGTTGTAACTTCTGTGTCTCCTAGAATTATGTGAACTTCTGAATGTCCATTTAACTCACAGTCCTTCAGTAGCTGATTCTTCCAGGCATCACATTTTATTTTGTTTTGTACATATACAGCTATGTACTTGGACAAATGCTTGGAGAGACTTCTATGCAGATTCTAGTGTGCTCCCTTTTTGCTCTCTTCAGAATCCTGATTTGCATATTTGAGCAATCTCCACAGTACTAATATCTGCCACATGCTTTTTATGCCAGTGGAATTGCCAATCTCTGTTAGGATTTCACCCTTCTGTGCTGTTGTATGAAATTGGTTCTAAGGCAGAAAGCCCGGGCATGTTGAGCTCCCATTATATATTTCCCTTATCAAATGAATCAAAGACTTGCAATATTTGTTGTCCAAGACCTGAAAACAGTTGTTTTCCATGACGGGTTTAGTGTTATCATTGTTAATGGTAGTAGGGGAAATTCTCACGTTCATTTTTCCAGCATAGCTAGAACAAGAACTGCCCATGTTACTAAGCTTAAACTATAAATAAATAAATAAACTAATTAAAAATACTCATAACATGTATCTGGCTTACAAGCTTCCATGCTTTTCTTCTTGTAGTGCTTTATTTCACTCATCTTTGTCAATGCCAAATTGTGTCCTCTCTCAAGGAAAACCTTCATATGCCTTCTGTGATTAATCCATTCTATTTTGTATGTAAATTCTTACGTCTATTCTTTACAACCTATTTTGAAGTAATCTCATACTGTTCATTGATGTGACTTATACTGTTTTACTACATTAAAATATATTCTATTAATTTCTCAATTATGTTCATGTGGTTGTATTTTCCTTTTATGGGAATTACAGTCTACATTTATCTGTTTTCTTTCAATAACTATAAAGTAATACTCAAACATTATCTTACCAAAATATTCAATGATTAACTTTAATTTCAATAAATTCATAGACAGTAATTTTTAATAAATATATAAAATTAATAAAACCACATATTTAAAACCAATGACTTTTAGTTTTATAATTGCTTAGTGTTATTTCTTCAGCATTATTAGATATGTTAGGTAAATAAATTATTTTGAATTGTTAGCAAAGAAAATTTACTACACTAAATATATTTTTTAAGATATAGAAACTTAGACTGAGGGAAGTTTAATGAGATCAAAGACCAGACATCATCTTAAACACTGCACTACACTTCACCCACTTGTTTTCGGACTTCTAATCCAATGCTGTTTGTACTAAACAGTCTGAGTGTGAACTTTACATGTGATTTATAAAGAAACAGAAAATTTTTAAAACCTGGTTCATGAAAAGTATACAATCAATTCAAATAATTGAAACAATAGAACACAAAATCATTTACCGAATTTCTTTTGAGTTAACTTTATAACAATTTCTGAACAGTTTGAACTTTAGGGATGCATACAAAAAACAAAATTAAGAAATAATTTTATTTTTCTTCACTTACCCCACTCTGCTGTGAGTACTTTTGCTTCTTTATTGAGTAGAAGATCTTATTGTAACAGCACTGACTCCATTTTGAATCCCTGCCATGTTACAGGAAAAAATTTGCTTGAGTTTTAATTACTTCTTTGCTTAAGTTTGTAGATTATTCATTAAGAATATAACAATCTCAGAACAATAGGAACTTCAACATAAATAAAAGGGAAATATGCTGACCAGAAATTCCGGGAACAGACTGACCAGCAGTTTTAGCCACAACTAGATAAAAACAGCCTAACGATGCCAGCAAAGTTCCCAAGACATCGACCAAGACAGCAATGACTGACTGCCTGCCTGAGATTGCACACGTAGCTCCTCCACAAGGACACTCTGATTATGACTTACACTTATCCTGATTTCCCTTAAAAACTCTTGGTCCAGAGCTACAATTCAGAGAGGTAGTCTTGAAACAAGGTCACTAATTTCCAAACTTGCCTGCTTCCCTAATAAAGCTAATTTTCCTTCTTACCAACACTTGTCTCTTGAGCATTGGTTGTTCAGGTGTCAAGTGTCCCGAACCTGAGTTTGGTTACAATATTTGGCGAGCTAGTCTGGAGTCTCATGCTCCCTGAGCTGTTTGCTCAGCTCCCAACAGATGAAGCAATTGGCCGCAGCAATGCACCAGGGCTAACTTGTTCAGGTTACCGAGAGGTTCTTTAGATTCCCAATGGGTGGAGCACGTATGGGCTAACCCTCTCTTGCTACCAGAGGTTAGCAGCAAGCCTTCAGTAACACCAGCTACTTGTGGTTGGCCAAGCCTGACACAGGCAAACTACAGGAACATTCCCAGCAGCTGCCAAGGCTCTTTTTCACTTTGGGGAAACTTCCTTCTTTTCCTCAATTGATGCCAGCTGCCTATTTTCACTTCGAATTGGTAAAAGGGAACAAGCTTTCTAGATGAGCTGATCAGCTCTATAACATAGTATATCCACCAGTGTGAACACCAGGGGTCCTCTTTCCTTACCATTTGGGCCTTTGGGGCCATTTGTGGTACCGTTGGTAGAAAAAACAACTTGTAGTGACTCCGTACTTGTCTCTTCCTTTGAAGAAGATGGTGTTTGGGAAGCACTTCATTAGTTTTGATTGTGTGTTGTTTTCTTGTTACCATGGGAGGTATTTTGTAGATTGTGTCTCAAAGAAAGGGCATATTAGCTAACTGGTCAGCCTATAGCTATGACCTTGGGACAAAGGAAAAAAACAAAACAAAAACAAATGGTATTTTGTTGTAATACAGCATGGTAGATGCATGTGTTAGATTCAGAAGAGAGGTGGCCTTTAAATGGAGGTTTTTAACTTTTTTACGATCTTACAGCTTGAACAGTTTTACCAAAGATCAGGTAAATGGAAAAAATACCTATGCTTACGTGTTTATTCTATCATGTAATAAAGATCCTTCCCAGAAAGGTTCCCAGTTAGTGGTGCAAAGAGGACTGCATAAAGTGAAATCTCGTTGGCCTCTACCACCTGAGGAAGATACAGAAGGGAAAAAAACGCATGTTGGGAAAAAGCCAAGTGTTGAGAAAAAAACTGAGGCAGGGCTTCTGTGTCTGACATAATGTCCTCTGGAATGTGTCTATACTTGCTGGCTCCTTGCTTCTAGCCCTCCTAAGCTCATAGATCGATTGTATTCCCATTATCTCAAGTAGCAGAACATGTTCCATATAAATGCTAAACCGTCACAGCTGTAGATCATGTGCCTGCCCTTTTGACCCCCACATTCTCACCACCTGTTTCTATGTTGGATTACCAATAAATAGCATGGGCTCTCAGAGCTTGGGGCCTTAGCAGCCTCCATACACTAGCAATGGCCCTCTGGTCACTTTACTTCTGAAACTGTCTTTTTCTCAATCCTTTGACTCCGCCGGACTTTGTCACCCCCACGACCTGGTGTTGGGTCTGATCACCCCAACAGAAGCAGGAGGATAGGATAATTTTGTTAGCCTTAAACTTGCCACCGGGAAATGATGCTGTGGTGTTGCAAATTCCTTCCCTGGTGCTGCGTGCTCTGGCACCTGTGTAGGTTCCCACGCTGACCCTGCCAGCGTTGTACCCTGAGCTGCTCCTTCCTCTACCCACTCCCCCAGAAGACTATTTAAATAATCCATATTTACAAGATGCAGTGGCCCCTCTACATTAATGCAAGCAGGCCAGAAACAGTCTCCTCTTTTAAGACCTGAGTGGGTCTTAAATGCACAAGGCCAGTGGGTCTCCCCTTTTAAGATCCAACAGGAATTAAATGCACACAGCCAACCCATGGGATTTTGGGGATTACATTCGCCTTTCTCCACTTCAGACTTAGTGAACTAAATATAAGCCCTTCTTACAGAGATGAGCCACAGCACATGGCTGAATTATGTACCAGTATATTCTCCATATATTTCCTCACTTGGGTGGACATTCAAACACCATTGAATTTCATGATAATGGCTGGTAAAAGGAGACAAGTCATAGACAAAGCCAATGATGAGGCCAGGCATCTACTTCAGAAAGACCCTGCTAGGACCCCTGATCCCCCACAGGGACGACTCCCTTAATGGAACTCAGTTGCAACCATGACAATGGGGAATGCCAAGACTAGAACACTACTAAAAATATGTTTTGATGGGACTGAGTAAAGGAGTACCCGAGAAGCGTAGCATCAGTAAAATCCACGATCTCCAACTGGAGGCTAATGCAAATTCAGCCACTTGGCTAGAACCAGTGTATCAGGCTTATAAAAAAATACTCAGGTATGGATCTAGAGGCCCCAGAAAATATTTGGACAGTCAATCTGATTTTCATCAGCCAAAGCACTTCAGGTATCAAAAGGAAACTGAAAAAAATCAGAAAGAATAAACCCTTCTCTATTGGTAAAAATTGCTTACAAACTTTTCAATGCCAAAAAAACAAGAGCCAGACAAGTGCCCACTCTTGTAGAAAGCATTCAGAAAAGTAAAAGAGGGCCTGAGAAGAGTAAGGGACAAAACAGAATAGGACTCCCAGGCAAAGATCAATGTGCCTACTGTTGGGGATCTGGGCATTAAAAGAATGATTGCTACAGGCTAAAAGGGAAAGATGACAGTAAAAAAAAGGATAAGAGAGAAAAAGAACAAAAATAGGAAGCAAAGAAACAGACAAGTAGATTGTGGCTCTGATAAGACTGAGGAGACTCAGGTGTTTCTCTTGATATAATGGAGCCAATAATCATTTCCCCACAGAAGCCCTGGGTATGAATGATATTGGAGTATAAAATAATCGACTTCTTAGTTAATACTGAAGCAACCTCAGTTTAAATACTAAATTAACTAAAAGTACACAAGATATAGTGCCAGTGACAGGAGTCAACAGAAAACTGGAGCAAATACCTTTCCCTCAGCCTTTAGAATCCAAATTGGGAGATATAAAGTTAAGACCTAGTTTTTTTTATATATGCCTAATTGCCCTGTTCTGTTGTTGGAATGACAATTACTATGCTAAACTAAATGCTTAAGTAAATTTTCTCCTAAAAAACAACATCTAAGGACCCAGATCCCACCCAAAAAGGCCTTGTGTTTGCAGACATTGACGACTCAGCCTAAAAACAAGACCCAAGAATTGTTTCCACCTGAAGTCTACTGTAGAATAAGCAATACTGTTTGGGCCGATGGAGAATCCAGATGAGCTACTAGAGTTCGGATGGTCTGCTTTACATTAAAAGAAGGAGATACAATCCCACATAAAAACAAACAAACAAACAAACAAGAAAGCAGCATCCTCTGAAAAGGGAAGCATTAGAAGGCACTCTGCCAGTATTACAAAGGTATTACTTTCGAAGTATGAGCTTATTCAACCATGTCGCTCTCTATCCAATACTCCTATTTTCCCAGGAAAATAATGACATTCAAATGAACATCAATTTGCGCAACACTCAAGAACAATTAATGATATCATTCAAGATATCCATCCAACAGTATGTAACCCATATGCCCAAGTCACTATTATCCCAGGAGATTATGGCTGATTCTCAGTATGAGACTTCAAAGATACTGCCTTTTGCATACCAGTTAAAGAAAACCCCAATTCTTGCTTGCCTTTGAATGGCATGATCCAAAAGCTAAGACAATTTTCCAATATTACTCTGCTATGTTACTCCAAGGACTTAAAAATGCCCCCACCATTTTAGGGGAAATTTTGGCTAAAAATCTGAGGGACCTACCATTAAACAGAAGGGTACTATTACAATACATATATGGTTTACTAATTGCCAGCCCCACTTACAAAGACTTCCTGGAAAACACGTTACTGGATTAAATAACCTAGCTGAATGGGGTTATAAAGCGACCCCACATAAGGTCCAAATATGCAAAAAAGATGTAGTCAACTTGGGGTTCCACCTACAACAAGGTAAGCAGTCTTATGACTGATAAGAAACAGGAAGTAGCTGCCATTAAAGCCCTCCCCAAAACAGAAACAACTAAGAGAATTCTTGGAGATGGTTCACTTTTTTTGACATTTAGATTTCTAACTTTGGGCTCACAGTAAAACCCTTGTATGAGGCTTTAAAATGACTGAGTCAGAACCTTTGCATTAGACAATGAAATGCCAAAATGCATTTGATAATATAAATAAAAAATTGACATTAGCTTTTGCCTTGGGGCTCCCTGACCCCCAAAAGCCCTTTCCCCTATAAGTACATTTTAAAAAGAAAATAGGACTAGGAGTTCTGATCCAGAAACCTGGGGAACAGCTATAACCTATTGCATAGTTTTTGAAAAAGAATAAACAACCAAAGGATGCCCTCCCTGTCAGAGGGCAGTAGCTGCCACATGTGACTTATTACAAGAAACCATCAAATGTACTTTACAACAACCCATAACTGTGTATGTTCCCCATCAAGTGTTAACCCTATTAAAACAAAAAGGAGATAACTGCGGGGCATATGGGCAAATATCAGGCCATTTTTCTGGACAATCCTAATACCACCCTTCAAACCACTGCAACCCTAATCCCCACAACACTGCTCCTTGGCAGTTCAGTGCAAAACACAGAGCCTAAGCATAACTGTTTATAAATAAATCAAGTAGTTTATTCCAGCCACCTAGACTTGTGTGATCCGCTGATAACAACTCCAGACTAGAAATTGTTCACCGATGACAGCAGTTTCATGAAAAATAGACACCATTGAGCAGGGTATACACTGACCACTCTGGAACAGATAATCGAAGCCCCTGCACTTCTCCCTGGTACATCAGCCCAAAAAGTAGAATGAATAACCCTTACCACAGCCTTAACTTTATCCCAAGGGAAAGAGGTTAAGAGCTGCACAGACTCTAGATATGCCTTCATGGTAATATAAGCACATGGGGCAATATAGAAAAAAAAAGAGATTCGCTAACCTCTTATAACAAAAATATTAAACATCCTAATAAAATAATGAATGCTAAAGGTGGTGCCACTACCATCTAAAATGGCTGTTATATATTGCTTAAGTTAAACTGTCTTAATCTTTGCCAATAATACATAAAAAACTGATTGTTACATTTGCCATTCCAACCACTACTCAGTATATGACCATGTGGGACCATTTAGTATGTCCTGTATACCACAAAAAACCAAGAGTTACATATATTGTCAGAATCACTCATTTCATCTCTGAAAAGACATACAATCCCCCATGCCTTTCCAGATGGGTAAAAACTAATGCCAACTAAACAAGCTACACATTGACTCCAACACCAGGGAAGACCCTCCCCCTCTACAACCAAGAACTTGTAATCATATCCATAACAGATGATTTAATAGATTTCCCTGGAAATACTTAGGGAAAACAATACAGCCATTTAGATTAGTAAAACAAATGAGTATATGTTTTGCCCCCTGAAAGATATATATTAATATATCTTCCTAATTGAGTACCATGGGCATATTATTGCTTGTAAAATGACACACATTCAGGATAATGCCTACTAGACATGTTAATAACTCCTTTCACCCTTCACCCTCCTAAAAAAATAAAAAAATACCATAAAGACATTGGACAAGCTCTCTCAAGACTTGAAAGACTTTCTTTCTGACCATATACCCATATACCCTCAGAACCCATGTACTTCTTTGGGTACTCTTTTCTGCCTTCATGGGGGAATGGCTTTATATTATCATGAACTGATAAATCTACCCAGGACTTTAATCATAATTGCTACTGAAGCCACTAAGTCTCTTGCAAACTTACAAAACTTAGTAGATCCATTAACACAAGTAGTGCTAAATAACAGAAGAGTCCTAGACTATATTTTAACAGAACGAGATGGTATTTGTGTTGTTACTAATTCCTCCTGTTGCATATATATCAGTACTTCCTCTCAAGTAGAAACAAACATTTAAAAAGTTAGACAGCAAGTGATCTGATTACAACAAACTCTAAACCATTATATCTCCTTTTTTGGAGGAGGCTGGGATTTGTTTTTTAGCCTATTCTCTGAACAAAATATCAGCATGATACTATCTGCTGAACTAAAATCAGCATGAGAGAAAATTGTTAAATTTAAATGAACAATTCTGCTAATAATTACTGATATGTTCTTAAGATTTTAATTGGTAATGTTATGCTTTATCAAAATTTACAAAAAGTCAGCAATGCCGTTAATGAAAAGTTAACTCTGATTTCTCACCTACCACAGAAAAGAACAAAAACTCTGTATGACACCATGTCAAAACCTTCCAACTAAAATACCCACTATGTCCCAGTTCAGCAGGAGTAGTTACAGAAGATGAGACCTTTGCCCATTTTCCATAGATATGGAAAGATACATTGGCAGTGGGGAGTTTGTAACAACACTGACTCCATTTTGAACGTCCAACATGTTAAAGAAAAAATTTTGCGTATTTGAGTTTTAATTACTGCTTTGCCTAAGTCTGTAGATTATTCACTAAGAACAGAACAATCTCAGAAAAACGGGACCTTTGACAGAGATTAAGAGAAATACGCTGACCAGCAATTTCAGGGACAGACTGGCCAGGGACAGACTGGCCTAGGCTGCTACTAGGTAAGAAGAGCCTAACGACGCCAGCAAAAGGTCACAAGACTCTGACCAAGACACAGAAGATTCACTGCCTGCCTGAGATTGCACATGTAGCTCCTGCCACAAGAAGATTTTGATCTCTACTTGCTCTTCCCCTGATTTCCCTGAAAAACTCTGGTATGGAGCCACCATTTGAAGAGGTAGCCTTTGCATGTGAGTTCACTATCTTCCCAGGTTGCTGGCTTCCCTAATAAAGCTAGCTTTTCTTCTTGCCAACACTTGTTTCTTAAGCATTGATTTTCCAAGCAGCAAGAGGCTGGAAATGAAGTTCAGTTACCTTATCAATAATGCAGGCAGATATCATAATTTTCCACAGGATTTATTTATTTTTTTAAATATTTCAGTTGATTCTAGTTCTAAACTTTAATCTCATATGCATTTTAAATATAATCTCTTCTCCACAGCATTGAGAATTGAGATGTGTGCAGAGTGTGGTCTTTTATTTCTTCTCTTTTTTCTGCAGCCTTTAGAGGAGGGTACATTGTCTGTACCTGGAACATTCCTTTCCCCTTCATTCTCTAGGTCAATGGAGTTCAGACACAGAAGGGAGGAAAAAAAAAAGGATGTGCCTTTTGATTACCTAAACTTTTTCTGTCCTTTCTATGTTAATTGTAAACATTTCTGGCTCTATTTCCTTTGTGGAGAAGACAAGAGATGCTGATTATCTTGAGAGAAGGGTGTGAATGATTTTGGAGTCTACTAATAAGGCCTTCAAAGTCATGTTTTCTTGATTTGCAGATTCTGATGTATTTTATTTCTCCACTTACCTCAACTTCCACCCTCACGTCTCATATCCCACCTGGACACTTACTATTTTCTTTGATAGCATACCAGTAAGATATCAAATGGGTACAACATTAGGAAAACTCTGAAGATTAAATAATGTAATTGGGAAAGAAACCCAGAACACACAAAAACCTATCCCTATAAATTAGTTTATTTTAAAAAGTTTAAAGCCAGGTTTTTCAGTAATTGTTGAAGCTAAACACAAATTATTTTAGTGTCTCAAAACTAAAGCAACTTTATTGAATATGAAAAAAATAGTCTCCACAAGAAGAGATATGTACTCTTTTCGACTTTTTAATCAAATTTTAATTGAAAATAACTTTTTTTCATAGCTTATGTTCACTCATTTAACATGATCGTGATCATCATAACAAATTATCTCTCATATTTTTTAAAAGGTTTCATGGAAACTAAATGAACTGGACTTCTTGTGTAAACATAGTCTCTATGTGGCCTGTAGTCTCCACCCATTAAAAGGATAAGGAAAGGAGGAGATGTCCCTGACCACTCAGAACGTATTTCTTTTTCTCTACGTTGTGACACTTAAATGTATTATTACTGTCAAATTTTAGTGACTGGATAGTATATTTCTTCACTTTTCCTCATATCTGAAACAGTATGGAGGAAACTGTGGATCTCTATTCATTATTTGTTAATCTGAAGTTAATCTAGAAATGGAAATCATCTTGTGATTTTACACTGTTTTTTGATCATAGGGAAGATTATATATATTATCTATCTATCCATATATATAGATCAAATTGATATTAAAGATAATAGAAATGAGGTAGTTTGCTTTTAAAGAGCAAGGTTATGTCCATCAGAAGATCTAGATAAACTATCTTCAGTTAGTCACCACACACTTATTTTCTAAGTTAACTATCCTTTAGAAAATCTCCTGGCTTTTGCCATATCTATATATCAGTTTGTATCTATGTATCTAGCTAGTTAGCTATCTTCCTATCTCTATCCCTCTACCTATCTGTGTATCTTTCATTGGTATTGTAAAAGTAGATATTCCTCTGGTGGTATGATTGTTTAATTCTAGGGGAAAAAAAAAATCCCCCAGTATATTCTTTCTTCTTTGCCACAACCAAGATAACCAGTGGAAAATGCCAAACTATGAATTTAGCATTAGACTGAGCAAGGAACTAAGCTGAGGTGTTAGTAATAAAGAAGACAACCTAAATAACACTGAAGGATGAAGTAGCCAATATACTATAACAACCAGTGAATGCCACATATCTATTCCTTGGCTCTTTCTTGCCAGAGAACCATAGCTTTTGGATATTTACCAAGCTTCTGAATAAATGCAAACCAATAGTGCACATATGAAATGACAAAATGATTCACTTCTTTCCATATAAACTATTAATTAACTTGGATAATGAGAACTCAGAGCTGGGATTTTTACCATTTTTTTTTCCATTTGAATGTTGAAGACATTTTTTCTCTTCTTAAAATGCTTTAAACTGTATTTATAAAAAAATGTCGGCCAGGTGCGGTGGCTCACGCCTGTACTCCCAGCACTTTGGGAGGCTGAGGCGGGCGGATCACAAGGTCAGAAGATGGAGACCATCCTGGCTAACATGGTGAAACCCCGTCTCTACTAAAAAAAATACAAAAAATTAGCCAGGCGTGGTGGCGGGCGCCTGTAGTCCCAGCTACTCGGGAGGCTGAGGCAGGAGAATGACGTGAACCTGGGAGGCAGAGCTTGCAGTGAGCCGAGATCATGCCACTGCCCTCCAGCCTGGGTGACTGAGCAAAACTCCATCTCAAAAAAAAAAAAAAAAAAAAAAAGTCTTAATTTATTATTTAAAAAAGGAACTTTAGGATTTTTTTCCTAACTCTATGAATAATGACTTGGTAGTTTGACAGGAATTGTGTTCAATCTGTATATTGCTTTGGGCAGTATGGTCATTTTAATGGTATTGATTCTTCCAATCCATAAGCATGTGGTGTTTTTCTATTCGTTTATGACATCTATTTCTTTCTTTCGTGTTTTGTAGTTCTCCTCATAGAGATCCTTCACCTCTTTGATTAGCTGTATTCCTAGGTATTTTATTCGTGTGTGTGTGGCTACTATGAATGGGATTGAATTCTTGATTTTGTTCTCGGCTTGAACATATTATGTTGCATAAGAATAGTAAGTGTGGACATTCTTGTCTTGTTCCAGTTCTTAGGAGGAATGTTTTCAACTTTTCTCTGTTCAGTATGATGTTGACTGAGTTTGTTGTATATGGTGTTATTATTTTGAGGTATATTCCTTTGATACCTAATTTGTTGAGGGTTTTTATCATGAAAGGATGTTCGATTTTGTCAAATACATTTTCTGCATCTATTGAGATAATCGTATGATTTTTGTTTTTAACTCTGTTTATGTGGTGAGTTACATTTATTCATTTGTGAATGTTGAACCATATTGTATCCCTGGAATAAAACCCACTTGATTCTAATAAATTATCCTTCTGATTTGCAACTGGATTTGGTTTGCTAGTATTTTGCTGAGGATGGTAGCATCTATTGCCATCAAAGATACTGGCTTGTAGTTTCTTTTGTTGTTGTTATGTCCTTACCTGATTTTTGTATCAGAGTGATACTGGTTTCATAGAATGTGGTATGGAAAACAATAAGGAAATTTCTCAAATAAGTAAATATAGAACTGTCATTTGATCCAGCAATCCCATTGGTAGGTATTTACCCAAAGGAAAAGAAACCATTATATAAAACAGCACCTGCACTCACATTTATCACAGCACTATTCACAATAGCAAAGTCATGGAATCAACCTAAGTTTCTATCAATGGTTGATTGGATAAAGAAAATGTAGTATATCTACACCATGGAATACTATGCAGCCATAAAAAATTAAATCATATCCTTAGTAGCAACATGGATGGAGCTGGAGGCCATTATATCACATAAGTGAAATAACTCAGAAACAGAAAATCAAATACTTTATGTTCTCACTTATAAGTAGAAGCTAAACAATGGGTACACACAGACAAAAAGATGCAAACAGTAGACACGGAATTCCAAAAGCGGGGATGTTGAGAGAGGGTGAGGGATGAAGAACTATCTACTAGGTTCAGTGGTCACTATTTGGGTGATGGGTACACTAGAATCCCAAACCCCACCATTACACAATATATTCATGTAACACATTTGCACATGTACATGCTGAATCTAAAATAAAATATTTTTAAAGATAATTTCCTTATTTTAATGATTAAAAAACTGTTTTTCTATTATCCAAATACACGTAATATGCAAAGTATTCAGAGACCCTGCTAGCAGTACAGATTACCATAAATTAGGTAAATGAGAAAGAAGAAACACGCTGATTTGATGCTTGGAAAAATGCAATAGATTTCTAAGAGCTGAGTAATTTAATATTCATGCTTATATGTTCTCTGTACCTTGCAATTTTAAACAGATACTCTGTTAGTGTCACCTAGCAAGAATACATAATTATCATTTCTATTGTGATGATTTTTAACATTTCAATAGTGTTAAAATGCTGAATATATATTTCTGCTGATTTTATGGTAATAGCGAAACAACTACCAACACAAATATGAAAGAATATTCGAATTACCTAAGTTGTGTGATGAATCATAAGCCAAACTGGTTTTCTTTTCTCTGATAACTACATGAGAATGTATAAGGCAAGAATGCCTACAATCAGTGATAGATTGAAAGTTTATGAGCAGGACAATGTGGAAACTAGAAAAGGTAAATCATGTTTTCTCAAATTCAGTTTATTCAGCTGTAACATGATACCTTCAGGTTGAATGAAATGAACTTGCATGGTCTTTTTAGAGATAATGTGTAAAAGATAATTATTTCATAAGTATAGATCATAAGTCCTATACTTCTGACGCAGAACACAACCAAACCCTTATCTTCACTTCTCTTAATTTTTCCATTCTTCTATATTGTATGCCTATTCTTTCTATTTCTCCTACTATTATGTATATATAAATGAAAATTTACTTATAAACCCCAAACAGGAGCAATTTGTTCTTATGTTTTCTCAGCTTAAAAACACTTGTTGAGCAGAATTTTGTTGATTTTCTTCTGCATGATAGCTTTAGTTTTAAAGATTCATTGTAAATTTTAATTTCAATGTAAGTACAGATATTAAAGTATAATATATTAAAACAAAATATTTTTATTTTTTCCTGGATCTGGTTATGTATTGAAGCTCATTGTTTTCATCTCGTGAATTATTTATATATATTCTATATTCCTACTATTTAAAAAAATAGCAGTGAATGATTTATTGCAAAACATCTGTATGTTAGTAAGATATCTTCAAGTGTCCAACTCTGCACAGTGGAAGTGCTAGTTGGACAAATCTGGAGGATTATGAGACATGAGTGAGAATTACAATCATTAACCATTAAAGACAATAAGCTTTCCAGTATAATTAGAATAGGAGTTTTAAAATATAGCATATAATTAATTACAGGAACTGTAATGAAATAAGTTTACTGCTTTATTGTCTTTCATAGACTCTATGTTTACCAGGAACCAAAACACACTTAAAACTTTCATTCCTGTTACAAAACCACTTTAAATATATGACAGTCTTTTTAGACCAGAAATCACGTCACTTAATTGGAAAGAGAAACAAAGTTATGAACAATCTTAGGAAAATAAATGTTTATTTTGTCCAGATTCAAAGAACCTTTATCATTGTGAGCAAACCACTTCCCATTGTCCTTTCTTCTAATACTAAAAACCTGAGTTTCTTCTGGAAAACCATCTCATGCCCTATTCTCAGTCTGCTGTTGGTGAAGATTGAGGTTGAATTTGTCATCCCAGGAGTAAGCACTTGAATCAAATCTGACCAAGCAGCATCTCACAATTCCTTGGCCTCAACGAGTGGCTCAGATAAAAGAGCAATCTACTTAATTATTCTATATATTGATAATGCTGTACTTCATAAAATTTACCATAAAGGTGAAATTGGTCTCTCAGTCAACCAACTATGTGGGTGATCTTACTTCCTTACCCAACCTGTCTAATTCCAGAGGAATCTGAGGAATGCATTATGGATACTCTGCACTCACATTCAAGGCGTACTTGCAAGTTTTCTTGGATATCTTTTCTTCTGCCTGGACCATTGACACTGCATTTTAAAGTAACAGCTGCGATATGGACATGAAATGCTTTTCAAACTGGATATGAATATCTTGATGCTTCATTTCTTCCAGAGAAATGTTTCTCAGATTTGTAATATATTGATAATGCACATTACTTTTTGAAGATATCATGAGGTTTTGCTTCTTAATTTTTTTTTATTTCATGAAAATGTTTCTGGAAATCTAGAAAAATATGGTCAAATCATACTCTTCCAGATGATCTGGGATTCTTTTTTACTTTTGTAGCTTAGTAGAAATCTGGAGTTTTATCAATTTATTTTAAAAAATTAGCGTACTAATTGTATAGAATGGTCATTTCATTGTATCTGTTCTGTATTTATGGTTGTAGTTCCATCCTCAAACCTTTATTTTTTTTAGTTATTATTATATGACAGAAATATAATTCTACTTATAGGAGTTTTACAGGTTTTAGAGTGATTTTTATTTTTTTTTCTATTCTATGTTCTGGTATTTCCTACCTTTTATATTATTATTTTGTCTTGCCATTATTTTCTATTTTCCATTATATTCTGCTTTTGAACGCATAAGAAATAAAATATATGTATTTGTGGTAAAAATAAAGTTACCAATATCATTTTATACATTTATTAATTATTATTATTATTATTATTATTTTTTGAGATGGAGTCTCGCTCTGTCACCCAGGTTGGAGTGCAGTGGTGCAATCTCGGCTCACTGCAACCTCTGCCTCCTGGATTCAAGTGATTCTCCTGCCTCAACCTCCTGAGTAGCTGGGATTACAGGTACGTGCCACCACACCTGGCTAATTTTTGTATTTTTAGTAGAGATGGGTTTTCACCATGTTGGTCAGGCTGGTCTCGAACTCCTGACCTCGTGATCCACCTGCCTTGGCCTCCCAAAGTGCTGGGATTGCAGGCATGAGCCACTGTGTCCACCCTATACATTTATTTATTAAGTGAAAAGGTTACAGTGTCCTTTACTCCACCCTTTGTTCATTGGCTGCTGGACACATTCTCTTACAAGATATAACATTGGGAGTCAAGTTTTTTTAAGCCTTTTGTTCCTATGTCAGTTCTCAGTGTCTAATATAATACTGTACATTGGCCCAAGATGGGGTCCATTCATTTTCTGACTACCTGAGTTGTGTAAACCCTAGATGTAGTATGTAAATGAAAAGCTTCAACATAAAATCTACCCTGTAAATATAACTCCTTCTGTCTCTATAAATGATCTACATAGCAACTACATACCTTGAAACAGAAATTTGTGCTTTTATCACATGGCAATTTGGAATACGTAGAAAATATAATGGATAATTGGGGAAATATTCGAGATGTATTAGATCAGATAATTCAAGTAGAGAAGAAACATCCTAACAGTTGCTATTTCACTACTGACTTTAAAGCTCTTAGTTGTTGATGTAATGTGGACTAAGAATTAATATTAGTATTTACTAAGTACCCTGCTTATTGTGGCAGAGCAAACAGTATATACCAATCCACATGACTGATTTTTGTAAGCAATAAAAATTATTCCAGATTTTGGCAATAAGCTGATTATTAGACTTCATTTACAGTAGTGTTATGTGAATTCACCTGTTTTTTGTTCGTTTGTTTGTTTGTTTTTGTTTTTTTCCTGAATGTGTAGTTCAGTCACAATTTAAAAGAGACTTGTATCAGGAACATAATCCAGGTAATGTTTTAAACCTGAAATCTCACCGATTAAAACCACCATGTCACCCGTTTACCTATGTAACAAACCTGCACATCCTGCACGTTACCCCGCAACTTAAAAAAATAAACAAATAAAATAAGCAAAATAAAACTGCTGGTTCAATGTAATTCAGTTCAACTAAGTTCATCTTCACGAACGGCAGACTGAGAATGGGGCATGAGATGGTTTTCCAGAAGAAACTTAGGTTTTTCTTACTAGAAGAAAGGACAATGGGAAGTGGTTGGCTCACAATGATAAAGGTTCTTTGAATCCAGACAAAATAAACATTTATTTTCCTAAGACTGTTATAACTTTGTTTCTCTTTCCAATTAAGAAATTTAATTATCTGACCTAAATAGACTACTTGATATTTAAAGTGGTATTGTTACAGCAAACTTCTTTGTTGTAATGAAAGTTTTATGTGTTTGTTGTAGCAGAGTGCAATTAGCAGAGTATCTTTATTCTTATCTTGCTTGCGTAACTGTCCACATTTGGAGCTTACCTCTGAAATGGTCTTGCTTTTCTTAGCATGAATTTCCTGCCATTCAATTTGAGGAAAAACACTTGTTCATGTCCAACCCATTTACAAAATAGTGATATATTTTCATTCTCCATTCATAGGTCACCTAGTTATTTTTTAATATCTGTAATAAGGTTGCCTAATTAACTGTGGTTAATGTACTTTTAAAAGTTAAGAATGATAAAATAATTTGAAAAAATATGCCTAATGTAACTGAAATATATTTTATCTCCAATAAATTATTGTATTAGCATTCTCTAAAGGGACAGAATTAATGGAATATGTATATGTATATATATGTGTGTGTGTATATATGTGTGTGTGTGCATATATGGACTATGTATATGTATATATGTATGTATATGTATGTATCATATATATGGGAGTTTACTAAGTATTAACTCACACTATCACAAGGTCCAACAATAGGCCGTCTTCAGGCTGAGAGCAAGGAGAGCCAGTCTGAGTTCCAAAACTGAAGAACTTGGAGTCCAATGTTCGCAGGCAGGAAGCATCCAGCACCGGAAAAAGATGTAAGCTGGGAGGCCAGGCCAGTCTCTCTTTTAACATTTTTCTGCCTCTTTATACTCTAGCCGCACTCTGGCTGCTGATTAGATTGTCCCCACCCAGATTAAGAGTGGGTCTGCCTTTCCCAGCCCCTAACTCAAATGTTAATTTCCTTTGGCAATATAAGCAAGCAGAAAAATTTGAAAAGGGAGACTGGCCTAGCCTCCTGCACTAAATCTTTCTCCCGTGTTGGATGCTTCCTGCCCTCGAACATCAACTCCAACTTCTTCAGTTTTGGAACTCTGACTGACTCTCCTTTCTCCTCAACCGCAGACAGCCTAATGTGGGACCTTGTGATGTTGTAAGGTGTAACTTAATACTTAATAAACATACATATATGTTTATTTTATATATATATAATATAACATATAATATATATGATAAATATATATATAATATAACATATAATATATATGATAAATATATATATAATATAACATATAATATATATAATAAATATATATAACATATAATATATATAATAAATATATATATATATATATATTCCATTAGTTCTGTCCCTCTAGAGAACCCTAATACATGAATACACTTTGGTAATATTAAAACTTTCAAACCAAATAGGGTAAACAGGCGCTCACAGAAACTGATGTCCTAGAATGACTGTTTCCCATCTCTAATTTACCTATTCATTTTACTTAGTGGTTTGTAGATGCCAATAATGGAATCTACTCTAGAGGGCTGGTGCAAAAAGCAATCTAATACATGATTTTAGGTTCATACAAGCTCATTGGTAGAGGTGGAGAAACCTCCAACTTGAACTTCCTGGAAAATTCCTGTATTCACAAGCATGTTGCCCCCATAGGTGAAAAATCCTAATCTCACTGCAAAATTCTGTTACTACAACAATTGTTCACAGAAAAACATTACCATTGCTGCTGTAAAGTGCTAGATCAAAGCACAGGCCCTGCACCTAACTCCTCTAGCCATGCAATTCAGTCTCAAATCAAAGTCTCTTGCAAGTACAATCAATAAGTAAAAAGAAATTATTCCAAACTATACCTTTAATGGAGTCTAAATAGTAATATTTTAAGCATTCTAATCATTGTATGCAAAAAGGAAATTGAAATGGATGTTGGAAAAGCCACTCCATGTTATCTACTAGATTCCTTATTTTAAATGCATTTGTTTCACTGTCTGATTCATATGTGCTTCCGTACTAGAAAAAAGGCTCCCAGAATTCAGGAGCTTTCTCTGCTTTTGTCATTACCTAATGCAACACCTTTCACATATGTGGTTCTCAAAAAAAATATGCATTGAAAAATCAAATAGCTTAATGCCAAAAATGCGGTAAAGGTTCTCGTTTTTTCCTGAATTAGTCAAGAATGATAAGAGAGAGACCATATTGAAATACTAAAGAAAAATTTCCTTCCGCTGACAAAATATTTCTAAAGTGCGTTTAGTAGAATAAACATATCCATAAGCTAAGAATACAGGGTAATGGAGACATACCTTACCAAATTAAAACTTCATATTTCAAATCGGATACTTCCCTGTATTGCTATTATACATTAAAATAAAAGTCCAAAACACTCTCATCTTTCTCCCTGACAAACTCAACTTGCTCCCTTTTTGTACATTTTTAAAATAACAGACATTTTGATAATTTGTAAATATAAGCTAGATGATAGTAAATGCTACAAATATTCGAAAATCTTTCATTAGTCAAGCAATAATACAAAATCCTTAATTTGGCCAATAAGAATCTCTGTCAGGAAGTCTGCACACACTTCCATAAACTCATCCTGTTCCTTTATTCCATACATTATCCTGTTCCTTTATTCCATTGCATTCAATGATGTCTTAAATTCTTGAATGCAAAATAATTTTTCCTAATTTGCAAGTTTCCTCATAACCTAGGATGAGAACTTGCAAGGACAGATTGGAAGTTTGAATTTCTTGGTCACACCACTCCAACAGTAGTTTATGTTTATTTGTTTTTGTTTAAATTCATGGAATTTAGCTCTCAATTTGGTTAACCCACTGAAATTAAGAAAGGCTGAAATTATCAGTCTAGTCAGTAAGTAATTGTAATATATTATTTGTGATGCTAAATTGATACCCATTTCCAACTAAGATTGAGATAGGAGGAAGATAAATTATTTTCTTCATTTCCTGTTTATTTTTGACAATGGCTGGATAAAAGTTGATGTTTTATTTAATATTGTTTATTTGATTCCAAGGTTTTCTGCTTGCAAACAACCTCTTTCTCAGGTCATAAAATTAAAATTCTGTTTATAATTCATTCACAAGACTTAAAATATCAAAATAGGATATTTTCTTTAAAGCATTATGACTTACATAATAAGAAAAAATAAAGTTAAATATAATTTGTAAAAGTTACATGTTTACAGAACCTGTACCAGTACAGAAAATAGTAAATTGCATTATAATGATAATATATTTAATCTCTGATATTCTACCTTTTATACTAATATAACACAAATATTATTTGGTGACTACCAAAGAGAGTACATAGTTTCCTAACATTTTAATCTAAAATAAAATACCCCAAATTTTATTGCAACAACGTCTAATTTACAGAAAAGTTGAAAACAATTTATAGTGACCAACACAATTTGTCACCTCTACTCAAAATTAGTTAAGTTTTGCCACACATGCCAAAAATATAGATATTAAAACTTTGCTGCAGACAGTATGATGCTTTTCCATAGAATAGCTTAGAAAAGATCTCCTTAAAACAAGAACAGTCTCCTACATAAACATGGTAGGATATGATCAATCAGAATAACTCATCTATTTTTATCCAGAAAAATCTCCTGCCCATTTTTTAAAAATGACATTAATATGTTAAATAGATTGGAAAAATTTTGCAATTTTATCTCACATTCTAGTGATTTTCTCATTCTATCATTCTTTTATTAGCTGGAATTGTTTTATAAAGGAGAACTTTACTTCCTAACTTGGATGACATATATATATAGATGAAATATGTATATATATGTTTTCTTGTAAAGGCTTGTTAAATGCTTAGTTTTTTTCTTTTTAACTATCAATTTTCAGAGCAAGAGGATGGTGTAATAATCAACTTCATTCTCATTCTTTCTTCCTATCTCTCCACTCTTGACTTAGAGGTTTTTATTTTAGAGTGTTTTAAAATTATTTATGCTTACTATATTTTTATGTTCCAATCTGACCATAAGGAAAACCTTCACACTGGTTCCCTGATCTTTCCAACTCTGCCATTACCCCTTCCACCACCTTGTTAATAGAAAGTTTTGTTGCTTTCAAGGATAGTCAGTGTTCTAACACTTGTCATAAGTTCCCTATGACACACCCAAATTCAACCCTTTCTTTATTAGTTTATTTTGGTAAGAAATTCTATTCAGACAGGAAAATCCAGGTCACAGAACCTTTCATTGTGCTGGGTTTGCATTATTTCTAGGTCCGTTTTTGTGATGAAGGCCAGAAAATATATGTACTTGAAAAAAAGAAACCTACATGAGTCCATACTGGCATTTTTCAGTATGAAATTATTATAGGAAATTCACTTAATTTCCACAATTATGTAATTTTAGGGTTTTTTGTATTTGAAAATGTTTGTTCTTGATACAATAAATAAATATGTACCTGCTGTATTAATCAACTTTTTTTCAAAATAGCATTACAAATATCATAATTGATAATATGCCTTTTAAGACTTTTTCAATCCTGCTAAGGTTTTACCAGAAGAGTTCTGTGATATTCAATTGATTGAAATTACTATTTTTTTCTTTGTAAACTTAGGTAGGTTCATGTGTTTCTGTTTATTTTCTACTTAGAGAAATTGCTTTTCGTTCCAAAATTTGATGTAATTTAGTTCTTTGAACACACAAAATATTTACAAACTTGCAATCTATCTATTAGTTGGTGCAAAGGTAATGGCAAAAACCATGATTACTTTTGCACCAACATAATGCTACTCTATAACATGTGTCCAGAACAGTGAACCACTCTGCTTCCTCTGGTATTTGAGAGAGCAAGGTATAGGGGTTGGGTACAACTGGATATAGAGGAATTACTGCCTTATTGATGAGTCTAAGATTTTGCACTAGTCTCCACTGACCATTCGGTTTTTATACTCCTAGAATTGGGTTGTTGCAGGGACTGCTGCATTTTCTTACTAAGCCTTGAACATTTAAATGTCTAACAGTATCCTGTAATTCTTTATGAGCTTCAGGCCTTAAGGGATATGGCCTTTGATAAGGAAAAGTGGTGGAGTCTTTTAGCCTGATTTGGACTGGGTGGGCATTTTTTGCCCTTCTGAATTGTCCTTCCAATGCCCAGACTTCAGGGTTGATTATCTCCTCAAGTAGGGGACAACAAATGGGTAACTTGTTCCCCATATTCATGTAGATAATAGCTCCAGCCTTGGCCAATATATCCCTCTCTAATAAGGGTGTGGGATTTTCAGGCATAACAAGAAAGGCATGTAAAAAGAGCAAAGTCTCCCAATTACAACTGAGGATGTGGGAGAAATACCTGGTTACAGGCTGTCGCAGGATTCCTTGGATGGTAATGGACCTTGAGGACAGCAGTCCAGGGCAGAAGATTAACACTGAGAAGGCTGTGCCAGTGTCCAGGAGGAAGTCAATTTCCTGGCCCTCACTGGTTAAACATACCCAGGGCTCAGTGACAGTGATGACATGAGCTGGCGCTTGCCCCTGGCACCCTCAGTTCTGTTGTTGGATCATCTGGTTTGGAGCTTCTGGCCCAGAGAAACTTTGCTCTCTGGGGCAGTGTGCCTTCCTGTGATTACCTTGTCATAGTGGACATGGGTGAGGGGGCGGCTTGTTTCTCATTGGACAATCTTTTTTAAAGTGTCCTTGCAAGCCACACTGATAACAAACTTTATCAGGGGATTGGCCTGCTCCATTTTCTGTCCTTTCTGAACCACCAAGGTTTGTCTGTCTGAGGGCCAGGACTAAGACTGCGGCCTTTCTCTTGTCTCGCTTTTCCTTTTTGGCCTCTTCCTCTTGGTCCCTATTATAGAACACTGAGGTTGCCAGGTTTAATAATGCCTCCAGATTTTGTTTAAGGCCCAGAGCTCCCTTTGGGAACTTTCTCCTGATATCTGTGGCTGATTGGGTAATACACTTATCTTCTAGGATCAATTGACCTCCGAGGAAGTCGGGTAACAAGGGAATATATTTTCTTAAGGCCTCCTGTGGCTGCTACAGTAAGGTGGTAGGATTTTCCTTCCCCTGAGTTATGGTGGACAGCATTGAATAATTCATGGGCTTTTTTCTAATTCTCCTTAGTCCTTCTAGAACACAGGTCAACAGATGTTTACGACTCCAGTCCCCATGATCTGAGTCTAGGTCCCACTGGACATCCATACTGAAGATGGCTTGCTGAACAGTAGGGAATTTGTCTCTTTCTTCAGCTGTCATTCTATCATTTACTTAACTAGGATACCAGGTATCTCCAAACTCTTGGGCTGTAGCTAAATCTGCATTCTTTTCATTAAAGGCCAGGGTTTGATCTAACAATAGCATGACACCTTTCCAAGTGAGGTCAAAAGTTTGCCATAGACCCTGTAGGACATCTATATACCTATCAGGATCATCTGTAAACTTCCCCAGGTCTACCTTGATCTGCTCTAAATCAGAGAGGGAGAAGGAGACATGTATCTGGGTTGGGCCAAATTCCCCTCCCCCTTCAGCTTGAAGGGAACATAAACAATAGTTTTGTGGTCCCTTGGAGATTTCCTTGCTTGTTTCCTTCTGGGTGGGGGAGATTAGAGGAGGCTTATCATTAATAGGAAGGGAAGCTGTAAGGAGGCTAGGATATGGAGGTGAGTTGAGAGGTCCTCCTGTGGGATGTAAATTGCAAGCTTTGCATAGTTGTGGATTATCCTTCAATAAAAAGAAAGCTTGGACATAGGTATTTCACTCTATTTGCCTTCCCTCTTACAGAAAAGGTCAAGCTGCAGGATAGTATTATAATTTATACTTCCCTCAGGTGGCCATTTTTTCCCATCAGAGTGGGAATATTGGGGCCAGGCCATAATGCGGAAAAAAATGAGCCACTTATTTTTCAGGATTTGCAGGTCAAATTGGTCCCAATGGCTTAGGATGCATTTCAAGGGTGAGCCTGTTGATGCCTGAGTGTTTCCCATCTGAAAGAAAAAAACCTCCTGCAGTTTTTTTTTTTTTTTTTTTTTTTTCCCCAGCCCAAGAACCTGCAACAGGCCCTGGACCTGCTGTTCAGAATAGTTGGTACTCACCAAAGCAGCAGCAGAAACACTAGTTTTCATCCTAGACTACAAAGAAGACTGAGAAAAATCAGATTTAGTGGCCCTTACTGATGCACTCTCAAAAACCAGTTACAGTCCTAAGCATTTTCTCCTTTTAGTATTGGGACCTTACCCTTGTCTCGTAAAGATGATATGCCTCAAAATGGAGTGGAGGGCCATACCTTGAGGGAGGGAAGGGATCTCCAGGGTTGGAAGAGTGACGCCTTTTGTCCTCACTTCTCATCAGACGAATAGGAAGGATAGCCCCCCACTTTTGGAGTCTGTAATTTCTGAGGCTCCCCATGTCCTGGCTTCAGGAATAGCCTTTGTTAGGCAGGCTAGTCTGAGGAGGGATCCTGAAAGTTTGGATGGTACCCCCCTGATGGGGCTTTGGGAAAAAACTATGTCTTTCTGATTGGTGAGCCTGGGTGCCTAAAGAAGGGAACAGATCCCCGAAGTTTATACTAAAAATCATCTTTATAGGAGAAACTAGAAAAGCACCAGAGACAGGGAGTGGTTTTTAGAAGCAGGACTAGCCTTGGAGAAGAGAGGCAAGAGAAAGTTTGTCTGACAGGTGTTAGGACCCAGGAGGCAAGGGTCAGGATAGATAAGATAGATGGGTAAGTCTCACTTGGGCAACGTAACTTTGAGAGTTCTGCTCATGGCTGCAGGGTCAACCAACTTTTTGTTGGGACCCTGGAGCTGAATAGCTTTTCTGTCTGTTGACCCTTGGCTCAGCCCAAAGTACAGGAAAAGTGGAAGCTGGTTCCCAGAAAACCAACACTCCTAACTCTGAAGTGTCGGGGTTTGTTAGAGAGCCCTTTCCCAGAAAGTCTGACACTCGTGTCTTTAGTGTGGTAGCTGCACTAGTCACTTTTAACTGACTGACAGGTGCCTGGTGTTTAACCCCCAAATTCTAAGGAAAAATAGAAAAGAATGGCAAGGAAAAGGGGTCCGATGGTACTCACCACATGGCGACATCCCAGAGGAGCTCCCAAGATGTGTCCAGAGTTGGTTCCTGCCAGCGGGTTTGTGGTTTTGCTGATTTCGAGAATGGAGCCATGGAACTTTGCGGTGAGTGTTACAGCTTTAAAAGATGGCACAGACCCAAAGAGTGAGCAGCAGCAAGATTTATTGTGAAGAGCGAAAGACCAAAGCTTCCACAGTGTGTAAGGAGACCCGAGTGAGTTGCTGCTGCTGGCTGGGGTGGCCAGCATTTATTCCCTTATTCGTCCCCTCCCATGTTCTGTTTTTGTCCTATCAGAGTGCTCTTTTATCAATCCTCCCTGTGATTTTTAGGATCCTGCTGATTGGTGCGTTTTACAGAGTGCTGATTGGTGCATTTTCAGAGTACTGATTGGTGCATTTTACAATCCCCTTGCTAGCTACAGAGCATTGATTGGTGCGTATTTTCAGAGTACTGATTGGTGCATTTTACAATCCCCTTGCTAGCTACAGAGCACTGATTGGTGCGTATTTACAGAGCACTGATTGGTGCATTTTACAATCCTCTTTTAAGACAGAAAAGTTCTCCAAGTCCCCACTCAACCCAGGAAGTCCAGCTGGCTTCACATCTCAACGTGACTTGGCTGCTGTTAAAGGCATTCAGTTTTACAAAGGAAGCAGAACATACAAGTTTGGAAAATTTGCAGCCTGATTATGTGATAGAAAGAAAATCCCATTTTCTGGGGAGAAATTCAAGCTGGCTACAGAAATTTGCATAAGTAGCAAGGATCCTAATGTTAATCCCCGAGACCATGGGCAAAATGTCTCCAGGCCATGTCAGAGACCTTCATGCCACCCCCTCCCATCAAAGGCTTGGAGATCCAGGAGGAAAAAGTGGTTTTGTGGCCCGGGCCCAGGGGTCTGTGTGCTGTATGCAGCCTAGAGGCTTGGTGTCTGTGTCCCAGCTGCTCCAGCCATGGCTCAAAGGGGCCAATGTACAGCTTGGGCTTTGGCTTCAGAGGCTGGAAACCCCAAGCCTTGGCAGTTTCTATGTGGTGTTAAGCCTGCAGTTGCCCAGAAGTCAAGAATTGAGGTTTGGGAACCCTCTGTCTAGATTTCAGAAGATGTTTGGAAATGCCAGGATGCCCAGTAAAAAGTTTGCTACAGGGTCGGGGCCCTCATGGAGAACCTCTGCTAGAGCAGTGCAGCAGGAAAATGTGGAGTCAGAGAATCCCCCACAGAGTCTCTATGGGGCCCTGCTTAGTGGAGCTGTGAGAAGATGGCCACTGTCCTCCACACCCCAGAATGGTAGATCCACCGACAGTTGGACAGATCCACCCACACTTGCACTGTGCACCTGGAAAATCCACAGACACTCAACTTCAACCTGTGAAAACAGCCGGGAGGAAGGCTGTACCCTGCAAAGCCGCAGGGTCAGAGCTATCAAAGACCAGGGGAATCCACCCCTTGCATCAGCATGACCTGGATGTTAGACCTGGAGTCAAAGGAGATCATTTTGGAACTTTGAAATGTGACTGCCCCATTGTATTTTGGACTTGCATGGGCCCTGTAACCCCTTTGTTTTGGCCAGTTTCTCCCAAGTGGAATGACTATATTTACTCAATATCCGTACCCCCATTGTCGACAAAATAACTAGCTTGCTTTTGATTTTACAAGCTCATAGGTGGAAGGGACTTGCCTTGTCGCAGATGACACTTTGGACTGTGGACTTTTGGGTTAATGTTGAAATGAGTTAAGACTTTTGGGGACTGTTGGGAAGACATGATTGATTTTGAAATATGAGGACATGATATTTGGAGGGGCCACAGGCAAAATGATATGATTTGGCTGTGTCCCCACCCAAATCTCAACTTGAATTGTATCTCCCAGAATTCCCACATGTTGTGGGAGGGACCCAGGGGGAGGTAATTGAATCATGGGTGTTAGTGTTTCCCGTGCTATTCTCGTGATAGTGAATAAGTTTCACGAGATGTCATGGGCTTATCAGGGTTTTCTGCTTTTGTTTTTCCCTGATTTTCTCTTGCTGCCATCAGGTAAGAAATGTCTTTTGCCTCCTGCCGTGATTGTGAGACCTCCCTGGCCATGCGGAACTGTAAGTCTAATTATACCTCTTTTTCTTCCCAGTCTTGGGTATGTTTTTATCAGTAGCATGAAAGCGAACTAATATAAGTATGTTATTATACTGAATACTGTAGGGAATTGTAACACGATGGTTAGTATTTTTGTAGCTACACATAAAAAAGATACAGTAAAAATACAATATTGTAATCTTACAGAATCAACATTGTATATGTGATCTGTCCTTGACCAAAGTATCATTATGTGGCACATGACTGTATGTGGATGTGTTTGTATATATACACAACATCCATATACTGTATATATAAACCATATATATATAATCATATATAAAACCATACGAACACACACATACTCCCCCTACACACAGAGAATATATGATTCCATGCTTCCAAATGTTAAAACTTGGTGAATGTCTTTGATAAGTATATGGAAAATCCTTATGCTATGCTTACAATTTTTCTGTAACTTTAAAATTTTTTAAAATAAAAAAGTTAAAAGCAATCCTCTTATGTTTACAATTACCTGTTTATCTGAATGAAATTCTCTATCACTATTTTTTAAGGAAACAATTTTCAAGGAAGATTTCTATGAAATAGGATAGTGTTTTGGGGACCAAGAATGCAGGATAATTTGGAGTTTCTGTCAGTCCAGTGGGAGAGACAAAATGTAAGACAGGATTCTTACCAACAAGGCCTTGGGACACTGCCAGTCTGTCAGCATTGTTTTGCTCTGGCGCAGCTCTCCAGGACTTATGCAAAGGTTGGGTAACAGCAGGTCCTGACCTGTAGGACTGGCTGGCAGAAATGGAAGCATGCAATCTCAGACTGTGTGACCCACATGGAAACTCCTGTGAAACAGCACAAGCCAGCTGAACAGGATGGTGAATGACAGTCTGAGAGCAGTTGACTGGGTTTGAGCAAGACAAAGACATCAGGAAACCTCAACATGAAAAGAGAACAACAGAAATTTTTATACTTTCTACATTGACCTATGGATGAACAAATGACAGAATACAAATTAAACAATGTAGTCTACCTATTTTAATAACCTAAGTGCATCATCACCAGAATATTGTTGAACCAGAGACAGAAAATATGAATGTATAGCTGTAAAAATATAATTTAGTAGATAAATCTTACATTGCATTGAAGCCAGATTCTTTGAGACTAAATAAAATATATTGAACATCAGAATGAAAAACTATACATAATAATCTAAGCAAAGCTAATATAGAAATATGTTCTTATATACAAAGTACACATTTAACATGTATTTGCTCATATAGTAATAAAATGAACACCACTGTATTTAGATTAAGTGTTTTTTAACAATGAAAGGAAAATTAGGAAATAAGTTTCTTTTTGAGACATTTTTGTGCTATATAGAGTACATGATATATCATGAAGATAGGAATGGTTAAAAGCAGATATAGTCATAATTACAAATTAAGTTCAATTCAGTTTGTACATTTCCTAGAATGTGGTACTCCAAAAGTATTTAGAAAAGTATGAGCAATGGACCAGCTTTGAGAAACAGTGTTTTTATAACATTTTTATGTAAAAAGAAATATGGAAGATATATAGATGCCAAAAAATATCAAAGGCATATGGAGGATGGTAGTGAGTAAAATATAGAAAGGCTCAGAAGTAATTACTAAAATCTTATGAACATATTGTTTCCAAGAACAAATTTGCCTTGATTTTTTTTTTCTGATGAGTAAGATAATTTTTC
This sequence comes from Pongo abelii, assembly GCF_028885655.2. Taxonomy (NCBI): domain Eukaryota; kingdom Metazoa; phylum Chordata; class Mammalia; order Primates; family Hominidae; genus Pongo; species Pongo abelii. Next base: position 93,239,225 of record NC_071999.2, on the reverse strand, counting down.
TGTCTTCATTTACAATATAGCAGATTGGTGGGATTTGTGTAAAATCAATCATCAAGTATGTATCACTTATCCTAAGAAAAATGCCCAACTGAGTACACTATCACTCAATTCTTCATGCTGATTATATAATAATAATGAGATATTAGTTGAAATGACTCTTTTGAGCTTACAAATTTATTACTTCTTTCCTAATGAAGGACCAGGATATATATATATATATATACACACACACACATATGTGTATATATATATGTAATGTAAATATTCTGATTTTGAAGAGATAACAGTCAGGTTGAGAGGATAAACATGATATAAATAATTACTAAGAGCATTTGGTAATATTATTGGATGAGGATTATAAAAGAGTTGCCAAATTTTGTGATGAAAACATAGGCAAGTGTAACTTTACTTCTGGTTATGGAAGAAAACAATGAAGATATCACAGAAAAGATGTTAGTAATTAGATTCTAAAATATTAATGGGCAATCTCATTAGTTGCTAAAATAAGAAAGTGCATTCTAGGAAGAGAATAAGGTGTGTTTAGGAAATTATAGTCATGACAGATCAAGGTGAAACTATAGAGCATCTCCTAGTTCAGTGAGCTTGTGACAAAAAAACAAAAACAAACAAAAAACTAAAAAGACTGAAGGGGAGTGATAGGAATCACTTCCATAAAGATCATGGAAGGCTTCTATACTAAGAAATAAAATGTCACATCGTGGCAAGTGATATACTGCAGACGGATAGAAGAAAAATAAGAAGGTTTTGAAGATAATTTGAGACAGTATGGAGACTATCATAAAATAACATATATCATAAGAATATCTAATACTGGAAAGAGTTCAGTTCCTTTCAGTGGCTCATCTGATTGGTTTAGGCTTAGTCCAGACAATAGCCCTTTTTGAAATTTGGCTGATTTAGGACCTTAATTCCAACTGCAAAATCCGTTCACAGCAGCATCTATGTTAGTGTTTCATTGAGTAACTGGGAGAACATGTGTCCACAAGATGGGGATCTTGGGGACATTATGTGTTGAATTGTGTTCCCCTAACATTAATATGTCGAAGTCCTAATCTCCAGTATCTCAGAACATGATCTTATGTGAAAATGGGGTCTTTGCCTGTATAATGAGTAAAGATGAAGTCATACTATAGTAGAATGGATCGCTAATTCAGTATGAGAGATGGTTTTATGAAAGGGAGAAATTTGGAAATAACCATGTCTTTAGTGATCATGCCATTGCAGACAAATTCTCCGAGTTAGCAATTCAATTATTTCCCTCTCTCATCTGTAGTTCTCAGGAAAAAAAAAAAAATAGGATGTACTGGGGATGCAACATCCTGAGATACACAGTAACTGGCTGAAACAGCATCAGCTGTGTTCTTGTTCTTCCTAGAAACAAAATGTCCTATGATGCTTTTACCCAGTGAAGCATGAAGCTCTGGGGTATAAAACCCAGGCTGGGCTGCCTTCTGGGGTCCCACAGGTGTGTTGCAAGTGAAGATACACAGACAAGACTCTCTCTGCCCCAGGCAACTTCCCTGAGCCTCAAGGGATCTGCTCACTATGAAACCTGGGTTTCAGTTTTCCCTTGGTGGCTATCTGTAAGTAATAAACCTAATTTATGTAACTTATTTTGTATGTGACTGTTTTGTTTTACCAGACTCAGACAAGTAGTAAAAGTAAAGCCCAGGATGCAGTGGGCTGAAGTGGTAACCAATGCACAATCAACCTACTCCACAGGCATGTAAATAAGAAAATAGCTACCTACAAGCCAAGGAGAAAGACCTGGAATAGATCCCTTCCTCACACCCCTCAGAAGGAACCAATGCTACCAACACCTTGATTTCATACTCTTAACCTCCAGAATTGTGAGAATATAAACCTCTGCTGTTTAAGTCACGGAGTCTGTGGTACTTTGTTATAGCAACCTTAGCAAACTAATACAGGAGCCCTTTTGAATTCTGCCTATTTAAAATGTTTTTCTGGTAGTCAGAATTCAATATTATCATCTCGTATTCACCACAGTATATTGGTGTGTTTCCTGTGCCTGCACTGCTCTTCCCACAACCATGGTGCACTTGACCTCATGAAATTAATTTAGCAGAAAATCATTTCTTGATCTGCTTCAGGCTGGGTCAAGTCTCCTTATTACATATGCTCATAAATTCAAGTACCTTTACTTCATGGAAATAAAAAGCATTGAAATTTTACATGTACTTGTATGAATATTTTAATAGCTTTCTACTTCAGTACAATATACGTTTCATGAAGGTAATGTCAGCATTTGTTTTATTAGACTATACACACACACACACACATTCAGATTCAGATTCTAATAGGGCCTGCTACTCAGAAATGCTTAATAAATATTTGATAATTCCTTAATTTATCAGCGATTAACCTAGTAAATAAAGGAAATAATATGGATTGGCCAGATAAACCATCGAGGAGGAAGAAGATTTCGATTAATCAGATGTTTACTCTCATTTTTCACATCTTAATTTAAAGTACTTATGAGACATGTATCTATAGTTATAAATTAAGGAGTTGAAAAGACACAAACTGTCTAGAAATTAGGATGGAATTCAGATCAGTAATTTGAAGATAAACTGTATTTCTTGCTTTTAAACACAATAATATGTAAATTTTTCAGAAAGACAAAATGGGAAAGTACTATTATTATTTTTAAGTTGTTGTTGTAATTGCTTTAGGCCATTTCACCATAAACTCTTTGCCTGTACCTATGTCCTGAATGGTATTGTCTAGATTTTCTTTTAGGGTATGTATAGTTTTGGGTTTTACAAAAAACAAACAAACAAACAAAAAAATTGGAAAAATTGAAAAAAATTGCGTGCTATTTCTTTTATATTTGACAATTAGCAGGTTGTTGAGAATTTAATAAATAATTTACAGGAGTGGTAGGGAGAGAGGAAAAGTCAATCTGAAATTTAAAAAAAATCCAAATCTGTCCATTAATTTTTCAATGTAAACAAACAACTATGGCTCTGCAGTCTATGTGAATTTTTTCAATGGTTATATACTACTTCCAGGAGAAAAACAGCTCACTGAATATCCTGCTGTCTAATAAATCAGTTTAGTTTACTCCCCATGCAAGCTAAGAAGACTGAGGGAAGACCTGTTATAGTCACTGTGGTACCATTATCTCCATATGTTAAACATTCTACTTCCTTAAAGAGGAAGACATTTTTATAGTTGTGTTCCACTGGAAGTAGCACAACCTCTGGGAGGAGGAGAAGGGATAAATAAGAGGGACCCTTATGCTAACTCAAACACAGAAAGTTTTAATGTAATTTATTTAGTTACCAAGTTTCTGTTGTTCTCTTCTTTAAAATGATCTGCCTGAAACATTCCATAGTCTGCTCCTCTCTTTCATGTCATCATTCAATTTTTTTTATTTTATTTTTTTTCTTTTATTATTATTATTATTATTATTATTATTATTATACTTTAGGTTTTATGGTACATGTGCGGAATGTGCAGGTAAGTTACATATGTATACATGTGCCATGCTGGTGTGCTGCACCCACCAACTCGTCATCTAGCATTAGGTATATCTCCCAATGCTATCCCTCCCCCCTTCCCCCACCCCACAATAGTCCCCGAAGTGTGATGTTCCCCTTCCTGTGTCCATGTGTTCTCATTGTTCAATTCCCACCTATGAGTGAGAATATGCGGTGTTTGGTTTTTTGTTCTTGCGATAGTTTACTGAGAATGATGATTTCCAATTTCATCCATGTCCCTACAAAGGACATGAACTCATCATTTTTTATGGCTGCATAGTATTCCATGGTGTATATGTGCCACATTTTCTTAATCCAGTCTATCATTGTTGGACATTTGGGTTGGTTCCAAGTCTTTGCTATTGTGAATAATGCCGCAATAAACATACGTGTGCATGTGTCTTTATAGCAGCATGATTTATAGTCCTTTGGGTATATACCCAGTAATGGGATGGCTGGGTCGAATGGAATTTCTAGTTCTAGATCCCTGAGGAATCACCACACTGACTTCCACAAGGGTTGAACTAGTTTACAGTCCCACCAACAGTGTAAAAGTGTTCCTATTTCTCCACATCCTCTCCAGCACCTGTTGTTTCCTGACTTTTTAATGATTGCCATTCTAACTGGTGTGAGATGGTATCTCATTGTGGTTTTGATTTGCATTTCTCTGATGGCCAGTGATGGTGAGCATTTTTTCATGTGTCTTTTGGCTGCATAAATGTCTTCTTTTGAGAAGTGTCTGTTCATGTCCTTCGCCCACTTTTTGATGGGGTTGTTTGTTTTTTTCTTGTAAATTTGTTGGAGTTCATTGTAGATTCTGGATATTAGCCCTTTGTCAGATGAGTAGGTTGCGAAAATTTTCTCCCATTTTGTAGGTTGCCTGTTCACTCTGATGGTAGTTTCTTTTGCTGTGCAGAAGCTCTTGAGTTTAATTAGATCCCATTTGTCAATTTTGGCTTTTGTTGCCATTGCTTTTGGTGTTTTAGACATGAAGTCCTTGCCCATGCCTATGTCCTGAATGGTAATGCCTAGGTTTTCTTCTAGGGTTTTTATGGTTTTAGGTCTAACATTTAAGTCTTTAATCCATCTTGAATTGATTTTTGTATATGGTGTAAGGAAGGGATCCAGTTTCAGCTTTCTACATATGGCTAGCCAGTTTTCCCAGCACCATTTATTAAATAGGGAATCCTTTCCCCATTTCTTGTTTTTGTCAGGTTTGTCAAAGATCAGATACTTGTAGATATGTGGCATTATTTCTGATGGCTCTGTTCTGTTCCATTGATCTATATCTCTGTTTTGGTACCAGTACCATGCTGTTTTGGTTACTGTAGCCTTGTAGTATACTTTGAAGTCAGGTAGTGTGATGCCTCCACCTTTGTTCTTTCGGCTTAGGATTGACTTGGCGATGCGGGCTCTTTTTTGGTTCCATATGAACTTTAAAGTAGTTTTTTCCAATTCTGTGAAGAAAGTCATTGGTAGCTTGATGGGGATGGCATTGAATCTGTAAATTACCTTGGGAAGGATGGCCATTTTCATGATATTGATTCTTCCTACCCATGAGCATGGAATGTTCTTCCATTTGTTTGTATCCTCTTTTATTTCCTTGAGCAGTGGTTTATAGTTCTCCTTGAAGAGGTCTTTCACATCCCTTGTAAGTTGGATTCCTAAGTATTTTATTCTCTTTGAAGCAATTGTGAATGGGAGTTCACTCATGATTTGGCTCTCTGTTTGTCTGTTATTGATGTATAAGAATGCTTGTGATTTTTGCTGTATTCAGGAAACCCATCTCACGTGCAGAGACACACATAGGCTCAAAATAAAAGGATGGAGGAAGATCTACCAAGCAAATGGAAAACAAAAAAAGGCAGGGGTTGCAATCCTAGTCTCTGATAAAGCAGACTTTAAACCAACAAAGATCAAAAGAGACAAAGAAGGCCATTACATAATGGTAAAGGGATTATTTCAACAAGAAGAGCTAACTATCCTAAATATATATGCACCCAATACAGGAGCACCCAGATTCATAAAGCAAGTCCTGAGTGACCTACAAAGAGACTTAGACTCCCACACATTAATAATGGGAGACTTTAACACCCCACTGTCAACATTAGACAGATCAACGAGACAGAAAGTCAACAAGGATACCCAGGAATTGAACTCAGCTCTGCACCAAGCGGACCTAATAGACATCTACAGAACTCTCCACCCCAAATCAACAGAATATACATTTTTTTCAGCAACACACCACACCTATTCCAAAATTGACCATATACTTGGAAGTAAAGCTCTCCTCAATAAATGTAAAAGAACAGAAATTGTAACAAACTGTCTCTCAGATCACAGTGCAATCAAGCTAGAACTCAGGATTAAGAATCTCACTCAAAACCGCTCAACTACGTGGAAACTGAACAACCTGCTCCTGAATGACTACTGGGTACATAATGAAATGAAGGCAGAAATAAAGATGTTCTTTGAAACCAAGGAGAACCAAGACACCACATACCAGAATCTCTGGGGTGCATTCAAAGCAGTGTGTAGAGGGAAATTTATAGCACTAAATGCCCACAAGAGAAAGCAGGAAAGATCCAAAATTGACACCCTAACATCACAATTAAAAGAACTAGAAAAGCAAGAGCAAACACATTCAAAAGCTAGCAGAAGGCAAGAAATAACTAAAATCAGAGCAGAACTGAAGGAAATAGAGACACAAAAAACCCTTCAAAAAATCAATGAATCCAGGAGCTGGTTTTTTGAAAGGATCAACAAAATTGATAGACCGCTAGCAAGATTAATAAAGAAAAAAAGAGAGAAGAATCAAATAGATGCAATAAAAAATGATAAAGGGGATATCACCACCGATCCCACAGAAATACAAACTACCATCAGAGAATATTACAAACACCTCTATGCAAATAAACTAGAAAATCTAGAAGAAATGGATAAATTCCTCAACACATACACCCTCCCAAGACTAAACCAGGAAGAAGTTGAATCTCTGAATAGACCAATAACAGGAGCTGAAATTGTGGCAATAATCAATAGCTTACCAACCAAAAAAAGTCCAGGACCAGATGGGTTCACAGCCGAATTCTACCAGAGGTACAAGGAGGAGCTGGTACCAGTCCTTCTGAAAGTATTCCAATCAAGAGAAAAAGAGGGAATCCTCCCTAACTCATTTTATGAGGCCAGCATCATCCTGATACCAAAGCCTGGCAGAGACACAACAAAAAAAGAGAATTTTAGACCAATATCCTTGATGAACATTGATGCAAAAACTCCTCAATAAAATACTGGCAAACAGAATCCAGCAGCACATCAAAAAGCTTATCCACCATGATCAAGTGGGCTTCATCCCTGGGATGCAAGGCTGGTTCAATATACGCAAATCAATAAATGTAATCCAGCATATAAACAGAACCAAAGACAAAAACCACATGGTTATCTCAATAGATGCAGAAAAGGCCTTTGACAAAATTCAACAACCCTTCATGCTAAAAACTCTCAATAAATTAGGAATTGATGGGACGTATCTCAAAATAATAAGAGCTATTTATGACAAACCCACAGCCAATATCATACTGAATGGGCAAAAACTGGAAGCATTCCCTTTGAAAACTGGCACAAGACAGGGATGCCCTCTCTCACCACTTCTATTCAACATAGTGTTGGAAGTTCTGGCCAGGGCAATTAGGCAGGAGAAGGAAATCAAGGGTATTCAATTAGGAAAAGAGGAAGTCAAATTGTCCCTGTTTGCAGATGACATGATAGTATATTTAGAAAACCCCATTGTCTCAGCCCAAAATCTCCTTAAGCTGATAAGCAACTTCAGCAAAGTCTCAGGATACAAAATCAATTTTTTTTAAACCAACAATCCTGCATATGTACCCATGAACTGAGAATAAAAGTTACAAAAAGAAATGCGTATATCTCAACCTCTCCAATTCACTACAGTGGTATGTCCTCGTGTTGGAGTTAAGAATGTCACTGACTGAAAATTGTTTTGCGTGGCAAATATTTTATATATTTACTTTAAAAACAAATGAATAAAGACTCAACTTGCCATTCTAGCATATAATTTGAAAATAATTCAAAAATAGAATGGAATTGCTAAAACAATTCCCATCTCTCCTTATGTAAAAACATTTTCTCAAAAGTTAATCTGTAAGATTAAAATAATATATGCTGGAATTCTCTTTTAAAAGTGCCTCTAAAACCTCAATGTACACATGTATCATTGCAGATGCTGATTCAGTCAGTCTGCGGTGGAGCTTGAGAATCTTCAGATCTTACAGGCACTCAGGTAGTGCCAGTACCAAAATTCAAAATTTCAGGATCTAGAAAAATGATTAAGAAATTTGCTTTAAAAAGGTCTCTCTCTCTCTCTCTCTATATATATATATATATATATATATACACACATACACACACACACACACACACACACACACACACCCATTTTGGTGTTAATGTTAAACTGTTTCTTCTAAAACTAGAAAACAGTATTTCTTTCAGAGAAATTATTTGCTCTTTTTGAAACTATTACCAGCTATATCTACTCTATTCTCATTTGGTAACATAGTATGCAAAGCCCTATCTCATAAAACTCACAAAACTCATGAAGTTATATATATGTTGAAGGAGATATAGAACCACGAAGCAACTGCATTTCAATTGTAAACACTTTTAGGATCTATGTGCTGTTAGTATTTAAGTACTGTACGTGTTAACATTTCAAACCAGTTCTCCTGTAGGTAGTTCAATTTGTAACGATAGCCTTTTCATAGAAAACCAAATACCTTCTTCATTATAAAAACATTAATTTCATTGCATTTTCCTTGCAATTTAGCAATTTGCATGCCTACAATGTTTAGCTTCCATTGTCTTATACATAACTCTAACTCTTTTACTGAAAGCAATAAATTTTTATTACATATTATCTTTGTTTGAGTCAAGGTAAATGTTCAGATGGGTCTGTTTTATTTTATTGACACGTTTCCCTTGATTCATTGTAAATAAATGTAACTGTTATTCATCAGTGGTGCCTATATGAACCATGAAAAAAGAAATAAAAATTTTCACTGATATTTTTCCTCTTAATCTAAGGTCATAGAGATTAACTGTTTATTGACTCAAAGTAAAAATTAACCCTTTAAATGTTAAAAATGAAAATAGACCTCACGTGTAGTAAAACTTTATGAACTATATATCAAATTATATTACGATTAACTTAAATCCTTTTCTATTAAATAATATATGCTAAAATCATGTATCTGTTTATAAAAAGTTACAGTATATTGTTCCTAAAAAAGAATTTAACCTGTCAACAAGTTTACAAGTTTATGCAGTATCTTAAATGTAGTCTCTAAGATTCCTTAGAAAAAAAGACCGTTATTTTTTTTTTCATTTATATATGACATTTCATATTTAATAGATGAAGTTTTAATTTATTAAGCATACTTGGAGTTTGAGAAGGAGTATGTATAAGTGATATCAGTGAGGACTCAAAGACTCAAAATGAGAATGTTTATGAGGAAAGAGAAAAGGAAGAAAAGGAGTAAAATAAATCACATGATTAGTATTAATGAGATTCTTTCATTATTGCATTTAATTAGCTAAGCATTTTAGTAAATGTTGAAGTAAAACTCTAAAAGATCAGCTAGGAAAATATTTGCCTCTTCTTTACCTTTATTTATAAATTAAATTTACTGTAGTTTGTGACCTTCGAAACTATCATTCCAAATCCAGAAAGTGTTTTTAAAATAGATAAAGATAATTGAGCAAATAGAGAAGTTTTAAATTTTTTGAAGACTATGTTTGCACAAAAACTAATTTCCTCCTTTTGAAACTACTATTTATATTTAGATATTTGAAGATTGTCAAGTATATATTCACCGTGTAGTAAACCATTTAGCCCTTTATTAGCTCCATATTTATAATATAATATGATCTGGGAGAATCTCACTCAAATTAGGTGGAATTCTCACCACATCTTAGTGTTAAAACATTTTTGTAGCAGCTGTCTTACTGTTGAGTTGAGATATATTCATATTTAGTGATAAAAATACTTATGCCCCATTTACATCATCATGAAATTTGGCCTGAGTTTGAGTTTTGGCCACACACATGGATAAAAATATGACTACTTTTGAATTTTGTATTTAATATTAATAAATGATATTAATTATTAATATGCACAATGTTCATGTATATGTTATAAGGCTATGTTATTATTTTATATATTATATATACAAATATTAAAATACTAGTGCAATGATAAAATTAATGTTAATAACATTAATAAAATATTTTAAAATAAATATTTAAAAAGTTAAGGTTGAGTTGAGTTATAGACACACTCTGTCTTTACCTGTTGGCAGTGGTATTGTTATTTCTATTATATTTTTTAAAAACAGATGGAACAGACAGAAAAGAAGCCATCACCAAGTTCTGTTAAACTCTGTATAGTTTTTAAAAAACCTTTTTATAATGTATTATTTTTCATTGAGTTTACATTAATAGAATCTTCATTTTTAAGTTGGATATGGTGGTGTTCATAATATTTCAATGGCACATTATTCCAGAGCATATTTAGTGCTTCCTTTTGCTGCAGGAACCCTCCCAGACCAAGTAGAGTATAGGCCAGTGTTACAGAGAAATTAATATCCCCAGATACAGCCCTTAATTTATGATTGACAGACATTTGGTGTTCACATGGACCAGCTTCTGAGGAACTTGCCGCAACCTTATGAGCATCCAACAAATATAGGTGCTGCTTTATTTTTGCCATCTCAATCTCATATGAGAATCTTTATTGTGGCTCACCTGCTGAAACATACAGGGAAGGTAATTTTGTAAAATCTCGTCTAGACTAAGCAAATTTAAAATGTATCAAGCAAATACATTAACTTTCCCCTACCATTTTGCCAGTGACTAGTCTCAGAGTCATTATGATTTGAAATGGTAAGAACTGCTGATGAATTGTAATGCACAGAGGCTTTTATTTGGGATCTTGGAAGTGGACTGAGATATCAGGTTTCACTAGAGTTAGACTGATCGCATGCAAACTAACATCCCCCATAAGAAGTTGAGATCCCACAAAGTTTTAAGAAAACTAGCTGTGGCCAAGTGCATGCATCTGTGAAACACAGATCACTGCTAAGTTTGGAATCTGACACCCCAAAACAAGGAAGGGGTTGATGCTTCATCAATCATGAATGCTGATGTGGCAAATCTTGCTTTTTCTTGCCACATCGTCCGGCTGCAATGACAATACTCAGGATAAGCCACCAATCATACCAATTGCCTTCTACCCTTATCTATAGTCACAGTGAGCTGGAAGATTGGGGTACTGTGAAACTTTGCCTCTTTCTTTTGCTGTTGTTTCCCAGTCTGTTCAGCCTCTCTGAACATAACATCAGAGAGGCTCCTGTTTCCTAATCATGTAGTTCCAAAAGTATATAGCCAGAAGTCTGACTCTTAGCTCTGCTAGATTGCTGTGCCCTGCTCAAAGTGTGACAAAATGAGAAGGGACCACACACATGCTACTGCTTCAGTTAGCCATCAAGGCCCTGATCAATCCTCCTGCAATTGGTCTCCTCTTTGGGGTTTGCATAACACAACAATAAAAAAAAAAAATTGGTAGTTTTTTTGAATTTTAAATCAAATCTATAAAGATGAGAAGAGACTCTAAATATAAAAGCTCTATGTTTAAAAAGGATTATAACATGTATAAAAGTTCAAATAAATATATGAAAAAAAAAGTTAATATTTTTGCTGTTAAAAATATCTTACAGCTTCCAGCTTCATCCACGTTCCTGAAAGGACATGAACTCATTCTTTTTTTATGGCTGCATAGTATTCCATGGTGTATATGTGCCACGTTTTCTTTATTCAGTCTATCATTGATGGGCATTTGGGTTGGTTCCAAGTCTTTGCTATTGTAAATAGTGCTGCAACCAATATATGTGCGCATATGTCTTTATAGTATCAGCAACTAAACTGACACAGGAACAGAAAACCAAACACCACATGTTCTCACATAAGTGGGAGTTGAACAATGACAACACATGGACACAGGGAGGGGAACATCACACACTGGGACCTATCCGGGGGTGGCGGGTAAGGGGAGGGAGAGCATTGGGTCAAATACCTAATGTATGCAAGGCTTAAAACCTGGATGACAGGTTGATAGGTGCAGCAAACCACTATGGCACGTGCATACCTATATAACAGACCTGCACACTGTGGTCATGTATCCCAGAACTTCAAGTAAAATTTAAAAAAAGAAAAAAAATCAATTTTAAAAGACAAAATTCAAAAAAGTATGCAAAGGTCATGAAAAGATAATTCATGAAAGAAAAAAAGGTACTAATCATGAGTTGAAAAGTTCAAACTCATTAATAAGTGAAGGAGAAAAACTTAACAAATAATTTCCATATTTATTTTCTCAAAAAGCCTCCCAACTTGACAGATTATTAATAATATTTTTCTAGCCATTTGATTTTATATTTTACATTATACTTATTAATATATATTAATTAGAGGGAGGAACGAGGTAAGTTAAAGTATCAAAATTAATAATTTGTTACTTTTACAAAGTTAGCTAAACATCATAATTGGCTATTATTGATAACAGTTACACATTTTTTGTTATTATTATAATTTATTTATGAACTAATTTTGGGAAAAATTAATCACAAACAGTTTTAATATTCCAACAAGAATTATATCACACTAATTTATATATTGCTTATTCCTACAGATCCTGTGCATTTAAAAAATAAGTTCATGATTAGGTGTTCTACATTTTATTAATATTTAAATGATTGAAAGCAGCTAATGTATTTCAACCATGTAAATATTAGTTATATATTTGCATGTGTTCACAAGTCTCTATTCATATATCCATTCATTGTCATACACCTTGACTTCTATGAGATTTTTGGTTTTTCTCTTGTGTTTTCAAGGAAAAAAATAATTGGATAACAATAGTAGTAATATTCATTTATTTTTAAACTTTTTCATCTATGCCTATTCTTATGCTGTTTCATTACCTGGAATTTTCTCTGTCTCTGTGTGTGTGTGTGTATGTGTGTGTGTGTGTGTGTGTATGTGTGTTTTATATACATAAAAATTGGAGATCAGGGCAGGTATATCTCATTGCTGACTTTCATAACACTATGTCTATTGTTTCACAGTTAAATACTACGGTAAATATTGGAGAATCCCTTTATCTTTAGCTCTTCTTCATTAATTTTCAATAATGACAATAAACTGTTGCATTTATTTAACTCAAAGCCCATCTTCACAATATCTTTCCTGTCATTAAATGTCTCTTCCTTCATTATTGTTTTCCCCAGTTTCTCCCTCTGGGAATAATTTAGAAAACTTGGTTTTAGTTTCTTTTAGTAATTTAACCAAAAAAGACATATTTTCTTTGCTAATTCAGTATCATTCCTTATTTAACATTTCTAATATAGTTCTAACAGCAAGTTCTAATATAAATCTTGCTAGCTGTTGCTGTTGTTTTGATAACTTATTCATAAGGAATTCCTACAACATTGACTTTCAACTTGTGACTACTCTTCTAAGAGGAAAAGGCCCATCTCATTATGAAGAATCTCTCCTTTTTCCATTTACAGGTACTCCATCTACCCTCACACCAAGTTTGGCAATATTAATCATACTTTGATAGGATCGCTTCCACGTTTCCACTGTGCTATTTAATGAGTCAGAATGCTAAGATGCCCCATTTGTTCTTTCTAACATATCAAGTTCAGTATATATATCTAGCATTCTTAGTGGACTGTTTCTTGTTAGGATGCTATCCTTCCTTCTTTCCAACACTAATTAATTTTTGCCTGTGTATTGTGTTTGTCAATTCTCAAAGAATATGCAGGTGGGAGTGTAAACTACCCAGCTTACATTGCCTTTATACTCTACTTTATACGTGCCTTTTAATCAAAATAAACTATGCCGAATCAACAGTTTTATGCTTGGTATTTAAACTAATATATTCCCATGAAAGATATAATTAATGTGTTTGTCTTAGGAAAACAATCACTAAATATCAATGTTTTTATTTAGCATTTTCCACATAGTCATTTGAGGCATCCTGTGGTTTTGAAAATTTTGTCAAAGTGACACATCAGCAGAACAAATGACAGTAACATCTTCTAAGAAATCCTGGACAAAGTAAGCAAGACTATTTTAAAACATGTAAGTGATTCCAAAAACAGGAGCTCCCAATTTATTACTGGTCATTGATTTTGAATAACATTATCTTACATAAAAAGATTAAATTATTATAAAAACAGAACAGTAATTGTACTTGCCAGAAAATTTTCTTTAAAAGCCTGTAAGAAGTCACTGAATACATTCTTGATTTTCCTGTGAGAGAAAAACGCTTCTTGTTAGAGTGCTTTTTCTTATGCTAACACCTAACTGATGGGTGGATTCTAGATATATCCTCTGTAAAATAATATGATGTATCTACAATTCAATGTCACCTCTCATATCTTTCATGAGCACAAAGAAAAAAATTGTTCCCTTTGCATCTTTTAATGAGGAGAAAACTTTCATTTATAAATTCAATCTACACGTATTTAACATGGTACTACTTTTATTTCATATATATTTAACATCTAAAGTTTATGAATCCGTTTAAAGAAAAAGAATAAAGTTATTTACAACAGTTATAATATGTTTGAATTTGTTATAAACCTATTGCACTTTTTTCCTAAGAGAATGATAGTAAAATTAAGTAAGTTTTTTCAAAATTAAATTCCTTGTGTCAGCATCAGCTATGTAAATAGGAAACATGAAGAATGCTTAGTGAATTAAACTACAGAAAGCAGTTGGATGTGTGAAAATCAAAACCTATATGTTTTCAAAGATTTTCTTTTATATTATTCACTAATTTTATTATGTAATGAGGATTTTTTGCAAACTTTTCATTCATATTTAATGGATTACTGATATTTTTAATTTATTGTACTCATTTTTGTGCTTCTGATGTATACAGAATCTTATTAATTTTCTAAGATTTCTTGTCAATTTCTTATAAATTTGCATTTTCAAAACATTCTTCCCTTTTTAGTAACACCCTAATTTTCTAAAATTGTGGTAATACTCCTAAAATTTGTAAGACTTATGCTTAACTTGTCTATATCTAAAAATAATCACTATCATTACTCTTCTTCCAAACAGGAATGGAACCATGGAAAACATTTGTTCCAATCAATGTTTTACACATGATAATTTTACTTAGAATAGCTGATTAATATTTTAACTTACAAACTTTAATGCCATTGCATGACTACTCTTTTCTCTAGTCAGTTTGCTTGCATTTGCCCACATGCCAACACAATTTTACAAGTAATTTTTCCCAGAATCTGATATCCCATCTGGCATGGCTTTAGCTAAAGTAGATACATCATATTGTTTTACAGAGGATATATCTAGAATCCACCCATCAGTCAGGTGTTAGCATAAGAAAAAGCACTCTAACCAGAAGCACTGTTTATCTCTCACAGGAAAATCAAGAATCCATTCAGTGACTTCTTGCAGTCTTTTAAATAATGTTTTCCTGCAAGTACAATTACTGTTCTGTTTTCATAAGAAGTTAATCCTTTTTGATGTGACATAATGTTCTTCAAAATCAGTGACCAGTAATAAATTTTGAGCTCATGTTTTGGGAATCTGCTTACACGTTTTAAAATAGTCTTGCTTACTTTGTATAGATACAGAGGTAAATAGGTAGATAGATAAAGTCACGCATCACTTAACAAAGGGGATAGGATACATTCTGAGAAATGCATCATTAGGCAGTTTCCACATTGTGTGAACATCGTGGAATGTACTTACGTGAATTTAAATGTCACAGCCTACTACACACCTAGGCTATATGGTATAGTCTACTGCTGCTAGGCTACAAGCCTTTACAGCATGTGACTATACTGAATACTGCAGGCAATTGTAACACAATGGTAAGCATGTGTGTATCTACATATATCTGAACATAGAAACATACAGTAAAAATATAATAGAAATATTTAAAAATGGTATACCTGTATGAGGCACTTACCACAAATGGCACTTTTAGGGCTGGAAGTTGTTCTGGCTGAGTATGTGAATAAATAGTGAGTGAATGAGAAGGCCTAGGACATTACTGTACATTATTACAAACTTGAGAAATATCGTACACCTAGTATAAACTAAATGTATACATATATAGAAATTTTTCTTCAATAATAAGTTAACTTGAGCTTACAATAGCTTTTTTTTTGCATTATCAACTGTTTCCAAACTTTTTGACTCTTGCGTAGTGAAATTTAGCTTAAAAACAAATACATTTTACCACTGAACAAAAATTGTATTTCTTTCTATTTTTATTCTTTAAGCTTCTTTCCAATTTTAATTTACTTTTTAGTTTTAAAATTTTTGTGAAAAACTAAGGCATAAATACACACATTAACCTAGTCCTACACAGGGTCAGGATCATCAATATCACTGTCTTCTACCTCCACATTTTGTCCCACCAGAAGGTCTTTAGGGGCAATATCAAACACGGAGCTGTCATCTCCTATAACAATACCTTTTTCTGGAATACCTCCTGAAGGATCTACCTGAGCTGTTTTTCAGTTTACTTTTTTAAAAATATAAGTAGAAGGAATACACTCTAAAATGAAAGTTAAAAGTATAGTGTTATAAATGCATAAGCCAGTAACAGTCATTTAATATCATTAAGAAGTGTTATGTACTGTACATAATTATATGTGCTATACTTTCATATGACTCTCAGTGCAGTAGGTTTGTTTACACCAGCAACACCACAAACATGTGAGTAATGTGTTGTGGTACAAAGTTACAATGTCCACAACATCACTAGCTGATAAAAAATGTTCATCTCTATTATAATCTTATGGGATCATCATATACAAAGTCAGCTGTTGACCAAAATGTCATTATGCAGTGCGAGACTATAATGTATAAATATATTTACCTATAAAATAAAATCTATTATAAGGAATTGGCTATGGAGCCTAATAAGTCTCAAGATAGGTAGTCAGCAAGCCAGAGACACAGGTGAGCTGACGTTTTAGTTCTAGTTTGAAGGCTATTGTTTACATACCCAGAAAGAGCCAATGTTTCAGTTTAAGTTCAAAAGCAGGAAAAATTATCAATGACATAGCACCAAATAAGTCAGGCATGAGAAATTCTCTTTTATTCAGAAGAAGGTCAGCAATCTACTTTTCTGACACTACCAATTTAAATGTTAATCTCATCCAAAAATATCTTCATAGAAACAGCATTAATAATGTTCAATCAAATATCTGGACACTCTTGTGTTCTAATCAAGTTGACATATAAAATTAACAATCACAAGTTTACCCCTTACTGACCTGGCACCCATATGTATTTCCTTTAACCACACCAGATCTTCAAATGAAACAGTAAAAGGTCATAATCCTGCCTAAATTATGACTAAAACTGAAAACATACTATTCCCTTTTCCAAAAATGGAGGCACAATTTTTGCATGATGTTTACTCCTTTCCATGATATACTGTAAGTTAAATATCATTAAATAAAGTCAGTACGTCTTATGTTGCATGATGAGGGAACAAAAGAGAAAAATATATATTTGCTACACACAAACTTTCATAACAAAATAAGTCATTATAGTCCTCATTTTGATAACTGGTCATATAGTCAGACTTGTACTTATAACTAACTTCTGCCACTTCCAATTTTGTATTTCCTTTCCCAACAGCAAGCAGCTGAGCTGGTAATGGTTCTTTACCTAATGCGGCAACCGAAATCTTCATTGATAAAGGGACTGGACCATTAGTACTTCTGCCTGGATTGAATTATGTAGTTTTTCCATTGACCTTAACCACAGAGCAAGCCCAAAGGGAGGATCTGTATTTCATATGTATTTTTTTTCACCTCCATTGTGGAGCAGTTGTCTATTTTCCACTATATGGTAAGGATCAATAACACTGGCCAGCACAGTAACTCCCATCTTTGTTGATTCTGAGGCATGAGGAGCCACAAGTGGCTAGGTGACAGTCTGAACTTCAGTTCCATGGAATAATTGTGTCTCCTAGTGAAAACATTGCTCCTCTTGGAGCTAAGACCTCTAGGCCAGCAGAGAATAAGGTCCTGTGTACAGAAAGCAACAATTTTGCTATTGGATTACTCCTTGATTCATGGGTCTGAAAATCCTTGGAATGGGGAAAATATCACCATACATTGGATGCTGTTTATGAAAAGCCCAGCTTTCTGGAAAATCTCATCTCCATCCTGTAAACTATTACCAACTAGCTGCAATGGTAGCTGAGACTTCAAAAGGACACTCCACTCTTTTATCAAGCCAGCTGCTTCAGGATGGTGGGGAATATGGTAAGACCAATGAATTCCATGACTGTACATCCATGGTCATATTTTATCTATTGTAATGTAAGTTCTTCATGTAAGGAACAATGCTATTTAAACTATCATGATGGTGGATAAGACCATAAAAAGAAGCAATGGTAGCTTGATGGGGATGGGATTGAATCTATAAATTACCTTGGGCAGTATGGCCATTTTCACAATATTGATTCTTCCTACCCATGAGCATGGAATGTTCTTCCATTTGTTTGTATCCTCTTTTATTTCATTGAGCAGTGGTTTATAATTCTCTTTGAAGAGGTCCTTCACGTCCCTTGTAAGTTGGATTCCTAAGTATTTTATTCTCTTTGAAGCAATTGTGAATGGGAGTTCACTCATGATTTGGCTCTCTGTTTGTCTGTTATTGGTGTACAAAAATGCTTGTGATTTTTGTGCATTGATTTTGTATCCTGAGACTTTGCTGAAGTTGCTTATCAGCTTAAGGAGATTTTGGGCCGAGACAATGGGGTTTTCTAGATATACAAACATGTCATCTGCAAACAGGGACAATTTGATTTCCTCTTTTCCTAATTGAATACCCTTTATTTCCTTCTCCTGCCTAATTGCTCTGGCCAGAACTTCCAACACTATGTTGAATAGGAGTGGTGAGAGAGGGCATCTCTTTCTTGTGCCAGTTTTCAAAGGGAATGCTTCCAGTTTTTGCCCATTCAGTGTGATATTGGCTGTGGGTTTGACACAGAATTGGAAAAAACTACTTTAAAGTTCATATGGAAACAAAAAAGAGCCCGCATCACCAAGTCAATCCTAAGCCAAAAGAACAAAGCTGGAGGCATCACGCTACCTGACTTCAAACTATACTACAAGGCTACAGTAACCAAAACAGCATGGTACTGGTACCAAAACAGAGATATAGATCAATGGAACAGAACAGAGCCCTCAGAAATAACGCCTCATATCTACAACTATCTGAGCTTTGACAAACCTGACAAAAACAAGAAATGGGGAAAGGATTCCCTATTTAATAAATGGTGCTGGGAAAACTGGCTAGCCATATGTAGAAAGCTGAAACTGGATCCCTTCCTTACACCTTATACAAAAATTAATTCAAGATGGATAAAGACTTAAACGTTAGACCTAAAACCATAAAAACCCTAGAAGAAAACCTAGGCGTTACCATTTAGGACATAGGCATGGGCAAGGACTTCATGTCTAAAACACCAAAAGCAATGGCAACAAAAGCCAAAGTTGACAAATAGGATCTAATTGAACTAAAGAGCTTCTGCACAGCAAAAGAAACTACCATCAGAGTGAACAGGCAACCTACAAAATGGGAGAAAATTTT
This sequence comes from Pongo abelii, assembly GCF_028885655.2. NCBI lineage: Eukaryota > Metazoa > Chordata > Mammalia > Primates > Hominidae > Pongo > Pongo abelii. The sequence continues at coordinate 93,219,963 of NC_071999.2, read as the reverse complement.
TGCAACCTACTCATCTGACAAAGGGCTAATATCTAGAATCTACAATGAACTCAAACAAATTTACAAGAAAAAAACAAACAACCCCATCAAAAAGTGGGCGAAGGATATGAACAGACACTTCTCAAAAGAAGACATTTATGCAGCCAAAAGACACATGAAAAAATGCTCATCATCACTGGCCATCAGAGAAATGCAAATCAAAACCACAATGAGATACCATCTCACACCAGTTAGAATGGCAATCATTAAAAAGTCAGGAAACAACAGGTGTTGGAGAGGATGTGGAGAAATAGGAACACTTTTACACCGTTGGTGGGACTGTAAACTAGTTCAACCATTGTGGAAGTCAGTGTGGCGATTCCTCAGGGATCTAGAACTAGAAATACCATTTGACCCAGGCATCCCATTACTGGGTATATACCCAAAGAACTATAAATCATGCTGCTACAAAGACACATGCACATGTATGTTTATTGTGGCACTATTCACAATAGCAAAGACTTGGAACCAACCCAAATGTCCAACAATGATAGACTGGATTAAGCAAATGTGGCACGTATACACCATGGAATATTATGCAGCCATAAAAAATGATGAGTTCATGTCCTTTGTAGGGACATGGATGAAATTGGAAATCATCATTCTCAGTAAACTATTGCAAGGACAAAAAAACAAACACTGCATGTTCTCACTCACAGATGGGAATTGAACAATGAGAACACATGGACACATGAAGGGGAACATCATACTCTGAGGACTGTTGTGGGGTTGGGGGAGGGGGGAGGGATAACATTAGGAGATATACCTAATGCTAAATGGCGAGTTAATGCATGCAGTACACCAGCATGGCACATGTATACATATGTGACTAACCTGCACATTGTGCACATGTACCCTGAAACCAATAATAAAAAAAAAAAAAAAAAGAAGCAATGACTATTGGCATTTTGGGCACTTTTAATGTAACTTAATCACGCCTTCCTGGCCTACTTGGGCCCAATCACATAAATACCACTTCTATTTGGTAATGAAGTGTTGCTATGCACGCCAAGCTTTATGGCTTATTAGGTCAGGTAACACCAGTTTATGATGGGTAATTTAGGTTGCATGGTAAATTGCTGGCACATCATTAATCATTCAGTTTTTACTAAGGCCGAGTAGCAGGCTGCACTAGGCCCTTCTTGCATTGCTATAAAGAAATACCTGAGACTGAGTCATTTATAAAGAAAAGACATTTTATTGATTCATGGTTCTACAGGCTGTACAGGAAGCACAGTGACATGTGTTTCTAGAGAGGCCTCAGGAAGCTTTCAATTATTGTAGAAGGCAAAGGGGAAGCAGGAACATCTCATGGTGAGAATGGAAGCAAGAGAAAATGAGGTGGGGGATGCCACATGCTTTTCAATGACCAAATCTCATGAGACCTCACTATTCCAAAGACAGCAACAAGTCATGAGGGATCAGCCCCCATGACACAAACCCCTCACACCATACCCCACCTTCAGCATTGAGCATTACAATTCAACATGAGATTTAGGTGGGGACAAATATTCTAACTATATCATAAGAATTGTTTCTTAAAAGCTGTGTAGTTTTCACAGAGTATTGCAAAACATTGCTCAAAATTTCTAAGGGCCTTCACTACAATTCATTTATAGGAGACTGCCACAGGCTCCAAACAACAACCCTGATATGGTTTGGCTCTGTATCTCCACCCAACTCTCATCTCAAATTTTAATCTCAACATTCCATACATGTCAAGGGCGGGACCTGACGGTAAGTGATTTGATCATGGAGATGGCTACCTTCATGCTTTTCTCAGGTTAGGGGTAGTGAGTTGTCTCAAGATCTGATGATTTTATAAGGGGCTCTTTTCCCTTCACTCATTTGCACTCTCTCACCTGCTTCCATGTAAGATGTGCCTTTGCTTCTGTCCCATCTTCTGCCACGATTGTAAATTTCCTGAGGCCTCTTCAGCCATAGAACTATGAGTCAATTAAACCTCTTTCCTTTATAAATTAACCAGTCTTGGGTATGTCTTTATAGCAGTGTGAGAATGTACTAATACATCCCCTATCTGCCACTGACTCTTTAAGCATCATTGGATCTGTTAGATCATATGGCCCAAGTGTCATAGGAGCTTGCACAGCATCCTGGACCTTTTGCAGAGCCTCTTTGTTTTCTGGGATATACTTAAAACTAGAAGCACTTTGGGTCATTCAGTAAATGTGCCAGAATAACACACCCAAATGAGAAATATGTTGCCTCCAAAAATCCAAAGACTGCCACTAGGCATTGTGCCTTTTTTCTGTTGTTGTTGTGGGAGAGGATGGGTGCAATAAATAGCCTTTCAACTTACAAGGGATATCTTTACACACCTCATACCACTGACCTCCTAGAAATTTCACTGGGGAATAAATTTTGTCACATATCTTTTTTATCCTCTGACAGAAAATGTCTTATCAATGAGTCTAAAGTAATTGCTACTTCTTGCTCACTAGGTCTAATTAGCATAATGTCATGAATGTAATGGATCAGTGTGATATCTTGTGATAGGAAAAGATGAGGAAGATTCCAGGGAACAAAATAATAACAAAGAAATGGAGAGTTGATATGCCTCTGAGATAGAACAGGGAAGGTTTATTGCTGGCCATGCAAGCTGAAATCAAACTACTTATGATGGTCTTATTGACAGAGAAGGAGAAAAGAGCATTTGCTAGATTAATAGCAGCATATCAGGTACCAAGGGATGTGCTAATTTGCTAAAGCAGTGAATCCACATCTGGTACAGCAGCTTCAATTGGAATAATCACCTGGTTAAATTTATAATAATCCACTATCATTCTTGAAGATCCAGCTGGCTTCTGCACAAGCCAAATAAATGAGTTGAATGGAGATGTCATGGGAATTAACACCTTTGCATCTTTGAAGTCCTAAGCACGGGCAATGAACTCTGAGATCCCTCCAGGTGATCATGATTGCTTTCGGTTTACTATTTTATAGGTAGAGGCAGTTCTAGCAGCTCCTTCCTGGCCTTTTTCTCCATCATAGCCCTCACAACACAGGTCAAGGAATCATGTGGTGATTCTGCCATCTGCTGAGTGTATTTATTCCTATTATGCACTTTAGAACTGAGAAAATAACAACCAAATGGGATTGAAGACACACTAGGCCCAACTTGAGAGGGACCTGAGCTAAAGCTCCACTGATCACCTGAATTTTGTAAGCCTGTACTCTTATTGATGGGCCACAGTGACATAGATGTCTCCTCAAATTTGAGTCAGCTCAAAGAGAATTTCTAGTAGTCCCTGAAAAGTCTGATTATTTCTTTTTTTTTTTTTTCAATCACACTCACCCAGGTTAAAGCCATATATCTCTTTGGAGAAGGCTAGGGGAAAAATAACAGTATAAATTTTTGGCAATATACGGGGTCCTTGCACAAGAAGAAAGGGTCTCGGTATGTAAACTGCATTAGCCATGGAAATTGATTGAGGGACCATTACTGTCTGTTTTTATGATTCGTACTAGTATTTTGTTCACTTGACCTAGAACTTTCTGCTTATCCAGATCAAGTACTAATTTAGTACGCTTCCTTTTACTTTCACTATCACTTCTGGGACATCTTTCACTTCTAGGAGTAGCAAGATCAACTAGTCAACACCATAGTTATACACAAGTCAGACTAATCTGTTTTCTGCTTTGATGCTGGAGACCACTGGAGTAACCACACCCATCTTGCTTTTAGTGCTTAATTGCCACCACTTGGTCCCTGATCCCCAGGATTCAATTAACCCCTTTGAGTTTGGTTTTCCCAGTTCAGTAACTGCAGTGTCCACTGTATGATATGGCCTACAGGAAAGACCCATCAGAGAGCGCTTCAAGATTCCTGAGTTCCCAATCACAACTTTCTCATAGTTTTGGAAAAAGCATGCATTTTGGACCCTTCTAGAGTGGTTGAGTAGGTCTTAAATAATAAATTCACTCTAATGTTCCAATCTCTCTAAGTCTTTGACTCCCTTCCTATGCATTGAGCCAAAGCAGATGTGGCATTTCCAACTTACCCATTGTATGCCATTTTTTGGTCATAGTTTTATACAATGAGCCAAACAAACTATTAGAGTTCTTTCCAAGTCTCTGAGTTGCAACACTAAATGCAGAATCTCTGCCTTGTGAGTCCAGGTTAATACATTCAGCCTGATCCAGTTTATGTTCCTTCCACCAATATCCTACATCATTAATATTCATTCTTACACATGTCCCCCGTATTTCTATCTGTAAACATTAGAAACTCAAATAGTTCTTTGGGATTGTAGTGCACCTTGCCATGAATCACACTTGACATCTCACCTCTAGGAGTCTGCTGAGATTTGAGCCTGGTTATAGGTCTAGAAGCAAAGAGGGATTTGCTTCTTGGGAGTGAGCACTGAAGGCAATCAGCATTGTCTTGCATAGCAAATGGCTTATAGAAGTATCTATATAGATAGAGAGCGAGAGAAATATTATAAGAAATTGGCTTACATGATTATGGGTGATGGCAAGGTGACAAATCCTAAGATCTGTAGTGGCAATCTGTAGACCCAGATAAGCTGATGTTTCAGTTACAGTCCAAAGGGAGGGAAAAAATGATGTTCCAACTGTAAAGCAGTCAGAAGTAATTCTCTACTACTCTTGGGATATTTAGCCTTTTTGTTCTATTCAAGTTTTCAACTGTTTGGAGGAGGGCCACACACACTAGGGAAGAAAATCTGCTTTATTCGGTCTACAGATTTAAATGCTGATCTCATCAACATAACCTCACAGTTACACTTAGAATAATTTTGGACCAAATTTCTGGGCATTGTATGGCCCAGTCAAGTAGGCACATAAAATTAACCATATTAATGTTTACAGATTTTATTGTGTGTTACACACACACACACACACATCAAGTCCTCCTTCAAGTTAGCTGGGTAATATGTCAGATAGTTTAGTAGATGGAGATTGTAATGCGATGTATAGACTTCAGATAATATAAACACCCCATAGTATCTAGTGTAGTAAATTACATTGAAAATTATTATATTGTTCCCTGGAATCATTGAGTTGAGAGAGAAAACGAGATTTAGTTTCTTTTTTTTTTTTTTTTTTTTTTTGAGATGGAGTCTTGTTTTGTTGCCCAGGCTAAAGTTCAGTGACACGATCTCGGCTCACTGCAACCTCCGCCTCCCAGGTTCAAGTGATTCTCCTGCCTCAGACTCCCAAGTAGGAGAGATTACAGGCACCTCCCCTGCCATGCCCAGCCAATTTTTGTATTTTTAGTAGAGACAGGGTTTCACCATCTTGGCCAGGCTGGCTTCAAACTCTGGACCTTGTGATCCACCCGTCTCAGCCTCTCAAAGTACTGGGATTACAGGCGTGAGCCATTGCGCCTGGCCAGTTTCTTTTATTAAAAAAAATTTATTGTGTGTTACACAAACACACACACACCATTTAATTATGAGTATATATAAAAGTAATATATATAGTATATGATATATAAATACTATAAGCATAGTACATGTTGTATAGTATATACAATATGTATACTAGAACGAGATAATATTTAAATTTCAAATATAATAATTTCTAATAGATGTGGGTATACCATTATGTTAATTCAGGTAGCCACATTTATGGTATTCTTTTTATATTTGAAATTTGCTTTGATATGTTTTGTTTTGTTATTTTGGCCAGAATTGTAACTCACTAGCATACAAATATTTTGAAACTTGTATTTGTTATTTATTTATTTGAGACTAGGGTCTATACAAATCTATTTATATAAAATAACATAAATAAGTTCACTATAACATAAATGTTTTATGTGAGTAGATCCCAGGTAAAGTTGGGTACATGTTCCAGGCTTGGAAATAAATCAGCTCCACAATAACAACAAAAGATGTATCTTAGGATGACAGTGATAATGCTCATGTGTGGTGAGCCTATAACTTGAGGAACTTAAATATTTTGTTTTTAATTCTAGCAACTGTATTTTAAATGCATTAAAAGAAAGCTGGAAAACTTTAATCCTATGTAGCCTGTTCAAGAGTATCCATTATTACCCCACACCCACCCTCCTTGCCTACAGACTATTATTCCCAGACTAGGAGACCTCTGAGATTGGAATACACAAGGTAATGGAGATAGTTTTGAAATAATAAAGCATGATAATAAATACCTTACTTTTGACTCAACTATGAGGACACTGGATGGCAAACAGGATACATCAAGTCCTCCTCCAAGTTCACTGGGTAATACGTCAGATAGTTTGGTAGATAGACATTGCAATGCCATGTATAGATTTCAGACAATATAAACACCCCATACTATCTAGTGTAGTGAAGTTACATTGAAAATTATTATATTGTTATCTGGAAGCATTAAGTTAATGGAAAAAAACCGAGATTTTAGTTTTCTTCTTTTTTTAATTTTATTTTAGTTTCAGGGGTACATGTGCAAGTGTGTTACATAGGCAAATTGTGTCTCATGGGAGTTTGGTATATAGATTATTTTTCACCCAGGTAATAAGTATAGTAGTTTATATATAGTTTAGGAACCTCTCTCTACTGCCAACTTCCACCATCAAGTAGGCCCCAGCATTCATTGCTCCCATCTTTGCGTCCACATGTACTCAATGTCTAGCTCCCACTTATAAGTGAGACCATTCTGTATTTGGGTTTTTGCTTCTGTGCTAGTTTGCTTACGATAATGACTTCCGATTCCATCCATGTTGCTGTAAAATACATAATATTGTTTTATTATGGCTGCATAGTATTTCATAGTGTATATGAACCACATCTTTATTTATCCAGTCTACTGTTGATGGGGATTTAAGATGATTCCATTTATTTGCTGTTGTTAATAATGTAGTGATGAACACACAAATGCCTGTGTTTTTATTGTAGCATGAGGATATCTTCTCTCACTACTCCTATTCAACGTAGTACTAGAAGCCCTAGCCAGAAGAGTCAGGCAAGAGAAAAAAATAAAAGACATCAGAATAGGAAGAGAGGAAGTAAAACCCTCCCTGTTTGCAAACAATATGATTCTTTTTTTTTTTTTTTCGAGACAGAGTCTCGCCCTATAGCCCAGGCTGGAGTGCAGTGGCGCAATCTTGGCTCACTGCTACCTCTGCCTCCCGGGTACCTGTTCAAGCAATTCTTCTGCCTCAGCCTCTCAAGTAGCTGGTATTACAGGCACACGCCACCATGCCCAGCTAATTTTTATATTTTTAGTAGAGATGGGGTGTCACCATGTTGGCCAGGCTGGTCTTGAACTCCTGACCTCGTGATCCACCCACCTCAGCTTCCCAAAGTGCTGGGATTACAGACGTGAGCCACTGTGCCCAGTAACAGTATGATTCTATACCGAGAAAACCTCACAGTTTCAGCCCAAAAGGTCCTTGGTCTGATACACAACTTCAGCAAAATCTCGAGATACAAAATCAATGTACACAAATTAGTAATATTTCTATACACCAATGACATCCAAGTTCCAGAGCCAAATCAAGAATGCAATCCCATTTACAATAGATACAAAAGGAATAAAATACCCAGAAAAATGTCTATCCAAAAAGGTGAAAGACCTCTACAGCTAGAATTACAAAACACTGCTCAAATAAATCAGAGATGACGCTAACAAATGAAAAACATTCCATGCTCATGGACAGGAAGAATAAATATTGTTAAAATGGCCATACTAAGCAAAGCAATTTACAGATTTAATGCCATTTCTATCAAACTACAAAAAAAAAAACTATTTTAAAATTCATATGGTGCTAAAAAAGAGCCCAAATAGCCAAGACAATTCTAAGCACAAAGAACAAACCTGGAGGAATCACACTACCCAACTTCACACTATAACTAAAGGGCTACTACAATAACCAAAACAGCATGATACTGGTACAAAAGCAGACATATAGACCAATGGAATAGAATAGAGAGCCCAGAAATAATGCTACACACCTATAAGCATCTGATCTTCAATAAAGCCAACAAAAACAACCAATGGGGGAAGGACTCCTCATTCAATCAGTGGTTTTGGGATAATTGGCTAGCCATATGCAGAAGATTGAAACTGGAAACCTTTCTTACACCATACACAAATATCAAATCAAGTTAGATTAAATACTTAAATGTAAAACCTAAAACTATAAAAACCCCTTTAAGGTAACCTAGGAAATACCATTCTGAACATAGGACCTGGCAAAGATTTAATGATGAAGTTGCCAAAAGCAAATTCAACAAAAACAAAAATTCGCAAGTGGGGCCTAAGTAAACTAAAGGCTTTTGCATAGCAGTATAAATTATCAACAGATTTAATAGACAACCTACAGAATAGGAGAAAATATCTGCAAACTATGCATCTGACAAAGGTCTAACATCAAGCATCTGTATGAAACAAAAAAATTTACAAGCAAAAAATAAACGACCCCATTAAAAAGTGAGAAAAGACATGAAAATACAGTTTTCAAAAGAAGACACACATGGTGAATAAGCATATAAAAGATGCTCAGCATCACTAATCATTAGAGATGTGCAAATCAAAACCACAATGAGATACCATCTCACACCAGTCAGAGTGGTGATTATTAAAAAGTCACAAAATAACAGATGCTGGCGAGGTTGTGGAGAAAAAGGAAAACTTGTATACTGCTGGTGGGAATGTAAATTACTTCAGCCATTATGAAAAGCAGTTTGGCAATTTCTCAAAGCACATAAATCAGAATTACCATTTGTATTAGTCTGTTATCACGCTACTAATAAAGACATACCTGAGACTGGGTAATTTATAAAGGAAGAAGGTTTAATTGACTCACAGTTTCACATGGCTGAAGAGGCTTTACAATCATGGAGGAAGGCATAGGAGGAGCAAATTCATGTCTGACATGGCAGCAGGCAAGAAAGCATACAGGGGAACTCCCCTTTATAAAACCATTAGATCTCATGAGACTTATTCACTATTATGAGAAGAAGACAGGAAACAGCCACACTCATCATTCAATTACCTCCCTCCAGATACCTCCCATGACACATGGAGATTATGGGAGCTACAATTCAGGATGAGCTTTGGGTGGGGAAACAGCCAAACTGTATCACCATTTGACCCAGGTATCCCATTATTGGGTATATACCCAAAGGAAGAGTTCAGTTTTGAACATCAGTTATGAAATCTCTAACAGATTCCTAATGGGTATGTGTATTTGTCAGTGTTCTCCAGAGAAACTGTGCCAATAGGAGATACACACACACACACACACACACACACACACACACACACACAGAGAGAGAGAGAGAGAGACAGAGACAGAGAGACAGAGAGCGAGAGAGAGTTTAAGAAATTGGCTCTTGTGGGGCCAGGCCCGGTGGCTCACATCTGTAATCCTAGCACTTTGGGAGGCTGAGGCAGATGGATCACGAGGTCAGGAGATCGAGACCATCCCGGCTAACACAGTGAAACCCTGTCTCTATTAAAAATACAAAAAATTAGCTGAGCATGGTGGCGGGCACCTGTAGTTCTAGCTACTCAGGAGGCCGAGGCAGGAGAATGGCGTGAACTCGGGAGGCAGAGCTTGCAGTGAGCCTAGATCACACCACCACACTCCAGCTTGGGTGACAGAGCAAGACTCGGTCTCAAAAAATTAAAATTAAAATTAAAAATAAAAAGAAAAGAAAAGAAATTGGCTCTTGTGAATGATTGTGTGGACTGGCAAGTCCAAAATCTGTAGAACAGGCTGGTGGGATGGAGATTCAATGAGTTGATGTTACAGTCTTGAGTTTGAAATCTGCAGGCTGGAAATTCAGGCACAGTCACTATGCTGCAGTCTTTAGACAGAATTGTTTCTTTGGAAAATTTGTTTTTGCCCCAAATGCTTTCACCTGATTAGATGAGACCTGTCCACATGGTGAAGAGTAATATCCTTTACTCAAATTCTATTTATTTAAAAGTTAATCACAACTACCAACATTGTTACAGCATCTAGACTGGTGTTTGACCAAATAAACTGGATACCATTGCCTAGCCAAGTTGACATGTAGAATTAACCATCACAATATTTTAATATAGGAGGTTTTATGTTAGCTGGGAGATCAGGGCAGGAGATATAAATGTACGCATGTAGATTAAAGCATAAGATTTGGTGAGATTTTTCTAAGTGAACATGCAGATTAAGAAGTGCCCCAGGAGAAAGTTAACACCATGTTACATGGTTGCAGGAATTACTGTAAGACAGATATATAAGTGAGAATGACTGCTCTATTAATAGTAGGAAAATCAGGAACTGCATATAGCCACAGACATAATAGATATATATTCATTTTTCTGTGGTTTCTTAGATGGCAATGAATTTGTAAGTTCTCAGAGGGAACATCATTGTTTAGCTTCCAAAATAAAATTATTGTTTTAGAATTACTTTTTTGTTGTTGTTCGTTATTTTTGAATAGCTCTAGTTTCCTGTTCATTCAACTATGGTTACTTTATTTCCAGCAGTTCAAAATGCTTCATCTTTTTCATTAATTATTTTAAGTTTTTCTATAAATATTGCCATTTATGTTTTACTGTAGTGGGTATTATTTTCATGTTAGGCACAGATATTTTATAAGATGCTTTATTCATTTTCTATTTGTTATTATTGTAATTAAAACTAAATATCCTTTTCATGTAGATTTCACATAATTTATAATAAAAGAACATTTTGTTTGGAAGTCTAGCCACCTCCTGCTGTTAGATAAAATTATTCTGGAACATTAAAGCCACACTCATAAAAAGCCCTTCAATCATTCAAGCACAATAAATGCACTGAGACAGTTTTGCACTTGTTTATTTGTTCTGGAAGTCATCCAAATTAACTTGTAATTCTAAATAACCACAGATGCCAATGCAAAGTAATTTGAAGTGACAACATATCAGTTTAAAGTGCATCCATAGCACTAGGTGTTACATTCTGCGTACATCAGGTTCAACCAGGGCGTTCCATTATGAGAGTAACTGATTTTCAGCATGAACAGAAACAGTGATAAACCAGATTATTCCACCAGCTAATAGACTTAACAGGAATGGCAGTTTTTGTTCAGAAATAAGGAAAATGACCTCTATTTAATTATTTTAACATCAACTATCTGCTAATTATATCAGCTAGGTTTCCCAGGTGTATTCATCTCTAAGAAATTGCTCATGTTGAAGGATATATTATTTCTTCAAAAGATTTACCTAGAAATGACTGGTTTCTCAATTATCACAGAATCTTTAAGAATTTACAATCAAATTTTTGAATATTTATTCTCATGTACCTGACATTTCCAGAGGTACAATTAATATGTTGCTTACAAAATACGTACAAAACAAGCTTTTTAAATCCAATGTTTTTTTAAAAACATCCATTATAACATGGGAGAAATTTGATTCAAATGCAATCTAGGGCGTAAGCACTAAAACTTTTTGATTCATAATTGAAGAACATTCAACCATGAAATAAATATATTTTTTGTTTACTTTTATTTCAATCTGGACCCATAAGAAACATCAAATTTGTTATAAATATCTGTTTGTGTTCCTTTTGTATGCGAATGTACATTTTTGGCTACTATTTTCTTAAGATAGTTTTTTCTTGAACTTTTATAATAGTACTTCTATTTTGACAGGAAAATTAATTATCTGAATTCCTTTTTAAATTAAAAATAACTTTTAAAATACTATTTGATTTATTTTGAGACAGGGGCTTGCTCTGTCACCCATGCTGAAGTGCAGTGGCACAATCACTGTACACTACAGCCTCGACCAACCAGGCTCAGGCGATTCTCCCACCTCAGCCTCCTGGATATCTGGGACCACAGGTGCACGCCACCAAAACCAGCTAATTTTTTTCTTTTTAAATTTTTTGTAGAGACAGAGTTCCCCTTTGTTTTCTATCCTGTATGATTGTATGATTCTAGCCTGGTTTCATACTCCTGAGCTGAAGTGATCCTCTTGACTTGGCCTCCCAAAGTGCTGTGATTATAGGATTCAGCCACCGTGCCCAGCCAAAAATAACTTTTTTTTAAGAGCACCTTTAAGTTTAGAGAAAATTAGGTAGAGAGAACAGATAGTTTCCACATACCTGCTGTCTCCCACATTCAGTTTTCTTATTAACAGCTGGCATTAATTTGGTTCATTTATTACAACTGAAGGACCAATATTTATACATTATTATTAACTAAAGTCCATAGTTAACATTCATGTTCACTCTGTATTGTACACTTTGGGCTTTGACAAATATAAAATGACATGTATCCACCATTACAGTATTATACAGAGAAGTTCCATTGCCCTAAAAATCACTGTGTTCCTCCCAGCCATTATTTCCCCCATCAACCCCTGGAAACAACTATCTTAACACAGTGTGGGTGTTTTGCCTTTTCTAGAATGCCCTATATTTGGAATCATACAATATATAGCTTCTTGAGACTGACTCCTTTCACACAGCAATATACATGAAAGGTTCCTCCATGTCTCTTGGTGGCTTGACAGCTAATTTATTTTTATGTTTGAAAAATATTCTATTGTGTGGATTTACCACAGTTTATTCATCCATTTCTCAATTGAAGAAAATGTTGAATAATTCAAAATTTTTAAGCAATTATGTATAAAGCTTTTATAAATATTTGTGTGTAGGTTTTTGTGTGAACATAAATTTTCATTTTGGTAACTACCTAGAAGTGTGAATTTTGTATTGTATAGTAAGACTATGTTAAGCATTGTAATATACTGACATTTTTTTTCAGTGTGATGCTACCATTTTGCACTCTCACAAGAAAGAGGTGAGATCTCCTGTTGCTCTGCCTCCTGATCGGCATATAGGTATGTGACCATATCTCCCTATTATTTTAATATTAAATTCCCTTTGATCATGTGCATTTTGTGCTAACTTGCTACCTATGTATCTTCTTTGGTGCAGATCTTTTGCTTAATTTTCACCTGGCAAAAGTTGATTGTCTTCTTATTCTTGTGTTTTACATGTTTTTGTATATTTTAGATACAATTTCTTTATCACATATATGTTTAGGAAATGTTTTCTTCCAGTCTGTGTCTTGTCTGTTCGTTCTCGGGGTAGGGGGTTCACTTATAATTTTCATGAAGTCCACTTATTAATATTTTCTTTAATAGATTTTGCTTTCGGTGTTGTATCTAAACTTATTGTCCTACTGTTTCCTACTGTGTTGCCTTCTAGAAATTTTACAGTATTTTGTTTTGTATTACGTCTATGATCCATTAGAGTTAATTTTTGTGAAATATGTAAGGTCAGTGTGTAGGTTCAATTTTTGGCTAGAAATGGTCCAGTTTTACCAGCACTATTTGTAGAAAAGGCTATCCTTTCTCCCATGATTTGCTTTTGCTCCCTAGTGAAAGATAAGTTGACTATAACTATGTGGTTATGCTTCTGGGCTCTGTTTCACTGGCTGTCTATGTTTTCACTAACCAATAGCATTCTGCCTTTATTGCACGAGTTCTACATAAGTCTTGAAGTCAGGGAGTGTCAGTCCTATGACTTTGTTCAATTTCTTTATTGTCATGTTGTCTATTTTAAGTCTTTTGGATTTCCATATGTGATAATTATCTTTATTTGTCAACTTGGCTGAGCCATGGGGTGCCCAGACATATTTGCTCAAGCATTATTTTTGGTATTTCTGTGAGGGTGTTCCTGGATGAGATTAACATTTACAACATTGTTAAAAGTAAAACAGATTGCCCTTCCTTATTAAGGGCAATCTCACTGAATTCAGTGAGGGTAGCCCTCACCGAATCAACAGAAGACCTATAAAAACACAGATACTGAGCAAGATACAATTTCTCTTGCATGATTGTTGAGCTTGGATATGATTTGTTTTTTGTTTGTTTTGTTTGTTTTATTCACCTTTGGTCTTGGACTTAAACACTGCTTCCTCTTGGGTTTTTAGCCTGCTAGCCTTCAGACTTCTATTGGAAGTGTACATTGGTTGTTCAGGGTCACTAGCTTGCTTCCTGTAGATCCCTAATGGGTACAAATACTCTACCGCTATCTGAGGTAATTAACCTACAATGACTAAGGAAACTGTAGTGGCCTCACCTGAGAAAGTGGCTTTGCAATACAATGCTGAATATCCTCAAGATGCAACTCCAACATCCACATTTTCTTCTAAATGTATAACTAGACTCACTTCTTTGCAGATCCCTAAGGGTGATGTACAAAGTGTAACCCATGAGAAGATACACTACACTGCAAAGAACTATTTGAGTTTTCTAATGTATAAAAATCAGAACCTCAAGCAATATGTGTAGGAGTAGATACTAACTCTGTGAAATAGTAATTCCATAATCATTTGGGATGATGATAGAAGAAACATGAAATTGAACCAGGCTAAATTCATTGATATTTGCTCTCTCAGTTGGGGTTCTGCATTTAATGTTGCAGCTCATGGAGTTAAACAGGATGTAGTAATTTGTTTGGTTGATTGGTTGAAATGTAGACCAAAAGATGGCATAGAGTAACCGAGCTGAAGATACTGAGCTCACCTTGATTTAGTGCAGATGAAGAGATTCAAAGCCTTAAGAAAATTGGAATGTTAGATTGGACTCAACATTTGGTACATACACAACCACACAGGAAGTGTAAATAAGACATCCTTTTCAACATGGCTGTGCAAAATGAATTAGTGAGAGTAGCCGTGACATCTTTGAAGGGCTCTATGATTATTTTCCTCTGTAGGCCAGAACTTACTTTGGAAACTGCAGTTACTGAATTGAAAAACCTAAAATCAAAGGGATTAATTAGATCTTGGAGTGACATGGGCCAAGTGAAGGCACACAACTTCCAAAGTCCAAGTGGAAAAAATTACTGTAATGGTCAGCAGACCAAAAATATCAGTCAGAATAGTCTGTGTCACATAGGTTTGTGATATAGGCTAGCTGCACATGGTGTTCCTGAAAGTGAAGTAGTTAGAAAGCCTACTAAATTCTTACTCTATCAGTGTAAGCAGAAAAGATCTGAGTGAAAGGAAAAAAAGTCTAACCTGAATTTTAAACACAGAGTCATGACCAGTCAATTGATTTCTACACTTGAGGCAGTTTACTGAAACAAAATACCTTGAATAAAGGAGAGGTGTTGTCTTCATTAGAAAGAAACTCAGTATACTCTCCATTAATCTTTCTCCCAGCCTTCTTCAACAGGACATTTGGCCTTTTATCAGGGTAACTGTGCATTGTATAAAAGAAAATGATCAGATCTTTCAGAGACTACTAGATACTGGCTCTGAACTGGAACTGATCTCAGCAGACCCAAAATGTCACTGTGGTCCACAATTCAGAGTAGGGGCTTATGAAGAGCAGGTGGTCAATTTAGTTTTAGTTCAGGTACATCTCAAATTGGGCCTTGTGTGTTCTGGAAGCCATCCTATGGTTATTTCCCTGGCCTTCTTAAAATTTTATTTTGGATTCAGGGAGTGCATGTGCAAGTTTATTTTCCCAGTCTTGAAAATATACTGGGTATATACCTAAAGGACTATAAATCATGCTGCTATAAAGACACATGTACACGTATGTTTATTGCGGCATTATTCACAATAGCAAAGACTTGGAACCAACCCAAATGTCCAACAATGATAGACTGGATTAAGAAAATGTGGCACATATACACCATGGAGTACCATGCAGCCATAAAAAATGATGAGTTCATGTCCTTTATAGGGACATTGATGAAATTGGAAATCATCATTCTCAGTAAACTATCGCAATGACAAAAAAACAAACACCGCATGTTCTCACTCATAGATGGGAATTGAACAATAAGAACACATGGACACAGGAAGGGGAACATCACACTCTGGGGACTGTTGTGGGGTGGGGGGAGGGGGGAGGGATAGCATTAGGAGATATACCTAATGCAAAATGACGAGTTAATGGGTGCAGCGCACGAGCATGGCACATGTATACGTATGTAACTAACCTGCACATTGTGCACATGTACCCTAAAACTTAAAGTATAATAATAAAAAAAAGGTAAAAAAAAAAAAAAGAAAATACAGTAGGAATAGATATACACAATAGCTGGCAGAGTTCTCACATAGGCTCTCTGACCTAGGGAGTGAGGGTTGTTTGGGTAGGAAAGGCCCAAGCGAAACTACTAGAACTCCTTCTACCTAGGAAAATAGCAGAAACAATCCCTCATCCCTGAAGGGATGATAGGGATTTCTGCCACCATCAATAATTTAAAAGATGTTGAGTTGGTAATTCGTATCACATCCCCATTCATCGCCCTTATTTGAATTGTGCAAGAAAGACAGAATGACAGTGGATTAACATAAATGTAACCAGGTGTTTATTTCAATTAAACCTGCTGTGTAAGATGTAGCTTCACAGTTTCAGTAAATTAATAGACCATCTTGTATCTGGTATGCAGCTACTGATATGACAAATGCCTTTTTTTCCATTCCTGTCAATAAGAACCATCATAAGGATGTTGCTTTCAACTGACATGACCAGCAAAATGCCTTCACTGTGAGGCATATCATCTCTCCAGCCCAGTGCCATCAAGTTAGTTCATAAGGATGTCGATTGCCTTTTTTCCCCATAAGATATCACACTGGTCTACATTGATGGCTTCATGCTGGTTAGACCTAGTGAGTAAGAAGTTACAACTATACTAGAATTATTGGTAAGACATTTGAAATTGAATTGAAATTTGAAATTATTGGTAAGACATAAGAAATTGGTATTTCAGAGGGTGGAAAAGGATTCCAAAAAAAGTTTAGGGACTTTCTCCCTTAGGGAAATATCTAGGAATTCAGTGGATTGAGGCATGTCCAGTTATTCTTTCTAAGATGAAGAACAATATGTTGCATCTGGCCTATCTTACATCCAAAAAAAGAAGCTCAATGCCTAGTGGGCATCTTTGGATTTTGGAGGCCATATATTCCTTATTTGAACAGCTTATAATACATCTTCAAACTCACTGATTCTTTCCTCTGTTCTGTCTAATCTATTGGAAAGCATATGCAATGCATTCTTCAATTTCTTTACAGTCTTTTTGATTTCTAGCATTTTCTTTTGATTTTTTTTTAGAGTTTCCATTTCTGCTTGCCTTACCCATTTGTTCTTTTATGGTTTTCATTTGTCTCATGTCAAAGGTAGTTAAATTTGGCCTAAAGCTGCCTCCATACTTTGAATTTTTATGTACCAAACTGTAAGCTCAGTATGTAAACAAGCTTCAATGTATCTTAAGAGTATATTCTTGTAACAAGTGTCTGAGTCTCAACCAATCATGGCAGTCAAGCTTTATATAATCATAGGCTGCCAACTGCTTGGACTACGCCAAATAAAGCAAATTCTGAGCTATGAACAATTCAAACTTTTTCTGTAACTTACTTCTGTTATTCTGTTTTCTGACTTCAAAGATTGCATGCTCACACCATGAAGCTGAGCTCTCTGAACGTCTTTTTGTACTGAGTGCTGTCCAATTTATGAATTGTTTTTGGCTCAGTTAAACTCTGCTAAATTTAATTTGTCTACTTTCTTTGTTTGTTTTACGTATTAGTGTCCTTAGCTTATTCACCTAGCTATTTTAAACTATCAGTCTGGTAATTCCAAAATTTCTGCCATGTCTCTGTCTTGTCCTTTTGCTTGTTTTGGTTTTGTCTCTTCGGACTGTTTTCCCTTGTGACTTAGTATGTCTTATAATTTTTTGTTGAATGCCAGCCATTTGTATAGAGTAATAGCAACCGAGGTAAATACTCCTTTAGTGGTGAGGAGTTATGTTTATATGGCTAAAATTTCCACTTTTCTTCAGTGTTTTTACTCTTGTCAACCCTGTTGTCTTTGATTTTCCCTGGAAATGTTCTCTTAAATAGTTACAGAGTTAGTTTACTCAGTTGTCATTTTCTGTTATCATACAGCGTATCTATTGGTGTGATATGAAGGTGGAGGGCAATATAAGCATTTTATAGTCCTATGATTAGGTCTCAGGCTTTCAGTGTGCCTGGGTTCTCAGGCTATGTCCATTACAAGTGCTTCTCAGTTGTTTTGTTTATTTATTGTCCCTTAGGTGAGACTAAAAAGCTAGTTGCTACTGAAGTTGGATATTTCCTTTACACTGTGTGGGTTAGGCTCTGGTAAAATAGTTTTATTCGAGCACAGGTGAAGAACAGAACACTCTAGATGTGTTTGAAAATGATTGCTTTGTCTTTGAGCTTATTGTAAATTAGTTACTTTTTCCTTTTTTCCTGTGAAAGCAGAAAGACATTTTTCTCTGATCTTCACTGGAAACCCAGAAGTAAAATTTCTCCAACTGATTTCTGGAGGAAAAATTCGTGAAAGTGTGGGAGCCCTCCTGAACCTTGGTCCCCAAGAGTTTTTACCTTTCAAATTAGTCTACAATCCACCAAAAGTGGTTTGTCAATTAAAAATTAAGTTTTACTAGTCCAGTGGCTTCTGCTCCTTGTAGGCTATACTTCTCAAAATACATCTGTCTCTTCAGTTTTCAGGGCATTCCTGTGGTCTGTGATCTCATTTGCCTGAGAGATCTAAGAAGAGGTATCGGCATTCAAGTTGTTCAACACTTATCTTGTTTAGAGAATGGCAGTGACAAGTTCCAGTTTATCTTAACATTTTGCCTCAGAAATCAGAAGTGTCTGAATTTCTTTTTTTTCATTTACACATACATAAGATTATGATGGGCCTTTACAATAATCATTTTTAGTGTTTTTTGCTGTTTCTTAGATACTGTACTTAGTATGATTAAATTGGAGAATAATGTATATAATTATATGTTGTTTATATAACTATATATAATAACATATAGAATGATTTATATAATTATAAAACAGATGTATAATTTCCAATGCAGAAAAGTCAACTAGTGAACAGACGTATAAAGTCAAAACTAGGCCGGGCATGGTAATCCCAGCACTTTGGGAGGCCAAGGTGGGTGGATCACGAGGTCAAGAGATCGAGACCATCCTGGCTAACACAGTGAAACCCTGTCTCTACTAAAGATACAAAAAGTTAGCCGGGCGTGGTGGCGGGTGCATGTAGTCCCAGCTACTCGGGAGGCTGAGGCAGGAGAATGGCGTGGACCCGGGAGGCGGAGATTGCAGTGAGCAGAGACCTGGCCACTGCACTCCAGCCTGGGCGACAGAGCGAGACTCCGTCTCAAAAAAAAAAAAAAAAAAAGTCAAAACTAATTTCAACAACAACAATAACATGAATAGCAAATAAATAGTATAAATTATGCTTTTACCTAGTATCCATATTTTAAAGTGATGTTATCCAATGCTGACGTGGATGTGCTGAAACTATTCTTCTTATACAATATTTTAACAAGATAATTCTCTATACGTGACAATAGGCTTTCCTTTCATTTTTCTTGGGGTGGCAATGAGGGATTGATCTAATTTCTGATACATACTTCTATGTATTAATAAATAAAATTTACCAATCAGGGATGATTTGTATCAAAAACAAGACTGCATATTAACACAGTTGATGAACTTGTTTAGCATGTTGCCAAGGAATATGGTCTCGTTAAATTTTTATCCAGATTTTCCTATCTACTATTTCTTTTCTTAATACACCTTCCTCTTCAACTTAAACACCAGTGCTTATGATTTAAAATTATCCTGTCCTCTTGCTTAAATGCCTTATCCCATCTATTTATTTTACATGTATCAACTGAGTAAATACTAAAGCCAACATATTTCCAGATGCTTGTTATGCCTATAACATTCATAACCATGTAAAGCCTATGATCCAGTGAGACAGACAATAAATCATGGATCATAACAAATTAGTAAAATATAAATTATGTTATAAAAGACTATATCTATGGTAACTATGCTTATGTCATAAATTGATGAGAGCAGAGTAAGGGATTAGAAGTCACAAAGTATTTTTGCCAGTAATAAGACAATTTTAGAGATTGAGACTTGAGCAAGGATTTAAAGCAGTTAAGACAGATAAACAAATTTTCTTCTGAGGGAGGATATATCTATGCAGAGGAAATTGTAGAACACATTTCTTAAATGGTGGAATGTGCTTATACAAAGTAATGAAGTCATCTGTGTAGATCGAAAAAAGTGAGCAAAGACAAATGTCATAGGAGATGAGTCCTATGAGATAACAGGAAACTCAATTACAAAGGGATTGGCTTTGGATTTGAGTAAAAATGGGAGCAAATGGAGGGTTGTAAGCAGAATAATTACTAATTTAACATATGTTGAAAGAAACACTGTGGCTGATGTTGAGATAGGAGAGTGCTAAAAAATAATTCCATCAAGAATATAAAAAGGCTGTACTCAGGATGTTATTAGGTTTATCAGACACCATTGTTCAGGGAAGAAGAACCACTGTGAACCATGAAATGGAGGTTTGTTTTAGATACTAGGCTTTACATAATTATTGGAGAAAATTTAGAAATAAAAATTCAAAGAAAGTTTTAGAAACTAGGAGGAGCCACAGAGAAGTTAATTTGACAAGAAAAACATATCTAGAGGTTCTAGTGGGGCCTTAAAGTAGCAACAAGTATAGTAATCCATGGCAGATATTTGGGAGTCAAAAATGCAGTATTTGGTGATGGCCTGAGATACACAGCTTCAAAAATTAGGGAGCAGACACAGTGATGGGAAGACCAAACTAAAATACAGTTTACCAGTCCATATGCTTTTGTCTGAATTAATTAACATGTCCTCAGAGAACACTGGCTGCTGCTTCCGTTTTTTCCCCCAAATCTCACAAAAGAAATTCTTCAAGCCTATTGTTACCCTTCATCTTAGAGAAAGAAAAATCTATGAAATGTATTTTGCATACAATCTAGTTGGCAATAAAATGATCCACAGCAGGCAGTGATAGATATAACTTAAAAATAGAAGTAATGAAAATGCTTGGTATTTTAAAGGGGGGAGAAAGGGGAAAAATAGACTAAAGAATATTTCTAAAACTTTCGAATGAACAGTTCAATAACTGGCTGCTATCAAATATATTGGCGAATTTTGTGGGAGATAGGAATGAGGAACTCAATTTGGACATGTTGTGTTGGAGAAATCTATTAAGTATTCAATTGTAGAAGTCACATGAATATTTACATAAATGAGTCTAGAATTTAAGACAGAATTCTGAGCTTTTGTGTTTTAAATATGGTATCCATCAGCATTCTGGTAATATATGAATCCAAGAAAAACAACAAGGTGACCAATGTTATGAGTGTAACATGATGATCAGCTCGGTGTAGGCCAACATCACTAGTTTTGGGAGAATGAGAAAGTCTAGCAAAGTAACTGAAAGTAATCAAACAATGAATGCACACAAATATCCACAGAATGTGTAGTCCTGGAAATTAGGTGATAAATGGAAGTAGTAAAGTTGACTGATGAAAAACAGATATAAAATAATTTGGAAAAAAGAGCAAATTAGAGGATTTAAATGTAAATTTTATATTAGATGATATTTTGAATTTTTTTGTGATAATAATCTGGTTGGTACGTGGGAGAATGATCTTATTTATTATATATATATAAATATATATATATATAACTAGAAATACATTTTCAGTGTCATAATGACTGCAACTTTTGTTCCAGTGGTCTGGCCAAATTAAGCCACATTTTACTTGTGGTAAATCTAAGATAAAAAACATTTGAGTGTAAAACTTTAGGGTAGAAAGTAGATTGATGTCAACTACGTTATATACTTCAGATTAGTGAGAAAATGAAAACTGTTAACCATTAGGTTAACAATATCAAGGTAATTTGTGGCCTTTATCAAACCAGTTGCTATGGAATGATTGGACAATATTCTATTTGAAATTGGATTAGGAGAGAATGGGAGAAAAGGAATTTGAGGCAGAAAGCATAGAACCACTTTTGGGAGGCATTAAATGAAAGCAAATTGCTGGGCAGTATGTTGCACAGATGTGTGGTCAAGAAAATATGTGAAACTTTAAGACATGAGAAATAAATTGTTTGTATACTGATGGAAATGATTTATTAAAGAAAGAAAAATTAATCATTTCCTCATTGCTTATTTTGGTTGACTTTGTTGAAGATCAGATGAGTATGGGTGTATGGCATTATTTCTAGGTTCTCTATTCTGTTCCATTGGTCTAAATGTCGGGTTTTGTACTGGTACCATGCTATTTTGATTACTGTAGTCGTATAATATAGCTTAAAGTCCAGTAATGTGATACCTTCAGCTTTGTTTTTTTTTTTTTTTTTTTGCTTAGGATTGTTTTGACTACTCAGGCTCTTTTTTGACTCCCTGTGAATTTTAGAATAGTTTATTCCCAATTCTGTGAAAAATGACATTTGTAGTTTGATAAGAATAGCATTGAAACTTTAGACTGCTTTAGACCATATGAAAATTTTAATGGTATTGATTATCCCAACCCATGAGCATGGAAAGTTTTTTCATTTGTTTATGTCATCTATGATTCCTTTCACCAGTGTTTTGTAGTTCTCCTTCTAGAGATTCTTCACCTCCTCTGTTAGCTGTATTTCTAGGTATTTTATATTTTTGTGTCGATTGTGAATGTGATTGTCTTGTTTATTTGGCTCTCAGGTTGAACATTATTAATGAATAGAAATGCCACTGATTTTTGTACACTGATTTTTTGTCCAAAAACTACACACATAAATCATTTATCAGTTTCAGGACTCTTTTGATGGCATCTTTACGGATTTTTTTAGGTAGAGAATTATATAGTTCATGAAGAAAATTTGACTTCTTCTTTACCTATTTCTATGTCTTTTCTGTGTCTTTCTCTTAGCTGATTGCTGTGGCTAGCACTTCAAGTGCTACGTTGAATAGGAGGAGTGAGAGTGGGCATCCTTGTTTTTTCTCCATTTCTCCAGGGAGATGCTTCAAGTTTTTATTCTTTCAGTATGATATTGGCTGTAGGTTTGTAACATATGCCGCTTATTATTTTGAGGTTTGTTTCTTTGATGTTTCATTTCTTGAGAGTTTTTATGATGAATGAATGTTGAATTGTATCAAAAGTTTTTTCCATGTCTGTTGAGATGATCCTTTTTTTTGTATTTAATTCTGTTTATGTGGTGAATCATATTTATTGATTTACATATGTTGAACCAACCTTACATCCCAGGAATGAAGCCTACTTGATCAAAGTGTATTAACCTTTTGATGTGCTGTTGAAATAGGTTTGCTAGTATTTTGTTAAGGAATTTAGTATCTATGTTCCTCAGGAATATTGGCCTGTAGTTTTCTTTTTGCATTCATTATGTCTTTACCAGGTTTTAGTAACAGAGTGATGCTGTCTTCATAGAATTTGTTAGGGAGAATTCCCTCCTCCTCAGTGTTTTAGAACACTTTCAGTAGAATTAGCAGTTCAGAAGTATGAGCTCTCCTTTGTACTTACAGTGGAATTCAGTTTTGAATTCATCCATTTGTTACTTTCTTTGGTTGGTAGGTGTCTTATTACTGATTCAATTTCAAAACTCGATATTGTTTTGTTGAGTGTTTCAGTTTATTCCTGATTCAATCTTGGGAGATTGTATGTTTTCCATAATTTCTCAATTTCCTCTAAATTTTCCAAAAGATGTGCATAGAGGTGCTCATAACAGTCTGTGAGGATATTTTGTAATTCTGTGGGACTGGTTATAATGTTACTTTCCTCATTTCTCTTTGTTCTTATTTGGATCGTCTCTCCTTTTGTTGTTGTTGTGTTGTTGTTAATCTAGCTAGCAATCTATTGATCTTGTTTATACTTTCAAAAACAAACATTTGTTTTTTGTTGATTCTTTGTCTAGATTTTGGGGTCTCAGTGGTTCATTCTGTTCAGTGTTGATTTCAGTTATTAGGTTGGTGCAAAAGTAATTGTGGTTTTGCCATTACTTTTTATGGAAGGAACCGCAGTTACTTTTGCGCCAACCTAATAAATTATTTTTCTTCTGCTAGCTTTGGGTTTACTTTGTTCTTGTTTTTTCAGTTCCTCTACATATGATGTTAGAAGGTTCATTTGAAATCTTTCTTTCTGCAGTAGGCATTTAGCCCTCTAAACTTTCCTCTTAACACTGTTTTGCCTGAATCACAGACATTTTATTATGTTGTTCCTCTGTTTTTATTTATTTCAAAGAATTTTTTGATTACTGCATTGATTTCATTGTTTATCCAAAAGTCGCTCAGGAACAAGTTGTTTAATATTCATGTAATTTTGTGGTTTTGAGAGACCTAAAAATGTTCTGCACAGCAAAGAAAAAAATCTGCAACATATAACATGCTACAGAATATTCACGAATTATTCTTTTGACAAAGCTTTAATATCTAGAATCTATAAAGATTAGCAATTGAGCAAGAAATAACAAATAATCCCACTAGAAATTGGGCAAAATACATGAGCAGACACTTCTCAAAAGAAGACATATAAGCGGCCCTCAAACATATGAAAAAAATGTTTAACATCACTAATGATCTGAGAAATGCATCAAAACCACAATGAGATAGCATTTCACACCAGTCATAATGGCTGTTATAAAATGGTCAAAAAACAGTAGACATTGGCAGTGCTGTGGAGAAAAAAGAACACATATACACCATAGGTGGGAAGGTAAAGTAGTCCAGCCACGGCGGAAAGCAGTTTGGTGATTTCTCAAAGAACTTAAAGCAGGCTACCAAGTGATCCAGCACTCCCAATACTAAGTATACATCTAAAAGAAAACAAATCATTCTACCAAAAAGACACATGTACTCTAATTTTCATCAAGCACTATTTACAATAGCAAAGACATGGACTCAACCTAGATGCCCCACAATGGTGGACTGGATAAAAACATGGTATTTATACACCGTGGAATACCATGCATCCATAAAAATGAATGAGATTATGACTTTTGCAGTAACATGGATGCAGCTAGAGACCACTACCCTAAGCAAATTAACACATGAACAAAAAACAAAATACCACATATTCTCATTTAAAAATGAGAGTTAAACCTGGGGTACTCATGGACATAAAGATGGTAACAACAGACACCAGGAACTACTAGAGGAGGCGGGGAGGGAAACAAGTGTTGCAAAAGTAATTATTGGACACTATGCTCAGTACCTGGGTAATGGAGTCATTTATACCTCAAACTTCAGCATCATGCAATATACACATACAACAAACATGCACAGGTACTGCCTGAACCTAAAATAGAAGTTGAAAAAATATGTATTTTAGTTTTGATAAATAGTGTCAAGGAGTATACTTTTAATCACCGTCTGTGCACATAAATTGTTTGTACCCAAATACTCAGTGCAACGTTACTTTGTTAAACAAAATAATAATATTATGAATAATTAACCAATACATTTGGTAACATACACATAATACAAACAAAAAAGATCCTATAGAAGATAATAGGGAGACCTGCTGAACTGATTGCCTTGAGTTAGTTAGAGAGTTGAATGTGGTTAAAAGCAGTGGCTTGGTATTCAATAAGATAATCAATATTTCACTTATGTTAAGTGGGAAAGGCAGAGTATATTGGGGCAGACTCCTGCATGTAGGTAGTAGTCCTCTTTCTTTGAAGTTATTTTTTCCTTGCTTTACTTTCCTCAGTGAAGAAAAAACAAGGTACTCACTTGGTAGTCAGAATGTTACTCTGTGTGTGTGTGTGTGTGTGTGTGTGTGTGTGTGTGTGTTGTGTGCTGAGGGCAGGTGTCCAAAGGATTGAAAACAGTGATGAAAGACCAAATAGTCCTCTATGAGAGAAGAAAGACATGTGATTTAATTTTCTTGCAGCTTTAAGACTGCATTTTGAACAATTTGAAATTGTTGGTCTTATAACTGTTTTTCCAATACAGACATTTCAACTGTACATGAAAAACACAAAGTAGTAAAATAATTGGATTTAAACAGCACTGTGCTTTAGCAGGCAAGCAGAAGAAAGAAGGAGATAGGCACCCGAGTTCAGAGAAGTTTAAACATAAGTGAGAGGTTAGAAAATGGAAAAAAAAAAAAGATAAAAATACAAGATTAAGAACATGGAGGAAAAAATATATTGTTGTATCTAAATTCTGCTCATAAAGTACACCAAAACTTAATGGTTTGAAACAGTGGCTTGAATAACTTACGTTATTCTCATAGTTTTACAGCTCAACAATTTGGGCAGGGCTCAAGGAGATAATTCTTCTGCTTCACATGGTGTCATCTGGGACAGTCATTGAGTAATATTCAGCTGGCTACTGACCTCAAGTTTACAACATGGTTTCTATTATCTGAAAGGTGCCTTGGTGAAGATGACTGGCAGCCTGGTCTAAGCTGGGCTCTTATCTCTACCCAGGTAATCTCAAGGCCTTTCTACCTGGTCTTTCAGCTGAGTATTCAATTTCTTAAACAGTAGCTAAGGGCTCAAAGACTGAAAGTTCTGTGAAAGTCTATGCTATTAAGCTGCAAAGCTATTTACACCTTGATCTTGGTAGCTATTACATGTTACTTTTGACATACTCCAGTGGTCAAGCAATCAGTAAGACCAGCCCAAAATCAGTGGAAGAGAAAGTAGAAAAATTTATTTTTTTTTCCAGTTTCTCCACTTTTCAATAGGAAAGAGAGACTCTAAAAATAACTTACTAGAACCCTATGGCTAAAATATGTTTATATTTTTCTCACATGAAAATACATTTACTTCTCTCATTGTCTCCAAATGTCTCATCCAATTCTGCTTTCAGATAAAAGTATAGGATATGTTCACCCATATCAAATCCAGCTGAGGTTGAGTTTCTTCAGCCATGGTTTCTATGTCAGAAGTTTCTTGAGTAATGTCAAGTGTTGCTTCCTGGTCTTGGCTCCATGTTCTGATTCTACTTTCCATTTTCCTAGTTAATGGGTGGTCTTTGCAACTGAATAGATATTTCATCCCAGCCAACATCCTACTTGTAGAAGTTTAGAAGTACAAACTCCTCTTTTTAACTTTGTAAATTTTTTTTTATTTTATTTTATTTTTGAGACGGAGTCTCACTCTGTTGCCCAGGCCAGGCAGGAGTGCAGTGGCAGGGTCTCAGCCCACTGCAACTACTGCCTCGCAGGTTCAAGTAATTCTCCTGCCACAGCCTCCTGAGTAGCTGGGATTACAGGCATGCACTACCACATCCAGCTAATTTTTGTATTTTTAGTGGAGACAGGGTTTCACCATGTTGGCCAGGCTAGTCTCGAACGCCTGACCTCAAGTGACCCGCCCGCTTCAGCCTCCCAAAGTGCTGGGAGTATAAGCGTTAGCCACCGCGCCTGGCCCACCATTTTTTTCTTTTCCAATCCAAGCTTATAAAATACCTTCTTATGTTTCAAGTTTACATCCACTGATTTAGAAAAAGACCTGCTCTCAGTCTCCTTTCTTTGCAAAACAGAATTTCCTCTACCTCCACTTCAGAGTCATAGTGCTATGGTCAATTGATTAAGAGTCTTAGATGTGCTTTGTCTATTTGAAAGGATGTATGAGGCTTAGTATACTTAATGTTGTTCCTACCTTATATTATTCTGAGATTTAAACAAAAAAGATCTTACAGTCCAATTTCCTGATACATTTACTCTTTATCTTCTTTAGTGCATTGATTATTGAACATTTGCACTAAATCCACTTCTTAAGTGTTAATGTGTTTTTTGGGAGAAACTAGGGATGATAAATCATTTATCGTTGAACAGAGAACATCCTAGCTCCTTCATATTTCCTCTAAATTCTACTTGAACATTGATTTTGTTGTTGTTGTTTTTTATTTGTTTGTTTCAGCTTATCTTTCTCCCTCTATACCTTAATGCAAGCAAGTAAAAGAAATCCATGGTCATATGTAGCATCCAACCTGGGAGTCCCTATAGTTACATCCACCTGTTAATGAGCCATATTTTCTATTTTCCATGTGACCATACACAACACTTTTATTAAAGCTTCTGCCACTTGGCTAGTCTAGGCCAACATAATTTCTTCTTTGTACTGCTGCAATTTTCTTTTAATTATTTTCTTATAACTAGGTCTTAATTCCATCCAATCTATTTTCCAAACTACATATACAAAGAATCATTTAAAATGCAAAAATCAGATCAAGTTTTAATTTGCATAAAGAAATTCTTCGGGAACTCCCGTCTTGCTTTTTTAAATGAAGTCTCAACTTTTTAACAGGGCTTACCTGGCCCTGAATAATTTGACATTTGCTTCTCTCTCCAACCTTATTTCCTGCCTTCTAGAAAGCATCCTGCAAGTAATCTATTATATAGCAAAATTAAATGATTTTCATTTCCTGAATGACTCCATTATTTCCTTTTATGCTATGTTTTGTACAAAATGTTCTTTTTTACCACTACTTCCACTTCCATTCATGATTCATTCACCTTGCCAAATTTTTCTCTTTGTGGAGGGATAATTTCCTTTCACTAGCTTTATATGACGCCGTTAGGTGAAGATTACGTTCACTTTATTCAAACACTTCATCACGGAGTATTTTAAATGAGTTTTCTACTATACTGTATGTTCTATAAAGGAAGGCATGTTTTCTGTTATTTTTACTGTGTTTTCTCCAACTATTAATGCTGAATCATTTACTTAGTAGCCTCTCATATTTGATAAAGAAGTAAGTTAATGCATACATGAATTGTGGATATTTGTCCAGGTTATCCTGGCTTCCATCCTAACTCTTTCCATTATTAGCTGTACGAATAGAGTATATAATGTTCCAATTTCCCATTGTTAACACAGAAATGATACCATCTCACAGGACTGCGTTTCTTAGGGCATAACATACTTCTCCCTCCAAAGGTTATCTTTAAGGGAGAGAATGTCTCTTCTTCTCCCCAGAAGAGAAATAATACAGTATTATAGGCTTTCCTTGTCCCTTCTTTTGCTTCTCATATTTTCCTCTTATTCTTTTGGACCTCATTCATAGCAAGCATTCTTTTTGGTCATGTAAAAAAATAAACGTTTCTATGTAGTTTCTATGTAGTTGCCCAGCATTGTTCTTTCTAGAAGCACAGAGTCATTATGTCTCACAACAAATCTAAATTTTTGATCTCTTATTAGTACTCAAATTGTTTGATTTTTCTTCCAGCTTTTATATATATATATATTTTTTTTCTAATGCAAAATGACAAGGACGAGTATTTTCTTTAATGTTCTACAACTTCCATGAAAATATATGTTGCAGGAAAATATTAATGGTAAGAAATCTGGTGTAGCTATGTTACTATCAGATGAAGTAGATGGCTGGAGAATAAATACTACAAGGAAATAGAAATACACTTTATAAAACCATCAATTTCCCTGGATATTTTTGGTTAAAAGGGTTGTATAATCATCTCAAGTATTTAAATTAAAGCAATATGTAGAAAACGTGTTTCTTATACTCAACTGAAAGGATTTGGACTTTAATTAAAATCATTATGAGGAAATAAGAGATTAGCAAAATGGCAAAAAAAAAACCTATTCAATTTTCTTTTTCAAAATGTGAATATCCGTTAAAGAATGACAGATAACAACAAATGGAAAAGAAATTTAAAGTCACTTTGGATTTCATGTCTCCTGAGACTGTACCCCTCTTCTTCAGAGACTTTAAATTCCTCTCTCTGATCTGTCATAAGACATAGGCATTTTCTTTCTCTCAAAATAATGTCGTTGTTTTTCATATTGATTGTTGCAACTTATATTCCCACCATTAATGCATGAATTTTAATTTGTGCTTCCCACACTGATGAGACTTTGAAGATTTTACCTGAACATGTTGCATTGTTTAATACTTTCACTGACTTTGAACAGATTTTCATAGCTTGATTTCTATACCAAATTTTTCTTTTGTGACGATAAGTTTGTTTTTTTCCTTAGCCCTTAGTTTTTGTGGTTGTCATTGTTTTTCTGCTGTCTTGCTTTATTTTCATTATTTCTTTGCACACAGTTTAAATGTCTAGGACACTATTTCTTGGCTGACATATGTATTACAGTATTATTTTTTCTGCTGGCTTTTCATTTGTGTTTGAACTTTAATATATTTCCTGTCATAGTTTGTCTTTTTTGACTAGACTTTCATTGTATGCCTCCATTAGATTTTATTTTTGACATTTTTAGGTAATCTATGTATGCAGCTTTAAACACTTATTTATAAGTTATAATTTTAAAATGTATTCCTCCCAAGTAACTTATTTTTCCTTGCCAATATGAATTAAATTATTTTCAAATTATGTATTATATTTTCTAAATGATTACTATTGGTGTGACAGATCTTTTTGATTGGTTTGTATTGGTCCCATAGCCAGAAACAATGTAATAATTCCCATTCCCATCCTTTCTTCTTTCTTTTTTGGTAGATTCTCCACATTAACGTAAATATTACTAAATTTATTTTGATAAAGTATTAATTACTAATAGCATTCTTAATTATGTCAAACTGATACATATTTATTTTTATATACTTTTTTAAAGTTTAAAATGTCATCATGCTTTTGATAAAATAAAAAATAGGTTAGGCCATCTTCTTTTTATTCTATTCACAAAAGCAATTTTTATAAGCTATAAATATTTTGGTAAAATTTGTTATACATATGTGTGTGTGTATATATATGTGTTTGTGTGTGTATATATATATATACACATACATACATATACTAAGAAGGTATCTGAGACAGGTGTCAGTCAATTTAGAAAGTTTATTTTGCCAAGGTTAAGAATGTGCCTGTGACACAGCCTTAGTAGGTCCTGACGTCATGTGCCGAAGGTAGTCAGGGTACAGCTTGGATTTATCCATTTTAGGGACACATGAGAAATCAATCATATGTGTAAGGGAGGACTACTGAGGCAGTGGTGGGGGTAATCGAGGAGTTAGAGGTGGGGGCTTCCAGGTCATAAGTCGATAGGAGACAAAAGTTTGCATTATTTTGAGTCCTTGATCAGCCTTCTACTGAATACACAATTGAGTCTGGCTCATTGAATCTGCATTTTTACATAAACAGTAGAGCAGAGGAAGCAATCAGATATGCACTTGTCTCCAGTGAGCCTCTGAGGGACAACTTTGAGTTCTGTCTGTCCTCTTTGCACAAGGAATTTTCTTGTGGACAAACTGTGAGGGAGGTATGTAGTTTTTATCTTTGTAGCGATCTTATTTAGGACTAGAATGGGAAGCAGATTTGTCTGACATAGTTCCTAGCTTGACTCTTCTCTTAGTTTAGTGATTTTGGGGTCCTGAGAGACTTATTTTTCTTTTCATATATAGATACATACAAAAATTCGTATACACACAGATATACATATATATATAATTTTCTTTTAAAAGACATTGACTTCATGACAGCAGAGGGAGGAGGTATTAACTATAGTTTAATTTTAAGGATTCTTAATCTTTATTTTTTTTCTTCTTGAGTCATTTAAAAATTGTCTAATCCTTTATATTTTTATAGGCTTTCAAACTTATTTATTAAACATGCCACTGCAAGTAGAAATAGTGACCGTATCTGTGTTTATCTCACATTTTATTTTACTTTGAAACAGGGTCTCGCTCTGTTGCTCAGGCTTGAGTGCAGTGGTAATAATCTCAGCTCACTGAAACCTCTGCCTCCTAGGTTCAAAGGGTTCTCCTGCCTCAGCTTCCTGTGTAGCTGGGACTACAGGTGTGTGCTACCATGCCGGGGTCATTTTTGTACTTTTAGTGGAGACAGAGTTTCACCATGTTGGCCAGGCTGATCTGAAACTCCTGACCTCAAGTGATCCGCCCACCTCAGCCTCTCAAAGTGCTGGGATTACAGGCGTGAGCCACCATGTCCAGCTCACATTTTAATATTTAATGTCCTTAGTCTGTTTCTTTTTCCTTTCTTCCTTCCTTCTTCTCTTTATTTTCTTCTTGCTTATCTCTCTAGAGGTGTATAAAAATAAAAGTCACAAGTCTCCGCTCTCAGTTTCTAGAAACTGCCTGTGCAGAGAATGCGATCAGTGACTAGGTCAGGGGTATTCTGTAATTGACCACTGTTAAGGAAACTAGATGAAAATTACCTCTTTGCTGTTCTGGAAAGATCAAGAAAAAGTGCAGAAGGGTAGGTATTGAACCAGAGAAATAAGCGTTGCTAAATGACATATCTATCTGTGTGTGGCTGACTTATCCATGAGTTATTTCCGAGCTCATACATTCTGTTCTTGCAAGCTGTCAGCCTAGGGTAGGTATTGAACCAGAGAAATAAGCGTTTTTAAATGACATATGTATCTGTGTGTGGCTAACTTATCCATGAGTTAGTTCTGAGCTCATACATTCTGTTCTTACAAGCTGTCAGCCTATACGAAAAGATCTGAATTTGTCTTATAAACATCCGATGGGTGATAAAGGCCCACCATTGAGGATAGACTGTGTAAACTCAAAGATTGACATAAATTTTAAATGGCATTGTCACAAATAAGAACTTATCAAAAAGAAGATCTTAAAAAAAAACAACTTTAGAAAGGTCATTTATAACACTCTTCTCCAAGTTTGTACTCTGTACTTTTGTTTGTGAAAGCATTTTCACCAGCAGATGAGCCAAAAATAGGTATCTGATACCAAGTAAAAGACTGCTTGCTCAGTGCTATTGCTTCCAAAGAAGACTTTTTGGATGAGCATCAAGACCTTTTAGGGATTGCAAATATTTATTGGAGAAAGTATAACTTGGTGTGTTAGCTGTAGCAGAACTAAAACTCAAATAATCAATACCAACTTATGTGTTTTTTAATGCTCTGAACTCTGAAAAAATAGAGAAATTCTATATACACAATGTGGAGGATTTTAGTCTATCTAAAATAGAATCATAATAAATTCATAAACTGGCAATTTTCATGTTTGGAGCCCATTTTGAGGAATTTATCACTGTAGACCCTTGAAGATTTTGCTTCTCCTCACTTACCTTTTAAATTTTTATGTGATATTTTGTCTCAGTACATTATAAACAAACAGTGTCTGTAAGGAAGGCCTAAGACTAATGCTCATGCCTTCAGAAGCTAATATTTATGGAAATGAAGAAGAAATAGGTGATGCAAAAGAAAGAACACCAAATTTTGCAGAGAATTTTGGGACATGATAACCCTTTATCTAGAATATCACAATGTGGGGAGAAAAAAAAAAAAACAAAATTCTTTTGGGCGTATATGTGGAGGGTATTATACATAGACATATACAAGATCCCGAAGATGAATAAACATTTTACTTCCTGAGTGGGTGGGTATGGTCATGGGTTTGCAGATATTTTCACTAGAGAGCATGACACTATTTTGAAAGACTGATATGGTACAGGAAACAGAGACTATAACACAATTGTGTGAGCCTTTGGGATGTTAAATATCTTATACTTTCCTTCTCTTGGCTCATAAGCAGTAGAGTTCATGGAATCAGCTGGTGGGTCTGAACTAAGTACTAATGACTCCATCAGCTTTTATTATTCTAACTTGTATCTCTAAGATGAGGCGGCCTATGAAAACACTGCTTTTTTTTTAAGTTTAAAAAATTCTTTTTTTTAATTATTATTATACTTTAAGTTTTAGGGTACATGTGCACAATGTGTAGGTTTGTTACATATGTATACATGTGCCATGTTGTACTTTAGAGTTGATCTCCCTGTTCATTCAGACCTTTCTTCTTGAAAAATAGTATGAAAATAATGAAATTTACTTGAATATAAATGCTTTCAATAAATATTATATCATATGTTATCTGAAATCCAGCCTATGTTAGCTCAAAATTTTATAACTTTATTTCCACTTTTGCCAAATCCAGCTCTCTAAAATCAATTTTACACAATACTTGCAAAGAAAATAAAGCTCATTTATTCTTGCAAACTCCTCAGATTGCCTCACAGTTCTCTGCTTTATTTTTATTTTTATTTTTATTTTTAGAATAAACAGTTCCAAGTCTCTATCTTCTGAAATGCTTAACTCTGTTTCTTCAAAAGATCATATCGAGAGAGTAATGCCTCAAGAAAAGGCTGGAAATTTCCTGAAAAGTGTCCTAAGCCTACCTCGGTTGCTTTTTTGTTTTGTTTTTTTCCTTTGTTTAAGGGGTCGAGCTGAGAATGGAACACTATTTTTTTGTTGTTGTTGTTCATGGGTAAGTTGGGATTGGAAGTTATCAAAACAAAATCAGTGATTCTGGAAGCAAGATATAAACAGCATGAACTAGCTTTTCTCCTTTTCTAAATGTTAGAGAAAAAGGCTGAGTGAGCATCAGTTGCAAACTTCTGTAAAGAGGAAAGAAAGTATGATAGCATTCGAGAAGTTCATGTGTCACTTGCTAGTCTCGGCTCTCTTAGTAAAAATACAAGTAAAAGGAAAAACATCTTTGTACGTGGATTACGATGTCAAACAATCAGACTTAGTAGTCTATTTGAGAAAAGAATTAAAGATTTTAATCTAATTTCTGCCTATATTTTTCAATGCATTATATATAAGCTAGTTATAATGTGATCTTATTGTACTCAGTTAACAAAAACCAAAAAGACCAAGGAGATGAATTCTTAGAGATGTAGATTAAATCAATAACTAAATTATAAAAGTAAATATTTGGGAGGCCATCATTTGCTCAGTGTGCCTTTGCCTTCAACGAACAATATCTGAGTGAGCATCCAGAGCTTTTGGAGACTGTCCGTATTGTATCGGCAAGAGAATGTAACTAAGTATTTTTCCTGGACCCTCTTAAACTCTAATTGTTTTGAGTATGGAAATAGAGAACCTCCTCCCTGAAATATTATAAACTCTATCCTTTTAGGAAAGGTTAAAAAGCAAGGACAAATATGCAGTAGGTCCTTGCTGTCACACAGCAAAGCCACTAACCTTACAGCACATTTAAATTTTTTTTTAATCTAGAGATTATCTTTTCAAAAATAGCCAGAAATTTAATAGCAACAATCTAAATGTTTTATTTCTAATATTAAGACTGTTTATAGGCACAACATATGGTATGGAAATATTGGCTAATTTTTTATGGACAATGTTTTGAATGAACAGCCTGTCTCTCTACTAGCTACTACTTCCATTTGTATGAAAATGTGTTGAAACTATTATCTCTTACAGAATATCACCAGCTTTATTTAATGAGAGGAGTTGCTACTCAGCTGCAACATAAAATGTTTTGCTTCATGAAGCAAGTTCAGATTTAGATTCAAACTCATTAAATATTTCAAGAGTGTATAATGATAACAAACTAGAGGAGAAATTGCCAGGTTTTACTGTTCGGAAAATTAGGGAGCAGGAATGATTGATGTAAGTCCCTATGGCCTTTAAAGATAAAAGTAAGTTTGCATAAAACTAAGGTTATGCTAGCGGATAGAGAAATACTGAATGCTATTACAAAGACAGGTGAATAGACAAAGATATACAGCTCAATATCCTAATGCCATAACAGAAATTCTGGAAGCAGTTAGCTCTTGTGGCTAAGATAACTCATTGTTCAAGAGCAATGTTAGATATGTTTGGGCCTTTCAAATTGATAGAATAAATTAAATGAAAGTAGATTCCTGAGTGTTGTACTTCAGGTTATGCCTTGTACATCCAAGAAATGTATACAGTACAAAAAAAAAGGTGATGATTTATTATTTCAGTATATATTCATGGTACGCAGAATCAGTCCTAGGTTCTATGGTAGACACAAAGAATACACAAAGTTTAGAAAAATAGGCTTGAGGAATCACAAATGCAGGGCACAACATTCCATTCTGACAATCCAACTGGGAATGTTCCAGAATTTAAATTTTTAAACAGGAAGTTGTTAATTAAAGCTACAGAAAAACTAACATTCTTCTAGTCTCTCATATACTTCTCTTTCATGAATTAGCCAGAGGCATAGCAGAATTGAAGAGTGGGGATTGCTATCCTTTCACATAAGCAGTTCAAATGCAATGTTTAATTGCCAGGTCTTCAGAGAAAAGGATGTGGTGACATCAGTCAAATCTTCCTTGACCCTCTCTGTCTCTCTTTGTCCTACAAGATAGAAGTGACTATTTAGAAGAATCATAAGGATACCTCTTGGATGGTGGCTCAGCTGCTGCTGCACGTAATACTTCAGCTGTTTATTTGAAAGTTAAGTTTAACGACTCAGTTCCTGTAATATTGACCTCTAGTGGTCATGGCCTGTGGGCAGTTATTCCAGTGGTACTTTTCCATAATGTTTGCTATAAATAGGAACATGTTCACTATAATTTCACTTTCTTCAAGACCCCCTTGTACTCCTAAAAATTACTGAAGAACACAAAGAGCTTTTTTAAATATAGGTTTTATCTACTGACATTGATCGTAGTCAAAGTGGTGTCCTATCACTGTTGTACATTAGGACACATGTCACCCTCATTTGGAAGCGATAAAAAGCAAGCTTTTTTTTTTTTTTATCTTATCAGATAGCAGCAGCAGCTACTTAAAAAATCTTTTTTCCAAGCATTAGTAAATTATGGGATAACAAGGGTTGATGTGAGAACAAAGAAGAAATTGGCGAAAAATCAGAAGTTCATCCAGTAGTAAGTGAATATTTAAAAACAAAACAAATGGACTATTCTTATGATAAATTATAATTGTTTGAGAAGAATTTGAGGATGTTAGGAATATTAGTAGAGTAGGTAATATTGGAGCTAGAAAAAGTGCTATTTAAAAAAGACTTTTTATAATAATTTTTCATACATTTTATACTTTCAGGAGTAGCCTTGTTGACATGAATTTATAGATTCATTTAAGACTCTCAAAATATTTTAAAGTCATATCCAAAGATAAACATTACTAATACTGCATCTGCTGCTATTACCACTACCAGTAATACTCCTATTAACAACTAGCATTAATTGTCCTCCCACTACAGTTTTGAGCCTTTGCTTTCCTACTCAAATGCTTCTTCACTCCTTTAACTAAAGAAGAAACTGAGCAATGTGACCAAGAACACAAAATAACAAGTGCAAAGATGAAGTGAGTGCCACATGTCATGATTGTTGTTTTCATCTCTCAGTGGCCTTTGTTCATAGAATAAGTATTAATGTTCAAATATTTTATGTAGGTCTCAAGTGTCTCATTTCTATGCTTCAAATAGTATACTTGGAAAACAGTGACTGCTCCACCAGAATAAAAGGGTTTCCGATCGGTTTATATAGTACAATTATGGAAATCCTTTATGAAATTTAAAAATATACATGGAATCTTTGTATATCAATATGAAGTTGAGCTTATATAAAAGAAAAACGAAAATAAGTACATTTATGTTTGGCAATTTACTTCAGGGTTCTTAACAAATCCTTAAATTTCTCATCACTCAAAGGCAGTCAGGTGCAATGGTTCATGTCTGTAATTCCAGTCACTTGGGAGATGGAGGCAGGAGGGGATGCTTGAGTACAGGAGCTCCAGGCTGTATTGTGCTATGATTGTGCCTATGAGTAGCCAGTGCTCTCCAGCCTGGGCAACAAGGCAAGACCCCATATCTTAAAAAAAAAAATTGTTTTTTTTTTTATGTTTTATTTTTTATTTTTTATTTTTATTATTATTATTATTTTATTATTATTATACTTTAGGCTCTATGGTACATGTGTGCAACGTGCAGGTAAGTTACATATGTATACATGTGCCATGCTGGTGCGCTGCACCCACCAACTCGTCATCTAGCATTAGGTATATCTCCCAATGCTATCCCTCCCCCCTCCCCCCACCCCACAACAGTCCCCGAAGTGTGATGGTCCCCTTCCTGTGACCATGTGTTCTCATTGTTCAATTCCCACCTATGAGTGAGAATATGCGGTGTTTGGTTTTTTGTTCTTGCGATAGTTTACTGAGAATGATGATTTCCAATTTCATCCATGTCCCTACAAAGGACATGAACTCATCATTTTTTATGGCTGCATAGTATTCCATGGTGTATATGTGCCACATTTTCTTAATCCAGTCTATCATTGTTGGACATTTGGGTTGGTTCCAAGTCTTTGCTATTGTGAATAATGCTGCAATAAACATACGTGTGCATGTGTCTTTATAGCAGCATGATTTATAGTCCTTTGGGTATATACCCAGTAATGGGATGGCTGGGTCAAATGGCATTTCTAGTTCTAGATCCCTGAGGAATTGCCACACTGACTTCCACAAGGGTTGAACTAGTTTACAGTCCCACCAACAGTGTAAAAGTGTTCCTATTTCTCCACATCCTCTCCAGCACCTGTTGTTTCCTGACTTTTTAATGATTGCCATTCTAACTGAAATACAAACTACCATCAGAGAATACTACAAACACCTCTATACAAATAAACTGGAAAATCTAGAAGAAATGGATAAATTCCTCAACACATACACCCTCTCAAGACTAAACCAGGAAGAAGTTGAATCTCTGAATAGACCAATAACAGGAGCTGAAATTGTGGCAATAATCAATAGCTTACCAACCAAAAAAAGTCCAGGACCAGATGGGTTCACAGCCGAATTCTACCAGAGGTACAAGGAGGAGCTGGTACCATTCCTTCTGAAACTATTCCAATCAAGAGAAAAAGAGGGAATCCTCCCTAACTCATTTTATGAGGCCAGCATCATCCTGATACCAAAGCCTGGCAGAGACACAACAAAAAAAGAGAATTTTAGACCAATATCCTTGATGAATATTGATGCAAAAATCCTCAATAAAATACTGGCAAACAGAATCCAGCAGCACATCAAAAAGCTTATCCACCATGATCAAGTGGGCTTCATCCCTGGGATGCAAGGATGGTTCAATTTACGCAAATCAATAAATGTAATCCAGCATATAAACAGAACCAAAGACAAAAACCACATGATTATCTCAATAGATGCAGAAAAGGCCTTTGACAAAATTCAACAACCGTTCATGCTAAAAACTCTCAATAAATTAGGTATTGATGGGACGTATCTCAAAATAATAAGAGCTATTTATGACAAACCCACAGCCAATATCATACTGAATGGGCAAAAACTGGAAGCATTCCCTTTGAAAACTGGCACAAGACAGGGATGCCCTCTCTCACCACTTCTATTCAACATAGTGTTGGAAGTTCTGGCCACGGCAATTAGGCAGGAGAAGGAAATAAAGTGTATTCAAGTAGGAAAAGAGGAAGTCAAATTGTCCCTGTTTGCAGATGACATGATAGTATATCTAGAAAACCCCATTGTCTCAGCCCAAAATCTCCTTAAGCTGATAAGCAACTTCAGCAAAGTCTCAGGATACAAAATCAATGTACAAAAATCACAAGCATTCTTATACATCAACAACAGACAATCAGAGAGCCAAATCATGAATGAACTCCCATTCACAATTGCTTCAAAGAGAATAAAATACCTAGGAATCCAACTTACAAGGGATGTGAAGGACCTCTTCAAGGAGAACTACAAACCACTGCTCAAGGAAATAAAAGAGGATACAAACAAATGGAAGAACACTCCATGCTCATGGGTAGGAAGAATCAATATCATGAAAATGGCCATCCTTCCCAAGGTAATTTACAGATTCAATGCCATCCCCATCAAGTTACCAATGACTTTCTTCACAGAATTGGAAAAAACTACTTTAAAGTTCATATGGAACCAAAAAAGAGCCCGCATCGCCAAGTGAATCCTAAGCCAAAAGAACAAAGCTGGAGGCATCACACTACCTGACTTCAAACTATACTACAAGGCTACAGTAACCAAAACAGCATGGTACTGGTACCAAAACAGAGATATAGATCAATGGAACAGAACAGAGCCGTCAGAAATAATGCCACATATCTACAACTATCTGATCTTTGACAAACCTGACAAAAACAAGAAATGGGGAAAGGATTCCCTATTTAATAAATGGTGCTGGGAAAACTGGCTAGCCATATGTAGAAAGCTGAAACTGGATCCCTTCCTTACACCTTATACAAAAATCAATTCAAGATGGATTAAAGACTTAAATGTTAGACCTAAAACCATAAAAACCCTAGAAGAAAACCTAGGCATTACCATTCAGGACATAGGCATGGGCAAGGACTTCATGTCTAAAACACCAAAAGCAATGGCAACAAAAGCCAAAATTGACAAATGGGATCTAATTAAACTCAAGAGCTTCTGCACAGCAAAGGAAACTACCATCAGAGTGAACAGGCAACCTACAAAATGGGAGAAAATTTTTGCAACCTACTCATCTGACAAAGGGCTAATATCCAGAATCTACAATGAACTCCAACAAATTTACAAGAAAAAAACAAACAACCCCATCAAAAAGTGGGCGAAGGACATGAACAGACACTTCTCAAAAGAAGACATTTATGCAGCCAAAAAACACATGAAAAAATGCTCACCATCACTGGCCATCAGAGAAATGCAAATCAAAACCACAATGAGATACCATCTCACACCAGTTAGAAAAAAAATTGTTTTTAAAGGCATTATCAAATTGTTGTTGTTGTTGTTGTTTTGGTTTTTTTTTGTGTGTGTGTGTGTGTGTGTGTGTGTGTGTGTGTGTGTGTGAGATGGAGTTTCCCTCTTGTTGCCCAGGCTGGAGTGCAATGGTGCAATCTCAGCTCACTGCAACCTCTGCCTCCTGGGTTCAAGAAATTCTCCTTCCTCAGCCTCCCGAGTAGCTGGGATTACAAGCATGAGACACCACGCCTGGCTAATTTTGTATTTTTAATAGTTACGGGGTTTATCCATGTTGATCAGGCTGGTCTCGAACTCCCAACCTCAGGAGATCCACCATCCTCGGCCTCCCAAAGTGCTGGGATTACAGGCATGAGCCGCCCTCCCAGCCCGAAATTTAACAATGGCATTATTATAAGAATTAAATGAGTCAGTAAAGGGCTTAATAGAGAGAAGATAATATTTAATAAGTGGTATTCCTATTTAGAGTAGTGGATAAAGCAGCGGTAATAATGGAAGTATACTAGCGGTAGAAGAGTAGTGGTATAGCATAGTTAGAGAAAAAATTGTTATTACTTTACTTTTTTTTGAAAAAACGTCAAATCCACGAATGAATTATACCCATATTTTTTGACTTACTATTTTGTATATTTTCTCTTTTCCTCACACCTGTATGTGCTCAATTATCAATGTGAATTCTTTACATTTTAAAATTTCTGAAACTGAATATGCATCTGAAAGCAACATCTCCCCAATATAGCTAGAATTTGTGTTTGTTTGTTTCTTCTTACAGTATATTGACTTAAAAAGAAAGCCTTTAGATGTTATACATATCACTTTACAGTCTTTTGTTTCCAATCTTCTCTTTATTTTTTCATTCCATTTACATTTTCCTAAAATATATATTTAAGAGTAATGTTTTGAAAGGTTTTACCATATATCATTTAAAAATACTTTCTAACATACTCAGGTTATTTTTAATTTTCACTAATATGAAGATAGACACTTTGTCATTTTGCATAAATCTTAGTGAATAGCTCTTCTTTTAATTCATCTTGAGATGATTTTTATTAGTGGAATTTTATTGTCAAATGATATAAATGTCTTTCTTATTGGGAAGAATAATTTTCTTTAGTTTACTTTTAACTTTGAATATATATATATAAACTTTTTTTAGAATATAAACAAAATACAGATAAGCAAAAGATGATTATCTTACTAATTATAAGTAGTTAAGAACATCTGCATATTTTTTTCTAACAATAATATTTTCAGTCACATAGAACACAATATTCTAATTTTTAACTTAATAGTACATTATAAATAGGAATTGTACCTTGAAGATATCTACACTGTATTCTTTTGTTGTTGTTGTTGTTGTTTTGAAATTCTTTAATTTTCTTTTTAAGCATTTTTTTTTCCTGTACAAACATATGGGGTACATGTGAACTTTTGTTCCATGTATACAATGTGTAGTGATCTAGTCAGGGTATTCGGGATTTCTGTCATCTGAGTATAATACATTTTTGTTAACTGTAGATACTCTAATGTGCTGTGAAACATGTAAGAACTATATTCTACTTGAACCTTAATATATTTAAACTCTAGTTTTCTTATTGGATATTTCAGTGTTTCCAATTTCTCCTTTCTAATAGTCTGTGTTATATATAAATTTAGGTAAGTCATACAGTAATATCAAAATAAATTCTTCAGAGTAGAATTTCTTGGAAAATGTACATGAATATTGTAAGGCTCTCTATATATACACACATATACATACACATGCACACACGTATGTACATGTACATATATGCACATGTATATGTGTGTGCGTGTGTGTGTCACAATCTGCAGAAAGATATTGACAATTCTGCTTTAACCAGCATCTTCTAACTTTGAAGATGATTTTTCCCAGATACATTTTTTTCTTTATATATTATCAATTTCCAAAAATAAAATTCTGAGCTATATGAATCAGAGCCAGAAATTGTGGGAAAATGCCTAAAGTTTATTTTTTACTGTTTTGTTTTTTTGTTTTGTGGTTTTTGTCTCTTTAAACTGATCAGAAAGACTTAAACCTGCTTCTGAGAAAGCAGGATGTGACCAGGAGGTAAGTAATAGTGAATGCGGCAGAAACTGTTCCCCAGTCCCAGCCCAGTACAGTCAGTTGAATTAAAGTGCAAATTCAGGTCCTGAAGGTTGAGCGGTGCATAGTGAGAAAAGAAAAGCGTGCATATGATTTAGAGGATGTGTGACTGTGTTTCTAAAATTGAGCCAGAATATCTTGTAATTATGTCTTTGCAGGAAATAAAGAAATAATCTTTATTTTAAATTATGTCTTAGTAGGCTGTCAGAATTCAGCTTGCTTTTGCATTTGATTATGAAGTTTCAGCCTTTCCCTGTATTTGATTCTTCACAGGAACACCAGCAAAATCCTACTGTGTAGCCAAATACCGCCATTTAATCATTATATCTTCAAAACTGGTTTTACATTAGTGTGAGGAATCTAAAACAAGATTTTATTTTTTATTAGCATGGAGATAATTATGTAAAGCTAATTTCATTCCAGGACAAGAAACACAATACTATTTCCAGTGCTGGAGGTACTAATAGATGAAGCCATCCGGTATGACTTGTGAAGATGGAGAGGATTGTCATAGAACATTCACCATTTATAATATTATCTCATATCATCTTAGTATTTGTGTTCCCTAAAAATTAATATGTTGAAATACTAACTTCCAGTATGATAATATTAGGAGGTAGGGATTTGGGGAGGTGATTAAGTCATGAAAGCAGCGCCCTCATCTATTGGATTAATGTTCTTATAGAAGAGGCCCTAGAGAGATTCTGTCCCTTCCAGCATGTGAGGACACAGCAAGAAGGCATTGTCCATGAGTAGGCGAGCTATCACCAGACAACAGATCTGCCAGTGCCTTGATCTTGGACTTCCAGCACCCAAA
This sequence comes from Pongo abelii, assembly GCF_028885655.2. Classification (NCBI taxonomy): domain Eukaryota; kingdom Metazoa; phylum Chordata; class Mammalia; order Primates; family Hominidae; genus Pongo; species Pongo abelii. The sequence goes on along the minus strand of NC_071999.2, from coordinate 93,176,717 downwards.
ACTGTGAGAAATAAATTTATGTTGTATATAAGCCACCCAGTTTAAGCTATTTTTTTGTTACAGCAGTCTGAATGAACTAAGACATTATTTCTAATAAAATTTTGTAAAATACTAAAGCAGCCATCCTAAAGTCACTCTTATAATTTTTATGGGTATATGGATGTGTTCTCATAAATTTTAATGCTTAATAGCTTTTTTGGATGATATATGGTTTGCTACCCAAGTTTATAAGAAGATTGCTTGTTATTACTTCCCTGGGATATGGCTCCCCTGAATATCATGCAAGAAAGAGGATCTTATTTTTATTTTTTTTGTAACTTGTTTTTTTATAATCCAACACAGAATTAAATCGAAATGGTTTCTAAAATAGTAATGTCAAACTCTATAGGTGGAATTGTTCCTAATTAAAATAATTGATTAATATGAATATTTAGTTCATTTATAATATTTCTGAACCTTTCACATGCATTTGATAAGTTCATTTTACTCATAAACAACAAATATTAAAACTTAAAAAAGGTACAGCCATAGTACCACCCACATGATTTGGATAAAATTTCACTTCAGAAAATAGTGCTTCCATGCATAGCTTTTTCCAACAAAATATTTCTTCTTAAAATACTATGGAGAATTCCTTGAAATGAGGACATTCATGAATGGCAGATTATATTTTCTTCATATTATCCTTCATACTGATTTTTTAAAAGACACCAGGAAATACTGGCTTGCTCCAGGACTGAATGAAATTAATATAATACACAATGAGTATATGTCTTATTCACTCACTCTATATGTTTCTGTTGAATCCCTTCTGTGTAGAGATCAACGTGTAGAATGCAAGTGAATAAAACATTCTTCCCGTTCTTAAGTATTTTACAGTCCAGCTGGGAAGACACAAATTTAATCCAACAGATAATATAATATATACTCCAGGCAGATAGTAAAAGCACAGAAATATTTTTTAAAATTCCAAGAGTAAATCACTACTTGGAAATTAGAAATGGCATATTAGGGACAGAATTTGATAGTTAGAAAATTGGTGAAGAGAGAATACAAGTCCTTTAGGCATGAAATGTAGTAAGTAGCTCTGACCTATATTTACTCACATGGACTCAATCACTAAACAATAATTTATTTTACTAAATTATTCATATGGGAGACAAATTAATGATCCTCTGGTAACTTCTTGAACCAGGGACACATCCATACATTAGCATATCATATAGAAAGAAACATTAATCTTTATAGCATTGATAATCTCTATAATTCTCTAAGCTTATTTTGAAAACTAATACTGAATATTTATTAGGCAATGTTAACTTTGTAAGCCCCTTGAGGTAGGAAGGCAATTTTATATAACCCTGTGGAACAGGTGAGGCAAATTTTAAAGATGTGAAAACTGATGTTATGAGAGGCCTAAATGCAAATAACTCCTAAGCACAGGCTTGGGAATTCAATCCAGGTATTTTGACCCCAGTTTAATTTCTTCTTTTACTATACCACACTGCCTCTTTCAAATAGGCTTAGCATTTGGATACTATGTTCTGTTATTAAAGCAGCTCACCACCCATCTTTATATGGGGTAGAAAATAGGTTTAAGCCTCTCCAGGGGCGCTTTTAACCTGGAAAGGAAGGAAATGCATCACAGGTGAAAGACAGCAGAACAATGTGACCTGCTGCTAATTTGCAGTGGTATTCATTTGGGTGGGATTTGACATTTCTGGGTAGATGTATACTTGTGATTGATATTTCATTCTTTAAAGCACAGCCTTTAAAACAGCTGTGAAATGCCAAGTTATTAATTTACACGTTGCAAAATGTAGTGTTAGGAAACCGATTTACATCTTTCCAAATTCAACCCCAGGGATACTAGGCTTTTGAAATCAGCACATCATGAAGAAGATTATCCCAATCAGCATAACTCTAAAAATTGCTGCCCAACGTTCAGCTCTGCATATAGCTAAAGGGATGAAAAAGGTGGTCAGGTGTAGTCACAGTAGATACAGCCAAAACAGAAAGACATATATACTTTGCAAGGTGGGGCAGGGAACATTTTTCTCTTTCATGCATATATTTTTTGTTTTAGACTTAGTTTATTTGGGCGGTGTATGGGACTGACTATTTAATGTATTCTTTCTTGAAATGGTAAAACAATCTCTTGAGAAGAGGGCTTCGTTTTAAATAACATGTAAAGCCTATTTTACAGGTCTTCTCCCTGAAATGTATTCATTATTCTTTTTCTGTTCTTCACAGAGTAGATGCAAAAATATAAGCATGAAAATAAGTAGTACTAACAAATCATGCCTTAGGCATTCTTAAAATGAAACACTACATGAAATACTTTCATAATGAAGCTTTTGAAAGCCAATCCATAAATTGATGTCTAAATTGTATTGGAAACAATACATACTTGAAAATTGCGCTGGAGTTTAAACAATATTTAACTACCTCCCTACATTTTTTTTTTCATTTTTAGAGGTTTATATGAACTGGGACATTTATTTTATGGTAAACAAAATATTTACATGGACTTTTTAATTCATTTATCAGTATAGAAAAAGAATAAGAATACCAAAGCAAATAAAGATACATCTCTTTACCATAATGATATCACTTACTATATTCCTGACTTGCTGACATTTTGAAGGGTAAAGAAACAAAATATTCTTCTAGGGTTTTTATGGTTTTAGGTCTAGGCATTACCATTCAGGACATAGGCATGGGCAAGGACTTCATGTCTAAAACACCAAAAGCAATGGCAACAAAAGCCAAAATTGACAAATGGGATCTAATTAAACTAAAGAGCTTCTGCACAGCAAAGGAAACTACCAGCAGAGTGAACAGGCAACCTACAAAATGGGAGAAAATTTTCGCAACCTACTCATCTGACAAAGGGCTAATATCCAGAATCTACAATGAACTCCAACAAATTTACAAGAAAAAAACAAACGACCCCATCAAAAAGTGGGCGAAGGGCATGAACAGACACTTCTCAAAAGAAGACATTTATGCAGCCAAAAAACACATGAAAAAATGCTCACCATCACTGGCCATCAGAGAAATGCAAATCAAAACCACAATGAGATACCATCTCACACCAGTTAGAATGGCAATCATTAAAAAGTCAGGAAACAACAGGTGCTGCAGAGGATGTGGAGAAATAGGAACACTTTTACACTGTTGGTGGGACTGTAAACTAGTTCAAACCTTGTGGAAGTCAGTGTGGCGATTCCTCAGGGATCTAGAACTAGAAATTCCATTCCACCCAGCCATCCCATTACTGGGTATATACCCAAAGGACTATAAATCATGCTGCTACAAAGACACATGCACATATATGTTTATTGTGGCATTGTTCACAATAGCAAAGACTTGGAACCAACCCAAATGTCCAACAATGATAGACTGGATTAAGAAAATGTGGCACATATACACCATGGAATACTATGCAGCCATAAAAAATGATGAGTTCACGTCCTTTGTAGGGACATGGATGAAATTGGAAATCATCATTCTCAGTAAACTATCGCAAGAACAAAAAACCAAACACCGCATATTCTCACTCATAGGTGGGAATTGAACAATGAGAACACATGGACACAGGAAGGGGAACATCACACTTGGGGGACTGTTGTGGGGTGGGGGGAGGGGGGAGGGATAGCATTGGGAGATATACCTAATGCTAGATGACGAGTTGGTGGGTGCAGCGCACCAGCATGGCACATGTATACATATGTAACTTACCTGCACCTTGCGCACATGTACCATAAAACCTAAAGTATAATAATAATAATAATAATAATAATAAATAAAAATATAAAATTAAAAAAAGAAACAAAATATTTGTTCAGAAATATGTTACAAAACTCAAATATACTAGCTGCTTACTGAGCAATTTGAATCTTCATAGCAAAACAAAATGTTTTAGCAGGGATAAAAATATAGAAAAAATAAAATTTTAATTTGTGTTATTTGAAAATCTTAAAATATCATAAAAATGTATGTATTGCAAATGATGACATGCTATCGGTTGGATGAGTAAAGTAATGATTAGTAAGTATATCACAAGGAAAATATTGATACTTATTTCTCCGGCTGCCTTAATCATGGTGGCATAAGCCAGACCACTAAAGGACATGTGTATGCCATAGCAACTCGGATTATTCCCACATTTGCTTTTTCAAAAATACATTGTGTTTTCACATTTTATTGAAATGCACATTAACATATTCATAATATAATTATGGTTAAGCACATGACAACTGTTTGAAAACAATTAAGTAGAAATTTTAAATTGTCAAGTGAAAATATTCTTCAAAATTAAAACTCGACATTTTCTTACCGCCCCAGACATGTCCCCACTATCAAATCCAAGAAGAAGAAAATCAAATGTATTCCTTGTCATGGCTTTGCTTTTGGTGTTCTAAAGACAATATAGAAAATCACTATCTCATATTTAAAGATTATTAAAATATCTGACGAAAAATAGTAAAGAACTGTCAAGTAGCTAATTAATATGTTTTTATATTTTAGGATACTCATCCATTGGCGAAGTCCTATAAACATTAGGTAAAACCTTCATCCAATGCTAGATTTAAAAAATGAAAACTATTTCTCTTATTATCTGAACCACAATAATATTGGTTGAAGTTACATTTACTGAATATTTACCAAGTACCATCCTCAAGTACCACATTCTTTGCTTGTCTGCAAACTTTTAAGTCATTCTATGTGGTAATTGCTATTTTATTTATATTGCAAAACTGAAAAATGTTTATGCAGGCACAGTAGCTGTATTAACATTGCAGAGATAGAAAGTGTAAGGTCAGCACGGAATCCAATCTGATTGTACTTGAAAGGGGAAGCTCAGGAACACCGTGCTCCATCTTCCTCATCTTTGTAAGAGGATTTGCTTCATCATCCAGGGGTAAAATGTTCATGTTTGCATCACTTACAGATATTACTGTTAGTTTAGTTGTATTAATTTCCCTCACTTTTAAGTTAAAAAAAGAAGCACTAAAATAATGCAATTTAGTTTGCTCTTTCTTGTTTTACTTGTCTATCTAGGTTGAATCCAATAAATCACCAATTACAAAACACTGAAGTTAGCTGGTATTAAGTAGCTTATGGAACAACAGAGTTAACAGGTGGATACATCACACACTTTACATGTTTTTGCCCTAAGGATATATAGATAGGAGAAAAATATGTCAAAAGAGACTCGAAAATGGCTAGTTCCCAAGTGGGTGGTCCTAGCTTACATCAATTAAAATAATACAGTTATTCTAATATTTCCCATTTTATCATAAAACTTTTCAAAAAGTTATCTTCGTCAGAAATTATGTGATACAGAAGTTTCTAGAAAAAATAAAATGATAGGAAAAAGTAATATGGAGACAAGTATAGAAGCAAAATAAAGCAGTCATATTCTCAGTGATGACTTTAGTTTTCTCTAATCTTATTTTTCCATAAATATCACACGCTTCATAATCTTGCATACATAAGCAAATAACACATACATTAACAAAAATTACCCTCCTTGGAATGTTCTAAGAGCTTTACATATCTTAAAAAATTTGATACTCAAAACAATCTAATTGGTTAGATATAATTAATTTCCTCATTTTTTTAAATTATACTTTAAGTTCTAGGGTACATGTGCACAACGTGCAGGTTTGTTACATATGTATACATGTGCCATGTTGGTGTGCTGCACCCGTTAACTTGTCATTTACATTAGGTATATCTCCTAAAGCTATCCCTCTCCCCTCCCCCCACCACACGACAGGCCCCGGTGTGTGATGTCCCCCTTCCTGTGTCCAAGTGTTCTCATTGTTCAATTCCCACCTATGAGTGAGAACATGCGGTTTTTTGGTTTTTTGTTCTTGCAATAGTTTGCTGAGAATGATGGTTTCCAGCTTCATCCATGCCTCTACAAAGAACATGAACTCATCCTTTTTTATGGCTGCATAGTATTCCACGGTGTATATGTGCCACATTTTCTTAATCCAGTCTATCATTGATGGACATTTGGGTTGGTTCCAAGTCTTTGTTATTGTGAATAGTGCCACAATAAACATACGTGTTCATGTATCAACACAGGAAATAAAGAACACACATTGTTTTTCCACACAAATTTTATTTTTTTATTTTTTACTTAAATAAATCTTATTTTAGCATTAACTTCTTGCCAAGTAAGGTAACTCGATAACAAGTATTTGATTCCACCTCCAACCTCTCAAATATCAACACAAACAATCCATATGATATAAAACAAGATATTTCTGACAATTTGTAATGTACACATTCAAGTAATAGCAATTTAAGTTGAATTGTTAAGTGAATTTAGCAAACCTGCAGGGTTCAAGATCAATATAGCACTAACAAAAGACTCTATTTTTCTATGTGCAACCCCCCAAAAAATGCAAAATAAAATAAACGCAGAACAAATAACACACAAATAATTGAATTGTCAAATCAAACTCACACAAATCTGAGATCTTAACAAAAAAACTAGGCTTCACTAGTAATGACAAAGATACGGGCAATCATTTCTGAAAAAAGCCTACATAAGCCTCACATACAGCGGGCTCTCCCGGTTCTTCCACAGCAAACCTATATTACCGGGCTTCCTATAACTGCTAAATCCCTAGGTTTTGTGATTTCACATCCACAACAGAAGAACAATTAGTCTGAGAGATCTCCATTGTCATCAATGTTTCTGTGAAGTTTTCTTTAACTCATAAATTCTGTACTTATCTATAAGCAATGCTTAGGGTCAGCCTTTCTCAGGCATTCCGTAGATAAGTTTCATTGTCCTAAGAAAGAGTGTTAGCTAGTTTACCTGTAAGTTTAGTTATGTAAAATAAACTAGTTTATGCCAAATTGATTCCCTCCTTTTCTTTCTGTTAGGAGTTGCTTAATGGTATTCCGGAGATAAATCAGTTGCAGGTCAGTAGTTCTAACTTCTTCCTTTCTAGTTGTGCCAGATGAAAGAATATCAGTAAACTTTTCAGGGGGTGAGGGTTCAGGCAGTGGTACAAGGAAGTGACACTTAAGCTCTTAAGGTTCTGATGATATATGTACACATATGTGTGTTTATATGTATACGTATATGTATAAGTATTTTTATTTATTTGTTTTTGAGACAGAGTGTCACTCTGTTGCCCAGGCTGGGGGATGGAGTGCAGTCGCATGATCGCGATCTCGCCTTACTGAAGCCTCCGCCTTCCGTGGTCAAGTGATTGATTCCCCTGTTTCAGCCTCCTGAGTAGCTGGGACTACAGGCACTGGAGCCACCATGCCCAGCTAATTTGTGTATTTTTTATACAGACAGGGTTTCGTCATGTTGGCCAAGCTGGTCTCGAACTCCTGACCTCACGTGATTCACCCGCCTCGACCTCCCAAAGTGCTGGATTAAACGCCTGAGCCACCGCACCCCGCCAATATTCTTGATCTGAGTGAAGCTCATGTTGGTGTGTTCACCAAGTAAAAGTTCATAGGACTGTGCTTAAGATTTGTGCACTTTTCACCCTATATGTTATCCTTTAATGAAAGTATTTCCTTCAAAAGTTACTAGAAGGTTACTTGAAAATGACTGAAAAAATGAGAAAGCTAAATGAGCACTGCTAAGAGTGATAATATATATGTATAAGAAACATTTGCCAAACGTTAATGTGAAAAATGTTATGGAAAAGTTTTCAAAAGAAAAGAGTTACATTTTAATTTGTGATTTCACTTTTTCTGTTTGTGATTCCTTATGATTTTCATTGCAGCATTAACTTGATATTCTATTTTTCACAGGTAATAATTTGGTCAACTAATCGTATTCTGACTGTTTCTTGTAAGTCTTAAAAAGATTAGATTTGATCACTTTTCATATTATTTGGGAAGGAAGTAAAAGTGAATGTGAAGTAATTTTGAGGTTTAAATTGATACCTAGGAAGGAGGATTGACCTAGTTTGTGCTGAAATTATAACCCCACCGATTTCATAACTGTAAATGTAAACAATGTATATTTTCAAAAGTATTTTCAAAATAAGAATTACTATGAGGCACATTGTTGTTTTTATTTTTCTTTTCTTTTTGTCAAATAGCACATAAATGGATGTAGATTAATATATAGAAGTCGACCAGACACGGTGGCTTACGTGGGAGGCCGAGGAGGGCGGAGGCTGAGGCAGGGGGATCACTCAATGTCAGGAGTTAGTTCAAGACCAGCTTGGCCAACATAGTGATATCCCCATCTCCACAAAAAAAAAAAAATACAAAAAATTAGCCGGGCGTGGTGGTGGGCCCCGGTAATCCTGGCTATCACTCAGGAGGCTGTGGCAGGAGAATCGCTTGAACCCGGGAGGCGGATGTTAGAGTGAGTTGAGACCGCCCACTGCACTCCAGCCTGGGTGACAGAGCAAGACTCCGTCTCATTAAAAAAAAGAAATAGCCAGGCCCAGTGGCTCATGCCTGTAATCCCAGCACTTTGGGACGCTGAGGCAGCCAGATCATCTGAGGTCAGGCATTCGAGAACAGCCTGGCCAAAATGGTGAAACCCTGTCTCTACTAAAAATACAAAAATTAGCCGGGTGTGGTGTCCTGGGCCTGTAATCCCAGCTACCCAAGAGGCTGAGGCAGGAGGATCGCTGGAACCTGGGAATCAGAGGCTGCAGTGAGCTGAGATCGTGCCACTGCACTGAAGCCTGGGGCACAGAGCAAGACTCCGTCCCAAAAATAAAAATAAAAAATAAATAAAAATAAATAGATAATATGTATCAATAAAATTGAGTAATTGAAATTATAAGAAGATAGATAATAATTTGTAATTTTCTTCAAAATCCTGAAGGATACTATAAACTAGAATATAGCAAGCAGCTGTTATCGGACAAAAATAAGAATTATAGGGCCCTAGAGAATTTTAATAGCATAACAGATATTTTTGGTGTGTGAACAAAATATAAGATAAAATATTCCACAGACAATGTGAAAGACAGTTACAATCAGGCAAATAATTTATGCATTGTGGCCATTTAATTAAGTGAATGTATACATAGTAATAGTATGTTAGTGATATAGTGAATATATATATTATGTTAACATAGAGTGTCTTTTTCATATAATCTTCCATACAACTGAAATTACTATTAAAACATGTAGTTTAAAATCCAATATTAGGCCGGGCGCGGTGGCTCATGCCTGTAATCCCAGCACTTTGGGAGGCCGAGGCGGGTGGATCTCGATCTCAGGAGATCGAGACCATCCTGGCTAACACGGTGAAACCCCGTCTCTACTAAAAATACAAAAAATTAGCTGGGCATGGTGGCGGGCGCCTGTAGTCCCAGCTACTCGGGAGGCTGAGGCAGGAGAATGGCATGAACCTGGGAGGCGGAGCTTGTGGTGAGCCGAGATTGCGCCACTGCACTCCAGCCTGGGCGACAGAGCTGAGACTCTGTCTCAAAAAAAAAAAAAAAAAATCCAATATTAAATAAAAATTCAATTATTGGATGAATAGAAACTAACATAATTTGGATAAATATTTTACACAATATTTACTGTTAAAGTCATATTTTAGGTTAGATCTCACAACAACTAGACATTAATAAATCAATTTCAAGATGAAAAAAATTCTCAAAAAATCATACATCATTCAGTTTATCTAAAACCTGAAATGAGTTCGTACTGAAATAAGAGAAATTAAAAATAATCTAAGAAAAGTATGCTGCTTTTTTGACACATCCTGGTAACCTAATTAAAATTATTTACATTAACAACAGCTTCCATATTATGAATTTATATATATGTATGTGTGTGTATATATGTATATGTAAATATATATATATATATACTGTAGTGTTTAATTTGAAAATTCCACCATTTCAGTGTTTAATATTTTAATGTACTGGTTCATAGAATAGATTAATTTTGATATGTACAAATAAAACACAAATTTGAGGATTTTAAAGTGATTTTATGTATTTGACTAAATTATTATACTTTATAGATTATGTTTCTACCTATACAATTAAGATACTTAATGTAGTGCTAATAAAATTTCTAGAGAGCCAGATTATCCACCCAACCACACCTGGAAAGAATGACAGCTTGGGAAGAACAAAATTATCTGCAACCTGTCCCAAACCCTAATTAAAATAAAAAAATGAATCCAAAATACCTGTAGAGTAAAAGGAATCATAGATATAAGACCATACTAAAAAGGAGTCATGAGTAATGAGGGCTGTTTCATTTTTGGTTAAACCTTTTCAGGCCCACTTATACATATTATACAAGAGGAAAAAAAGAAAAGCTTGCAAATTATTATTGCATATATGATGACAAATTATATGTCTATAACAATGTCCATATATTAATTTATATATTTAATTTAGACTTAATTTTATATATATTTTTAAATGTTTATGTTTCATGGCATAGACTGCTCCCTTAAACTAATTTTTATCTCTTACTTCCTTGTTTTTCCCATGATTATATTGGCTTTTCAAAAGCTGCAATTACTTTACAGACATCTTTGTGTTCTCAACTCTTCCTTATGCATGCATAATGAACCATTTGCTAAATTTTGAACAAGAGATTAATATATCTAAAGATTACCTAGTATAGTCTCTTTAAAAAAAAATTGCCTTGATAAAAATAATGCCAAACATTTGAAAGAAAGTAAAAAAAGCATTTACAATGAGACTCTCTCTCTCCCTCTCTCTCTGTGTATATATATATATATATATATACACACATATACACACACACATATATATAATATACCAAGCACATAGGTAAAAGTTAACTTCTGTAATGAAACAATACACTCAAATCTTTATCTAATTTTTAATCTAATTTTTTAACAAATAACTTATCAGAGCAAATGTGCTTAAGTAGTGCTAAAGATGCTTAACTTTTCTCAAAATAAAGTAAAAGTATTATTTTTAGTGTATTCCAAATTGTGTATGGTGTCATTTGGTTAATTAAGAAAACTATAACAACTTATATTACATATTATATGCACATATAGAAGTATGTGATTATATAATTGTTTATTATTGAGAAAATAAGAGTATTGATGTATATTAAGAAAAATGGGTATAGAATTATTAAAGTATACTTATTACTCATTAGATTAATGCAACTATTGGTTCAGTATATATATTTTAATTTCCTCTCTGTCTACCAAACATTTAAGTTATTATAAATAGTACATAGAAAGATGATTAATTTATATATTTTTTCTCTTGACATATGGAGTATAAAATAAGTAATACATATACTTAAGATTAAAACTATCTTCTATTAATTAATATTTTCTAAGTGGCTAAAGAATCTATTTTCTTAAAAATGTATGGTTACCTTGTTTTAAACAGCAATGAAACACATTTATATTAATAAATAGAACAAGAAGGCACATCCATATAATAGAATAACATTTAGAAATAAGAGTTTGAGCCATTAAATCACACAAAAGCAAGGATAAATCTTAAATGCACATAGCTAAAAGAAGCTAGGCTCAAAAAGCTATATAATGTGTGTTTCTGACTGTATGACATTCTGGAAAGGGTAAAACTATAGAGATGGTAAACAGTGTAGTGGTTGAAAGGTGTTGTTTTGTTACTGGTGTTATGTTTTATTTTTGTTTTGGGGGCATTTATTTTGTTTTGTGATGGGGACATTTAATATGTAAAGCACAAGGAAACTTTAAGGCACTGAAAATATTTTGTCTTATATTATTATGGTAGGTAGTCAATACTATGTAAATGCCAGAACCTATAAAAATGTATAGCACAAAGAATGAGTGCTGAATGCATGTAAGCAAAAACAAAGACATTTATGAGTCTGAGGGATCTGAAGATGGAGTGCAGAGTGTGACAAAAGAACCTAACTATTATAAATAAATGAAACAACCACAATGAAGGAGAAAGACAGAAAAGGTGTTGACTTTGATAACTTTGGGTATGAATGAATAATGTAAGAGCAAAGAAAAAAACTGTACTCCCATTATAAAGTTATTTTCTGCAGAGGGAAGGGTTAATGACTTTGAAACCATATGTGCATGATGGGATTGAACAATGAAGTAAACGAATGGTAGATTGTTGTTTCCCAGTATTGGAGTAATTGATTAGAGACAGGTAAGAGGAGATGGCTGAAGTCATCTGTATTATGACATACTAGAGTTGGCGGCATCAGCATGAACAATGTTAAACTTAATGTAGACACACATAAGTACATACAGAAATATTTATAGTACTTTTAAGATACATAGGTAAATATACAGGCAGTTCCCTTGTTCTGTCAGCTGAGAGGACCCAGAAACAGTTGTTTCAGTAGCCATGAACACACCCAACAACCCGAATTGGTTTCCAGTACTATTCTCTAATAAAATAAACTGTGGCTTTTTGGAGAAATAGAAGAATCTAGAGCTGGGACAGAGAATATATAACATAACTCCAGAGCATCTTACAGTGTCAGATAGTAAGGAGGTGCTCAAAAATCCACAATAATGGAGATATGTCAAAGGGACACAGGTACCAACTGACAGAGCTTTCAATGTCCAAAGAGAGAAAATTTGAGCCATAATGTAAATAATGAAGTACTGAATTATTAACCACAATATAAAACAAATATCCATGAATCTATATTGATATAAATAAAGGATTGCATCAAAACATTAACAAGAGGAAATAAATGGATCTCCCATGCTAAATGATTCGCAATGTAATTACTCCTTGGAATGTAACTCTCTATTATTTAAGAAATATGGGCTGCGCAGAGTGACTCCTTTCCAAAGAGCACGGTATGAAAAAGGGGGTGATGTGTAAAAGTGTAACTTCATGTTAGAGAAACCTGACAAATACTACCTCAGCCAGGTGACCACATTTAACAGCAACAACAAGCCATGTTGATTGTGACCATGTTTAACATCAATAAGTCATGTTGATTCCTTGGTAGGAAGTGATTAACATGGCACTCTGCTTCTCTTATCTTCTTCCTCAAAACATACAACCCCTGCTTAATCAATGGAAAACATCAGGCTAACCCAAGTGAAGAATGTTCTGTAAAATACCAGAGCAGCACTCCTCAAAATGCTCAAATTTGTGAAAAACAAAGAAAATGTCATAGCCAAGGGAAGCCTAAGGGTGATGAGCAAATGAAATGTGGTGCTATGAATGGAAGAGTAAGAAAAAAATAAAGAGATTAAGTAAAACATGAAAAATATCTGCAGTATAGACTTCAGTAATAATTACCAATATCTACTCATTAGCTGTGACAAAAATACTAGTATAAGACATTTAGTACTAGCATAAGACATATACAGTTGTGATAAAAGTACTAGTATAAGACATGTACAGTACTAGTATAAGACATTTAGAATAATAAAACTATGGGTAGTATATATGGGGACTCTGTGCCATCTTTTTTCATTTTTCATAAATGTAGAACTATTCTAAGGTAAAAAGTTCATTTAAAACTAATACTGACGCTGAATCTGAGATGAATATTTATAAACAAAAATAGTTTAGTTTTATTCTAATAAATAGCTCCCTAAACTCATAATTCCAATTCAATATTACAAGTTTTTAAATGAATAATTGGCAGTGAGAATGAATGGCTTTGAAAGTAGTGTCCATTAGTTAATGTGGCATGGATGGTATTAGGTTTCTGCTTCAGTGAACTCAGTGATGGAAAGAACTCGAAGTTGAGTTCATAATTTTATGCTATGTGGAAAAGGTGGGGCTTTACATTGGTTCCTTACTGGGACTGTTTTTCCCAGTGCGGTAAAAATGAGCAGATATTCGGGTGTGCCAGAGCATTGTGAGGACATTTATCTAATTCAGATCATACAAGCTTAGAAACAGGTATGAGCCATGCTCACCAAGATGATTGATTAATAGTAAACTTGATGACATTATCATTTATACATCTGTCACTCAATTGGGTGCAAACTTGAAAGGGTAAAAATGAAACACTGCCTCTCCTAAAACTATTTAATATTAATGATAATTCACTTACGTAAAATCAGATATTTTACAAATGACAAAAACAATTGTGTAAAGAGTTTTAGAGAAATTCCCCTTCCCTCTTTCTTGATTAATTGGTCATATGGCTAGTCGATTATTTCCAGAGGGAATCTTGCTAGTAACAAAAAAGAATTTATGTAATATTTTTCCTCGGATAGTGATGGTGTTGAAAACCAATTTCATTATCCCAAGCATTACTAACGTATGCTTAATATAGGATTAGATTTTTTAAAGAAATAATTGCTAACGTAAGACTGAGCTAATTGTTAAAAAAAATTCCCAAAGTAGCCACATGTCTTGCACAGAACAACTAAACACTTCATAAGTATCAAGCTGTTCTTTCCCAAAGAAACATGAATCATAATATTGCTACTGAAAATGTTCATTAAACTAAATGAGAGTGCAATTAGCTTCCAAAAATCTTAAGTATTCCAACTTGCTGTCGAGAGAAATTATACATTCAAAATGTGTTTATTAGCTGCAGTGCATTAAAACTTCTGATTTCAGGAATATTTTGACCTACTTTTTAAGAACAATTGGTCTTAAAATAACTTCAAATGCAATTTCAAACATAACGTCACATAGTATAAGTGTATGGAAATATTCAGTTTTATTTAAATTTTATTCTTTTTTTTCATGCATCAAAGTAAAGACTCCATTTGTACTAGTGGAAAAATAAATTTCAATCCAGTAAATCGAATTTGTGTGGCAAATTCTATAAAATGCTATAGAATTTGGGAGGTGGAGGCAGGCAGATCATGAGGTCAAGAGATCGAGACAATCCTGGCCAATATGGTGACACCCTGTCTCTACTAAAAATACAAAAATTAGCTCAGCGTGGTGGCGCGTGCCTGCAGTCCCGGCTACTGGGGAGGCTGAGGCAGGAGAATCGCTTGAACCCGGGAGGCAGAGGTTGCAGTGAGTCAAGATCTTGCCACTGCACTCCAGCCTGGCGACAGAGCGAGACTCTGTCTCAGAACAAAACAAAACAAAGCAAACAAACAAAAAAAGTGTCTAAATTGATTTAATTTAAGAAAATATTGTATTGAATTCTATTTTAATCCATATTGTGAACTCCTCACCTCATAAAACACCTATATATAATATTTAATTTTACAAATATTTTTGAACAAGTAGATGCTCTGAAGGTAATTCAGAGAAAAGATCTGAGGTCAAAAGCCAGCCTGGAACACAAAGCTATAAAGGTAATAGAGTTTTCAACCTGCCATATAGCACAGACATTGCTATTAATCAAAGTAGATTAGAATTTTAGAGCACAGAGAAATGATTAAGGCAACATTTGAAGGATTAAGTTAAAGACCATACCTCATAGACTATAATACAGAAAATTGGGTACAGTGGGACAAATACATTTCACAAAACAATACAACTGTAAAATGTTTACATGCTTATCTCAGCTTTATCTTTCTTTAAAGAAAAAAAAATGAGTAAATTCCCTGAAAAGTTTTTCCATTGGTTGACCCTCAAAATAGCCCGGGACCTGCTTTTCTACTATTTTCATGGTCCAAAAACACACACACACATATACAAAAGCACACATCTCATATGACGGAAGTTTCAGACATGCATAATTGCCACTGAGTTCCCACAAATATAAGCTCCCAATAAAGAATTTTTTAAATGAATTACAATATACTAAAGGAAAGAAATCACGCTACGTGAGTCAGCAGTAACTACAACCAACATGAGTATAAATACACACAATCCGGGTATCAGAACTTTCAAGCCTAGTATATGAAATGAATATAACGTAGACATACGTAATTTAATGCAAGAATTAATAAAAGCATGAGTCAGGAGTAGGAGCCTATTACAATGACCAAGAATATTGAAAGGTAATATTATTTATCTTAGTTTCTTTCAGGACATCTAATCATTAAAAAAACTAAGAATAAATTCATTTTGGGGCACATTAATTGTAACTGTTCCTGTACAATTTACTGAATGAACAAATTGCTCTGTATTTGTCAAAATCTGTTGTTCAAATATGTTTGTTGTGTTTCAAGTTCTCGATTCCTTTGAATAGATCTTGTTTTCTATCCCTAGATAAAACCCCAATGTCTTAATAACTGCAGCATTATAATAATGCTTAATGCCAGGTAATGTTAGTACTTCAACTTGGTTCTTCAAAGATATTTTGACAATACTGATGCCTTTGAATATTCATGTAAATTTTTGAATCACCTTGTTAATTTCTACTAAAAGGTTTTTTTGTGATTTTAACATCTATTCTAGGAAAACTATAAACAAACCTGAGGAGACTAGACACTTTCACTATATTGAATGCTCTGATTCATAAAAAGGTATATCTCTTGTTTTATTTAGGGATTTTAATATTTCTGTCATTAGTTTTTTTTTTTTTTTTTTTAGTTTTCAGCTTAAGTATACTTCAGGTCACTTTTGATCAGATTTATTCCTAATTATTTCATACTTTGATGCTATTGTAAGTGTTTTTTTAACATAAAGACAGTGAATTTTTAATGTGTTGCCACACTGTCAATAATAAACATTACATAGTTAGAAAAACATCTCATGATACAAAAAGAAGTTTTTGATTTATATTTTCCATTTTTTCTACCCATAAATGCATTTTGTACTTATGCAAAATACATCCCTGTAAGAATAACTAGGTCTTTTTCTTTTAACTTTCTCATTAGTGCCTAAGCTTTTTATGAGTATAATAACTGTCAGTATTTGTACAGCACTTTGTAATTTGTAGAGCATATTCACACTCACTATTCTGTTCCATCTTCCCAACTACCCTGTCTATTAGACAAGGAAGATGTTCTCCCAAATTTACAGATGAAGATGCCGTGATCGACATCCATAAAGTTTGTAGCATCAGAACAAGATCTCAGGCTAGAACAATCAATTTCTGGTTGTTGCTGGTATACAAAAATGTAATTGAATTTTGCATATTGATATTATGTCCTGTAATTTTGCTAAACTCACATACTGGCATTAATTGATATTTTTTGGTAGGTTCCATGGACTTTTACATGAATGATCATGTCATTGGAAATGAGATGGTTTCATTATTTCTTTCAGATATGAATCCCTTTTATTTCTTTTTCTTTCCTAAACGCTCTTTCCAAAACTTTCAACACAGTGTTGAGTAGAAATGATGAGAGCATATAGCTTTGCCTCATTACTGAACTTAGATGGAAAATGTTCAGTGTTTTTTTAATGCCCTTTATCAAGTTGAGGAAGTTTCTATTCCTTGTTTTGCTTCTTTTTATTTATAATAGGTGTTGGATTTTGTCAAATTCCTTCCGTCCCTCTCCTCCCTCCCGCCTTCCCTCTCTTTCTTCCTTCTTTCCTTCCTTTTTTTTTTTTTCTTTTCTTTCTTTTTTTTTTTTTTTTTGAGACAGAGACTCCCTCTGCCGACCGGAGTGCTGGAGTGCAGTGGCATGATCACGGTTCCTCAACCTTTGCCTTCAGGGTCCAATCAATTGTCCTACCTCAGCCAGCCGAGTAGTAGGTGGGATCACAGGCAAATGCTACCACACTTGGTTAACTTTTGTAGTTTTTAGTAGAGACAGGGTTTCACCATGATGGCCAGGCTGGTCTCTCGAACTCCTGAGCTCAAGAGGTCTGCCTGCCTTGGCTTCCCAAAGTGCTGGGATTACAGGAGTGAGCCACGGCAACGGGCCTTTTAGTTCTTATTTAGAAGTTTCAAATAGTGATTTTTATATGTTGATTCTTGAATGTTCACCCAGCTTGTATTCCTGATGTATTCCTGATATAACACTTACTCATTATGTTTCATCATTTTTATATACTGAGGAATTGAATTTATGAAAATTGTATTTAGAGGATTTTTAACTTTGTTCACGCAGGATATTTGATGTAGTCTTCTGTTCTTGAAATGAATTTGCTAATGGTATTAGGGTAACACTGTACTCATGAGCACAGCAGAGATTCTTCCTGATTAATTTTCTGGTAGAGTTTATGTAGAACTGGTATATATTCTTTCTTCAATTTTTGGTAGAATTAATCACAAAAGCCATCTAGGTTAGGATATTTCTTTGTGGGAAATAGTAAAATCTTTGTAATAGATATAAGAACACTATTTTTTCTTTATCAAGCTTTGAATTTATGTATATTTCAGAAAAGTTGCCGATTTTATGTAAAATTTTAAATTGATTGCTATGAAGTTAATGATATCTTCTTATTCTGTTAATCTATAGCCATATCACATACTTCATGCTTCATAGCAGTAGTTTTTTTCTCTTTTTATTCTGATCAGTCTCACTATAAGTTTATCTATTTCATTATTTTTGCAGACTCATTTTTTCATTTCAAAGATGCTCTATTATTTTTCTGTATTCTAGTTCCTGATCATAATCATTTTTTTCTCCTTATTTTGAGTATAGCTTTTGATTTTTTCTACTTTACTAAAGTTTGAAGTTATTGACTTCAGAAGTTTCTTTTGTCTAATATGTCGTGCTTATCAATATTCCCTAAAGTATTGCTTTGCCAATTTCTGTCAATTTGATTATGTTGTGGGTTACATTTTCCTTCATTTCAAAACACATTCTAATTTACCTTTTACTTTTTTCTTTAATCTTGGATTATATAAAAATATATTATTGACCGGGCGTAGTGGCCCAAGCCTGTAATCCAAGCACTTTGGGAAGCTGAGGCGGGCGGATGTCGAGGTCAGGAGATCGAGACCATCCTGGCTAACACGGTTAAACCCCATCTCTACTAAAAAAATAAAATAAAATAAAATAAAAATTAGCCTGGTGTGGTGGCAGGCGCCTGTAGTCTCAGCTACTAGGGAGGCTGAGGCAGGAGAATGGTGTGAACCCGGGAGGCAGAGCTTGCAGTGACCCAAGATCGTGCCACTGCACACTCCAGCCCAGACGACAGAGAGAGACTCCATCTCAAAAAAAAAAAAAAAAGTATATTATTTTGTTTTCAAATACTTAGTGACTATCTAGATGTCTTTCTTTTATTAGATTGTAAATTATTTTTACTGTGGTTAAAGAAAATACATAAGATAACTTGAATTCTTTTAAATGCATTGAGGCTTTTATGGTCCAGAATATGGCCTTTTTATTGTTCTATAAATTATTGAGAAATTATTTTAAAATATCATGGATATTTCAGGCTGTTTGTTGATACTTAAGAATATTGTCATCAATTCTATAGCTTGGGGCATTTGTGCTTGTACCATGTCTGACAATTCACACACAATTCTGAAACATATTGAAGTCCATTCTCCTACAATACAGAATAAAATCTTACTATAGATGGATTGTTAACATTTTCAATTTTCTGCTTATGGGAAATATTTTATAATTTATTTTGCATTTGATAGGAAGTAGGTTGAATATCACCTTATAAATATTCTCTTGCTATAAAATATTCATTGACTAAGTGATTTTTTTTTAATTGGAAAGATCTATGACTACATTGGGAGAAAAGCTAATTTCTTTTTTTCCTCTAACTTTCTTTGCTTACTTCCTTGTAAGCTATAACACCGTATAGTGAGGTGAATGCTTATTATCCACTCACGCAAATGGAGCCTTGGAGCTGCAAAAGCTCTGTCTACTACATGTCCGTATATTTACTATTACTTTGCAGAAGAATACTTATCTGATGAGTGGTTATGTCAGGAGAAATTGTCATTCAATTCAGGAATAGCCCTTTCTTTTTATCTCCTCTTCATTTTCCTCTGATCCTCTGCTTCATGCCATGTATCTTGCCAAGCTCTATATTCTGTAAAGCCTGGTGTTAAATGTCAGCTTTACAAAATTATATGTAGACCTCATAAGTCAACTCTTTCTTATTATCCCACAGGTTGTTAAAAAATTTAAACAGAAGAGAAAAGACATCATCTTTCTTTTCTTTTCTGTTTTAGTTTTTTCAAGAATTGATGGTCTCAGTGCTGTATCTCAGTACTTTCTGAACACACACACTTTACAAATGAATTGTGCTATCATCATAAATTAGCGTAGTGAAATTTCTTCAACTGCTGATACATTTGCAAATATTTTAGGGGCATATAGGACCCTTCTCCTGGTATAAGCAAAAGTCCGTTCTCTAAGATTTTATCTTTGCTATCCTACACAGCATTTACTAAGTACTATATTCATTATAAATTTCTTTTCTCCTAGCTTTACTGAGGTATAGTTGACAATTTTAAAAAATTATGTAATTAAGCTGTATGCCTTGATGATTTGATACACGTATACATTATGAAATACTCAAAATCAAACTAATTAACATATTTATTACCTGGCATAGTTACCATTTTATTTTTTTGTATGTGTGGTGAGTATGCCTAAGATCTACCCTCTTAGTGAATTTCAAATATACTACAGTATTGCTAACTATAATTACATTGTTTATCAGCAGATCTCCAAAACTTATTCATCTTGCATCTTTTAATCTTTGTACTCCTTGACCAACACCTCCCAATTTCCCACCCACCACGCCATTTCAGCCCCTGGTAACTACCATTCTACTTTCTGTTTCTATGAGCTTAACTATTTTAGATTTAATGTATACATGAGATCGTGCAGTATTTTTCTTTTTGCTTTTGGGTTATTTTAGTTTGCTTAGCATTCAACGTTGTGGCAAATGGCAGAATTTCCTTCTTTTATAAGGCTAAATAATATTCCATTGTTTACACATAATATATAATAACATAATTTTATCAGGGAAATAATATGTTGTTAGGAATATAGGAAATATATATACTTTATATATATTTGATGCAAAGGTAATTGGCAGCAACACCTCCTGCAGTCAGAAATCCTCTTCAACTTTCCGCTCCCTAAAAACTTAACTGCTACTGGCCTACTGTTGACTGAAAGCAGTATCAATGATATGAGAGTCAATGAATACATATTTTGTATACTTTACATATTATATTCTCATTTCTTACAACAAGTAACCTAGAGACAAGCAAATGTTATTAAGAACATCATAAGGAAATGAAAATATATTTACTATGCATTAAGTCATTAAGTGAAAGTGGTCATCATACAGATCTTCCTCCTCATCAACTTCACATTGAGTAGACTGAGAAGGAGGAAGAAGAAGAGGGGTTGGTCTTGTTGTCTTAGGGGTGGCAGAGGCAAAAGAAAATACCTGTATAATTGGACCTGCATAGTTCAAACCTATGCTGTTCAGGGGTCAGCTGTGTATATGTATTTCTTTATTAATTACTCTATCAAAGGAAATTAGATTGTTTCCATATCTTAGCTGGATATGAGTGAGTGATGCTGAAATATTTATGTGAGGGCTGATAACTCTGTGAGTTGCTGATGTGATTTCCTTTAGATATACACAAGATGCGTGATTGTTGAGTCATAGAGTAGTTCCATTTTTAATCTTTTTGATGAGCCTGAATAATATTTTCCATAATGACTGTACAAATTTACATTCTCTATAACCACGTACAAGGATCCATTTTCTCTATATCCTCGACAACACTTGTTATGGTTCATCTTTCTAACAGTAGGCATTCTAATAGGTGTCAGATGTTATCTCATTGTGGTTTTGATTTGCATTTCCTTGGTTATTAGTAATATGGATCATGTTTTATTTACTAGTTGGCCACTTTTATGTCTTCTTTTGAAGAAACATCTATTCAGCTTATTTTCCTACTTTTAATCAAGTGACTCTTTTTTTCTCTTTTTTATTTTTTGCTATTGAGTTGTATGACTTGCCAATATATTTTAGGTGTTAATGCCATATCAGATGTATTGTTTGTCAATATCTTCTTCTATTCAGTAGGTTGTATTTTCACTTTGGATTTTTTCCAAGAGTGAAAAAATGTGCTCCCTTTGCTGTGCAGGAGGATTTTCGTTTGATGCAATCTTGTTTGCCCACTTTTACTTTCGTTTCCTGTGCTTTCAGGGTAATATCCTATATATATGTGTGTGTGTGTGTGTGTGTGTGTGTGTGTATGTATGTGTGTATATATATGTATGTGTGTACATATGTATGTGTGTGTGTATATGTGTGTATACATATATAGAGAGAGAGCCCAGATCAATGCCAAGAAGGTTTTTGCCTGCATTTTCATCCAGGAGTATTACTGTGTCAAGTTTTATGAGTAAACCTTTAATGCATTTTGAGCTGATTTTTATATATGGTGTGAGATGAAGGTCTAGTTACATTTCTCTGTAAGTGCATATTCAGTTTTCCCAGTACGAGTTTTTGAAGAAACTATTCTTGCTCTATTATGTGTTCTTGGCATGATTAAAGAAGATCAGTTGACTCAGGATGTACAGGTTTATTTCTCATCTCTCCAGTCCATTTTATTAATCCATATGTCTGTTTTCATGTCAGTACTACACTGTTTTGATCGCAATAACCTTATATTTTGAAATCAAGAAGTGTGATATGGCCGGACATGGTCGCTCATGCCTGTAATCCCAGCACTTTGGGAGGCCAAGGTGGGGGGATCACAAGGTCAAGAGATCGAGAACATCCTGGCCAACATGGTGAAACCCCGTCTCTACTAAAAATATAAAAATTAGCTGGGCGTGGTGGTGCACACCTGTAGTCCCAGCTACTCGGGAGGCTGAGGCAGGAGAATCGCTTGAACCCGGGAGGTGGGGGTTGGAGTGAGCCAAGATTGTGCCACTGCACTCCAGCCTGGTGAGAGAGCGAGAATCCATCTCAAAAAAAAGAAAAAAAGAAAAAAATGTGTGATGTGTCTAGCTTTGTTCTTGAGATTGCTTTGATATTCGTGGTCTATTGTAGTTCTAAAAGAATTATAGAATTATCTTTTCTATTTGTATAACAAACGCATTGGTATTTCGATAGTGTGTTTCTTAATATAATTGAAGATATAAGGCTAGATAGTTAGCATTCTGCTTCCAGTACTTATGAGAACACTATCAAAAACATGGTAACAGGTTCCATCATTAACAAATGCTATGGAAGAAGTTCTGTACGTGTAAAAGCAGCTTATATTTATTTACAAAGACTTTTGATCAAGTTTTGGCAAAGTTATGAATTCCTTTCACTTGAAATATTAGAATGAGCATACGTTATCCTTTTTCAATAATTATGACTTTGTTTGAACAGATCTCAAAATAGGAAAATTCCTTGAATTAAAGAGAAAATGATTGTCATTATGTATAGTCTGTTAGTACACTTTGATTTTTTAAAGTTATAAAAAATTATTTTAGTTCTCTTAAAAGTTCAGATGATAATTTTCCTTTTTCATGAGACACTTGTCAATGATTGACTTTAGGGTAAAAATAATCTTCTATGATTGTATTCAATTTTCGACGCTCTCAAATAGCTTTTATAACCTTTGTTTTCCAGATGGAATAATAGTACTCACTTAAAAGACTGATCTTGAAAAATATTTAAGGCTTGATCTTGAATGCTAAACTATTTCAACAAAGGTATCTGTTGTGACTTCTATTATCACAACTTAGCCATTGTATTCTCAAATTACTCAGTTTATACAGATTCACCAGTTTATTAATACTAATTTCCATGTTCTCATAAGGTTTTTAAAATTGCAGTATCATAGCCATATATAGAAATTTGCTTTCTAATACTCATATGTGTGCATTTCTGTGAATATAGCTATATACCCTTGTAAGGATTTTTGATCATATTTTAGAAAGACATCTATTTTATTCATGAGTTCATTTGACTAATATTCATTTCTATTGATCAGAAAAAACTAGTGTACCAAACTTTTCAATATGAAATATTCCTATTTACTTAAGCTGATGTGTTTCTGTCAATGAATTCTAATTTTATCTCATTAATTATACTCTCTTTTATTAATGTTTTCATGATATACCATTTCTATTCCATTATTTTCTGTATGTCTGGTTTTTTTAATGGGTTTGTTATAAAACCATGATAGCTCAATTATTTTTAACTCAAACAGAATGTCAATGCATTTTAATGGGAAAATTTGTTCCATTTCCATTATAATAATCATGTTCCTCATGTTTTCACTTTTCTATTTTTTTGTTGGAATGAATTTTCTTCTTACTTTCTGTTTTCTTCTAATATTTTGAAATGAAACAGCATGCATTATTGTTTTCTAGAAATTAAACACCATATAACATGTGTAAACACAAACGTTAAACATATATGCAGCATTTATTCTTACAGTGTACTCTCAAATCTTACCATGCACATTTAACAGTTTTTCTTACATGTAGACACATTTTTTATCTGCCTGCAAAAAAGGCAAAAATATTTTACTTTACCCCACTTTCTCCATCCATGTCATTCAACTGTGAGATCAGGTAGGATTCTTTTATTTGGAGATTTTATATACACACGTACATAAAATTCATGTTTGTGTAAATGTAAACATATGTTTGATTGCTTTCCCTGTTCATGATTACATTTTTCCTATTGTATTTTCCTGAGAAAATGTCCATTTACTGCTTTACATACTCCAATAATCATTTGTGATTACATAATATTATTACATATTATATAATTATATGATGACACATTACATAGTTGATTATATAACATCTCAGTATATCATGCATATACACACACAAATGAGAGACATTATTTCATTTTTTCTTCTTGGGTATTATGCTCTATGAATCTTTAAATGTCTCAGCATAAAAATTGTTTTTATCTTGCTCTCACATTTATATAATAATTGGATTACTGAATTTTCAACCAAAATTATTTCCCTCCAAACTTCCATCGTGTCTCTACAGCTGGTCTAGCTATGAGGGTCTCTAGTGTCAGTCCTTCTGTTTCTCTCTATGGGTTTTTATAGTTCTTTTTCTTATTTTTGGAGTTCAGGGATTGCACTGAGCTATTTTCCTTCATCCTGCAGAGCCTCTTGGAGCCTTTCCAATATAAGGCTGCTTATTTTGGACACACACACACACACACACAGACACACACACACATACCTATGTTTCCTTTTTATCTCATTTATTTTCTCCTTTAACCCTAATTACATACATGATGAAAATCCTATGTATTTTTTCTTATGTTATATTTTACATATTTTTTCTTGTGTTATAATCCTATGTGATATTTTCTTAACATATTTCTGTCTATATATTACCTATCAGGATTTTCTTATTGTTGCATTGTGAGAAAATTTTAGCTCCATCATTTCTTTCCCAAATATAATCTATAATTGCACCCTTTCAAAGTCAGTACATGTGAGTTGCTGTTTTATTACAACATTGAGTATATAATTTCTGAGATTTCAAGTTCATTGTGTTTTATCAATAGACTCTCTTGATACAACCTGCCATTCTGTTTTATCAATAGACTCTCTTGATACAACCTGCCAGCAGTGACTCTGAAGGCAAGATATCCTGTTTTGTGAGGCACACCAGGCAGTGATCTGGAAGTTCCTGTCATGGAGATTTCCTCCTTCTTCTGAGCATTGACAGCTACCAAATGTCCTGCTCTGCTGCTGCCATCTTGCAGCCATGGTAGTTATTGTTTTTGACTTTAAAAAGACAACAGTTCTATCTGCTGCTGGGCAAGCAAAGCGGAGGGAAAAGGTAGATCCTTTGCGGTTTTCCGGATGAAGCACTGAATAATGGCTGCCTGGGGTCCCCCTGATTCTCTTCCTGCCTCTTCCTCTCAGTTTGGAGAAGCTCTTCAATACTTGGCCCTTTTGCTGCAGTGTGTCTCTACATATCCCAGACTGTTGTTTTCTCCTCTGACAAACCCTGTATCTTCTATGTTTTAAGGATCTTTATATTTTTTGTTTTCCTCCTGAAGATCCTGCCTTTGATTTTTCCTCCACACCCCACTGTCAATTCTAGGGATTTGAGCAAGAAACAGAATTGTCATTTGTCATCTAAATCTTATTTTCTTTGTTTCCTCAGCCCTTATACTCACATTTCATGGGTATTCATTTTGTTTTTTATTCAATGTGTTTATTTTTTCTTTTAAATACCAAACATCTGCAGTTAGCATAGCTAATTGTGGAACTTATTTTTGGAAATATGATGGTCAAATATGATAAATAGCTTCTCATCAGTGTATTTAAAATAATTACCCTAGGAAAATTAAATTATTTACATATGCATGTGGATATGTTGCATATTTTATTAAAAACTATAGATATAACTTATTACAGAAAAAAAAAGAAATGTCAAGATGTATTTACCAGCCTTCTGAAACAGACTACCGTTTAGTTCCCTGATGTTGAGTTCATTTGAGACTCAGTGATTCCAACAGCAAATGAATTTTTGTGATAGATAGCCTAAAGCTGTTCTGGGGTTTAGAGGTTGGTACTTCATTAATTGAATTCTTTTGGGCATGATGTTATTCAACCTACTCTATCCAAGACACCAAATCTTTAATTAGTTACTTACCACAAACGTATATTTAACACCCTTAAGTAGAATGATTTTCTACTAAGGCCAGATACAGTTTTAATTGTAAACTCTCAACAGTAGAAGCTTTTCCACATTGTTTATTTCTTCTGAGTCAGAATAAAATAGCTGGAAAACATGTTCAAAGTCTATTACTCTGAAATATGTGTAGGTCTAGCATAAACTCATTATTTTTTTCATAAACAGGACCAGAATTTACCTTTATTTTCAGGGTTGCTCCAATTTATTTTAACCTGTTTTACCCCCCACATCACACTCCTTCTGAGATCCAGCGTTGCAAAGATAAAAATAATTTTAAAATAAAATAAAAGCTCTATTTAGTACGAGAAAATGAGAGATGAGGCCTTGGTTGATTAGGGAATTTTTTTTTTTTTTGAGACGAAGTTTCACTCTTGTTGCCCAGGCTGGAGTGCAATGGTGTGACCTCAGCTCAAGGCAACCTCCGCCTCCTGGATTCAAGCAATTCTCCTGCCTCAGTTTCCTGAGTAGCCGGGATTACAGGCAGGTGCCACCACGCCCGGCTAATTTTGTATTTTTAGTAGAGACGGGGTTTCTCCATGTTGGTCAGGCTGGTCTTTAACTCCTAACCTCAGGTGATCCGCCTGCCTCCCAAAGAACTGAGATTACAGGTGTGAGCACCCCCGCCTGGCTGATTAGGGAAGTTTTGAATAGGATTTTTTTTTTTTTTAAGACTTAATCTTCTAACTTTAAGTATGCCTCACACATTTCATCTTTGGTGGCCTCTGTATCCCATTCTCGAGGCCACGTGCTCTCATTGATACATCCGGATGTTAAAAGCCCATTATCTCTAAATTGACATTAACCCCAAAATACATCTCTTTCCTTTTTCCCTTCCTTGTACCCTCAACAAATTTTCATTGCTTTAAGACTCTTGGATATAAACAAAAATTAAGTTTTTAAAAACCTAAATCAAAGTAAAAAAAATTGAGTGATCTGATTTAATTCTGGAAAAGATATAGACAAATATCGTCAACATAAATATATAAAAATTTTAAGCAACATGGCAATTTTAGTTTTTGGATGGTTAGGAAGCTGTCTTTAAATCAAATTTTATGTTGAAACAACCTTGCATCCAAGGAATAAAGCCTACATGATCTTGGTGAATTAACTTTTTGATGTGCAGCTGGATTTCTTTTGCTAATGTTTTCTTGAGGATTTTTGCCTCTATGTTCATCAGGGATATTGGCCTGTTGTTTCCTTTTTTTGTTGTGTCTTTGCCAGATTTTGGTATCAGTGAAAGTTAAGCCCTGGGTACATGTAAAGAGGGGAACAATAGATGCCCAAGTCTCCAGTAGGAGGAAGAGAGTGGGGCTAGGGCTGAAAAACTTTCTATTGGGTAGTTTCACTATGTTCACAATCTGAGTGCTGGGACCAATAGAAGCCCAAACCTCAGCATCACACAATATACGCTTGTAACAAATTTGCACATGTACACCCTGAATCTAAAATTAAAATTTGTGTGTATACAGGCACACACACACACACACGCACACACACATACACACACACACACAGACACAGACACACACACACACTCATATATATATATTTGTTTTTGTTTTTGTTTTTAATTTTTTTGGCCAGGCATGATGGCTCATACCTGTAATCCCAGCATTTTGGGAGGCACAGGTAGGTGGATCACTTGAGTTTAGAAGTTCAAGACCAGTGTGTACAACACGGCAAAACCCCCAACTCTATAAAAAATAAAAAATTAGCTCGGTGTGGTGATGGGCGCTTGTAGTTCCAGCTAATCTAGAGGCTGAAGTGGGAGGATGGCTGGATCCCAGGAGCCGGAGGTTACAGTGAGTTAAGACTATGCCACTGCACACCAGCCTAGGTGACAGAGCCAGACCTTGTCTCTAATAATAATAAGAAGAAGATAACCTCAGTTACCCTCTAACTTGGAATTTTTCCATTTTTTTGCAATACATGGCTAAAATCCTATTTTGAAATATTTTAAAAAGTAGTCCAAATATTAATTTGTTAATTTAAAAATTCAGCAATTAATATTTGTAATTTTTAAGCAAAATTATTATAAAGTTATTAATTGTGGTTCATGATTATATATTATTTATTCTTTAATAAGATTATTTAATTCTCATAACCGCACACGAAGATAAGCCTCTAAGCTATTTGTTTTGACCTGTTCAATTTAAGTCAGATCTCTTTATCCAAATACCAGGAGAATCACCAGTCAGTTTTAGTTCATATTTCTCTACAAAGATTTAAAGTACTCAAACAAGAACATATAAGCTAAATTCAACAGTAAGAAGTTCTTATTTCCAGTTAACTTACTGATAACTTTTGAGGAGGTTGAGTGAGCTAATGGAAAGTTAAATAGGCCGGAAGAAGAAAACATGGGAGTTAAATGATCAGGTTTCTTTTTGGTTCCTTTACTCTTGGCTGCCCTCAGAAACAAAATGGTTTCCAGAATCGACACTGGAGGTTAGATCTATGTTTCTAGATTTTCAATATGGAAAATGATAATTATTATAAAACTAAATTATTTCCTTTGAAGCAGACATAAGTAAAATATACATATTAGAATATTAAAATATGAATTCAAAGTAATAAACTATTACATATATAGTTTAAACTAGATGCACGATATATGATAATTTATAAGACATATGTATGTTTTCCTGTTTTGCAAAATTAAATACAGAAATACCACGAAAATATTGTATATTAGGTTCCAGACCACTGCAATCAAGTGAATGTTGTAATAAAGTGAGTCACATGAATTTCCTGGATTCCCAGTGCATGCAAAATTTATGTTTACCCTATACTGTAGTCTATTAACTGTACAATAGCATTATATTTAAACAATATATATATGTATATATATACCTTTTAGAAAAATACTTAATTGCTAAAAAAAAATGCCACAGATCATCTGAGACTTCAGCAAGTCATATTCTTTTGGCCGGTGGAGGGTCTTGCGTCAATGTTGATGACTGCGGACTGATCAAGTGTGGTGGTGATTGCTAAAGGTTTGAGTGGCTATGTCAATTTCTTAAAATAAGACAACAACAAAGTTTGCTGCAATAATTGATTCTTCCTTTCACAAAAGATGTCTTTGTAGCTTGCAATGCTGTTTGATAGCATTCTACCCACAGTACAACTTCTTTCAAAATTGGAGTCAATCCTCTCAAACCCTGCTGCTGCTTTATCAACTAAGCTTATGTAACTTTTCTAAATCTTTTGTTGGCATTTCAACAATATTCACAGCATCATCACCAGGAATAGATTTCATTTCAAAAAACTACTTACTTTCTTCATCCATAAAAAGCAACTCCTCGTTCGTTAAAGTTTTGTCATGAGATTTCAGCAATCAGTTACATCTTCAGGCTCCACTTCTAATTCTAGTTCTCTTGCTATTTCTACCTCATCTGCAGTTACTTCCTCCACTGAAGTCTTGAATCCCTCAAAGTCATTCATGAGGACTTTCTCTTCCAAACTCCTGTTTATGTTGGTATTGTGACCTCCTCCCATAAATCATGAATGTTCTTAACGGCATCCAAATTGGTGAATCTTTTACAAAAGACTTTTCAATTTATTTCGCTCAGATCCATCAAAAGAATCATTACATATGGCAATTATAGCCTTATGAGAATTATTTCTTAAAATATGAGAGTTGAAATTCAAAATTACTCCTTGGTCCATGGGTTATAGAATAGATACTGTGTTAGCAGACACAAAAATAACATTAATCTCCTATACATCTCCATCAGGAGTATTGTAAAAGAGCAGCAATACTTCAAAAGGAATCTTTTATCTTAATCAGTAGGTCTCAATAGTGCTTAAAATATGCCGTAAACCATGATGTAAATTGATTTGCTGATATTCAACATTTGTTTTTCTTTTATAGAGCACAGGCAGAGTAGATTTGGCATGATTCTTAAGGGTCCTAGAATTTTTTAAATAGTAAATGAGCATTGACTTCAACTTAAAGTTACCAGCTTCATTAGCACCTACCAAGAGAATCAGCCTGTCCTTTGAAGATTTGAAGCCAGCCATTAACTTCTGCTCTGTAGCTATAAAAGTCCTAGATGACATCTTCTTTCAATATAAGGCTCTTTTGTCTGCCTTAAAAAATTGTTGTTTACTGTCTGCATCTTCATCAATTATTTAAGCTAGATCTTCTGTTAATATGTAACTTGCTTCACCTTGCACTTTTATGTTTTGAAGATGACTTCTTTCCTTAAACCTCAAGAACCAAACTGCTAGCTTCAAACTTTTCTTCTGCAGCCTCCTCACCTCTTTCAGCCTTTATGGAAAAGAGAGTTGGGGCCTTGTTCTGAATTAGGCTTTGACTTAAGGTAATGCTGTGGCTGGCTTTATCTTCTATCCACATCACTAAAGCTTTTTGTCGTATAAGTAAGTAATAAGAATGTTTTACTATCTTATCATTTGTGTGTTCAGTAGAGTAGAACTTTTAATTTACTTCAAGAACTTTTGCTTTGCATTTACAACTTCGCTAACTGGTGGAAGTAGCCTAACTTTTAGCCTATTTTGGATTTAGACATGCCTTCCTCACTCAGCTTAGTCATGTCTAGCTTTTGATTTAAACAGATACACATGTGCCATGGTTTAGCTGTGTCCCCATCCAAATCTCAGCTTAAATTGTAGCTCCACTAATCCCCACGTGTCATAGGAGGGACCTAGTGGGAGGTAATTGAGTCACAGGATAGGGGTTTTCCTGCACTGTTCCCATGATAGTGAATAAGTCTCATGAGATCTGATGGTTTTATAAAAGGCGGTGCTCCAGCACATGCTGTCTTGCCTGCTGACATGTAGGAAATGACTTTGCTCCTCCTTTTCCTTCCGCCATGATTGTGAGGCCACCACCCATGTGGAACTGTGAGTCCATTAAACCTCTTTCCTTTATAAACTACCCAGTCTCTGGTATTTCTTTATAGAAGTATTAAAATGGAATAATACAATATGCAATTCTTTCTTTTACTTCAACACTTAGAGGCCATTGTAGAATCATTTATTGGCTTCATTTCAATATTGTTGTGTCTTAGTGAATAGGGAAATCTGAGAGGAGGGAAGAGACATAGGGGAACGGCTTGTCAGTAGAGCAGCCAGAACACACCACATTTATTAATTGTCTTATATGGGCAGAATTTATGGCACCCAAAAATTACAATGGTAACATCAGTGATCACCATAACAGATAAAGCAATAATAAAAATTTTGAAATATTGTGATAATTACCAAAATGTGACACAGAAACACAAAGTGATCACATATTGTGAGAAAAATGGCACCTATATATTTGGTGGACTATGAATTGCCAAAACCTTAAATTTTTAATAAACAAAATACCTGCAAAGCACAATAAAGCAAAGTGCAATAAAAAAAGATTTGCCTGTATCTACATTGTAATACTATTATACAAAATTAATCCAAATGAACTATGCAGGAGTTAGAGTTACACTCAAATTTATAATTTTCTATTTAAGGAGAACAAATTAGAGAACAATTTACTGTAGGGTTTAAAGTTGAATTTAGAACAAGTTAATTTCACAAGCATTTATTTTGAAAGAATTTTATTTAAGACAGCAAGAATTTATGATGTATAAGTAGCTAATGTCTTGTTTCAGTTACTATGAAACAAAGTATATGTCTTTTTAAGTCATTAGTGACTATCTTGTCCTATAAATAACTTCCACTACTTCCTCCACCAAACGTATTTTCAAATAAGTCAATTTTGTCATTCGTTTCTTGAATTTTTAACTCATCAAGAGTGTAGGGAAATATTTATTACTTATACGCTTAAGGTCTCTAGGGCAAGGATGCCAGCCTTCTCAAGCAAGTTCACACTGCATGAGAGAGCAAGGACAGAAGACAGGCTCAGGGTTCTTTTTATGACTAAGGACAGAGCAGAGGTGATATTTTCCCTACATAGGCATGTGCTTGTGTGGTTTAAATCACCCACTGGCAGCAGGGCAAGGAGCACCCAACATTCTTATCAGCCTGCTCAGATGCAGGGCTGCAGGGAAGAGGTAGGAGTGAGGCTTAATGGCTGTCTGTAGTTTTTTACAGCAAAAAAAAAAAAAAAAAAAAATGGAATCTGACTTCTTATTACAGTCATTTAAGGTAAGTTTACAGCAACACTGCACCTGGAGACAACTGATGATTAAGTTAGGTTTCTCACATGGAAATAGTTCAGCTGCTAATTACCATTCATTCTGCTTCCACCTAAGAGCTGAAGGACTGTGACTGTAAGGCTTATGTCTAGGCCAGGGCATTTTCTGGGATATAAAGATGGGATAACGCTTGCTCCAAGAGGCCAGAGAAAGGTACAAAATACCCTTGTGAAGACTGAAGCCTGTGGGGACAGTTCCCTCAAATTCCAGCCTCATTGGAATAAAGCTGGATTCTCAAGTCCTGACAATATCCTTTTCTACCCAAAAGCAAAGAATCAGACATGTTTTAAAATGCAGCTCAGCTGCAAAGATGAGTTCACAGAAAAGAATTTACGAGTTGGTGAAGTAAAAATACCATGGCACAGAAAAACTTTTATGTGAAGATGCACAGAATAGGCAGAAAAGAAAACAAAACTATTATATTCCTAATTGAAAACATATAGTCTGACCTCCATACCTATGGGTTCCACGTTTGTGGATTCAACCAAACACAAATAGAAAATATTAAGAGGAAAACAATAAAAAAATAAAAAATAAAAATTTAAAGACTATAATATAACAATTATTTACATAGCATTTACATTTTATTTGGTATTATAAGTAAGCTAGAGATTTACCATTTATGGGAGGATGTGTGTATATTATATGCAAACACTAAGTCATTTTATGTAAGGGACTTGAACATCTATCAACATTTTGGTATCCAGAGGGTCCTGAAAATAATCCTCTGCAGATACCAAGAGACAACTGTATATATGTCAGATTGCTCTCCAAAACCATTGTATTTATCTATATTCACACCAAGAATTCTCTGAAATCTCAAATCCTCCTCCATACTTGTTATTATGTACCTAAAAAAATTGCCAGTCTGATGTGAAACTAATATTTTAATTTTATTTATCTAAATATTTAGCAAGATTCAATATTCCTTCATAAATTAACTGGTCATTTGAATTTCTCCTTCTGTGTAATGCCAGTCATTTTCTTTGCTCAGTTTTCTCTTAGTTTATATGATATTTACAAATATTTTTTGAATTACTGTCATATTATGGATTCAAAGATGAAGTTTGTTATAGTATTACAAATATTGTTTTTGTCCTGATATTGGTCTTTATTTATTTTAATTTTAAATGAGGCATCTTTGGTTCAAATATTTTATTTTTTTATCAAAATACCCCTCTTCCCTTATTTATACTTTTTGTACCTTTTAAAAATCAATGTTGCTTGTAATTATTTATTAAAAATATTAAATTTCCCGTTTAATTTGAAAATTTTTAAATTTTAAAATTATGCTTCACATGCATTTTATTGTATTAGTCTGTTTGTGTTGCTATAAAGAAATACCTGAAGCTGGGTAATTTATGGAGAAAAGTGGTTCATTTGCCTCACAATTCTGTAAGTTATTCCAGAAGCATGGCACTGGCATCTAACTTGGCTTGTGGTGTGGGCTTCATGCTTCTTCCACTCATGGCAGAAAATGGAAGGAAACCAGCAAAAGCAAGAGAGCAGGGAAGTGTCAGGCTCTTTTTAACAATGAGCTCTTGCTGGAACTAATACAGGCAGACGTCACTCATTACTATAAGGACAGCACCAAGCCATTCATGAAAGATCTGCCCACATGACACAAACACCTCCTATTAATAGGCAGGTCTTAAGACCTGCCTCCAACATTGAGAATTAAATTTCAACATGAGATTTGGAGGGTCAAATATCTAAACTATAGCAGCTCTGAATCCATATAGAATATTCTTATAAGCTGTATTTTTATTATTGCAGCTGTAATAATAAACATTGTAAGTATTTCCTTTATATTCACTAAGGTATAAAATATTGCTCGAAAACCTAGTTGTTTCTAAAAGCTTTGTGATAGCATGAAACATATTACATAATCTATTATGCAAACTGAAAATTTATAAAATTTATAGCCAAAGGACCAATGTAAAGAATATTACTTTACAGAGCATAAGTACAAAAAAAGGAAAAATTACATTTTGATGACATATTATAATTGGTTAGTCAGATTATTAAAATTGATATAAAACACTATGTTTAATTTATTATTATGCTTGGCAGTTCATGTTTGCCGGGTACCATTTATGTCCTACATACCCACAACAAAGATACTTAAATGTGTGGCAGGTTGAATAATGGCTTCCTCAAATGTCTACATACTAGGTTTTGGAATCTGGAAAATGTAAATTTACATGACAAAAGATATTTTACAGATGTTAAGATGTTACCCTAAATTATCTAGGCCAGCCCAATCTAATCATTGAGTTCTTAGAAAAATAGAAACTTTATTTGCTGAGTTCAGGGTCAGGAAGATATGCAACTACAGAAGAATATTCAAAGAGATCAAATGCTGCTGACTCTGAAGATGGAGGAAAGGAGACACCACCAAGAAATGTGTGCAGTTCTAGAAACTCAGAGAGCTTAGGAAACAGATTTTCCAAAGAGTCTCCTGGAAAGTAATGAAGACCTGCCAACACCTTGATGTTAGCCTGATGAGACCTGTTCTGAACTTCGAATTTATTGAACTGTAGAAAAATAAAATAAAATTATTATAAACCAATAAGTTTCTGGTAGTTATTGCTTAAAACATAAAAATTAAAACAAAATGCAAGGAGAGAACGAAAAACAGGGGAGAGGGAGGGAAGAAGTAACACAATGCTACTCCCCCTGGTGAAAATGGATTTCTATAATCCCAAGTTAAATTCCAGTAATTTATTCCATAATTCTCTTAAAACTTTAGCTCCTTCTCTAATTTCAAAAATGTGCAAATAAATGGGAAATCCTAAATCATCTCCTTGAGCCTCTGACATAAATGACAATAAATATTATAGAAATGTATAGTGAATGCTTATACATTATGCCAGAAAAATGAGGTTAAGAAAAATAGCATTATCAATATGAATCTACGTAGTGATATTCTGATAAATAAAGTAAAGTGACACAAAGCACATAGGCATTATTTCCACTGGCAGGCAAAGATATCACCTTGAACACTCTAAATACATACTATCCATCATCCCATCAATAAATTAAAATATATTATCTAGTCCTCTTGTAGCAGGTGGTATGAAAATAGAATGTATAACAAAATTTGGGGAAGTGCTGTTTGCTCAGAGAGGTTACCTCTTTGTTAAATAAATAGAGATTTGTCAAGTATAAAATCAGACTCATTAATTATAAAATGTTATAGGCATAACTGCATTTTGTTTATATCTGAAGTAATATTTCAGTTTATTTTCTATATGTCTAACAACAAAGTGACCTGATATAAAGGAAATATTCTTATTTGTCAAGAATGTAGTTGGTAAAAATTAATGTCAATAAATACTACAATATGTTTATTAACATGTATATGTATGAAACCAAAGTAATCAGAAAAGACAATACAATACAATGTTCAGTATTTTTTTGAGTATGAATGCATATATTTGTTTGACATTGTTGCGACTGATATGATTTATTTAAGGTAGCTAATATCAGTAAACAATCCTGCTGAATAGAAATTCTTGTAAGTTTAGAAGTGGATTGTATTTCTCAGTGAAGTCTATTTTTGTCAGAACATTATCTCCTAGAAAATAATTATTGACTTCAGTAAAAAGCATGATATAATCATACATAAATAAAATATAATTATTGATTATAGGCATTGCGATAACTTTTCATCATCCTATAAAACATAAATGTTATAGTGTAAGTCAATTAAATATTTAAGGTGGAGATTATACTCCCCAAAATAACAAATTTGATGGCAGAAGCATTAATAACATATCAGAAAAAATATTTCTTAAATTTAAGCAAGTAAGAGAAACTTATTTCAAGTACATACATCTTAATTTTTTTTCATTTGGTTTAACGCAGAAAACTGTTTTAGTGTAGTATGTCGCTTATAAAATGTAATAAACCAAAATAATCATATTTGATTTATTTGAATTGATAGAGGAAGCATTTATGGTTAGCACACATCAAAAATAATCAGAAAACACAATAATGTTTAACCCATTTTTACTTTATAAACTAATAAATTAAGAACTATCTAGAATGCAGCATAGATATGAAGTAACTCATAGTATATATTCTTATACCAACATAATTCCAAAATTAACATTACACAATTACAAAATATATCTGACAATTCATTTTATTTTGAATGCAATTATTTGAATGTCGTTTTTCAGTAGCCAATGAAGTTCATGACTGGTTGCACTTATTAAATTATAAAATACCTTATTTGCTTCATGTCCTTTTATTGATTTATGATTTCCTTTCCTTTAAAAAGATTTTTATGGCACAGTGGGGTAAAGATAGACATTTATGAAATTTTATTTCTGGGGATATTCTTATTCAGAGCTTGTTTGATGTTTGACATGAAGTTAAATACAACACACACATGATTTCCTGCCTTATTCTATATCCTCACGTGACATTCTGTAGGCTTTATTGTGAACTGAAATCAATGTATTGAGTACAGAATATCAACTTTAGCTGAAAAAGTAGATGTTGAAGAGAAAATGTATGAGCACTGTTCTTCTCTGTGTTATTTGATCATTACAAATTATCATAGTTAGTATGAACAATAAACATTGATTTTACCAAGTCGATAGATCTAAATGTAATATGAGATCTTCTATGTAGTTTATTGGATTAAAAAGTAAAGTTGATATTGAGAACACATATAAATATAATTAAAATACCTGAGCCCCTTCCAAGATGAGAGACTAACTGGATTTCATTAAAATATATTTTCAAGTTAAGAATGATAATGAGACTATATTTTATAGTATGGAGAATTTTTGTTGAAAGCTATGTTGTATATTTTACGTGACATTAATATTATATTCATATGATTGATTACAAAAAGCAAGATGCTAAAGAAAACTGATCAGAGAGCTTTTTTAAAGTCATATCTAATAATGAAAAAGAGCTGAAATAAAGCAATCTGAGCCTTTTTTACACACTTAAAATATTTTGTTGAAACAAAAATAGAATTCTACACTTACAGGGGAGCTTCTTTTCAAAATGTACTCAAATGTTTTAAAAAAATCTACACTGACATCAAACACTTATATCTAAACATCTACACTTAAACCAAACATCTACAATTACAGAAGAGCTTCTTTTCAAAACATACTCAAATGTTTTCAAAACATCTCAATCTTTAGTTAATATTCTGTTTCATACTTTTTTCTATTCTTTGCATCACCTAAAAAGTAGGTGTTCAATGTCAATAAATAACTGCTGTTCTGGAAAATACAAAACAGCCTCATTAAATCATATATCATTAACTTCTGTCAAAATGTCTTTTGATATATAACATTAACTTCTGTCAAAATGTCTTTTGATATAAATCTGTCTCCTTCCTTCACTTTCCTTCTCCCTCCCTCCCGCTCTCTCTTTCTTCCTTTCCCCTTTCTCCTTTTTTTTTGTGTATGTGAATTTTCTTTTACACTATGGGCATCGATTGTTCATGCTCTTTTTAACAATCTGATTATCTTCCAATGTTAATAATAATATACAAACTGTGCAACAAACAATCCAAAATGCAGTGGCTTAAACCACAACCATTTTCTTATATGTCACTCTTTCGTGGGAGAGGAATTTGCACAGGATTCAAATGGATGATTCTTTCATTCTGTGTGGCATAAAAATAGTTCAGTTGGGCATATTCTCTTTAACTGGTGGATTGATAGGTCTGAAGGATTTTGGGGATGCTGCAAGGCTGGGCTTATCTGCAGAATGCTTAAATATGGTTTCTTAGGTACGATGGGCTCAGGGTTGTTTTTGCAACTGGCTCGATGGCTCAATAGCAATTGTGTAGTGAATCTGCAACAACTCTTATGATCAACCTGAAGAATATTGTGTGTACTCTAGTGATTCAAGGTAGTCACTCACCCTTTCTGCTCCAATTAAATTTTTAGAAAGAAGACAGAGACCGGGACTCTTTATGGAAGAAGTGTCAAATTGTAGACATGCCTTTAAAATATCACAACTAGTTTTTAAACAACTGCATTATCTGTGTATAAATTAACTAAAAGTTGCTCTCTTTAGATAAGTATTGATTAATTTCAGATTTTTGTTTAATTGAATTTTGTCTTTTTTTTTTTTTTTTTTTTGCGATGGAGTTTTGCTCTTGTTGCCCAAGCTGGAGTGCAATGACACGATCTCTGCTCACTGCAACCTCCATTTCCTGGGTTCAAGCAATTCTCCAGCCTCAGCTTCCCAAGTAGCTGGGATTACAGGTGCTCACACCCACACCTGGCTAACTGTTGTGTTTTTAGTAGAGACAGGGTTTCACCATGTTGGCCAGGCTGCTGTAAAACTCCTGACCTCAGATGATCTGCCCACCTCAGCCTCCCAAAGTGCTAGGATTACGGGCATGAGCCACCACGCCTGGCCAATTGAAATATTTTAATATAC
Source organism: Pongo abelii (assembly GCF_028885655.2). NCBI lineage: Eukaryota > Metazoa > Chordata > Mammalia > Primates > Hominidae > Pongo > Pongo abelii. The sequence continues at coordinate 93,137,741 of NC_071999.2, read as the reverse complement.
ACATTTATGTAGCATTTTTTTTCACTGCTCTACATTTTTCTTAGATCATTCAAAGAGTGTTTTGCTAAGTAGAACTTAGTGGAACAACAATTACACACATTTAAATTACTGATATACTATACAAAGTTCCCTTAAAAAATATATGAGAGAAGTGGAAACTGCCATTTTTAATGTCACTAACCTGACAAAAATTTTAACTTATTCTATTATTTAATAATCTAACCTATTTTTTCTATTTTTTAAATTAATCTGGAAGCACTTAATATATATTATATTTTTCCATTTTAACAAATGTTATATTATTTTTGCTTTGTCTGTTATGTTGGCATTAAAAGATTTATTAGTATTTACATAATTTTAATTCATCATTGTTTTACTCCTATAATTAATATTTTTTCAATTATGAATGAAACAAATTGACCTTAAATTCTCATAGAAGTTACTTCTCACCCCCCACCAAAGTTTCCAGGTAGTATCTCTACCAATCTGGTACATTAGACCCTATAGAGACAGCAGACATTTCAAAACAATGATACTGATAACTAAGTTCAAAGGGGAACGTTTCTTCAGAATCAGAATTCCTCCATTTACACATTGGAACAAATTAAACAAAACTATATTTCTTGCTTTAACAAAACATTCAGTATGTGACAATGATATGGGCGCTAATTTTTCCATGGAGTTTGGGCAATAAGTGGGTTCATGGTAATAATAAAACTAGGTTATTGGTACTTCTTTAACCATTTTTTTTATTATTATTGTACTTTAAGTTTTAGGGTACATGTGCACAATGTGCGGGTTTTTTACATATGTATACATGTGTCATGTTGGTGTGCTGCACCCATTAACTCGTCATTTAGCATTAGGTAAGACACTTCAGGCAGTCACAGTGAATTGTTAGTTGAACAAAAGTAGAGATTCCTGACTCAAACTTTTAATTGCATTCCATTCAATTAAGGCCATAAAATGTTAAATAAAGCATGTGCTGTCTTACCAATTATTATCTGGTACTTTGGCAGGGATGGATTCATAGAAAATGTAAATTTGCTCAAACTTTTCATGAGTAAAATTTTATTCTGCCATATATTTGATTGAATATACTTCAATGTTGAAAATATTTTTTCTCATACAAATGAAGGCATTTCTACATTCCATTACCATCTTTATTATTTGGCAAAACATTTAAACTACAACAATAATCAATATTTATTTCCTATAGTGAAACCATTGTAAAGTATACTAACATAGTTTAGTATGAGATTTTTTATTGTATATTATCTGGTATTTGTCCTATAACATATTTTCTAATGTTTTACATATTATTCCAATTTTGCCAATGATAATTTTTATTTATCTGCTATATAATTGTTACAACTTTGTAAAGGATTTCACCTCTTTGAAATTTGTTAGATCTTGAGTGATTCTTCTTGTTCTAAAAATTCACTGTGTGATCTTTCACTGTGAGCACCCACCTACACACTTAAATTTGTAAGTATGTGAATGCATGTATGAGTGCATGTGCATGGGTATGATAATTCACCTTGCTAGACACTTGATGAATCATTTTAATAATTGTGAAGTATATTCTATATAAAGATATAAAGATAGCATATATATTTAAAATAGATAGTTTAAAGAATAATATGAAGAGGAGTACTCATATACTGCCCAACTAGCTTAGGAAAACAGAAACAAAAACAGAAATAGTGGAGCAGAGCAATAGGGCAGAATAGAGGACTTCATTGACTGTCACCACCCCCCTGCAAAGACACCAATTTACCAACTATTTATACACAAAAAAGCTTTTACACAAGAACCAAAAATCAGGTGAGTACTCATAGTACTTGGTTTTAACTTCATATCACTGAAAGAGGTACCGAAGAGGTAGAAAAAACAGGTTTGAATTACCAATGTGACACCTCCATATTCCTCAACAGTGGTGGCATTATGTAGAGAGCAATTCTGTGCACTGAGGAGAGGAAGAGCACAGCAATTGTGATGCATTGAACTCAGTGTCACCCTGTTATAGCAGAAAGCAAAAGTGAACCCATCTCTGCGGATGCATACCCACAGAGGGAGCATTTGAACGAACCTTAGCCCCAGGAAAATTGCCAAAGCCAGTGGTTGAAATATGAGTTCCCACAAGCATCACCACCGCAAGCTAAAGAGCTCTGGGGCTCAAAATAAACTTGAAAAACAGTCTAGGCCACAAGAACCACAACTCCTAAATGAGTCCTAGTGTTGAACTGGGCCAAGAAGGATGGGGGGTTGTGGAGGAGGAAGCACGTGACCCACTGAGATAGCAGCCAGGGCAGCTAAGGGAGTGCTGGTCTCACTCCTGCCCTAACCCCAAGCAGCACAGCTCATGGCTCCAAAAGTGGTCCTTTGTGTTCACTTGAGGAGAGGATTGAGGAGAGAAGTGAGAAGTCGAGGAAAACTTTGTCTTGCATCTTGGATATCAGCTCAGTCACAGCAGCACAGGGCACCAATCAGAGTGGTGAGGCCGACTTTCCAAGCCACAGTTTCTGGATGACATTTCTAGATACACCCTGGGCTAAAAGGGAACCTGTTGCCTTGAAGAGAAGGTCCCAAACCTGTCAGGATTAATCACCTGTTAACTGAAGAGCCCTTAGGCTCTGAATAGCCTACAGTAGTACCCAGATTATACCTTGTGGGCCTTGGACAATACTTTGAGATATGCTGGCTTTAGGTGAGACTCAGCACATTCCCAGCTTTGGTGGCTACAGGCTGAGATTCCTTCTGCTTGAGAAAAATGGAGGGAAAGGTAAAGGGGACTTTGTCTTGTACCCTAGGTACCAGTTCAGCCACAATGAGTTAGAGCACCAAGTGAGCTCTCGGGGTCCCTAATTCCAGGATGTAGCACTTAGACAGCATTTCTGGGCCTGTTCTGGGCCATAGCGATGCCCACTGTCCTGAATGGTGAGTCTTGGGTTAGGTAGCATTCATTACAAGCTGACTGAAGAGTCCTTGGGCTTTAAGGAAACATCAGCGGTAGTCTGGCAGTACTCCCCATGGACCTGTGATGTCAGTGGCCAAGGAGTGAAGCTCCTCTGCCTTTGGAAAAGGGAGGGAATAGCAGGAAAGACTGTATCTTATGGTTTAGGTGCCAGCTCAGCCACAGTACAATAGAACACCAGGTGGACTTTGAGGGCTTTTTACTCTGGTCCCTGGCTCCAGAAGGCACTCCTGGACCTACTCAGTGCCTGGGGGAACTTGTTGACCTGAAAAGAAGGACAAAGGCCTGGCTGTTTTACCATCTGCTGATCGCAGAGCCCCAGAGCCTTGAGTGAACATAGACGGTAGTCAGGGAGTGGTTACAGCAGGACTTGCACAAACTCAAGTGCCATATGGGCTTCAGGTCTGACCCAGCACTGTCCTCACGGTGGTGATCACAGGGCTGCTTGTGTCACTCTACCCCCAGCTTGAAGTGTCTCAGAGCATAGATATTCAGTTTTTTTTTTTTTTTTTTAAAGGGAAGAGAGTAAGAGTCTCTTCCTGGTAATCCAGATAATTCTTCTGGATCTTGTCCAAGACCATCAAGGCAGAACCTCTACATGTCTTCATGAATCACAAGAAAATGGGCCTTGGGGTGCCCCACAAAGCAGAGGTAGCTTAGACCATACTACCCAAGTCCTTTCAAAGATATGGAAAGCCTTCCCGAGAAGGACAGGTAAAAACAAGCCCAGGTGGAGAAGACTACAATAAATACCTAACTCTTCAATGACAAACTAAGTATGAAGACCTCCCCAGGAAGACATGACCTCGCCAAATTAACTAAATAAGGCACCAAGGATCAATGTTGGAGAAACAGAGACATGTGATCTTTTAAACAGTGAATGCAAAATAGCTGTTTTGGAGAAACTCAGAGAAATTCAAGATAACACAGAGATTAAATTCAGGATTCTATCAGATATATTTAACAAAGAGATTAAAATAATGAAAAAGAATCAAGCAGAAATTCTTAGCTGAAAAATGCAATTGACTTACTGAAGTATGCTTAGGAGTCTTCTAATAGCAGAATCGATCAAGCAAAAGAAAGAGTTAGTGAGCGAGAAGACAGCTTAGTTGAAAATACACAGAGGAGAAAGAAGCAAAATAATAATAATAATGTAGCATGCCTACAGGATCTACAAGATCAAAAGGGCAAATATCATAGTTATTGGCCTTAAAAGGGAGATAAAGGGATGTGGTAGAAAGTTTATTCAGAGGGATAATAACAGAGAGCTTCCCAAACCTAGAGAAAAATATCAATATCTAAATACAAGAAGGTTATGGAACACCAAGATTTAACCCAAAGAAGACTATCTCAAGTCATTTGATTATCAAACTCTCAAAGGTCAAGAATGAAGAAAGAATCCTAAAAGCAGTAAGAGAAAATAAACAAACAGCATATAATGGAGCTCCCATATGTCTTTCAGCAGACTTTTCAGCGGAAACCTTACAGGCCAGGAGAGAGTGACATGACATATTTAAAGTGATTAAAAAAAAATTTTACTATAGAATAGTACATCTGGCACAAATATCCTTCAAATACGAAGGAGAAATAAAGACTTTCCCAGACAAATAAAAGCTGAAGGATTTTATTAAGACCATACCTGTCCTACAAGAAATGCTAAACGGAGTACTTCAATCAGAAATAAAGGAGGTTAATGAGCAATAAGTAATCATCTGAAGGTACAAAACTCACTAATAATAGTAAATACACAGAAAAACACAGAATATTGTAACACTGCAACAATGCTGTGTAAACTACGCTTAAGTAGAAAGACTACAATTAATCAAAAATAGTAACCCTAATTACTTTTCAAGACATAGACAGCACAATAAAATATAAATAGAAACAACAAAAAGTTAGAAAGCAGGGGGACAAAGTTAAGGTGTGGAGTCTTTATTAGTTTTCTTTTTGCTTGTTTGTTTATGCAGAGAGTGTTAAGTTGTCATTAGCTCAAAATGATGAATTATAATACGGCATTTTCAAGACTCGTGGTAAACTCAAACCTAAAAATATACAATGAGTATACAACAAATAAAAAGAAAAAAAACTGGATTATATTACCAGGGAAAACCACCTTGACTAAAAGGAAAACAGGAAGGAGAGAAAATAAGAAGAGAAGGCTACAAAACAAACAGAAAACAAATAAAATAGCAGTAGTAAGTTCTTACTTACCAATAATATCATTGAATATAAATGAACTAAACTCTCCAATCAAAAGACATAGATTGAATGGAAAAAAAAAAGACCCAATGCCTGTTACATACAAGAAACACACTTCACCTATAAAGATACACATAGACTGAAAATAATGAGATGGCAAAAGGTATTCCATAACAGTGGAAACCCAGAAGAGCAGCAGTAGCTATACTTATGTCATACAAAATAGATTTCAAGATAAAACTTATAAGAAGAGACAAGAAGGTCACTATATACTGTTAAAGGTGTCAATTCAGGAATAGAATATAACTATTGTAAATACATATGCACCTATCACTGGAGCATCCTAACATATAAAGTAAATATTATTAGAGCTAAAGTGAGAGATAGGTTTCAATACAATAATAACTGGAGACTTCAACACCTCGCTTTTCACATTGGATAGATCTTCCAAACAGGAAATCAACAAAGAAACATGGAATTTAATCTGCACTATAGAACACATGAATCTAATAGATATTTATAGAACATTTTATTCAAATGGGTGCAGAATGCACATTCTTTTCCTCAGCACATGGATTGTTCTCGAATATAGATAATATGTTTGGTCACAAAAAAATATGAAACATTCAAGAAAATTGAAATTATAACAAACATCCTCTCAGACAATAATGGAATAAAACTAGAAATGAATACCCAGATGAATTTTGGGAAGTATACAAATTTATGAAAATCAAACAGGATGCTATTTAATGACCAGTGGGTCCATGAAAATATTAAGAAGGAAATTGAAGTATTTCTTGAAGCAAATGGTAATGGAAACACAACATACCAAAACCTATTGGATACAGCAAAAGCAGTACTCAGAGGGCAGCTTATAGCTATAAGTACCTACATCAAAAAGAAGAAAAACTTCAAATACATAATTTAACAATGCATCTTAAAGAACTAGAAAAGGAAGAGCAAACTAAACCCAAAATTAGCAGAAGAAAAGAAATGATAAAGAGCAGAGCAGAAATAAATGAAATTGTTCCTATTACTCCACATCCTCTCCAGCACCTGTTGTTTCCTGACTTTTTAATGATTGCCATTCTAACTGGTGTGAGATGGTATCTCATTGTGGTTTTGATTTGCATTTGTCTGATGGCCAGCGATGGTGAGCATTTTTTCATGTGTTTTTTGGCTGCATAAATGTCTTCTTTTGAGAAGTGTCTGTTCATGTCCTTCGCCCACTTTTTGATGGGGTTGTTTGTTTTTTTCTTGTAAATTTGTTGGAGTTCATTGTAGATTCTGGATATTAGCCCTTTGTCAGATGAGTAGGTTGCAAAAATTTTCTCCCATTTTGTAGGTTGCCTGTTCACTCTGATGGTAGTTTCTTTTGCTGTGCAGAAGCTCTTGAGTTTAATTAGATCCCATTTGTCAATTTTGGCTTTTGTTGCCATTGCTTTTGGTGTTTTAGACATGAAGTCCTTGCCCATGCCTATGTCCTGAATGGTAATGCCTAGGTTTTCTTCTAGGGTTTTTAAGGTTTTAGGTCTAACATTTAAGTCTTTAATCCATCTTGAATTGATTTTTGTATAAGTTGTAAGGAAGGGATCCAGTTTCAGCTTTCTACATATGGCTAGCCAGTTTTCCCAGCACCATTTATTAAATAGGGAATCCTTTCCCCATTTCTTGTTTTTGTCAGGTTTGTCAAAGATCAGATACTTGTAGATATGTGGCATTATGTTGGTGGGACTGTAAACTAGTTCAACCCTTGTGGAAGTCAGTGTGGCGATTCCTCAGGGATCTAGAACTAGAAATTCCATTCGACCCAGCCATCCCATTACTGGGTATATACCCAAAGGACTATAAATCATGCTGCTATAAAGACACATGCACACGGATGTTTATTGCCGCATTATTCACAATAGCAAAGACATGGAACCAACCCAAATGTCCAACAATGATAGACTGGATTAAGAAAATGTGGCACATATACACCATGGAATACTATGCAGCCATCAAAAATGATGAGTTCATGTCCTTTGTAGGGACATGGATGAAATTGGAAATCATCATTCTCAGTAAACTATCGCAAGAACAAAAAACCAAACACCGCATATTCTCACTCATAGGTGGGAATTGAACAATGAGAACACATGGACACAGGAAGGGGAACATCACACTTCGGGGACTGTTGTGGGGTGGGGGGAGGGGGGAGAGATAGCATTGGGAGATATACCTAATGCTAGATGACGAGTTGGTGGGTGCAGCGCACCAGCATGGCACATGTATACATATGTAACTTACCTGCACATTGCGCACATGTACCATAAAACCTAAAGTATAATAATAATAATAAAAGAAAAAAAAAAAGAAATAAATGAAATTGAAATGAAGAAAACAATTCAAAAAGATCAATGAAACAAGTTGTTTTTTTGAAAAGTTAAACAGTATTAACAAACATTTAGCCAGACTACAGACTAAGAAGAAGAGAGAAGGCCCAAATAAATAACATGAGTTGAAAAAGGACACATTGTAACTGGCACTGAAGAAATTCAAAGGCACATTAGTGGCTCCTATGAGCAGCTGTGTGCTAATACATTGGAAAATCTAGAAGATATGAACAAATTGCTAGACATATAGAACCTACCAAGATTGAACCAGGAAGAAATCCAAAACTTGAACAGACCAATAACAAGCAACGAGATAGAAGCTGTGATAAAAAGCCTTTCAGTAATGAAAAACCAGGGACTCGATGACTTCACTGCTGAATTCTGTAAAACATTTAAAGAAGAACTAATACCAATCCTATTCAAACTATTCCAAAAAATAGATGATAAATAAATATTTTAAACTTATTCTACAAAGCCAGTATTATCCTGATACCAAAGCCACACAAAGATACATCAAAAAAAAGAAAGCAAGAAAGAGAAACAGAGAAGGAGAGAAATGAAGGAAGGAAGAATGGAAGGAAGGAAGAATGGAAGGAAGGAAGGAAGCAATGAAGGAAGGAAGGGAGGGAGGGAGCAAGCGAGGGAGGGAGGAAGGAAGGAAGGGAGAGATTGAGGAAGGAAGGAAGGAAGAAAGAAAGAGAGAGAAAGAGAGAGAGAAAGAAAGAAAGAGAAAGAAAAAGAAAGAAAGAGAGAGAAAGAAAGAGAAAAAAAGAAAAGACAAGCAGGAAGTCAGGAACAGGAAGAAAGAAAGAAAACTACGGGCCAATATCATTGATGAATGTTGGTGCAAAAATTCTTAACAGAATAATAGCAAACCAAATTCAACAATACATTAAAAAGATAATTCATCTTGACAAGGTATAATTTATCTCTGATATGCAAGAAGGGTTCAACATATACAAATCAACCCACCTGTTAAATCATATCAGCAGAATGAAAGACGAAAACCATATGATATTCAATTGATGCTGAAAAAGCATTTGATACAATTCCACATCCTTTTAATATCCCCCAAAACTGGGTATAAAAGATATATAATAAAAGTCATATATGACAGATCAACAAGTAGTATCATATTGAAATGGGAGAAAATGAAAGCCTTTCCCCTAATATCTGGAACACAACAAGAATGACCACTTTCACTACTGTTATTCAACATGATACTGAAAGTCCTAGCTAGAGCAATCAGACAAGAAAAAAAGGAACCAAAATTGGAAAGAAAGAAGTCAAATTATACTTGCTAGCTGATGATATGATTGTATATTTGGAAAAATCTAAATACTCCACAAAAAACTATTAGAAATTACAAACATATTCAGTTAGTTGCAGCAAATAAAATCAACATACAAAAATCAGTAGCATTTCTATATGTAAACGTTGAACAATCTGAAAAGGAAATAAAAATGTTAGTCCTATTTAAAATAGCCACAAAAAAACTAAATACCTAAGAATTAACCAAAGAAGTGAAAGATCTTTATAATGAAAACTATAAAACACTGATGACAGAAATTGTAGAGGACACAGAAAAATGAAAAAATATTCCATGTTCATGGAAAGAACCTATGTTGTTAAAATGTCCATGCTATCCAAAAAGATATACAGATTCAATGCAATCCCTATCAAAATACCAATTACATTCTCCACAGAAATAGAAAAAAAAAATCCTTAACTTTATAGCCAAAGCTATCTTAAATGAAGTGCACAATACTTGAGGAATCACATTACTTGACTTCAAATTATTCTACAGAGCTATGGTAACCAAAACAGCATGTACTGGCATAAAAACGGACACATAGGCCAATGTATCAGAGTAGAGGACTCAGAAACAAACCCACACACTTAGAGCGAATTCGTTTTCAACAAAGGTGCCAACAACATACATTGGGGAAAAGAAGGTCTCTTCAATAAATGGTGCTGGGAAATTTATATGCAAAAGAATGAAAACAGACCCCCTATCTCTCGTCATAAACAAAAATCTACCAAAAATGTATTAAAGACTTAAATCTAGTACTTCAAACCATGAAACTACTATAAGAAAACATTGCAAAAACTCTCCAGGATTTTGGCCTGGGGAAAAAATTCTTGGGTAATACTCCAAAAGAACAGACAACCGAAGAAAAAATTGACAAATGGGGTCACATCAAGTTAATAAGCTTATGCCCAGCAAAGGAAATAATCAAAAAGTAAAAAGAAAACCCATAGAATGGGAGAGAATGTTTCCAAACTACCCATTTGACAAGGGATTAACAAGCGGAATACAAAAGAAACTTAAACAACTTTATAGGAGAAAAAAATCTAATAATTCGATCAAAAATGGGTGAGCTATTTGAATTAAATATTTCTCAATAGAAGACAAACAAATGGAAAACAGGCCTATGAAAAGGTGCATTGATCATTAGAAAAATGCAGATCAAAACTACAATGAGATGTCATCTCATCCAAGTTAAAATGACTTATATCCAAAAGATAAGCAATAACAAATGCTGGTGAGGATGTGAAGAAAAGGGAACCATTTTATGCTGTTGGTGGAAATGTAAATTATTGCAAACACTATGGAGAAAAGCTTGGAGGTTTCCTTCTCAAAAAACTAAAAACAGAGCAACCATATAATCTAGCAATCCTACTGCTGGGTATATACTCAATAGAAAATAAATCAGTATATTGAAGAGCTATCCCCACTCCCATGTTTGTTGCAGCACTGTTCTCAATAGCCAAGATTTGGAAGCAAGCTAAGTGACCACCAAAAAACGAATGAATAAATAAAATGTTGTACCTATATACAATGGAGTACTATTTAGTAATAAAAAAGAATGAGGTCCTGATTATTTGCAACAACATGGATGAAAATGGAGGTGCATTATATAAAGTGAAATTAGCAAGACACAGAAAGATAAACATCACATGTTCTCACTTATTTGTGGGATCTAAAAATCAAAACAATTAAACTCATGGAAACAGAGAGTAGAAGGATAGTTACTGGAGGCTGGGAAGGGTAATTGTGGGTTGGAGTGCAGTGGCAGGGATAGTTAATGGGCACAAATAATTAGTAAGAATAAGATCTATTATTTGACAGCACAACAGGATGATATAGTCAATTTTAATGTAATTATATATTTAAAAATAACTAAAAGAATAATTAGATTGTTTGTAACAGAAAGGATCAATACTTGAAGGGATAAGTACCCCATTTTCCATGATGTGATTACTGTGCATTGGTTACCAATAGCAAATCATCTCATGTAGCTCATAAATATATACTTACTATATGCCCAAAAAAATTAAAAATAAAAACCTCCATTTTATAACCCAGTCTATTTTTTTGGGGGGAATGCATTTTGTTTATATCCAACAGTTTTTTGTAAATATCTATGCATAATTTACATATTCTGGATGCTACTCCTTTGTAAGTTACATATGTGGGGATTTTGTCTTTCTCTTATGATGCACTTTGATACAGATAACTTACATAATACAGTTCATTCTACCTAAAATATGTGATTGGCTCTTTTTTCTTCTGTGAAGAAGTCATTCTATACTTAAACAATATTCTTCAATATAATTATTGACCTCAAAAAAAGTGCCTACCTTGTGGAAGGCATTGTTCTAAGAAATTTGTAAATAACTTGTTTAGTGCAGACAGTCTAGATCCAGATTTTATGTTGCTATTTACAATGAAACCTTTAAATAATAGATAATTAATATTTTGTTATATAGTCTCAACTACATTTCCGTGCAATTTATATTTCTTTACCGATAACAAATTTATTCATGGCCATTTATTGAAGAATCAAATATTTTTCTAATCAGCCTTCAATGACACCTCTATTCCATCAATTATCATTATATAGTTTAATCAATTTCTTGACTTTTAATTTTTTCATTAGTCTATTCATTTCTCTGAAACTATCAGCATGTGTTAATTACTGTTGTTTATATTAAGTCTTGATAATTGGTAGATAAATTCTCTTATCTTTTCTTGGCTGTCAGTTCATCTTGGCAATGTTAAATGTGTTATGAAATGTTTTGTTATTTAATATGAAAATATGGAATAAATTTTTGATTGAAATTTTACTAAATTAACACATTTGCATGATTGAGTTTTCTAGGCCATGAGCATAATGCATACTTCCATCTATTTATCACTTCCATAATTTCTCTTAATATTTTATAGTTTATTGTGTAGAATTCTGTAGATTTTTGTGTTGTTATGTTGCTTTTAATACTTATTACTACATATTTTAATTTTCAGTATTATTAAAAATTCCAAAATGATGAATAAAATAGTGAAAATAGAAACACTTTTCCCATAGTTTTATGGAGAATGCATTTGAAGTTTCACAAACATGGTATATCTTGTAATTATTTATGAAGTTGTACATTTCTCTCAGTATTCTATAGATGTCTGTATCACTGTCTTGTTAATCTTTTTTGTTTGTTTGTTTGTTTTTGAGATAGAGTCTCACTCTGTCACACAGGCTGGAGTGCAACGGCGCTATCTCGGCTCACTGCAACCTCTGCCTCCCTGGTTCAAGTGATTCTCCTGCCTCAGCCTCCCAAGTAGGTGGGATTACAGGCATCCACCACTATGACCAGCTAATTTTTATATTTTTAGCAGAGACGAGATTTCACCAGGTTGGCCAGGCTGGTCTCAAACTCTTGACCGCAGGTGATCCAACCCGCTTGGCCTCCCAAGGTTCTGGGATTATAGGTGTGAGCCACTGCTCCCGGCCCTGTGAATCTTTTAGTATTTAGTCATATATACTTCATTTCTTGGATAATATTTTTAATATTATTTAAAATTTTATAGTCTATTGTTTAAATTACTTAAATTAATCTTAAGAATATTATATAGTCTTCTTTACTTACATTATTAAATTCAGCTTGATAATATTTTATGGTGGAATTTTTGCATTTGTATACCTGTGTGTGAAATTAGCATCTAATTTCTCCTTTCTTGAAAACTCCTTTCAATCCCAAAGATATACTAGAATATTTTTTAAAATCTTAGTTGAAATAATTTGAGTAAAGTTGGCTGTACTTAGCCACATTCAATGTTTGTTAAGATTTAGCTATTACGTGATTTAGTCTTGAAGTTTCTTTGTGAGAATGTTCTAATCATCGATTACATATATTCAGTAAATATATAAGTATTCAAATTTTCTATTTCTAGCTGTGTCAAATTATGTGGCATTTTTCAAAGAAACTTCTGAATTTTTAAAATAAAAAGTTTATATTTAGTTGGAGAATGTTGATTTTGTTCTCTTAGTTTTAGTGATATCTGTAGGACATATTCCTAAGCTTCTCACTCCTCTTTCTATTCTTAATTTTGATAAATTATGTATGATTTTTGGTGGACAGATTCCTCAGTTGTTTTGTACCGTGTTACATATGTGTCCATTAGATCATATTTTCTCCTCAAAATTGTCCAAGTCACACTGAAATTTTGTCCCTTGTTTTCACACACAGTGACTGAGAATTGTTTTGCATTTTCCTACTATAACAAAGGGTTTGCTCAAATACTCAGGTAGTTCAGTGAAATTTTGCACATCAAGAGCATTTTACTGTTGTTTGTTGCTAGTCTTAATCTCCCACCCGCACCAAGGAATGAGCAAGTGAGAACTCTTATTAGCTTGCTCAGGTGCTATGCAGGAGGGAAAGAGAGGTGGATTAAGCTTAAAAGCTGTATAAGTCTTATTAAAAAGTCATGAAACAACAGATGCTGGCGAGGCTGTGGAGAAATAGGAATGCTTTTACACTGTTGGTGGGAATGTAAATTAGTTCAACCATTGTGGAAGCCAGTGTGGCAATTCTTCAAGTATCTAGAACCAGAAATACCATTTGACGCAGCAATCACATTACTGGATATATACCCAAAGGATCATGAATTATTCTTCTATAAAGACACATGCATATGTGTCTTTATTGCAGCACTATTTACAATAGCAAAGACTTGGAACCAACCCAAATTCCCATCAATGATAGACTGGATAAAGAAAATGTGGCACATATACACCATGGAATACTATGCAGCCATAAAAAAGAATGAGTTCATGTCCTTTGCAGGGACATGGATGAAGCTGGAAGCCATCATTCTCAGCAAACTAACACAGGAACAGAAAACCAAACACTGCATGTTCTCACCTATAAGTGGGAGCTGAACAATGAGAGCACATGAACATGGAGAGGGGAACATCACACACTGGGGCCTGTCGGGGGATGGGGGGGGCAAGGGGAGGGAGAGCATCACTACAAATACCTAATGCATGCGGGGCTTAAATCCTAGATGATGGGTTGATAGGTGCAGGAAACCACCATGGCACACATATACCTGTGCAACAAACATGCACGTTCTGCACATGTAACCCAGAACTTAAAATAATTTTTTTTAAAAAGCTGTAGAAGTCAACATCAAAAAAATGAGTCATACTATTACAATTACATAGAAAAACAGCCATCCCCCGTTCCTCTAGTTATGGTATAGTCAGCATAATCACCAAACTAGGTGCATAACATTAGTCAATTTTTTTCTCTATCCTTTCATTACTACTGGTTTAGCCTACACAATTTTTGTTTAACAAAGATTGCGTGTCTGTGTGTGTGTGTGTACACATGCTGTTTCCCATTTTCTAATCTGTCTTTATCCAGCATCAGTGCACTATTCCTATCTCTTCCAAGTCTCCAATCTTCTAGAGAGCCTTAGTATATAATCTTAATGAGATTAAACATCCATTCTTTTGTGAAGCCAGGAAATGAATGTTTGTATCTTCTACAATATTAATTTGGTACATGCCTCACATTTGGTAGATTATAAACTTCATGACAAATCTATGGCATTTTCACCATTTTATAGTATAGTACATAATGGCTTAAATACAGTAAAATCTGTAATATTTCTGAGTCTTGTAGAAATAGGAATATAGCAATTATTTAACCTTGTATTTGAAAGAATAAAAGCAGATACTTATAAAATAAAAATGTATTTAAATTTGCTTTGAAAGCTCATTGCACTGAAACTATTTCCAAGTCATTCTGAGGATATGAATGTATATGATTTAACTTTAAGTCCCTATTTTGGTACATTCAATACTACCCTTGAAGGAGCAAAACTGTTTTGGTTCCTGCCCAAGCTCATAGGGAAAAAAACCCTCCCCAAGAAGGAGGAGGGTGTTGCCTGGGAGCCAGACTTTTGGAGAGGAGGCAGCTCCCAGCCTGCTGGGTCAGAGCTGTTTGGCATGTGTTCTCCCAGCTGGGCAGGACTGAAAGTCTTAAACTGTAAGCCTATGAACTGTGGAGAAGAAGCCAATCTTCCTACCTGGGACTGAGGCGATCCCAGCTGCGCACCCTGGGTCTATCTTGAGCCAAAACCCCAGCCACCCACTTTGGCCTACTGGCAATGACACAGGTAGCCGAGGAGATGAAGGATCTCCATGCCAGGAGCCAACCTGGTCTTCCTGAGGGGCAGTGCCCCAGTGAAGAGAGAAGTGTCTACTTAAAGTTCCCTGTAGGTCCTCTGTAAAAAAATAATAAGAATTCCCTCACATTTGCAATTCTTAGGCAAATGTACAAAACTTTAGCATCTCCTTAGAATGGCAGAGTATTGAAATGTTTTATTTCCAGTCTCTCATCTTTTACTATTTATATGTTACTTATCCTCGGGCTTTGCCTTACAGGTTGAGCAAATACCATTTCACGTAGTTGTAAAAGATAATTGTACTCACAAGACCTCAGCGAGTATTAAACATCAACTTCTTATGTTAATTCCGCAGATACTCACTCATATTTTCAAGCAACTACAAAAAAATCAGAATTTAGATTTAAGTAAAAATTTAGATTTAAGTAAGAAATTAATAATTTCTTTAGGTCTTTTTTTTTTGGAAAAATACTCAGGTTATCAAATTAAACTCTAGAGATTCCATGATAAAAACCACATATGTGATAATGTCACAAAGGTTTGGAAAATACTATTTAAAAATATATTATTTTAACTATGAAAATAAATTATTTACTTTACATTGAATATAAAAAAAATACCACACCTGAAAGCAAGCGTTTTAAAATGCTTTCAGCAATTTTAAAGCCAGGATTGGAATCAGAGAAGGGATCAAGGAGCTATTGCTTTCAGCAAGGCTGGTTCCAGGTAGTTTTGGAACGAAAGGAGGATAGCAGCCCTAATCTATGTAAGCTGGGAAGGTGGGCAATATTTATATCTACAGAAGTCTCCTGACTTCACAAAATGATTGTGCTTATTCTCTGGAATATAATATATCTCAATATATATAACTCCATAGTAAACATACTAATGTATTTATTGAATTTTCTGTACAAATTGGTTTTGCTTTACATACGTGTGTATACCCTAAAAGACGATTCCTTCATTCATTTATAATTGTTTGGAGGATAAAATTTAGAAGTTTTAAAGTCCAGAAATATGTCTCAATGTGTGATAATAATTGTTATTAACAATAAATAATAATCCTGACTTTGAAAGAAAGTCTCATAGACCCTTACTGTCTTTTTGGTTTTGACTCAAAACAGCAGAAATTTATTTTCTTGCACTTCTAGAGACTAGAAATCAAAGGTGGAATTGTCAGCAGGTGTATGCTCTTTCTCAACCGTCCAGGGGAGAATCTTTTTTGCCTCTCCTTAGTTTCGGGTGATTGTCAGAAATCTTTGGTGCTCCCTCATAGATGTATAAGGACTTATATAGATTTATAAAGAAATACAGATTATAGATTTATAGGTTTAGAGCTGCATCACTCTAATCTCTGACTCATCATCATATATGTTTACTCTGTGCATCTGTGTAAGACTTGACGTGACATTCTCCTTGCTGTGTTTGTGTTTTTTCTTTTTAAAAATATTAATTCACAATTAATATTTGTATATAATTATGGGGTAAAATGTAATATGTTGATATATGTGTATATTGTAGAAATCATAAACCAAGATAATTATCATAACCATAATTGCACCTACTTATTTTTTGGGTGAATGTATTTTAAATCTACTCTTTTAGAGATTTTGAAATATACAATATTATTATTATTAACTATGCTCACCATGCTGTGCAATAAATCACCAAAATTTATTTCTTCTGAACAACTGAAACTTCATACCCTTTGAACAACATCTCTTCTTGCCTTAGCTCTGGTAACCACCATTCTACTCATGTATCTATGAGTTTAACTTTTTTAGACTCCACATATAACTGAAATTATGTATTATTTTTCCTTCCTTTCTAGGCTTATTTCATCTTGCATAATGTCCTCCAGGTTCACTCATGTTGTTGCACATAGCAGAATGTCTCTTTTTTAAGGAGATATAATGTTACATAACAATACATTACAATATACATAATATTACATATATATTATTTATCTATTCATCTATTAGTGAACACTTAGCTTGTCCATATTTAGATTATTGTGCATAGTGCTGCAATGGATATGAGAGTGCAGATATCTCTTTGACATATTGGCTTCAATTCCTTTCTGTATATACGCCAAAGTGGAACCTGTATTCTGGTTTTTGTTTGTTTGTTTGTTTGCTTGTTTATTTTTAGGTGGAGTCTCGCTCTGTCGCCCTAGCTGGCATGCAGTGGTACAATCTCTGCTCACTGCAACCTCTACCTTCTGGTTCAAGTGATTCTCCTGACTCAGTCTCCTGAGTAGCTGGGATTACAGGCACACCCCACCACGCCAGGCTAATTTTTGTAGTTTTAGTAGAGAAAGGGTTTCGCTATGTTGGCCATGCTGGTCTCAAACTCCCGGCCTCAAGTGATCTGCCCGCCTTGGCCTCCCAAAGTCCTGGGATTACAGGTGTGAACCACCGTGTCTGGCCCATACTGTTGTTTTAAATGGCTGTATTAATTTACACATTCCCATTAACAATGTACTAAGGTTTAATTTTCTCCTCATCCTAACCAATTGTTCCTTTTTGTCTTTTGGTAATAGCTGTTCAATCTCATGTGAGATGATATCTCATTGTGGTTTCAATTTCAATTTCTCTGATGGTTGACAGATGTTCAGCACTTTTTCAGATACCTGTTGTCTCCTAGTTGGTCTTTTTTTGAGAAATGTTTGTTTGGTTCCTTTGCTCATTTTTTAAATGGGTTGTTTTCTTGCAATTGTTGTTTGAGTTCCTTATATATATTTTGAATATTAGCTTTTTATGAGATGTATAGTGTGCAAATATTACTCCCACTTTATGGATTATCTCTTCACCTTGTTAATTGTTCCCTTTGCTGTGCAAAAGACTTTTAATTTGGTGTAATCCTGTTTATCTATTGCTGCTTTTGTTGCCTATACTTTTGGGGTCTTATCCAAGAAATCATTGCCCACACCAATGTCATGGAGATTTTTCTCTGTTTTATTATAGTAATTTTACAGTTTCAGATCTTATTTTTAATTGTTTAATTCATTTTGAGGTGACTTTCTTAAATGTGGTGTGAGATAACTTCAAATTTCATACTTCTGCATTTGATTATCCGATTTTCTCTGTACCATTTATTGAAGAGACCATTCTTTCCTCATTGTGTGTTTTTGCCACTTTTGTCAACAATTAATTGACTGTAAATGTGTGGGTATATTTATGGGCTTTCATTGCTGTTCCATTGGTCAATCTTCCTAGTTTTACACCACTACATGCTGTTTTGATTAAAATAGCCTTATAATATATTTTGAAATGAAGGCTTGTAATGCCTTCAGCTTTGTTTTTTTTTTTTGTTTTTTTGTTGTTGTTGTTGTTGTTTTTTTACTCAATATTTCTTTGGCTATTTGGTGTCTTTCATGGTTCCATTTAAATTTTTTGATTACTTATTATATTCCTGTGAAAAACAGCATTATCATTTTGATAGAGATTTCACTGAATCTGTAAACTGCCTTGGGTACTATAAATATTTTATCAATACTGATTCTTCCAATCCATTAATAAGGAATATCTTTTTATTTATTGTGTTATCATCATTTTTAAATCAGTGTTCTATAGTTTACGGTATATTGATCTTTCATAATTTTGATTAAAATTACTCCTATTTTTGATACTTTTAAAAGTGGTATTGTTTTCTGAATTTCATTTGTGAATAGTTCATAGTATGTTGAATCACTACAGATTTTTACATATTGATCTTGTATCTTGATACATTACAGAACTGGTTTATTTCTTCTAACAGTATTTTTGGTGAAGTCTTTAGAGTTTTCTATATATTAGATTATGTCATCAGCAAGCAGACACAATTTCACTTCTTTTCTATTGGCATTGCATTTTCCAATTTTCTAGCCTAACTCTTCTGGCTAGGCTTTCTAGTACTTTGCTGACTAGAAGTTGTCAGAGTGGGCATATATGACAAGCCCCCAGCTAACATCATACTCAATAGCAAAAAGTTGAAAGCTTTTCCTCTAAGATCAGTATCAATTATCGTTTTAAATGCAGTATTGTAGACTAAATCAATGTTTGTATGATATAAAAACAGTTATGGTTTTAAATGCAGTACTGTAGACTAAATCAATGTTTGATTTAGTTTTACATATATCATACAATGTTTGTATGATATATGTAAAACATGTATTTTAAAATATGTTACAATATGAATGTATTTGTTTTAATGTAGTTGCTTGCATATTGACATTGCTTGTTCTTATGCTATCATGCAACATTTCGAACAGGTTCAGCAGTTACTGAAACTGGTGATTTCTAAACATTTCGAACAGGTTCAGAGGTTACTGAAACTGGTGATTTCTAAACTTAAATTGGGGCAAATGGCTATAGTGCAGAGTAATACTGTCCCTGGGCACTGCGAATTCAAGGCTGAAGAATTAACAGCCACCCCTCAGACGCAGGACCAGGTGCAGGGTCGACACTTTCTGGATTTTAGAGTCAGAAAGAGTGTGGACATCTTCCAGCTGCTTGCCTGTGAAGATGAGCCTCTGCTGGTCTGGGGGATGTCTTCTTTATCCTGGATCTTGGTTTCACATTTTCAATGCTGTCACTGTCTACCTGCAGGGTGACAGTCTTGCCAGTGAGGGTCTTCACGAAGATCTGCACACCACCTCTCAGACAGAGGACCAGGTGCAGGGTCGACCATGTGCAATGTCAATATGCAATCACCCCATTAAAGCAAATACATTTATATTGTCAGTATGATTTTGTGCATTTTAACTACACAACCCAATAACATGCCATTCACAAATACAAAAACAGAGGAAAATCTTGTGGGATGGTAATCTGAAATGTCATGCTTCTTATACTCTTATGTTCTCAAGTTGAGGCACCACATTTTATGTGGGAAACTAAAAATTTGAAGAAATCAATAGAAGCAGATAATAGAGTTACATTTTTCAGATTCTTCAACATTAAAGAAATTTTAGGATTTTCTGTATGATATGAACATTCTATTTATAATTGTCACTTTTAATATTTACATAAATAAACATATGTAGAATCAGAAATACATACAGATTTACAAATATTACCCAGAAATAATATTATCAATCACAGACTTTCTGGTGGTATTATCATCTGAAAGTTATCATAGACTTTACTATTGATAAGCCCCAAAATATAAACTTTTGGAGGCCAGGGAATAGTTCAAATTTCAAAACACTCTATGACTAAGGTCAGTGATTATTTATTAGAATTGAAGTATTATGTTAACTAAAAGAAAGGGCACCTATTCCTTCATTCCCCCTGTCCAATTTCCCAAGAAAATACAAACAAGCTCTATTTAAGCAACTGTGAATTCACAGTTACTCTCTTTGGACAGCCAATAGGAGATCAGAGCTCTTTATTTTAACACAGTTGGAGAGAATTAGGAAAGTCTAGAGTGGAATATATGCTTGTTTAAAGTGAGCCATGTGCAAGGAAAAAATACAGTAAGACAATTTGAACAAAATTCACTAATGCTGCAGCTTAAACATTTCATCTATATTTGGAACGGGAGAAGATGAAATTTTGAACGTCTTTTTATTCCTGATGAATAAGTCATAGACAACATTCTCAGAACAAAAAGTAAAACAAAAAAAGTCAATGATAATTTAAAAAGTAGTTGTAGAGAGGCAAATTAACGGTAAGTAAAGAAGGTCAACCCAACCAAAGCAGATACCAAACAGAATAAAAAGTGTAAGGATTCTGAAGTGGTGGCAATTAGAGGATCAGTGTCTGTCCTCCATTTAGGAGTGTGAGTGTGGGTGTGAATGTGTGTGTATGTGTGTCTATTCTTCTGTATGTCATTCATTAAGCCATTATGCTAATAAAGCAAATTGTAGGACAAAAGACAATCTGTTCTCTAAGAACATTTCACCTATCCAAGAGCTTATAAGCTAGTGAGAGTTAACTTTATTTCAAATAATGAGCTACCTGTTACATGGTTGTAAAGATGAATGATGAATGTTGTTTTTGAAACTGAGAACTTAAAGGGTTATATATACACAATAATATTTCATACAGTTTGATTTAGATGATAAATATACGTATTGCCAAGATATATGCTATCCAGAAACCATAATTTTTTAATATAAAGTTGGAAAATATAAAGAAGTTAAAGGTAATATTTAAGCCAAGTCTTGAAATCAAATTGACATTTTCTAGGTGTGTCTGAAGATCTTCTTTCTCTATCAAGAAAACTATTGAGTTCAGGTACATACGACCTCTTCAGCTCTCCCACTACTTCACCCTAGTCACTTCAATTTTTAGCCATACTCTCCCTCTCCCTGCAATTACAATGTTAAACTTTCTTTATTGTCCTCAAGATTCACAGCCTTCCTGCACTCTCAATATCAGTAGATGTTATTTTCTATTTCAGAAAGTGTAGAAGTATTTCAAACACCTCATCTTTCCATTAAATCCTTCAAACACACCACAGTCTGTTCCCATGCTCTACCTCTCCCATCCTATGAAAAATGCTTTTTATTCCTGATTGGAGGCAGTTTCTCAGCTGTGATTTACATTTTACTTTCCATTTTCTGCAACTGTTTAAATTATTAATTACAGTTCTGTCTTCTTTATTTTCAACACTGCTTCTTACTGAGGATTTATCTCATTAACATTTAAATATGTTCAAATATACTCTATCTTAAAAAGTAAGTTTTTTCTGAAATCCACTTGCTCTTGCAGCTATGGCTTTATCTCTGATTAACCCATTCACATAAACAAAAAAAAAAAAAAGAAAGAGAATCTCAGAAGTGATGTCTTCACTTACAGTATCCAATTTCTTATTTTGCAGTTGCTTTTCAAGTCAATTTCATTGGAATTTTGCCACTTAATTCTGTGAAATTGATTGTTGGTAGCAGTAGAGAAAACTCTTTAGTCTTCAACTTTGTTGAAAGTACAACTCTCATATTTATCTATGAAAACACTAAAGCATCACTGGGCTCTTCCAAACTTCTGCACATATCCCTTGATCTGACCTGCTGTGAAAACTCCCCACTGGTTCTTTAGTATCCAGCAGATTGTATTAATGTCACAGCATTACCAGACATTTTTTCAATAAAATGATATAAAGAAGTTTACGTGTATTATAAATAGTATTTTAGAACCATTTTATGTGATTTATTTCACTTGACATTCAGATAAAGGATGTTTGTTGAATATATAATATCAAAAATTTGTCCTCAATGTTTTGAAGCTTATCTTTAATCATACATTTGGATTTGTTGAATAAATTAAAATTTGTAGAATTAAAGTTGCTCAGTGTGAATTATGAAATCCATATCGATTTTTATTAAATTTCTGCCTTTTTTTCTAAGAGAGTGAAAGAGAATAAAGAACGAAAGAGGAAGAGAGAGAAAAGATTAAAAAATACATGTCACTTTTTATACAAAGAAAGTACAAATTTTAGAGAAAAATTAGAAAATGTAGGTAATTGACATACAGAAAATGTAAAATACTCAGATTTCACTAGTAAGCAAGCATCTCTTAACAGACTGGAAAAATACTTATTTGGCTCTAGCAGAGCTATTCTAACCAAAACAGGAGGTTTAGCTAAAGCTCAAAACATGTTCAATGTTCTATGATTTTCACTATTCCTTAACATTTTAAAACAACTCCTACTATTTAAAAAGATAATGATTACATTTAAATATTTTTAAAGTAAGATTTTAAAATCAAGATTTAAAAAGAAAATTCTGCAGTAATGTAACAATTTTACCACACAAAAATTTTAAATAAATGACCAGATATTTTGGTTTCTATCTATTTATGGGTTTCAAGGGCCTTTTAACATAGTTACATAATAATTCTTTTTTTCCCTTTTCTGTACTACTTATAATTATTTCAGATCTTACAAGGTTGTCTTAAGTACCGATGTTCAGGTAATAGATTTGAAGAAAAATTATTTACAACAATACTTATACAAGGTATCATTTAATTAGCTCTTAAAATATTCAAAACACTTGGCGCACCACGTGGAATTATCTCATTTGTTCTTCACATCAAATATGGCTTATATCTTAGTGTTTTCATATTATAAAAGTAAAAGAGTTAAATAACTCACTTAGTTTATTAAGTGGGGAGCAAGGTTTTGAACCAAGTGTTATCAGAGTCTGAAGCATATGCATTTATACACCAAGTGAAATGTTCCTCATCTCTGAGTTGCTCTCCTTGACATTACGCATGGTAATTAATGTGGTGAGTTTATTTACTAAAGTTGTATGGCATGGATATAGGAACAATTCAAAATGAATTTGATTTTTAGAGCACTTTTAGATTTGCGGCAAAACTGTAAAATAGACACAGAGGTGTCTCATATATTCCCTGCATCCCCACCACATACAGCCTCTCCTATTATCAACATCCCCCAGTAAAGTAGTTCATTCGGCACACCTGATGATCCTACATTGACGCATCATTATCAGCCGAAGCTCATAGTTTATATTAGGGTTCACTATTGGTGCAACACATTTTATGAGTTTGTATACATTTATAATGAGATGTATTCAGCATTATAGAATCATAGATTATTTTCACTGCTCTAAAATTTTCCTGTGTTCTACGTATTCATCCTTTT
Organism: Pongo abelii; assembly: GCF_028885655.2. Lineage (NCBI taxonomy): Eukaryota > Metazoa > Chordata > Mammalia > Primates > Hominidae > Pongo > Pongo abelii. The sequence goes on along the minus strand of NC_071999.2, from coordinate 93,114,130 downwards.
GTTTCTCCTAATTTCTCACAACAACTGATCTTTTTACTTTCTCCATAGTTAATGTTTTCCAGAATGCCATATTTTTAGAATTGCGTAATGTGCACATTTTTTTAGCTTGGCGTCTTTCACTTAGTAATATATATTTAATTTCCTCCATTTCTTTCCATAACTTGAGAGCTTATTTTTTGTAGTCCTGAGTAATATTACATTAGCTGGATGTATCACAGTTTATTTATTCATTAACCTATAGAGGGGCATCTTGGTAACTTCCACGTTTTGGAAACTATGAATAAAGTTATTATAAACATCTGTGTGCAGGTGTTTGTGTGGACATACGTTTCCAATTCCTTCAGTTAAATATCCAGGAGCATAACTACTGGATGAACTGATAAGAGTATGTTTCGTTTCGTAAAAAACAGTGGAAATATCTTCCCAAGTGGCTCTCACATTTGGCACTGACACTAGCAAGGAGAGTTCCTGTTGTTCCATATCCTTGCCAACATTTAGATTTGTCAGTGTTGTGAATTTTGGCTGTTCTGATACATAGCAATAACTCATTGTTGATTTAATTTGCATTTCCTTAGTGATATATGATGTGGAACATCTGTTCATGTACTTATTTCTAATCTGTGCATTTTCCTTGGTGTGGTGTCTTCAGTTCTTTTGCCCAATTTATGATCAAGTGTCAGTATTTTCATTGCGTTATAACAGGTCTTGATGTATTTTACACAACAGTTCTTATCAGATATGATTTTTTGCAAATATTTTTCCCAGTTTGTGAATTGTCTTTTCATTCCATTAATAATGTCTTTCAGAGAGCATAATTTTTTTTTGTTTTAATCAAATACACTTATCTTTTTGTAATGTATTATGCCTTTGATGTCATATCCAAAAATTTATCAGCAAACCCAAGATTATTTATATTTCCACTTATGTTATATTCTAGGTGTTTTATAGTTTTTCATTTTGCATTCAGTTTTATAATACATTTTAAGTTAATTTTTGTAAATGTCATGTGTGTGCATATATATATATATTTTTTTGCTTTGCACATAAATGTCCCATTTGTTAAAAACACTTTTTTCCATTGCATTACTTTTGTTCTTTTGCCAAAGATCAGCTGACTATATTTATGGGTCTATTTCTGGACTTTCCAGTCAGTTCCATTGATATATCTGTCTATTCCTTCACTAATACTACACTGTCATCGTTAGTGAAATTATAAAGTAAGTCTTGAAATGAGATAGTGTAAGTTCCCTAACTTAGTTCATATTCTTTAATATTGTTTTCACTATTATGGGTCTTATCACCTCTCCATGTAAAGTTTAGATTCAGTTTATTAATATCTGCAAAATAACTTGCTGGGATTTTCATTGAGATTGCATTCAATCTATACATTAAGTTGAGAACTGGCGTCTTGTTAATATGGAGCCTTCTATTCATAAACATGAAATAGCTTTCCACTTATTTAACTCTAATTTGATTTGTTTCATACAAGTTTTGTAGTTTTCATCATATAAATTTTTATATATTTTGTTAGAATCACACACAGATATTTCATTTTGGAAAGTGTTAATGTAATCTGTATTTTGTTTTTAATTTCAAATTCCATTTGCTCATTGCTAGTATAGAGGAAATTAACTGAATTTGTGTATTTATCTTGTACCCTAGGCCCTTATGATAATTGCTAATAAGTTATAGGAATTTTTCTCAAATTTTAAATTTCTTTTTAAATAGACAATCATGTCATCTGCGAACATATACTTCTTTATTTCTTATTTTCCAGTCACTATACACTTTTATTTTTTCTTTTCCAGTCACTATACACTTTGTTTCTCTTCCTTTTCTTACTGCATTAGCTAGGACTCCCAGTATTATGTTGCAAAAGGGTGGCAAGAAAAAAACATTTGCCTTGTTTCTAACCTTACATGGAAAGCTTCTAATTTATCACTATTAAGTATGATGTTAGCTGTAGGTCTTTTGTATATATTCCTTATCAAGTTGAGGAAGTTCACCTCTATTCTTTCTTTTTTTTAAATGCAGTTTCACTCTGTTGCCCAGGGTGGAGAGCAGTGGCTCTATCTCGGCTCACTACAACCTCCGCCTCCCAGGTTCAAGCGATTCTCCGGCCTCAGCCTCCCGAGTAGCTGGGACTACAGGCACCCGCCATCATGCCCGGCTAATTTTTGTATTTTTAGTAGAGGCAGGATTTCACAATATTGGCCAGGCTGGTCTTGAACTCCTGACCTCAGGTGATCCACCCACTTTGGCCTCCCAAAGTGCTGAGTTTACAGGCGTGAGCCACCGCACTCAGCTCATTTTTTTATTGTTATTTTGAATGAACGTTTATTGATTTTGCTGATCTTTTAAAAAAAAAAGAAAACAGCTTTTGTTGTTGATTTTTGTTGTTCTTTATTGATTTTCTGTTTTCAGTCTCATTGTCTATTACTCTAATTTTTATTTTCTGTTTATTTTGTATTTAATTTACTCTTTTTCTAGTTTCCTAAGGTAGAAGCTTAGACTAAAGATTTTTGTTGTTTTTTATTTCTTTTCTAATATATGCTTTTAATGCTATACATGTTCAGCTACATTTCGATTATTGATTTTTAGCTTAATTCTATTGTTTTTTGAGAGCAGACATTGTACGATTTATATTATTTAAAGTGTATTTTATGGCCCAGCATATGGTCCACGTTGGTGAATGTTATATGTAACATTCTGAGGTTATTGATTAAAGTATTCTATAGTTATTGATTATTCCCAATTAATTGATGGTGACTTTGAATTCAACTATGTCCTTCCTGATATTCTGCCTCTTGGATGTGACCACGCCTAATAGATGTTTAAATCACCAACTACGATAGTGGATTTTTTTTCTCCTTGCTGTTCTATCAATTTTTTTCCTCATTTTTTTTATAGTGTTTTTAGCTGCAGACATTTTAAGGAATGTTATGGCTTTTTGGAGAATTGACTTCTTTATCACTATTCAGTGTCCTTTTTACCTCTGATAACGTGGGAGTTATTTTTAAAAAAATAAATTATTGTGTTTTTAGCATTCTTTAATTCAGGAATACATTATCTTATTTTACCAATCAAATTCATATGGAAAACACAATCATCTCCATCAGCATAATTTCACAATGTAACAGATTTAACACCACTAGTAGTTCTGGAAATAATTTTAAAAACACAAATTTTCCTTATTCTTTTTATTTCAACAAAAACTATATAGAACTTCTTAACATAGCAACCATAGGGCATTGTGGAAAGCAGTTTGAAGATTTCTCAAACGATTTAAAAGAGAACTACCATTTGATCCAGCAATCACATCGCTGGGTAGATATCCAAAAGAAAATAAGTCATTCTACCAAAAGGCATATACACTTGTATCTTCATTGCAGTGCTATTCACAATAGCAAAGATGTGAAATCAGCTTAGGTGCCCAGTAATTTTAGATTGGATAAATAAAATACTGCACATATACACCACCCAATACCATGCTGCCATAAAAAAGAAGGAAATCATGTCCTTCGCAGCAGCGTGGATGTGCTGGAGGTCATGATCCTAAACAAATTAACACAGGAAGAGAAATACCATATGTTCTCACTTCTCATGGGAGCTAAGTATTGGGTACTCATAGAAATAAAGATGGCAACAATAAACACTGGGGACTACTAAAAGGGAGAGGAAAGGAGGTGCAAAAAGGACTGCAGAACTAACTGCTGGGCCAGGCACAGGGGCTCACACTGGTAATTCCAGCATTTTAGGAGGTCTAGGCGGGGAAGTCATTTGCATCCAGGAGTTTGAGACCAGCCTGGGCAACATGGTAAAAACCCATCTCTACAAAACAATAATAATAGTAATAATAATAATTTAATTGCTGGGTGTTGTTGAAGGCACCTGTAGTCCTAACTACTCAAGAGGCTGAGGCAGGAGGATCACTTGAGCTCAGGGATTCTATGGTGCTGTGAGCAGTGATTGTGCCACTGCACTCAAGCCTGGGAGACAGAGCAAGACCTAGTGAAAGAAAGCAGAAAGAAAGAAAGAAAAAGAAAGACAGAAAAGAGAAGGAAGGAAGAAAGGAAAGAAGGAAGGAAGGAAGGAAGGAAAGGAAGGAAGGAGAGAGAAGGGAGAAGGAGAGAGAAGGAAGGAGGAGAAAGAAGGAAGGAAGGAAAGAAAGAAAGGAGGGAGGAGGAAGACAGGAAGGGAAGAAGGAAGGAAGGAAAACAGGAAGGAAGGAAGAAAGAAAGGAGGGAGGGAGGGAGGATGAAAGAAAGGAAGAAGAGAGGGAGGCAGGAAGGAAGGAAGGAGGAAGGAAGGAAGGAAGAAGAGAGGGAGAGAGGGAGGAAAGAAGGAAGGAAAGAAGGAAGGAAGGAAAAGAAGCACTAACTATTGGATACTACGTTCACTTCCCAGGTGATAGGTTCAATCGTATCTCAAACCTTAGCACCAAGCAATATACCTGTGTAACAAATCTGCACAGGTACCCCCCAAATCTCAAATAAAAGTTGAAATTATAAAAATTAAGTAAATAAATGAATATAAAAATCAATATCATATCCAGAATAAAAACCACAACTGAGTTTTAAATCTTCAGGTATTGTGCAAATGTACTTTTTTGAGATTGAAATCACCAGGTATTTCCTACAGGTTGTCCACCAGCTGACTTTCCAAGTATAATATTATTTGTAGGAAATACTGAGGAACTAAATAACATGTTAAAATATCTTCAGGGGTTGAAAATACTAGATCTTCAACACAACCCAAAATATCCACTCATAGTAGAATAGTACTTTCTAAATGGAAAATTCTGATTAGGCATTCTGTATTTTAATTCTATTAAAAATGTCAAATTATTTAGTCAAAGTTTAGTGGCCAGTATGTGGGAGAATGTAGGTATTATACCTTTTGCAAACTGGGAATTTATTCTTAAACTAAGACTACACAATATTCATCTCTTCTCATTGCCATGGCAACTTTTTTATATTATGGAGGGAATACATGCTGAATTGAATAACAAATCTTGCCAGCAATTTTCTTAAAAAGAGTAGTATATTAATTATGTTTTGCATTTGTACATTAATTTTTAAGAATATTCTGTATATTCAATTTAATGTAATATAATTGAGTAGATATATTTTTTCAAATTATAAAGCAAGTAATTTTAAATTGACTGTCTTTTATAAGTGAAACTTTTGGCTAGTGATATATCTACTTTAAAAGAATGAGAGTAACTTGTTTTCTTTAATCAGACTTTTTCAACAATTGCAATTTAGATTTGTCTACACTGGCCGTAAATCATATACAGATTAACATTAATGAAATTTTGTAATTGAAAGAAATGTTCATTGGACTTTATAATTCCCATTAACCTTTTACTGACTTTTAAATACTTCTTCACCAATTTCTAGCTTTTTTAGACAGTGATAACGTTGCACATAATTTACTAATTTATTCTTCTAATTATATATTTAACGATGAAGATAGTTCTGCAAGATACCTCAAGACTGCTTGATATAAATTTATCTTAAATTCGTAAAAATGTGTGGTCTGACAATCAGTAGATATAAGTGCCTAAGATTTTAAAAAATCATATACTGACCAGTTTTAAAAAATAAAACAAATAAAATTTTTAGTTACTTATTTTTTGTCTTAAAAGCAATTTGAGGTCTTTTCAACCTTGGCAATATCTAGAACATTTTCAATAAATCTTTGAATATTCAATTACTAAACGCTTAGCTTTTCAAAGAAATCTGAATTATTATTCATCTCTACAAATTCAATTTCTAGCACATTGTTTAGGCCCCAGTAGCAGCTTTATTTTATTTTAAAGTAGCTTTGTCACCTACTTTAAAGTGCAGTGGGATTATCACAGCTCACTGGAACCTCAAACTCCTCGGTGCTAATCCTTCCACCTCAGCTTCTCCAGTAGCTGGGACTAATTTTTCTATTTTTATCTTTCTGTAGAGACAGGGTCTCCCTATGTTGTCCAGGCTGATAAACATTTTAAAACTATGTATTTTTTTCTCTAATTTGAAAACTGTATTTTATATAGGATATATGTATATACTAGTCCATTCTCATGCTGCTATGAAGAAATATCCAACACTGGGTAATTTATAAAGAAAGGAGGTTAAATTGACTCACAGCTCCACATGGCTGGAGAGGCCTCAGGAAACTTACAATCAGGGTGGAAAGCATCTCTTCACAGGACAGCAGGAGAGAGAATGAGTGCCAGCAGGAGAAATGCCACTTATCAAACCAGCAGATCTCATGAGAACAGCATGGGGAAAACTGCCACCATAATTCAATTACCTCCCACCAGGTTCTTCCCTGAGCACTTGGGAATTACAGTTTGAGTTGAGATCTGGCTGGGGATGCAAAACTAAATGATATCAATATGTGATGAAATATATATGGTATCTTAATAAACTCAAACAATAGAATGATCCTTAAAAATTTTATTCACTCTAGCATTTTTAATTTTGCTCTTTCTCATCAGTAGAATTTGCTTCCCCACTCCCCACTTAATAATAATATAATGTATAATATATAATTTACTGTATTATCTATAACAAAATATAACAAACTTGAGGTTCTTCATGATTTAGGAACCAAAATATTTCTAGGACACCCAAATCATGAACTCAATAAACTAATATATATTTAATTTCTTCAAAGTTGCCATGTCCAGAGGAAGAACAAAAAGAACATTGTAAGTTTTACCTAGATTTGTTAATCCAATTTTTCTTGAAATATTAAATTAATAATTAATTAATTAATGCAAAATGGTTTAAAAACTGGTAAAAGAGGAAGAAAAAGAAAGAAAGAAAAAAATAAAGGTATCAATATTTCTAGGAACTGGAAAAACAGGTATATTGGGTACAACAGATGACATAAGAAAAATCTGACACAGAGCATTAATGCTGTGACTTTTACTATGTGTCCACCATAGACTTTTTTTAACCTATACAGTACACAGTCTCCGAGTCTACATTAAGCATAGGAAAAACAATTCTGGTAAAATTGAAATGCAAATACTGTGAAACAGGAGAAAACCAGCTGTCCACTATTGATGCACTTTGACTAGGTAGATTGAAAAATAGATCCATTAAAAAGACACAGAGCATGTGTTTAGCATTCTTTTTTTATAATTAATTAATTAATTTATTTATTATTATTATTATACTTTAGGTTTTAGGGTACATGTGCGCAATGTGCAGGCTAGTTACATATGTATACACGTGCCATGCTGGTGTGCTGCACCCACTAACTCGTCATCTAGCATTAGGTATATCTCCCAATGCTATCCCTCCCCCCTCCCCCCACCCCATTAACAGTCCCCAGAGTGTGATGTTCCCCTTCCTGTGTCCATGTGTTCTCATTGTTCAATTCCCACCTATGAGTGAGAATATGCGGTGTTTGGTTTTTTGTTCTTGCGATAGTTTACTGAGAATGATGGTTTCCAGCTTCATCTGTGTCCCTACAAAGGACATGAACTCATCATTTTTTATGGCTGCATAGTATTCCATGGTGTATATATGCCACATTTTCTTAATCCAGTCTATCATTGTTGGACATTTGGGTTGGTTCCAAGTCTTTGCTATTGTGAATAATGCTGCAATAAACATACGTGTGCATGTGTCTTTATAGCAGCATGATTTATAGTCCTTCGGGTATATACCCAGTAATGGGATGGCTGGGTCAAATGGAATTTCTAGTTCTAGATCCCTGAGGAATCGCCACACTGACTTCCACAAGGGTTGAACTAGTCTACAGTCCCACCAACAGTGTAAAAGTGTTCCTATTTCTCCACATCCTCTCCAGCATCTGTTGTTTCCTGACTTTTTAATGATTGCCATTCTAACTGGTATGAGATGGTATCTCATTGTGGTTTTGATTTGCATTTCTCTGATGGCCAGTGATGGTGAGCATTTTTTCATGTGTTTTTTGGCTGCATAAATGTCTTCTTTTGAATAAATGTAATCCAGCATATAAACAGAACCAAAGACAAAAACCACATGATTATCTCAATAGATGCAGAAAAGGCCTTTGACAAAATTCAACAACCCTTCATGCTAAAAACTCTCAATAAATTAGGTATTGATGGGACGTATCTCAAAATAATAAGAGCTATCTATGACAAACCCACAGCCAATATCATACTGAATGGGCAAAAACTGGAAGCATTCCCTTTGAAAACTGGCACAAGACAGGGATGCCCTCTCTCACCACTCCTATTCAACATAGTGTTGGAAGTTCTGGCCAGGGCAATTAGGCAGGAGAAGGAAATAAAGGGTATTCAATTAGGAAAAGAGGAAGTCAAATTATCCCCGTTTGCAGATGACATGATTGTTATCTAGAAAACCCCATTGTCTCAGCCCCAAATCTCCTTAAGCTGATAAGTAACTTCAGCAAAGTCTCAGGATACGAAATCAATGTGCAAAAATCACAAGCATTCTTATACACCAATAACAGACAAACAGAGAGCCAAATCATGAGTGAACTCCCATTCACAATTGCTTCAAAGAGAATAAAATACCTAGGAATCCAACTTACAAGGGACGTGAAGGACCTCTTCAAGGAGAACTACAAACCACTGCTCAGTGAAATAAAAGAGGATACAAACAAATGGAAGAACATTCTATGCTCATGGGTAGGAAGAATCAATATCGTGAAAATGGCCATACTGCCCAAGGTAATTTACAGATTCAATGCCATCCCCATCAAGCTACCAATGACTTTCCTAGGATTCTTTAATGTCATGGTCAGTCAGATGTGTGTACACACAGAAACACAGAAGAGGCTCAGGAAAATAAAGTTCATTATACTCACAGGTCCAAAAAAACAGAAAGCTTGCCATACCATGCAGGCTTACTCAAGGCAACACGCTGGCTGTCAGCCAGTGGAAGTGGAAGGGGAGAGCCCTTCACAGAGCACTTTATGGGAAGTGCTCTTCAAGGGAAAGGCATGGCACAGCAAACAGTTTAGGACTGGCTAATTTGAACAACATTGGCCATCTCTAAGCTATAGGGACAGTTTTTAGTTACCTGGTATCTTGCCATGGGATGATTAAGACAGAAGAATATTATCTACTTGGGAATAAGGTCCAGATAGAGAAGATATGGATCTGGATTGGTTACTTGGCATATCAAAGGCAAGCTCCTGTTGAGCCCTTTGCTGTCTCTGAGAATTAGCTAGCTCTGGCAGGAGCAGCTTTTCTTCTCAGTGAGAACTGTTGAGAGGGAGGAATACTGCCACCAGGAGACACAACAATGATTCCACTAAAATGGAAATTAAGATTGCCACCTGGGCTCCTCCTACCTTTGAGTCAACAGGCTAAGAAGGGAGTTACAGTGTTGGCTGGGGTGATTGACCCAGACTATCAAGATGAAATCAATCTACTACTCCATAACAGAGGTAAGGAAGAGAATGCATGGAACACAGGAGATCTTTTAGGGCATCTCTTAGTATTACCATGCCTTGAGATTAAGGTCAATGGGAAACTACAACAGTTCAATCCAGGCAGGACTAAAAATGGCCCAGACCCCCTCAGGAATGAGGGTGTTGGTTACTCCACCAGGAAACAAAACCATGACTTGCTGAGGTGCTTGCTGAAGGCAAAGGGAATACAGAATTGGTATTAGAAAAAGGTAGTCATCAATACCAGCTATGACCACGTGACCAGCTGCAGAACACGGACTGTAATAGTCATGACTGTCTCCGCCTTCTTTTGCTAAAAACATGTTTGTGCATTTATACACTTGTACTAAGAAAATATCTTTATAAATTATTTCCTTTTCCTTTATCATGTGATATAAGATTTATGGACTTCATATCAGCCTTTTAGTACTGTTAATGCTGTGTAATAGTATTTGGGTTGGGGATTGGTTCGTTTCTGTATGAAGGATAGTTGTATTATGTTAAGTGTAATTATGACCTTGTTATTGTGTTTATTGAAGATTATGTATGATCTCAGGAGATGTGTATGGGTTCAAGTTGACAAGGGGTGGACTCGTGATGGTTAATACCGAGTGTCAGCTTGATTGGATTGAAGGATACAAAGTATTGATCCTGGGTGTGTATGTGATGGTGTTGCTAAAAGAGATTAACATTTGAGTCAGTGGGCTGGGGAAGGCAGACTCACCCATAATCTGAGTGGGCACCATCTAATCAGCTGCCAGCAAATATAAAGCAGTCAAAAAAATGTGAAAAAGAGAGACTAGCCCAGCCTCCCAGCCTACATCTTTCTCCCGTGCTGGATGCTTCCTGCCCTTGAACACTGGACTCCAAGTTCTTCAGTTTTGGGACTTGTACTGGCTCTCCTTGCTCCTCAGCTTGCAGACGGCCTATTGTGGGACTTTGTGATTGTGCAAGTTAATACTTAAACACCCTTTTGTATGTAGATATCCTATTAGTTCTGTCCCTCTAGAGAACCTTGACTAATACAGCAGGTATTCTTAACTGCCTTTTTCAGACAAGTAAATAGACTTCAACAAGGTTAAATAACTTACTGTAGGTTATATAACTAACAATAAAGGATGGTAAGACTTTAACTCAGGTGTCTATTATAAATTCTGTATCATTTCTAAATCCCTTCATCTTCATGTTTAGGCCAGAAGCTGCTATAAATCATGTACTTTCAGACTGTATTTTTTCTTTCTAGTTGCAAGGATATTGAAGTTTAGGGTTATCACATCCCAACTCCGATGTCATTTTTAGTGTGTATGTATAAAAATTTATTCATTTAATTAAAACCTTTGTGTCAAAAAAGATGTAAACACATCATAATATGCAGAAAATTTAAAAACATAAACAATCGATCATAGTATTAGCGTGCAAAGGAGTGGCTCCAGTAATTTCAGAAACCATAGACTTCTTATAAAATGCTATTGCCAGAAATAGAGAAATGCCTTAAAGGAAAAATGAGCAATTTATAAAGATAAAATAAAAATAACATGTTCTTAATAACATGTCTTATCTAAGTTCATAAATCAAAGTGAACAGAACTAGAGATAAGAATTGACAAAAACAAACCACAGTTGATATTCTGAAAACCCTTCTTTCAGTACTTGTCAAAACAATAGATCAAAAATACCCATTATTTTCAAGGGAAAAATGTTTGTGTGTCAGATAAACCATGAGTTTTGAATTAAGTCAATACTACAATTTAAATAATTAAGAGTATGTTTTCTTCCAAAAATAGGATGACAATACAACAATAGTAATAAGGTATCTAGGAATTGCAGATATTTCAAAACAGAACCACATATATAATATTATATGTCTAGTAAAAAATTACTAGAAAAATGAATAAGTATTTTGAACTGAATTATTATGAGAATGGAACATATCAAAATTTGTTGGATGAACCTATAAAGATTCACTCAGATTCACCTGGAAAGAAAATTAATATTTTACATGTTTCTATGACAATGGATTATTTAATACTATTTTATTTATTAGTTTAATATTAGTTTATATTAGAATACAAGAGAGAATTAAAATCAGTGACTTAAAGTTCCTCTTTGAGATGAGAAAAGCAAATCCAATATAAGCAAAACAATAATTTTTAAATTAGAACCAAAATAAGTATAAAAGAAACACCACAGAAATATCCTCAATGCCAAAAGTTTGTTCTTTGGAAAGATTAATAAAACTGATAAACATTCAACTAGATTGAATGAATGAGTACCACAAAGAAAAACAGCAAAGTTTTATATCTTCAGTTTTTAAAAATTACCTCATTTCCTTTTTGAAAATCTATGGTTTTAGTACTCAAATTAATACATCTAAAGAATCTTGACGACAGATTATTTATTTTTTTTATTTCCTCAAGTCCTAAGAGTATGACTGGCATCGACTGAAAACAAAACAAAACAAAAACAGTTGATAGTCCAATAATCTTCAAATATACACAAATTATTAGAAAAATATTGTATACTAGTTGATTTACTGTGTATTATTTTCAGTATATTTATTTTGTGGAATAAATAATTAGGAATAATTAGGTGCGAACATAAAAATCTGAGGGGGTGACATTACTATTAGAATATTGAACACACAGATAATTACATGGAATGCCTTATATGAACTCTGTCAAACACAGATTGAAGGATACTTTACTATCAGTTACCAGCTTTGAGATGAGACTCACAAAGCTGAGATCAGAAATGGGATAATAAGGAAGAATGCCACGTTTAATGTAAGAAGCAAGAGATATCAGATATAACAATTCCATAGCAAGTAATGTGTCATATAAACAGATGAAAGAATAGATTTCATGGTAGTTGAATTACTGGAGAGCTGGAAAGATTAAATATTCTATTTTAAAATTGTAATAGTTGAATTCAAACATTCGGAAAGTGCTAAATTTAGATTGATAAAAATTTATAAAATTTGTTACAAAATTGAGACTTAAGACTAAATCCTTTGTGATTTTTGTGTTTGGAAGGTGGATATTTTCATTTGATTCTTGGATATTATGCATTGAAAAGAGATCCATACCCTTTCCACATTATTTATTCAAAACTAGTATTTTCTTGAGCTGCCTCCATGGTCCTTGTGTTATTATAAATAGTGAAAATACCATGACAAGAAAAATTTTGTGCCTTCAGAAGTTTATACATTCATGCACGCATAATGACATTTAGGTCAATGATAAACCACACATACAACAGGGGTCTCATAGAATTTAGACATACTGTCTTTTAATTATTTAAATTTCATTGACTTAATTCAATATGCCAATTTAATGTTTAGATATGTTTAGATATACCAATAACCATGTTTTAGAATTGCTGACACTATTCAGTGCAGTAACATGGTGTACAGGTTTGTAGACTAGGGGTAATAGGCTATACCATATAGCCTAGATGTGCAGTAGGCTATGCAGTCTAAGTTTGTGTACCACACTCCATGATGTTTGCACAATAATGCAATTCTCTGATGATGCCTTTCTCAGATGTAGTCCCAACATTAAGTGATGCATTACTGTATTCCAGTGTGGGGGACACAGTTGAACAGTACATAAAGCTGTATAAATGTTAGAATGCATGAATCTTAATGATAAAAAATATAGGGGAGGTGAAAAAATTTAAAATAATTGAAATTATATACAGTATATGTTTTATCTACAGTGGAGTACAATTAAAAATTAATAACTATTGGAAATTAGGAAGTTTCAAAAATAAATGAAAATTAAATAGCACACTATTAAATAAACAAGAATCAAATAAGAAATCAGAAGAAAAATTGTTCCAAACCAAAACATAATACAATATTCCAATACGTACAAGATACATCTAAAGCAGTGCTTAGAAGCCAATTTCTAGCTATAATTTCCTGTATCAAAAAGAAGAAATGTCTTTACCTATTTTTTCATTAAAAAACTAATAAGAGAAGAATAAGAGGAACACTATAAAGACAAAGCATATACAAAGAAGAAATAACGAATATTAGTTTAAAAAATAAACTAAATTGTAGAAAACCAATAAAGAAAATCAACAAAATCAAAAGTTGTTTCTTTGAAAGATAAAGAAAACTGGCAAAACTTTATCTTGAAATAGAAAGTGAAAAAAGGAGAAGACACAAATTACTAAATCAAGGATGAAAGGGATTTTATTACCAGCCTCATAGAAACAAAAAGGATTGATTATAAAGAAACTCTAGACATAACTGTAGCCAACAAACTAATATATATAAAGTAGACTGATTTTATTAAAAAATCAGCTATCAAAACAGAAGAAAATATAGAAAAAGTGAAAAGTAAGCATACAAGTAGACTGAATTAGGGATTAAAGAACAACCCGCCCAGAGCCTCCTGCTACACACACACACACACACACACACATACACACACACACACACAGAAAATCCCTGACCCAGCAGGCTTCACTGGTGAATTCTCCCAAATATTAAAGAAATATAAACACTATTTCTCTGCAAACTATTGCAAAATATATGAGTTAACACTTCCAAGCATATTCTTTGAGGCTCTTGTTGCCCTGATACCAAAGCCTGACAACGACATCACAGGAAAAAAAAAAGTACAGGCCAATATTCTTCATAAATATAGAGAAAAAATACTCAACAAAATATTTTTAAAAAAACTAAATTCAGCACCATATAAACAAGATTATACATTATGTTCAAGTGAGATTTATTTTAGGGAAAAAAGGTTAATTTAATATTAGAAACTCAATAATCCTATACAATAAACGTACTATACTATAGTAATAAAACAATGGATAAAAGCCACATGATCCTATCACAATGACGAAAAGGCATTTAACAAAAATCTATATTCATCTTATTATTAAAATATCTAACAATTTGACAATTGAGGGAAACATCCTAACCTTGATAAAGGAAATCTGTCTACAACTAATATAATAGCTAATGATGAAACATGGAAAGAATCTCCCTAAGATCTGGAGCAAGACAAACAAATCTGTTCTCACCCCTTCTATTAAACAGTGTCCTGGAGGTTCCAACCAGGGAAAGTAGGCTAAAAAAAAAATGAAATACAAGACATCCAGATGGTAAAGGAAGACACGAAGCTTCTCTACTCACAGATGACATGATCCTCTATGTTAAAAACAAACAAACAAAAACCCAAGTAATTTCCTCACAACCACACCCCTGCAACACACAACTGAATTAACAAATGATTTCAGCAAGGACGTAGAATCAAAGATTAACATAAAAATCCATTGTATTTCTATCAACGAGCAGTGAACAGACTAGAAATAAAATTAAGGAAACAAGTCTTTTTTTAAAGCATAAAATAATAAAATGCTCAGCAATAAATATAACAAAAGAAGTGCAATACTATACAATAAAGTCCATAAAACATCATCAGAAGAAATTAAAGAACACCTAAATAAATGGAAAGGTATCCCAATTTTGTAAATGGGAAAGTATAATATTTTAAAAGAGTAATATATTCAAAATTATTCACAAATCTACATTTTAATTATCAAAATAGCAGCTGCCTTATTGGCATAAATTGACAAGATAGTCCTGAAATTCATATGAAAATATAAGGCACCATGATAAGCCAAATAAATAATGAAAAGAACAAAATTGAATGATTCACATATCATGATTCCAAAACTTACCATAGAACTACATTAATCAAGAGAGTGAGAGTGTGGTAATGGCATAAATATAGACATATAGGCTACTAAAATAGAATTAGGGGTCCAGAAATAAATTTTCACATGTATCATCATTGAGTTTTGACAAGAGCACCAGAAAATTTAATAGAGAAAAATGGTCTTTCAACAAATTGTGTTGAAACAACCAGATATTCACATGCAAAGAAAAAAGACATTAAAGCTCTACTTTCCATGATACATAAACATTTACTCAAAAATAGATAAAATACTTAAAGGTAATAACTAAAATCATAAAATATTTTAAATAAAAACATAAGGACTTTTTTTTTTTTGCTCTGTGTTAGACAATGATTTCTTAGACATGACACTGAAATCACAGTCAACAACAAAAATAGGTAAATTGAACTTCATGAAAGTTGAACAATTTTTTTTAGCTTTTAGGTTCAGGGATACAGGTGAAGGTTTGTCATATAGGTAAACTCATGTGATGGGCGTTTGCTGTAGAGATTATTTTGTCACCCAGATGCGATAAAAGCTAGTACCTAATTGTTATTTACTCTTCTCCTCTCCCTCCTCCTACCCTCTACACTCAAGTAGACCCCAGTGTCTGTTGTTCTCTTATTTCTGCTCATGACCTCTCATCATTTAGTTCCTACTTGTAAGTGACAACATGCAGTATTTGGTTTTCTGTTCCTGCATTAGTTTGCTAAGGATAATATTGATCAATTTTATGCAGCAAATATAATCATGAAAATGAAAACTCAGAGAATGGGAGAAAATATTTTCAAATTATATATCTGACAAGAGACTTTTACTCAGAAAATAGAAAAATTCTTGCAACTCAACAATAAAAAGACAACCCAATTTTTAAAATGACAAAATAATATACTAGATGTTTCCCCAAGGAAGATGTACACATGACTAATGAGTACATGCAAAGATGTTCAATATTATTAATTTGGAAAATAGAAATCAAAACCACAATGAGATACTAATTCACACTTAATAGGATGTCTATAATGAAAAAGACAATAACAAGTTTTGATGATAATGTGGAGAAATTGAAACTCTTGTACATTTCTGGTTGAAATGTAAAATAGTTCAATTTCTGACTCCAGGTTGGAAGTTTTTCAAAAACAAATTAAGCGTACAATTCTCACATGACCCAGGATTTTCACTCCTGGTTATATCCCCAAGAGAAAAGATATGTAAATTCACACACAAACTTGTACATTCATGTTCACAACAGCATTATTCATAATAGACAAAATTTGAAAATAGTCCAAATGTTTATAAATTGATAACTGGACAACCTATATGTTCTATACCCAGATGATTAAATATTATTTGGCTATAAAAGGAATGAAGTACTGATACATGCCACAAGAAGAATGCACCTTGAAAACACTACCCTAAGTGAAAGAAGCTAAGCGCAAAAGGTTATATATTGTAAATCACTTTTATAAAAAGTGTACATAGTGAACAAATTTCTAGACACAGAAAGTAGATTACTGTGTTCCATGGGCCCAGGAAGAGGGAAGAAATTGAGAGAGACTGTTAATTTTACAGTAATGAAAATGTTCTGGAATAGGTGAGTGATGGTTAGTGGCTGAACAACTTTGTAAATATGTCAAAAACCACAAAATTGTACACATAACATATTAAAAAAATAAAATATTGACATACGAATTAGAAAGATATCTGGTATTTACATCTAATGTGTTTATCAAAATACTCAAGAGTTGAAAGACTGTAAACAACTGAACGTAAAGAATCTTCCATAGAGAGCATGATGGACTATGACATCAGACAGATGTTGTCACGAATATAAATTATGCAGCGAGGGAAAGACTCAGGAAGAGTCCTACTAACAAGACATGCTGGAGATTATATGTTAGTATATTTTATTGATTTCTAATATTATGAAACGCAATAGAAAAAATAGAAATACAAAATTGTTTAATTTAGGAGAATTACTCTTTGAAAAATCCTGCCTGTTTAACACTGATAGTTGAATTGAGAATTGTGTTTTATCATCGACCACGTCTGCGTGTGTGAATCTGAAAATGAACTGAAACAGTACTCAGTGGAGAGAAGTGGAGTCAAAGGTGATCCTCAATAACTTTACCTGACAACAAATACTAAGTTGAAATAAACTTTTAATCTAAAAAAGAGACAAAGAGTGAAAAAAAAAACAGCTCATATGAAAAAACAAGCAAAGCAGAAGAAAGCAACAAAAGAGCAAAGAGCATATGACAATTTTTAAACTAAAAAAGATTTTCTCAGTCAAGTAAAACATCTTAAAAATATCATTGTATTTTCTTTAGGACTTGGATGCTATCAAATATAAAGAACTAAGGCAGAACTCTATCAGGAAAGAAACTGATGTGTAAAAGTCAAAGGGTAATTTAGGCAAAAGTTAAAGGATAGTTTATGCACTTACTAAATAATTGCTCACCAAGTATCCACTACTAAACAGATGTGGTTCAAGGTAGAAGAAAAACAAGAGAAATAAAATATCTTTATAGAATTTTGTTCTACTTTCCAGTATATAAGCAATAGCCATAACAAAAACATGAAATACATGGCATATTTTGTAGTAGTTAGACTTATGGAGACTAAAAAAGGAGAGCTGGAGAAGAGAGTGTTAGAAAGTCACAGTTTGTATTAGGATCAGGTTTAAAAGGTTTCATTGAGACAAAATTTGAGCAAACATCAAGTATACATATTAAAGAGAATGGGAATCTTTTAAAAATATGGACTTTAATGTGAAACACTGTGAAAAGAGATAAAGTAATGGGTATTTGTTGAAGAATACTTAATAATTAACTCATTTTTACATTCCTAGGTTTGCCATTGTCTTAACTCTCTGTATGTGATTATAGCCTGATTATGATTTTCAAGTCTCACTACTCTGGATCAGTGCAACCGTCTTCCTGATTATACTGCACACTATGGAATCTCTCAGGCAGTTGAGATTGGCTCTCTTCCATGGTTGGCACGTACCTCAAAGAGATATGGGCTTTCTTTCTCTCTACTCTTAAAATATGCTATTTTGATATCAGGATAATCTCCTGCTGTATTTACCTAATTCATCTAGATATCACAACTCCTCCATAATTATTTTTGTTTCTAAGTTATTTGACCACTTTAAGATGTTCACGCTGTTCACAACTGCCTCTGTTTGAAACCCCCCTTTTCCTTCTGATTCTATGAAGCTTTTCTCTCCCTATTCTACTTTTCTGACAACTGTTTTGATGGACATGTACCTTCCTCTAATGCTCCTTAAATGTTAATTTAGAATTTTTTCCTTGGAATGCTTTTTGTTATCACTCTTCACAGACACTCAGACAATGTTATCAATATTTGTTTTCGTTTGCCATATATGTTTCTCCATTCTCAAATTAAAAAAATAGCTTAAAAATTAAAGCTAAATTCCAGGAAAATACCTCACTCCCATTTACCTTGAATTGTATGTACTAACGCTGTTTCATATCTAAGCAAATTCAGAATGTGTTCAGATATGTGTGTTTAGATATGCACCCTTACAATGTTTTTATTCAATCTAATGCACATTCCTTAGAAATTGTCAGTACTGGAGAACTGAGTATCAGAAATTATCCTTAATACCTGTATTTTCTAACTTTTATATCCATTTAATCATTTGACCTGTAAATAATTTCTTCTTAGGGTTTTCCTTGTCTCTCTTTTCTCTGCTTCCCCATAAATATTCTAGCTTGGACTTTCAGTTTTTTCCTTCTACATTTTGTGTTAACAGGCTTAGATCCTATGTTGGTTAGGACAGAAGGCTAAGCTAGAAGAAGCATGAGACTCAGTGCAATAGTTACTTAAAGAACAAATGTTTTTCTTTCTCATGTTAAAATTCTAACATAAGTGGCTCATGTCTGCAAGACACCTTGATTCCTTTCTAAGTTTCCTTCTACAATTCCCTAACATATTTATTGTCTGCATGGTGTACACTATATGTTTGGTCACTTCTACTTTAATCTAATAAGGAACACTGAAGAAGGCAAATGATGAATTTTAAACCAAAGCCTCGAATTGGCACACATTGCTTCTGCACATATCATATTTGCAAGAATTTTATGGCCACACCAAATGCAATGGAAGCCAGAGTTATATTTAGGTGCACAGGAATTAAGAAAACAAATTCTGGAAAATCATCTTTTCCATATAGCCCATGGTCTGGACCATCTCTTTCAACCTTATCAAAGTAACCCACACAATCCCAAGCTTCACAGTATTTAGTAACTATATACAAAACACTAAGTAAATCTAAACATTTCATATATTGTATTATACTGTACTTTACGTTCACCTTTGCCTAGAAATCAAATCATATTTTATCTCTTTTTCCACTTGAATTCACACTGCAGAAATTCTGAATTATGTATGATTCTTTAAAGAATATTTTTCTTCTCTTCCTCCCCCTCCTGCCCTTCCTCCTCCTCCTCCTTCTTTTTCTTCCTTATATTATTTCTATTTTTCAATGATAATTACCTTATTCTGGAAGGTATCCTTCACCTTTGCCCATCTGAAATATTGTAATGTTTTTTCAAGTATTCATTATTTTAGTTTTTTTTTTTTTTTTTGAGATGGAGTTTCTCTCTTGTTGCCCAGGCTGGAGTGTAATGGTGTGATCTCGGCTCACCACAACTTTCACCTCTCAGGTTCAAGTGATTCTCCTGCCTCAGCCTCCTGAGTAGCTGGGATTACAGGCACACACCACCACGCCCGGCTAATTTTTTGTATTTTTAGTAGAGACAGGGTTTCACCATGGCCAGCTGGTCTTGAACTCCTGACATCAGGTGATCTGCTTGCCTCGGCCTCCCAGAGTGCTGGGATTACAGGCGTGAGCCACTGTGCCCGGCCTGTTTTAGTATTTCCTTAAAAATAATTATTCACCTAAGTATCCACTAAAGTTTGTATGCAGTTAAATGATAATTATATTTAATAATTATTGTTCTTTTCTCGATCTCTGAAGTAGGTTGTAAGCTCCTTAATATCAGGGTTATGTCTATTTATATTGATAATATATGCTATATAGCCATTTAAAAATAAATAATTCACAAATTATGCTGTAAAGCTAAGTAAATAAAAAAATAATTCTACTAAGAAAAGAACACTACAAGGAACCATTTTATTCAGTTTAAGGATTACACATAAAACTCTAATAATATAATATCATACCAACATATGCTAATTTCTTGAAAGGTTGGAATTATTGCTACTATTAACTAAAGGTAAAAACTTTACTGTGAGAAAAGTTATATTCAATAATATTTTCAAATTTAATTCAATTAACTAGTTTTTGATTTGATTTGTTTTGTTATATAGGCTACTTATATTACATTTACAAATAAGATTCTCAGCATTAATTCACAAGAGTAGTGGTATGTTTTGCAATTTTGCAAATACCACCTTTTTTTGCATATACCACCCTTTCAAATAGATAGATGAGCAAAATATTTGCATGATCGTGCACATATTCTTAAAATATTAGCAATGATAAAGTACATAACACAGTCTCATATTATTTGTGCTGTTCATTGATTCCGGATCTCTTTCATTACTTTAGATATTTTGCATTATTTTCTGGCTGTGAGAGAGCCAGATGAAGATACATTTTCAGGCAACTCAAACAAGTCATTAATTCTCACTTATGACTAAAAGTGTTAATATCCCATCAAGTGGTGTTATCTGCTGCTGTGATCACTCAAACTATATTTGCTGTCAGCAGACTCGATGCCTGACCCTAAGTAGATAAATCAGAGAATTCTCTGACTTATCAATGCCCAAGTATGAATTTCCACTGAGTACATTTGACATACAATCTGAATAATGAGCTGCCCCCTAAAATAATGAATTAAAAGGTTAAGTAGAAGACATACATTATTCAGTTGAGAATGAGCCAAGGGAAGTTTCCTGCATAGATGAAGTTTTATGAAAGATTTTGGTCTAAGAAATGAAGTTGGATGATAAAATTTCATCTAGATTTCCATTTCCTTAATTATATCTATTGCCGAGACCAGCTCAGTCGGGGAGACCCTAACCCAGAGCGCTAGAGGACTTAAAGACACACACACACAGAAATATAGAGGTGTAAAGTGGGAAATCAGGGGTCTCACAGCCTTCAGAGCTGAGATCCCCAAACAGATATTTACCCACATATTTATTAATAGCAAGCCAGTCATTAGCATTGTTTCTATAGATATTAAATTAACTAAAAGTAACCCTTATGGGAAACGAAGGGATAGGCCGAATTAAAGGAATAGGTTGGGTTAGTTAATTGCGGCAGGAGCATGTCCTTAAGGCACAGATCCCTCATGCTATTGTTTGTGGCTTAAGAATGCCTTTAAGCACTTTTCTGCCTTTGGCGGGCCAGGTGTTCCTTGTCCTCATTCCCGTAAATCCACAAACTTCCAGCGTGGGCGTTATGGCCGTCATGAACATGTCACAGTGCTGCAGAGATTTGGTTTATGGCCAGTTTTGGGGCCAGTTTATGGCCAGATTTTGGGGGCTTGTTCCCAACAATCTATTTGTAAAGCTTTGACTGTTTTCTATTTAGTTTAGAGTTATCTCTCAAGAGACATCTTAAAATGTATTTAATCAGACTACGAAACTCAAAGTAATCTATCTCTATTTTTTTAATAGAGAAAAAGCTCTTCTACTACTATTACTACTGCGAATAATATGGCCCTCTCATGCCGCCTATTATATGGACAACTATTACTTTTTTTCTACCACTTCATGAATTGAAACACTTTAGTGTATCAGGCAATGTAATATAGCATTAATTAAAATAAAACAGATGCCATTAATGTAATCAATTAATTAATTTAATCAATGTAATGTAATGTAACCAATTGTACGATGCAGTAATTTTTTTTTCGTTCGCTCAGGTGGTTTAAGTGACCTGGCCGTGTTCACACAGCTAATGATTGAATAATCTGGAATTCAAAGCCATGACTGCTTATCCATGAAATTTCATGCTATTTTCTTAACCACAATCACAGTGTTTCAACTATTACATGCTCTAGTACATACAATTTAGTTCCATCAAAAGATACATTTAACAATAAGCCATAGGAAATGCATATGAAGAATCCAAATTCAATGAAATCTACATCAAAATTTGAGAAAGTTATTTTTTGAATATTAATTAACTGAGTCTAAAGTTTATATGGAAAGGCAAAAAAGTTTCAAATAGCTCACACAATACTGAAAAAGAACAAAATTATATTTCTGACAATACCTGATCTCGAGAGTTACTATAAACCCACAGTGACCACGACAGAGTGATAATGATGAAAGAGAATAGAAGTAGATCCATGGGCTGGAATGGACGGTACACCATTGTTATATACCACTAGGTTTCTGAGAATTGTAATTCATCAGAATGGCATCTTTAATCTCATGCTTTGTCTTTTTCTACATAGGATAAATTTCTGTACAGAGACTATTACATGGGTTGTACATTTATATCTGTACATCCCATCTAATATACAAAATTTAAATTTTCTACATACATGGAAATATGCCACATAAAATAAATTATTGCTGAGCCTTATCCAAGCTTTATAAATTGTTTTGAAATAAATAAAACCTTTCCAAAGGTAGTTACATAATTTGCCTGCATAGTATACTTATTATTCCTATCTTACATCATTCAATTAGGCCAAAAAAACAAATTATTGACCATTTTGATTTCAGATTTCAAATTTCTATGCATCTGAGGATAGTGCCTCAGTGATTTCTGCTCCCCATTTTTCACATGGAAAATTTGAAACTAGTTTGATATTAGCTGTCATGGACAGTAGAAACAGCATTTTCAGGGCAGTCAGCTGAAACCAGGGTTGAGAAAGAAATCATGATGGGACTCCTGGGTCAACAGTCATATCTCACCTCTTGTTGGTTTCATTCATAGTTTTAAATGCTGGAGAAGGTGAGAAGAGATGACAGAGTCTCAGAATTATTATAGAGTCTCAAAATTAGTATAATTCTGTCTAATCACTTGAAAATGTATTGATAGTATTCATTGATTTATTAAAGTAAAATATAGTATTAATAGTTTTGAAGTAATTTAATCTAAAATATTGTTATCCTCCTTCCATGTAACACCATATTTCATTCTTTCAATCAAATCTCTATGGCAAATTTTCTATAAAAGATACAATAACAAGCACAATAAATTTAAAATAGCATATTATGTTTGTGCACATAAGGTTCTATGGAAAATTTATTAAAATAAATATGATAATTTGGCAAGATATAATGCATTAACAAGTCATTGTGTTTAAGTCTATAAACTGTTAGTATAAAATGAAAATACAAAATGGTGAAATACATGAATATGGAAGACATATACACACACACATATATGTATATATATATACACAAACACATATATATGTGTATATATATACACAAAATTAAGAACATTTTTAAATATCAGCAACATACAGGCCAGAAAACCTGAGATTTAATAAAACACTACAATATAACCAAAACATCAAATAGCAAAAAAAAAAAAATCTAAAAATAGAAAAAAACCATGATGGACTCTGAAACATAAAAGAGGAAATTAATAGGATCTTTACACATAGAAGAATATTAGAAATTGAATATTTAATAATTTAATGATTTTCTACCTACATTCATTTACAGACTTTGTGCCATCCCATTCAAAATTCCACAAGTTTATGCGTTTCCCTGTATAAGTATGTTTATATGTGTGAAACAAGAGAAACTGAATTTAAAATCCATACCTAAATATAAAGGACAACATATACCTAAGAATGACATTGTAGAAAGACCAATTTTAATGGAAAGCACAGAAATTAAAAACAAACAAATCTGATCAGTGAACTAGCATAGAGAGAAACAATGAGAACACATGGACACAGGAAGGGGAACATCACACTTCGGGGACTGTTGTGGGGTGGGGGGAGGGGGGAGGGATAGCATTGGGAGATATACCTAATGCTAGATGATGAGTTGGTGGGTGCAGCGCACCAGCATGGCACATGTATACATATGTAGCTTACCTGCACGTTGTGCACATGTACCATAGAGCCTAAAGTATAATAATAATAATAATAATAATAATAATAATAATAATAAAAAGAAAAAAAAATACTTATGAGAAAAACGACAGTGTGAAGAAGTAAAAAAAAAACAACAGTATTTTCAATAAGTGGCTTTAGTCCTATTCACTACTAGTAAGAAGTAACAGTGAAATTTACTCATTTTCAAACTACTCTTAAAATTAACTTCTAAGGGGACGGTAAAGTAAAAAAACAATAACAGTCTTGAAGGATAAAGTGAGATACATTGTTTTGGAGTCGGTTTTGACTTCCAAAATAGTGCAATTTATAAACAAAAATTAACTACATTAAAATTAAGAACTATTTATCAGAAAAAAGGAACATTCAGGTAAGAGAATGACAAGTCAAGATACAGTGTGGTATTATTATTTGCAACATGCAAATTTGAAAAAAAGGCTCATATCCTGAACAGGAAAATAACTACTATAAATAAATTATCTCTGATAATTGATCAGAAATCAGTGATCTCTTTTAACAAGTTTATTAATAGGGTACGTGTGGGATTTAGACTTGCTAAATATAAATCAAAGAGAAAAAACAAAAGTAGAAAGTGTCAGGCCTCTGAGCCCAAGCTAAGCCATCATATCCCCAGTGACCTGCACATACACATCCAGATGGCTGGTTCCTGCCTTAACTGATGACATTCCACCACAAAAGAAGTGAAAATGGCCTGTTCCTGCCTTAACTGATGACATGGTCTTGTGAAATTCCTTCTCCTGGCTCATCCTGGCTCAAAAGCTCCCCTACTGAGCATCTTGTGACCCCCCCACTCTGCCTGCCAGAGGACAACCCCCCTTTGACTGTAATTTTCCTTTATCTACCCAAATCCTATAAAACAGCCCCACCCTTATCTCCTTTCACTGACTCTCTTTTTGGACTCAGCCAGCCTGCACCCAGGTGATTAAAAGCTTTATTGCTCACACAAAGCCTGTTTGGGGTGGTCTCTTTACACGGATGCGCATGAAATTTGGTGCCTTGACGCGGATCAGGGGACTTCCCTTGGGAGATTAATCCCCTGTCCTCCTGCTCTTTGCTCCATGAGAAAGATCCACCTACGACCTCAGGTCCTCAGACCAACCAGCGCAAGAAACATCTCACCAATTTCAAATCCAGTAAGCGGCCTCTTTTTTCTCTCTTCTCCAACCTCCCTTACTATCCCTCAACCTCTTTCTCCTTTCAATCTTGGCACCACACTTCAATCTCTCCCTTTTCTTAATTTAAATTCCTTTCATTTTCTGGTAGAGACAAAGGAGACACGTTTTATCCATGGAACCAAAACTCTGGGGCCAGTCACGGACTGGGAAGGCAGCCTTCCCTTGGTGTTTAATCATTGCAGGGATGCCTCTCTGATTATTCACCCATGTTTCAGAGGTGTCAGACCACGCAGGGACGCCTGCCTTGGTCCTTCACCCTTAGCGGCAAGTCCCGCTTTTCTGGGGGAGGGGCAAGTACCCCAACCCCTTCTCTCTGTGTCTCTACACCTTCTCTGCTTTTCTGGAGGAGGGGCAAGAACCCCTCAACCCCTTCTCCTTCACCCTTAGCGGCAAGTCCCACTTTTCTAGGGGGCAAGAACACCCAATCCCTTATTTCCGAGCCCTGACCTCTTATCTCTGTGCCTCAACCCCTTATTTCTGTGCCCCACCCCCTTTCCCGCTTTTCTGGAGGGTAGGAACCCCCAAACCCCTTCCCTCCGTGTCTCTACTCTCCTTTTCTCTGGGCTTGCCTCCTTCACTATGGGCAACCTTCCACCCTGCATTCCTCCATCTCCATCTCCCTTAGCCTGTGATCTCAAGAACTTAAAACCTCTTCAACTCTCACCTGACCTAAAACCTAAATGCCTTATTTTCTTCTGCAATGCCTCTTGACCCCAACACAAACTCAACAGTGGTTCCAAAGAGCCAGAAAACGGCACTTTCAATTTTTCCATCCTGCAAGATCTAAATAATTCTTGTCGTAAAATGGGCAAATGGTCTGAGATGCCTGATGTCCAGGCATTCATTTACACATCGGTCCCTCCCTAGTCTCTGTGCCCAGTGCATCTCGTCCCAAATCTTCCTTCTTTCCCTCCCACCTGTCCCCTCAGTCCCAACCCCAAGCGTCACTGAGTCTTTCTAATCTTCCTTTTCTACAGACCCATCTGACCTCTCCCCTCCTCCCCAGGCTGCTCCTCGCCAGGCCGAGCTAGGTTCCAATTCTTCCTCAGCCTCCACTCCTCCACCCTATAATCTTTTTATCACTTCCCTTCCTCACATCCGGTTTACAGTTTCATTCCATGAGAGCCCTCCACCACCTGCCCAGCAATTTCCTCTTAAAAAGGTGGCTGAAGCTAAAGGCATAGCCAAGGTTAATGGTCCTTTTTCTTTATCCGACCTCTCCCAAATCAGTGAGCGTTTAGGCTCTTTCATCAAATGCAAAAAGCCCAGCCCAGTTCATGGCTCCTTTGGCAGCAACCCTGAGACGCTTTACAGCCCTAGACCCTAAAAGGTCAAAAGGCCATCTTATTCTCAATATACATTTTATTACCCAATCTGCTCCTGACATTAAATAAAACTCCAAAAATTAAATTCCGGCCCTCAAACCCCACAACAGGACTTAATTAACCTCACCTTCAAGGTGTACAATAATAGAGTAGAGGCAGCCAAGTAGCAATGTATTTTTGAGTTGCTATTCCTTGCCTCCACTGTGAGACAAACCCCAGCCACATCACAAGAACTCCAAACGCCTGAACCGCAACTACCAGGGGTTCCTCCAGAACCTCCTCCCCCAGGAGCTTGCTACAAGTGCTGGAAATCTGGCCACTGGGCCAAGGAATGCCCACAGCCCAGGATTCCTCCTAAGCCATATCCCATCTGTGTAGGACCCCATTGAAAATCAGACTGTTCAACTCACCTGGCAGCCACTCCCAGAGCCGCTGGAACTCTGGCACAAGGCTCTCTGACTGACTCCTTCCCAGATCTTCTCGGCTTAGTGGCTGAAGACTGACACTGCTCGATTGCCTCGGAAGCCCCCTAGACCATCACAGACACCGAGCTTTGAGTAACTCTCACAGTGGAAAGTAAGTCTATCCCCTTCTTAATCAATACAGAGGCTACCCACTCCACATTACCTTCTTTTCAAAGGCCTGTTTCCCTTGCTTCCATAACTGTTGTGGGTATTGATGGCCAGGCTTCTAAACCTCTTAAAACTCCCTAACTCTGGTGCCAACTTAGACAATACTCTTTTAAGCACTCATTTTTAGTTATCCCCACCTGCCCAGTTCCCTTATTAGGCCAAGACATTTTAACTAAATTGTCTGCTTCCCTGACTATTCCTGTCAGGTGAGACTGTAGCTACACGTCATTGCCACCTTTTTCCCCAGTTCATAGCCTCCTTCACATCCTCCCCTTGTATCTCCCCACCTTAACCCACAAGTATAAGACACCTCTACTCCCTCCTTAGTGACCGATCATGCACCCCTTACCATCCCATTAAAACCTAATCACTCTTACCCTGCTCAATGCCAATATCCCATCCCAGAGCATGCTTTGAAAGGATTAAAGCCTGTTATCACTCACCTGTTACAGCATGGACTTTTAAAGCCTATAAATTCTCCTTACCATTGCCCCATTTTACCTGTCCTAAAACCAGACAAGGCTTACAAGTTAGTTCAGGATCTGCGCCTTATCAACCAAATTGTTTTGCCTATCCACCCCGTGGTGCCAAACCCATATACTCTCCTATCCTCAATACCTCCCTCCACAACCCATTATTCTGTTCTGGATCTCAAACATGCTTTCTTTACTATTCCTTTGCAACACTTCATCCCAGCCTCTCTTCGCTTTCACTTAGACTGACCCTGACACTCATTAGGCTCAGCAAATTACCTGGGCTGTACTGCCGCAAGGCTTCACAGACAGCCCCCATTACTTCAGTCAAGCCCAAATTTTATCCTCATCTGTTACCTATCTCGGCATAATTCTCATAAAAGCACACATGCGCTCCCTGCTGATCGTGTCCGATTAATCTCCCAAACCTCAATCCCTTATAAAACAACAACTCCTTTCCTTCCTAGGCATGGTTAGTGCCGTCAGAATTCTTACACAAGAGCCAGGACCGCACCCTGTAGCCTTTCTGTCCAAACAACTTCACCTTACTGTTTTAGCCTAGCCCTCATGTCTGCGTGCAGCAGCTGCCGCTGCTTTAATACTTTTAGAGGCCCTAAAAATCACAAACTATACTCAACTCACTCTCTGCATTTCTCATAACTTCCAAAATCTATTTTCTTCCTCATACCTGATGCATATACTTTCTGCTCCCTGGCTCCTTCAGCTGTACTCACTCTTTGTTAAGTCCCACAATTACCATTGTTCCTGGCCCGGACTTCAATCCGGCCTCCCACATTATTCCTGATACCACACCTGACCCCCATGACTGTATCTCTCTGATCCACCTGACATTAACCCCATTTTCCCATATTTCCTTCTTTCCTGTTCCTCACCCTGATCACGCTTGATCTATTGATGGCAGTTCCACCAGGCCTAATCGCCACACACCAGCAAAGGCAGGCTATGCTATAGTTCAAGCCACCAGCCCGCCTCTTAGAACCTCATTTCCTTTCCATCATGGAAATCTATCCTCAAGGAAATAACTTCTCAGTGTTCCATCTGCTATTGTATCTGCTATTCTACTACTCCTCAGAGATTATTCAGGCCCCCTCCCTTCCCTACACATCAAGCTCGAGGATTTGCCCCCACCCAGGACTGGCAAATTAGCTTTACTCAACATGCCCCGAGTCAGATAACTAAAATACCTCTTAGTCTAGGTAGACACTTTCACTGGATAGGTAGATGCCTTTCCTATAGGGTCTGAGAAGGCCACCGCAGTCATTTCTTCCCTTCTGTCAGACATAATTCCTCAGTTTAACCTTCCCACCTCTATACAGTCTGATAACAGACCAGCCTTTATTAGTCAAATCAGCCAAGCAGTTTTTCAGGCTCTTAGTATTCAGTGAAACCTTTATATCCCTTACGGTCCTCCGTCTTCAGGAAAAGTAGAACAGACTAAAGGTCTTTTAAAAACACACCTCACCAAGCTCAGCAACCAACTTAAAAATGACTGGACAATACTTTTACCACTTTCCCTTCTCAGAAGTCAGATCTGTCCTCAGAATGCTACAGGGTACAGTCCATTTGAGCTCCTGTAAAGATGCTCCTTTTTATTAGGCCCCAGTCTCATTCCAGACACCAGACCAACTTAGACTGTGCCCCAAAAAAACTTGTCATCCCTACTATCTTCTGTCTAGTCATACTCCTATTCACCATTCTCAACTACTCATACATGCCCTGCTGTTGTTTAGACTGCCAGTTTACACTGTTTCTCCAAGCCATCACAGCTGATATCTCCTGGTGCTATCCCCCAACTGCCACTCTCAACTCTTGAAGTAAATAAATAATCTTTGCTGGCAGGACTATGCTGAATCTCCTTAGGCACTCTCTAATCAGATGTCCTGGGTCCTCCCAATTCTTAGACCTTTTATACCTGTTTTTCTCCTTCTCTTATTCCATTTAGTTTTTCAATTCATACAAAACCATTTCCAGGCCATCACCAATAATTCTACACGACAAATGTTTCTTCTAACAACCCCACAATATCACCCCTTACCACAAAATCTTCCTTCAGCTTAATCTCTCCCACTCTAGGTTCCCACGCCACCCCTAATCCCGCTTGAAGCAGCTCTGAGAAACATCGCCCATTATCTCTCCATACCACCCCCCAAAATTTTCACCATCCCACACTTTACCACTATTTCATTTTATTTTTCTTATTAATATAAGAAGACAGGAATGTCAGGCCTCTGAGCCCAAGCTAAGCCATCATATCCCCAGTGACCTGCACATACACATCCAGATGGCCGGTTCCTGCCTTAACTGATGATATTCCACCACAAAAGAAGTGAAAATGGCCTGTTCCTGCCTTAACTGATGACATTGTCTTGTGAAATTCATTCTCCTGGCTCATCCTGGCTCAAAAGCTCCCCTACTGAGCACCTTGTGACCCGCCCCCCCCACTCTGCCTGCCAGAGAACAACCCCCCTTTGACTGTAATTTTCCTTTATCTACCCAAATCCTATAAAACAGCCCCACCCTTATCTCCCTTCACTGACTCTCTTTTCGGACTCAGCCAGCCTGCACCCAGGTGATTAAAAGCTTTGTTGCTCCCACAAAGCCTGTTTGGTGGTCTCTTCACAGGGATGCACATGAAAGAAAACATTGGGAAAGACATTAAAACCAGTACAACAAAAAGAAAATATAGAAGGGCAATGAATATATGAAAAAATCTACAATCTTTTTAAGATGTGGAAAATGAAAAAAATAAATAAATAAGAAATTACTACAAATCCTCACATATAGCTAATGCCAAAATAACACTTAATAAGTGTGACATGAAGGATAGACAGCAATATTCATTTATTCTTGGTAGAAATGTAAATTGGTCAAAAAGGCAATATATTTGGAAGTAGCTATTAAAGTTTAACATATTAAAAAATTCTATAACAAAACAATTCCATTCTTAGATGTATATTTAATTATAATGTGTGCACTTTTGCACTGAGATGTATATGAAAAGGTAAATAGCAGGGTCAAATCAGAACCACACTAATGTTCATTAATGCTTGAATATTTGACAAATATGAGAAAAAAATACAGCAGCAAAAATAAATGGAAGGTCTCTACATATAATAACATATTTAAATCACCCAAATATGTAGTCGAACAATATCCAAGACCATCTAGTGTATGAATCCACTTATACAAGGTTCAAAACAAGCACAAACAAAATTGCATTGATAGAAAATAGAATTATAGCCACATTTTGAAGAAAAGGTAGAGTAGTGATTGGACAAGGCATGAAAGTATCTTGAAAATTACTAAAACATATTAAATTACTAGACCTGGATATGGTTATATATGTTTACTTTTGACTAATTAATTGTATTATGAAATTTTGTTCTGTGTAAATTTTTTTCTGTGTTATATTTTCCAATACAAAAGTTCAGGCCGGGTGCGGTGGCTTACACCTGTAATCCCAGCACTTTGGGAGGCTGAGGCAGGTGGATCACGAGGTCAGGAGATTGAGACCATGCTGGCTAACATGGTGAAATCCCGTCTCTACTAAAAATACAAAAAATTAGCCAGGCGTGGTGGCGGGCGCCTGTAGTCCCAGCTACTCGGGAGGCTGAGGTGGGAGAATAGCGTGAACCCAGGAGGCAGAGCTTGCAGTGAACCGAGATCACACCACTACACTCCATCCAGCCTGGGCGACAGAGCAAGACTCTGTCTCAAAATAAATAAATAAATAAATAAGTAAAAGTTCAAATAATTAAAAGAATCATTTATTTCTGTAGTCCAGAAATCTCTAAGATTTAGCTATTTCTTTGTCTAACTGTCTTCTATTACTACAATTTCCAATTATTTAAGACATTAAATGCTTTTATTTCTATTTATGTATATATTTCTTCTCTAAAAACTACATTGTTTATGGAACTCTCATACACCATATTTTATTTTATAAACAAACAGCACTGCAGTCTGGAATGCATTGCTATCTCCCTTATCATATTTGCATATCTCTTAAACTTTCTGTCTTGTCTTCTCAGCACTTCTTCTTCAACATACGTTATGTCTATTACATCATTTTTTAGGTATTGTATGTGTCATCTTAAGTATGTGACTCCTTTTAATTTAAAATAATCCTCCAGGACAGTTACCATGTCTTCCTCTCATTATTTTACAATATAATACGGTCTAAAAATATGTATTTAAAACATTTTTTAAATTATTTTTCAATCAAACGTGTTAATACATTCATAATGTCAATTCTGTAAATTTTGAGTTTTTCATTCTTATCAACTTGCCTGCCTTTTTTCAATTACTAAAAAATGGGGACCAAGTAGGTTTGGAAAATTAGATAACTACAAAAACACACTAAGTACTCTATAAAGCATAAAAGCAATTTGAGAATAATGGGAATTTGATTTCATATGGTATCATGCATAGTCAGTACTGGCTATAACATTATCAATATAAAGGTGCTAACTTTCTCAAGGTTTTGAGATAAACATATGTGATCAATGATCTCTTTTAACAAGTTTAGTAGTAGGGTATGTGTGGGATTTATACGTGTTTAAACTTATAGAAAACTTGAGAAAAAATACAGCAATGAATATGTTTGTGTTTTGGCAGGTGGATTCTGTCCCGATTGAAATCTAATTATTATCATTTGTTCTAATTTTTACAGGATGGCATGCAATTTTTCGAGCAAATTTTCTTTATTATAAAATCCATCATGAATTTTTCTATAAAAATATTTCTCAGGACTCAACACTATTGTAGAGAACAAAAGAACACCCTAACAAATGATAAATTACAGTTAAGTGTCTGAGTAATTTTGGCAACCATGTATTACCCATCTCAGTATGTTATTAATTCCACAGAATATTTTTTGCATATGTTTTGAGACACTAGGTTTATAGAAACTTTATTCATTTATATCAAACTTAAGTAGCCCAAAATATACTAACAGAAAGCATAATTAAATGGTGGTAAATAAAATTGCTTTAAAATATTAATAGAACGAAACTAAGTTAAATGAACAGACAATAAATATATAAAGGGTTATGAAAACCAATTTCTATTCTGAACAGCAATAATTTAGAATTTTTTATTCTGAAAAAAATTTAAGCTACATACCTAAAGATATACAAATATTTTATGTTTCCTATTGAAAAATTGCCAGTTAAATGTCCTTGAAACAATTACAATCATTGAATGAGAAATAAATACCCCCCAAATCAGTGTAAATACTACATAATAGTTTTGCAAAATTAAATGAGAAATAGCTAAGGCCAAGATATTCAATTACTGTAGGCTGGCCAGTTTTTTTATGATCTAAAATAAAGACAAGAAGAATTGTTTTCTGATGCCATGTCTGTGATTAATATAACTATAGAGAAACAGCTATGCTAAAATTTAGCACATATGAAGCAAAAAAATTTATATACTAGTTATAGGTTGCTATGGCAATACGATGACAAAAGGATGCTAGTTTTGTAAGAAAAGGTGAGTATATTAATTTAATAAATATAATATGAAATCAAACTAGATAGGTTGAAGATTACTAATGCACATTGTGTGCAAATGACTGTAATATTCCAGAGAATTTTAAAGAAAATTGAATCATACCTAACATAAAAATATGTGAATATAAATTACAACTAGTTTAAGAATCACTAGTGCATGTATATGCTATTTATGTTAACTTTGGGCAATGTAAAATAAGGCTGAATACTCTAAAATATTAATAATTATTTTAAAAATTTATAAATTATTGTTAATATTATTAGAAGAACATGTATTTATTTAATGATCCCATCAATATATTCTTTCTGGAGCTCATGTTATTTTCTGTCTAACTTTAATTATTTGCTTCAGGGGGACACATCTCCACACAATTCCTGAGAAATACATTATGAAAGACAAATTTGAGATCTCGCATATTTCCTGAAATGTTCATCTTAAATCCACTTACATAATTTTGCCTGCTGTCGAATTATATCCCAGAAATAATACCCTCAGAAAGACTTGTTAAGACGTATTCATTTTCTTTCAATTTTCAATTTTGTTGTTGAGAATACTGGGGTCATTCTGCCTCAATGATTAATTTCCCATCCAGTAATTTGTTAGGATCTCTTTTCTTTGGGATCAGGCCTAATTGTGTTTCTGTATTGAAAAATCATTAGAACCAATAACTAAAATATTGTTATTGAAATATTCATATTACCATAATCAACTATTAAAATTATGTATACATACATATATACACACACATACACACACACAGAGAAATATAAGCCACACATGATAGGATAGGTCCTATGCTGCTTATTGTCCAATAATTGAAAATAGTGTTTAAAGAAGAACTAAATATGTTCTGAAATACACTGTCCTCCTGCATGGCAAGCCTCAATATTTTTAGATTTCATCTTATTACAAATTGATCTAAAAATGTGAATTTGTCGATTTTGTTTAAATCGACAAGATAAATTTTAAATGTGAATAGAATTGCTAATGATTTAAAGTGACGTGATTAACTTTAAAAAGAATGCTTCACTGGTCACACAATCTGATTTCAAGACTTTGAACTACAATGCTTATGAGAGTGTGACATCTATTTCATTCCATTTGTGTTTTAACAAAGTACCTGAAACTAGTTGATTTGTTTTAAAAATGGAATTTATGTTCTCACAGCTCTGGAGTGTAGAAAGTCGAAGATAAAGGTACCAGCAGGTTCAATGTCTGGTGAGGATGGCTCTTTGCTTCCAGGTTGGTGCCTCTTGCTGCATTCTCACACGGCAGAAAGGAGGGAAGATGTGTCCTCACACTAGAGAAGGAGAAGAAAGGCAAAAGGGCCAGGCAGCTGTCTGAAGGCTCTTCTGTAAGGACGTTTAATCTTACTCATGAAGGCTGAGCCCTTATGAATTAATCGCTTCCTAAAAGAACATCTCTTCATGCCATCAGCTTGGGGTTTACGTTCCAATAGATGAATTTTGGAG
Source organism: Pongo abelii (assembly GCF_028885655.2). Lineage (NCBI taxonomy): Eukaryota > Metazoa > Chordata > Mammalia > Primates > Hominidae > Pongo > Pongo abelii. The sequence goes on along the minus strand of NC_071999.2, from coordinate 93,079,298 downwards.
GGGCAAATACATTTAAATCATAGCAATGATGCAACAAAATTCATAATAAAAAACCCAGTTAATTTAACACAAGGCAGAACCTATAAAAAGACCCACACGTTTAGCTGGGCGTGGTGGCGGGCTCCAGTAGTCTCAGCTATTCGGGAGGCTGAGGCAGGAGATGGGCGTGAACCTGGGAGGCGGAGCTTGCAGTGAGCCGAGATCACACCACTGCACCCCAGCCTGGGGGACAGAGAAATAAAATAAAACAAAATAAAATTTAAAAAAAGACCCATACATAGAGTCAGCTGATTTTTGAAATAGTTAACAGGACACTTCACAAGGGGTAGGAAGTGGGAGAAAAATTATTTCAACATAATGATGCCCAAATGACATATTAATAAATACAAAAATGAAGTTTGACTGCTATCTTAGGCCTTGAAAAAAATTAATTTGAGCTGAAACGCATACCTAAATACAAAAGCAAAACCTCTGAAACTTCTAAAGGTAAATGCAAGAGTATAGATTTGACACCTTGGGGAAAACAAAGATTCCTTACAAATTTCATGAAAATCACTAAATAAAAAAGAAAAAAATGGTAAATTAGACTTCATTAAATTTACATTTAGACATAAAAAATGGAATATAAAAAGATTAACCATTATCTCAGAAATAATATTCTTCACAAATTTAGTTGGGAAAGGATTCAGATCACAATTGTATAAAACTTCCATAAATCAATAAAACCCATATTTATCCCATTAAATAAGCAAGCAACTAACATTTCAAAAACAAAAATATAAAATGGCTGATAAGCCCATGTACATTGATATTCAACATCATTAGTCGTTAGGGAAATGCAAATGAAATTAGTTACAATTTCACATCTACTGAAACAGCTAAAATTTAGAAAAAACTGACAGTGGAGAATGTTGATGAGCCTGTGGCACAACCAGAACTCTCCTACATTGAAAGAGTCTATCAATAGTACATTCGTTTTGGAAAATCATTTGTCAGCTTCTTATGAAGTTAAGTGTAAAGTTACCCTATGGTCTCAAATTTTCAATAGAAATAAAATTATAAATGAAGTAAATTTTTTATAGAAATGTCATAACAGCTTTATTAATCACAATCTAGGAATAACCCAAATTCCCATCAATAGAAAAATTAACAAATTGTGGCATTTCATACAGTGAAATAATACATGATAGTAAAAATGAATATACTATTCATAAACGCAGTAACAGGGAGGATCGCAAAAGCGTTATTAAATCCGAGTAATACAGAAAAACACAAGCTACAGACTGTGTAATTTAAACTGGTTTAAGCCTTGAAGAAATATGTTTTATATTTGTGGTAGAGTGATGTGGTGATCTCTAGGTCAACCATGTCCTCAAGAATTAAATTTGTTTTTGCTTCACTGCTTGGCTATCCACAATATTGGCCTTATCCTAATCTTTTCTGCCTTGTAGCTATAAGAGGGCTACCCTTAGAAATCATGCATTTGATTTACTTGCAGTAGAAAGGAGGTACTGACTCCTGTGACTCTCCTAAGAACAAGAAAATGTTTGCCCCAGAAGCCCACTAGAGACCTCGCCTTAGATTTTACTGACTTAAAAGAGTTAGACTTCTTCATTCTCTATCCAACCATCACTATTATGAGAAAAGAGATTGCTTTGATTGACTTACACTGAATGACTCAACCTGTGGTAAAATCGAATGGAAAAATAATTTCCCAAAAATGATTTAGAATTAAAACACATACATAACTACCATCTTAAAGACAATATTAATAGATTGCTATCAGTGAAAGATTACCAGGGTTGGAGACACCAAATAGTTATTTTAAAATGGAAATATTTTAGTTTAAAACATGTATTCTGTGAGATTAAAGAAATCTATCTAAGTCAGGTTGGGCTAGCTAGTTTTAATTTTAAATATATATACCTAAATGTGCACAGTAGGTAAAGAAAGTACCAAGCATCTATAAAAATTATTTGTGAAGAATTTCTTTCTCATCATGAGAGCTGTGCTTCTCATCACCTGAGCATTATATAATTTTAAGGTTTAAGAGTTGTATCTATGCAATTAAAAAACATGTCTTGACTGGGATGATAGAGAAAATTACAAAACTCTTTTGGCTTTAGTGAGGACATGAGTCTTATTAGCAAAAGAGGAAGTAATAAGGTTTTCAAGACAAATTTGCTGTTTTGTACAGCAATTTTGGCTATAATCATAGCATGTCATCACCTGAAAACAAGAGATCAAGTTTCCAGCTATGTTGGAGGATGCTGACTAGACTGCAATTCAAAAATTTAAATCCGCCTTGTACTTACATTATTGACATATAAGAATCAAGAAATGTTAGTTCTGTAGTGGCTAACTCTTCAAAAGCCATCTGCAATCACACTGGGTGGTGTGCTGGCAGTTGGTATTAAAAAGTCACTCAGCTCATCAGTGGTTCCAATTAGCTGATATGTAGTGGAGCACCCTGGCAAGTTGTCTCAACTGCCATGTTAAATCTAGGCAGGATTCTCGACTATGGAAACTGCTAGTGAAGTGAAACAGGTGGTCCTCCCAGTGCAGAAAGTCACCTAGAGACTAATCAAATATCACTCAAATCACCTAGCATTATGCTCAGGATATATAACGTGTCCACATAGGCATCCTAATCAAAATGTGGTATCATTCCAAGGCACTATTAATATTTAAAAATTTTAATTCAGAATATATTTTGATGTTTTGCTATGTGTATACACAAGTGTTTTTAAATTAAAATCACTGTAGTTTGAGGAATGAAAACCCAGACTTCTCCAATTAGGTTCTGAGATATTTATCTGATATGGTATTTCAAATACAATGGTGTGACAAATGAATAATCACCAGTCTGTAAAATTAAAACTTTAACACTTGAGGAAAGTGCAGAATCAATATAAAATAATAAAGAAAGCATAATAATTAGTGCTCATAAACTAGTTATAATGTCTAAAGAGAATAATGAGTAAACTTCATGTAATATAATCAAATATTTATTGCCTGAAATTATATCAAATGCTCTCATTTGAAGTACTAAATTTCTTGTAATATTTTCTGTTTACATCACAAAGCCATCAAAAAGAAAATATACAGCATTAAGCAAACACACACACACACACAAACACACACACAGCTGTCAAATAAGAAAGAACAATAGCCATCTGTATTGTTCCTAAAAAGCAACATAAGGTTTTGATATATGTAGCTTTAGTTAAGCTTTATCACTTGTTTTTCCCTTAAAATCTAATAAATAGATTGAATTTCAGTAGAGAGAATTTACAAATATCAGCAATTTCAGTAGAGAGAATTCACAAATATCAGGTTCTAAAACTTCACAGTAATTACCTGAAGTGGATGCCTCCCATGCAATTGTCCTAGACAGATTAATAACAATATTAATGATGAAAATAACAGAAACTTTAAGAAACTTATTTTGAGTGAGCCTTGATAAAATCTCCACTTTCTGGCATCCAGAGTTGTTATGGATTGAATTGTGTCACTTCAAAAATTCGTACGTTGAAATTCTTAGTTCCTCAAGTGCCTTTACAGCGGTAAGTAAAAATGAGATTATTAACTCATGACTGTGTACTTATAAGAAAAGGCAATTTAGACTCAGGCACAGACAGAGGGAAGAAAATATGAAGACATTGAGAGTAGACAGTCATCTACAAGGCATTAGAAGAAACAAACCGTCTTGACACCTTGTTTTCTGACTTCTAGCTTTCAGAACTGTGAGAAAATGTTTTTGTTGTTTAAGCCACCTAGTCTTTAATACTTTTTTTTGTTGAAGCCCTAGCAACTGAACACAGCCTTACAGATAGAAACAAACATTTACAGATTATTTTAATAAGAATAATGAAAAATTCATCACTGCTTTTCTATTAATGCATTATAATTTACTAATATCTTTAAATATATCCCTGAGAGAATTGTATTATAATAAATATAAATATACATATAGGTGTATGCATATATTATTTTAAAAGGCATAATAGCCTGTACAACATATTATCTACTTTAAGATTTTATTGTTTCCTGGAGGTATCGTAATAAAATGGCTGATGTTCTAGTGCAAGACAGGTCTAGTGGATGGAGCAGATTTCATATTTTTTCAGATTAATTTTAATTAAAATAGAACATGGTTCATTCCCCCATCCTTTTTAAAAATAAAATTTAAATTAGATTTTTATTATAGAGACTATCAACATTGCATTAATATCAAATGTATTATTTATTTTGCTGATATTAGCAGTTGTAGGAATATAATGCCACTTTTTAACATTGAAAAGATAAACTTCTAAAGATAGAACATCTTTAGGTGTGTAAAATTCAACTAATGATATTTATATCATCATGATTTATTAGAATATCCCCTTTATGAAGTAATAATTATTATTTCAATTGTGTGAAAATGCACATATAAATTTTACCATCTTAAATTTTTTTAACTGTACAGTCCAGTGGCATTAATTCATTCATGTTGTTGTTCAATCATCACTGCCACCCATCCAGAGAACACTTTTCATTTTGCAAAGTTGAAATTATATACCCACTAAACATAACTCCCCATTTCCCCGTCTTCTCAGTCCCTCATAATCATCATTCTACTTCCTGCCTGTATCAATTTAACTTCTCTAAATCTACTTTCTGTCTCTATGAATTTATCTACTCTATGTACCTCATGTAAGTGAAGTCATATAGTAGTAGTCCTTTTGTGACTGATTTAATTGACTTAACCTAATGACCTCCAGGTTGATCCATGTTACAGCATGTGTCAGAATTTTCTTCTTTAAGGCTGAATAATATTCTAATCTCTCTCTCTCTCTCTCTCTCTCTCTCTCTCTCTGTGTGTGTATGTGTGTGTGTGTGTGTGTGTGTGTCCTGTTTTATCTATTTATTTTTTTAGGGGCAGACACTTGGATTATTTCTACCTTTTCTCTGTTGTGAGTAATGCTGCTATAAACATGGGTGTACAAATATTTCTTTGAGTTCCTTATTTAAATTATTATTTGGGTAATGTAACCAGAAGTGGAATTGCTGGTAAATATATTTTTAGTTTTTATAAGAACCATGATACTGTTCTTCAGAGACTCTTACATTCACACCAATAGTGACCAAGGGATCCAATTTACTCACATAAATTGCCAACACTTGTTATTTCCTGTTTATTAGGGAGTTGCTATCCTAATAATGGAATAAGGTGGTATATCACTGTAGTTTAACTTTGCACTTCTCTAATAATTAATGATGTTGAACATCTTTTCATATATACATTGACAATTTGCATATACTCTTTGGAGAAATGTCTATTCAACTTCTTTGCCCATTTTAAAATTGGGTTGCTTGATCTTTTGTTGTGGAATTGCAGGAATTATTTATATGTAATGTATATTAACCCCTTACCAGATAATTAATTTGAAAACATTTTCTCTCATTCCATAATCTGCCTTTGTACTTTGTTGATTCTGTTCTTTAATGTACATTTTTAATTTTGACATAATGCATTTCATCCATATATTTTTTGTTGCCTATGTTTTTTGTGCCATATCAGTGAAATCATTGCCAGACTGATGTCTGAAGATTTATATCCTGTGTTTTCTTTTTAAAAGTTACAGTTTTAGCTCTTGTGTTTAGTCTTTGATCAATTTTGAGTTAATTTTTATTTATGGTGTTAGGAAAGGGTTCAACTTTATTTTGCCTGTGGATATTCAGTTTTCCCTAAAGCATTTCTTGAAAAGACTGTCCTTTTCTCTTTGAATGGTCCTAGAATTACTGCCAAAAATGATTTGACCATGTATACTGGGGTTCGTATGTGAGCCCTCTACTACATTGCATTGGTGTATAATTCTTCCTCTTTGATAATATCACACTGATTTGATTTCTGTTAAAATGAAATCAAATCATAAAGTTAAAATGAGTTCATTGTTTTGAGCCCTAATCCAATGATTGGTGTCCTTACAAAAATGGGAAATTTGGACACAGAGACGTTAAAAAAGGAAACTATATAATGAGACATAGAGAAAATATGGCCCTACACAAGCCAGGGATGGAGGCCTGTCCTCATGAGGCCCCAACCTCAGAGGGAACCAACTCTGTAGACATTTTGATTTTTGACTTCTTATTTATGTAACTGTGAGAAAATAAAATTCTGATTTTTTAAGCCATCCAGTTTGTGGAACTTTGTTACAGCAGCTCTAGCAATGAACACATTGTTTATAATGAAATACCTGCAGGATAATGTCATTAATTATTTTATTTTAAATGTGACTAAATCTTAAACCACTGTACTATATATTTTGTTCATGTTGAAAAATATAAATTTATTATTTAATGATACACAATGTGATTTATATTGCTGTATACATTTTAATGTATTTACAGTTAGGAATACATATACTTACAGATATATGTTGATCCTCTAATGATCCTGCCATGTTTGAAAAGCAAATTAAGAGTACTTTAAAGTAAGGTCATATTCCGCCATATTTAGGAGGAAGGATTTTTGTTAATGCTATCAGAGGAAAAGCATACAACTTATTAAAGGCACCTAATATACATTAAGACCTACATGATTTTATTAGGATATAATGAAACATTAGTATATTAAACAGTAGTAAAAACTGAAAATCTATTTCATTTGTAGAGAGTTTTGTTTTGGTCTTGCTTTAACTTAGAATTACTTGTCCTGAATATTTTGGTTGTCAATATGTACTATTTGAATCAAACAAGTGAAATATGACCATCTTATAGTGGGCCAAATCTTTCAGGCTATGAAAGCTCAAATGAAAACCGAATCAAGGAGTATTTTCAAATAACTATACTAAATATGTAATATTCTCAACAGTGCCTTCATACAAATTGTAATTATTGTGATTGTTTTGGTGCTATAATAACAATTTTTAACAACCACAATGAGAAGACATCGGCTCGAAAATTAATTATTCAGTGCTAATATCAAATATGTTCTCATTGGAACTTTGCACTTTTTCCTCTATTGATTCTGAAAAGTTCAGTTATCAGACTCGGTTTCTTATGGTACCAACAACTGGGGTGGAAATGCACATTTAAACGAATTCTTTAGGATATTAGTTTGGATGTGCTCCATTTAGTTGTGCTCTGCCATTTTCTTGTGCATATATTCGAGGCCACGTAAGTAGATTCTATTGCTTTCCATTACTCTCCTACCATTCAATGTGTGATTTTGTAAGTAGGGAATTTCAGTATAAAATCAAAGAAACCTGCATCTAAAACATATTTGGAAGCATAGAGTAAGTACCTAAATGTTTAAATGCTTTAGTTGAGCACTATTTAAAGCATTAAAATGTCTAACAAACTAAATGATGGGGTTATAAGAATTTCTAAGGTTCATGTTTGTTAAAAGACAATTATTGTCACAGCAGTGTGTTTAAAGAAGCTATATAACAATTCAGTTAAAAGATTCTCTCATTAGCATTTTATCTTTAAACTTGACATAGACATTTTGTAGGAAAATATATTAATATATGCTATTTTGTGTCTTTGAATACACTGTGAAACATATGAGATATTTTTTAAAAAGCAAAAAAAAAAAAAAAACTTTCCGTGTGGCTATGCATATATAATTGTATAAGATTATGAAGTTACACTTGTAAATAATTTAATTCTATCTTATTTAGTGTTTTACAAAACTAAAAAGATCTGAAGTTTTATTGTATCTGTAGTCTAACAAGTTAGGCTGCCACAATATTTCATGTGGCCAAACACATGAGACAAAGCATATTGTCAGTCCTCAATAATAGCTGCAGAGTATCAGTTTTTTTGTGTGTGGCAGTTCTCTGAGCCCAAATTCCCAAAAGGTGATGAGAACAGAACCAGAGTAACATCTACAAAAGCAACAAATTTCATTGAAAGACAGAAACTTGAGCTTAGCAGATCCAAAATTTTATACTTGAAGTAAGTGTGTCTCCCTTTGTTTATGCAGGAGACAATCTCTGTACCTTCCAAGGCTGTTCACTGTACAGATATCCCTGAAAAAGATAATCAGGAACAAATTTGTTAGTGTCGCTGCTTGTAAGACGTACCAAAATTTGGAAACTGTGAAGAACTTTCTCACAACAGTATTTCAATTTGGTATTATTTAAATACACTTAAATTTGGTATTATTTAAAAACACTTAAATTTACACATATGTTGACATACAGAGACATCCAAGGCCCTCTCCATTTTTAAAATCTAAAATAAAGTAAAGAATATCCAAGAAAAGGTATGTCACCATGACTTTAAGGCAAAAATCAAACCATGTCACAGAAAGTATACTATGTCTAAGAGAAGTGTAACTTGACTGCTCCGTGATGGTTTATCTCTAAGATCATAGGCTCATCCGTGTTCATCCTATCACACTTTTTAGAAAGCAAATTCAAAAAAAATTCTTGTCAAAATCTTTCCTGTACAAAATTTATTAAGCAGCCTACCTAGCTTAATAAATTTAAGCTTAATAAATTCAGTTCAGCTATAATGAGAAAATATGGGGGAAGCAAAACAAAACGAAACAAAAAACTCAAGCACTGCATATTGTTAAGCAAAAGTTCGCAATGGTTAAGACCGCTTCAAAAATAATATGTTGTGTATTTCATTTGGATATCACTTAAAATATTACTGTCTAGAAATTCATTCAGATTTTGGTGTCTGACTAAGAATGTATAATTCTGTCCATCTAAATCACTTTTTATCAGAGACATAGTTCACAGTTATGAATCTTGCAAATCCACCAAATCACTAAGACAACTCCCAAACATTTTTCTTTTTTTTTCCTTTTTTTCTTAGACCGAGTCTCTCTGTCCCTAGGCTGGACTGCAGTGGCATGATCTCAGCTGACTGCAATCTCTGCTTCCCGGATTCAAGCAATTATCCTGCCTCAGCCTCCTGAGCAGCTGGGATTACTGGAGCTTGCCACCACGCCTGGCTAATTTTTTGTGTTTTTAGTAGAGATGGGGTTTCACCATGTTGGCCACGCTGATCTCAAACTCCTGACCTCAGTTGATCGGCCCACCTCGGCCTCCCAAAATGCTGGGATTACAGATGTAAGCCACCACTCCCGGCCAAACATTTTTCTGTTAAAGCACACACTAAGATGATAATATTTTATGGCCCATTAGAAGATGAGGCTTTTTTTCTGCCTTGAGGAAATCTCCCTGGGAGATCAGGAGATTAAGAGGATTAGTTACTTGAGGCAAATATGTACCATAAACAAGATAATTGCACACCAGTAGAACATCAGATTTGGAAATAGCTACAATAGAACTAGTAATCTATTTTAGAGCTATGCCAGGTACATCAAGGCGGAAAATTTGAAACATACATACGAATAGGTACCATTTATATATCAATTAATTATATTTATCCTCTTATACATTTGCTGATATGCACATGGAGAGGAAATAGAATGACAATATTAGGTTCCATGGCTATAACAATAATAAACTTACTCTATGGAATTGTGAGGATTAAGGAGCAAAATTCAATTTGTATAATTTAGCCTACAGAGATAAATGGTGACACTAAGGACACATATGTTAGTACAATTATTCTGTTATTACATCAAGAAAATTTCAATTAGTAAAGAAGAATTGAAGAAATCATGAGATGTCTACATAATAAAATTGTATGTAGACATGAGCAAACAATATATTAGAACAATGAAATTCACCTTGGAGATATTTCTGCAAGGTATTGTTAAATGTTAAAAAACAAATTTCAGAAAAAATCTAAAATAAAGTTTACCCCCCAAAAATATGGTACCCCAAATGAGCATTTGTATTAGTATTGTTAACCATGTTCTCAGCAGGCTCCCTTTCCCATGTAGCCTGATAGTAAATGTACAGTGATTTATAACACAAACATATACAAATAAACACACACACTTATGACTCAACTTGGGCAGAAGCACTTGTATGCTATATATATTTTGATCTTATTTTCCATATGGTTTCATTCTCACTTAATTTTAAATTAAGAATAAATATGGTGAACTGGATTGATCTGACTGAATCCCAACTCAAGCCCACTGCATTCTAACACACACATATATAAATATGTAAAACATAACATTTAAAATATATGTCATAGTTGAAAATTAAATAGAAAACTCTACTTTTACGTAAATTAAGAGTTAACTCAATATTGAGTGAGCACTGGAAGACCATGGGTTATAGGTATCAGATGTATCTTAAGGGGTACTGACTGAAAATAAGACGAATTCAGATCTATGGACTTGGTAAACAATTCAATCCCATTGGATTTAAAAAATGAAAAATGAATGAGTGGCCTAGAAAATAAATATGAAGAAGGAAGGCCCAGGAAAGAAGGAAGGTGGAGCTGGGCACAGTGGTTCATGCCTGTAATCCTAGCACTTTGGGAGGCCAAGGCAGGTAGATCATGAGGTCAGGAGTTTGAGACCAGCCTGACCAACATGGTGAAACATAGTCTCTACTAAAAATACAAAAATTAGCCAGGAGTGGTGGTGCACAGCAGTAATCCTAGCTATTCAGGAGGCCGAGGCAGGAGAATTGCTTGAACCCAGGAGGCAGAGGTTGTAGTGAGCCGAGATCGTGCCACTGCACTCCAGCCTTGGCAGCAGAGCAAGACTCCATCTCAACAAAAAACCAAAAAAACAAAAACAAAAAAAGGTGGGAGATAACTGAATATTATAAAAAGCACACACAAAAAAAAATTTTTAAAAATAATAAGACTAAAAACTATAAAACTTCTGGAAAAGTGTATAGGGAAAGAGCTCCTGCCAAAGTAGTGACAATAATTCCTCCTTCGGATATCACACCAAAAGCTTGGGCAACAAAAACAAAAGTAAATAAATGAAACTACACCAAACTATAATGCTTCTGCACACACACACAAATCATAACTAAAATGAAAGCACAGCTTATGAATTGGGAAAAATATTTCTAAACCATATATGTAATAATCCAAATTTATAATGAACTCATACAAGTCAATAGTGCAGAAACCAATATCCCAATTTTAAAAATGGACAAAAGTCCTGAACACACATTCTCCAAAGAAGATATAGAAACAGCCAACAGGTATATGAAAAGGTGCTCAGCATCATTAACCGTCAAAAAGTGCAAATACAAATCACTTTGAAATACCACCTCACACCCAATAGTATGAGTATTACCACAGACAAAAGATAACGAAGTCTGTCAATGACAAATGAATAAAGAAACTTTGGTCCAATATATACCATGGACAATTTTTCAGCCCTAAAAACAACTAGCTTTTTGCCATTTCCCACAACATGGATGAGCCTGGAGCACACTGTGGTAAGTAAAATAAGCTATACATAGAAAGAAAAAATATTTCCCGATCTCACTTACATGTAAAATCTAAAAAAGAAAAGTCAAATATCCAGAGATAGAGAATGAAACAATGGTTACTAAGGGCAAAGGTTGGTTGTGGGAAGGAAATGAGAAAATGCAGGTCAGAGGATACAAAGCAGATGTGTAGATGTGAAGGATGAACAAGTCTAGAAATCCAATGTAAAATAGGAGGACTATTCATAATAATATTGTATTGTATATGAAATTCATGCTGAATAAGTAGACTTTCGCCGCTCTTGCCAGAAAAATAAAATTATGGGTAACTGTGATATTATGCTTATGTTAGTTTGCTTGACTATAGTAACCCTTGTACTATTCATGTATGTATGATCCTTTTTATTTTAATATTGTTGAATTATATCAAAAATTAGTATCAAATTGATTAATGCTCCTTGTGTCTAATTTTATAATCCTAAGGACTTAGAGCTTTAGGTTGTAAGAGTTTACTTATATTAAAAAATGCTACAATATCTTTATATTATTTAATTAAATTCTACTTAGGCATATGCTATTATTATTTTCTCATATTTTGTAGAAATTCAATTGCTTGCATTTTAATGTAACTATTTTTATTAGCCAAATTGGAAATGTTTTATGGTTTTTATTCTGTTGTCTCCTACTAACTTCATAGTTGTACTAGCATTAGATCATAATTTTAACGTGAAAATTTCATATTCTAATAATATATTTGAATAATGGAGGAATTGGTTATCATTTGAAGATAGAGTAAACCTTACTAGTAAAACTACTTGATCTAATATATTTATACGAAATACCAAGATGAGTATGTAGGGAAGGGCAAGGTGGTATATATGTCTTCAAATGGTATTTCTTTTTTGGTTTTGTACTATTTATCATTGTCGTTTTGACCATTGCTGCTCTCTTTTTACAGTTTGTCATGTTTTTTGTTCTTTTTGCTCATATACACGCAGACAATCCCACCTTATTGTTTGACATAAAGATTTTTAATTGTACAATGGGTTTATCAGGATGTGACCCCATCCCATCATAAGTGGAGGAGCCTTCAACTTGTGCTTTTCTAGTGTACAATGGGATTTACAATGAGCTTATTGGCATATAAACCCATTGTAAGTTGAGAAACATCTGTAATCTTTCCTGTCTTTCATTTGCATTCTATTTATTCTGTAACTGCTATTCTTGTGCCTACAAATTTTTCCATGTCGAACTTTTAATTTATATTAAATATTTCAAAGGCTTATTTGTAATTTTATTTTTTACTCAATATTTAATTGGGAGTAATTATGCTTGATTTCTAACTTGATAGCATTCTTATATTTTTATTATATTTATCTGTGATTTCTACTTAACGTTTTTACCATCAGGGAATATAGTATATATGATAACAGTTACTTTTCTTGCGTTGTAACAACATAGCTTCAGAGTTGTACTACCACTGATGGCAGCTGTGGCTGGTGTGGAGCAGCCACTGTGAAGATGCTGGCTGCAGCATGGGAGGCATGACCAGGGCTGCAGACTCCACATAGCCAGTGGGATCCAGAAACAGGTGGCAGCTCCACCCCCTTCCAAGTTGGCAGGGAGGGATCCCCACCCTCCCAGGCACAGCTGCAACTGTCCAGCCTTGGCTGAGGACCTGGGCACCCCTGCACCTCAGGGACCAGGGAAGCCTCCCCACGCCTGAAGGCTAGGAAGTGCCTGCTCCCATTGCCCAGCCTCTCCCTGTTTCTGGTGCCCACTTCAATTTTGGAGCAAAGTTGAGGCTGAGCCTGGGGGCTGTTACAACCTGGCCAGCTGGGCACATACTCAGGGCAATGCTGACACAAAAGCCCCCGGCCACCTTGGCCCCCTCAGAACTTTGGGCATTGAAGAGCACGGGAGGGAGGGTGAGGTGGGCTCCTGAGGGTGGCTCTGCATAAGCCTGGATACCATGGACATAATTGATGGCAGCAGGAGGCAGACAGTCTTCTGGGCAGAAAGGGTCGGGTCCCTTGTGAAGCCCCACCTTCAAGCCAGGGATGGCCTGAGGAATTCAGGCTGTCAGTTCCAGGTGGAGTCTGCAGACAAGAGTAAAAACTTACAGTGCCTTCTCCAGGCTGGCCCATGGCTGCCCATCGACCAATCAGTATGTACTTCCTCCATTCTGAGCCCATAAAAATCCAGGACTCAGCCAAACTGGAACAAGTAGCTACATACTACGAATTCTCCAATTTTTTTCCACTCTGATATCATTTTAATTTTAAACTATCTCTCAAGATATTTATTTGCTCCTACGTCTTAACTGTAGATGGTAGAAGTAGCCACACAGAAGACTAAATTATTTGTTATCTGGATATTTTTTCTGCTGGATATCCTAGTTCATTGCTCTTAACTTCTGTCTTCAATTAAGCCAACTATCATCGACACAATTCAACGAAGGCTTTTGCTACTTTATAACAGGGATGGTCTTTAGTCCACTCTCCATTACCTTGTTTTTCATTTCCATCTAAGAGCTCATCAAAATTACTCTATGCTCTGTTCAAAGCAATGCAAGATTTTTTTTCTAATTGGCTGCTATGAATTCTTACAGCCTCTACCCATTACCCAGTTCCAAAGCCTCATTCACATTTTCAGGTAATTGCAATAGCAATAGCCCCACTTCTCAGTGCCAATTTTCTGTTAGTCCATTGTCTACTACCATAACAGAGTACCACAGACTGGTTAATTTATAAAGAACAGAAGTTGATTTAGCTCACAGTTCTGGAGGCTGGGGAATCCAAGAGCACGGTGCCAGCACCTGCTCAGGGCCTCCCATGAAGGAAGGGAGGAAAGAGAAAGAGAGCCCCTGAGACAGGGAGGGAAATGGGCTTAACTCATCCTTTTTGCACTCCAGCAATAACTAACACACTCCCACAATAACAGTGTTAATCCATTCATAAAGGCCAAGCCCTCATGAAATAATCACTTTTTTATTTTTTTATTTTATTTTTTTTTAGACAGAGTTTCGTTCTTGTTGCCCAGGCTGGAGTGCAGTGGCAAAGTTTCGGCTCACTGTAACCTCCACCTCCCAAGTTCAAGCAATTCTCCTGCCTCAGCCTTCCAAGTACCTGGGATTGCAGGGACCTGCCATCATCCTTGGCTAATTTTTTTTTTTTTGTATTTTTTGTAGAGGTGAGGTTTCACCATATTGGCTAGGCTTATCTTGAATTCCTGACCTCAAGTGACCCGCCTGCCTGGGCATCCCAAAATGCTGGGATTGCAGACCTGAGCCAATGCGCCCGGCCAAATAATGACTTCTTAAAAAGCCCATCTCTAAATACTGTTAGAATAAAATTAAATTTCAACATGAGATATGGCAGGGACATTTATAGTGGCATCATCCCAATATAACAGAGCCATATCACACATTTGTATGTGACTGATACTAACACAAAATATGAATTAAAGAATAAAACATATTGGCAGGATACACACATGTGAAAACATGTTGGCTAGTTTTAAACACAAGGAGACACACACACATACAACGAGATACTATTCATAATTGGTCAACTCACATATATCAGAAATACTTAAAAAGAGCTTTCTGTTCCTGTGTGGACCCTTGCCAGGGTTTCAGAAGACAAGATTATATGAGCAGGTGTTCTTCTTCAGGATTCTCCTGTTTCAGAGAGAGAAGTTAAGAGTCCTGCAGTTTCCTTCACTTGGCTGACATTGATCGCCTGCAGTTAAGCTCTGTTTTCACAGATGAGATACTTCACCTTGTCTGGATATAGTCAACTGCCATCTCTACGCCTGCTGGGCCAAGTACAGAAATATATTTCTGTCTTGCCCTGACTCTGGCTTTAACCTGAGTCCAGCGTATTTTCTCTTTTTGTCTCTAGGTAAGGCTAGTAATTAATTTGCCTGAATTGCCATAAACCATTTAATATACTTATGCTTTAAAATATTTAAAATTATCTAAACATGCTAAAGTCAGCAGCAAATATCTGTGCATTCCTAGTTAACATACCAAGAATTTTTTTAAAAAATCAAAGACCAAGAACATTTTATATCTATGCCCAAATGATTGATAAGCTTCAAACATTGAGTAAAAAACATGCAATTGTCAAATAAGACCAAATAATGTTAACTTCCATTCATTCTTTTGATGTCAAAAACATTCTATTTTCACAGAACCGTACATTTTCTGGGAAGAAAGGAAAGTGAAAGATCATCTACACTAGCTTATTCTCACATGCCTTGGCATTCCACACAATTACTATTCACTGACTGTTTTAACTACTCAGTGATATGGATCTTACAACCCTCATCATGTAGATAACCTTCTGAAACTATTTTAAGATGGCTGTATTAGTCCATTCTCACACTGCCATAAAGAACTATCTGAGATTGGGTAACTTGTGAAGAAAATATGTTTAATTGACTCAGTTCCACTGGCTTATTAGGAAACATGAATGGGGACGTCAGAAAACTTACAATCATGGCAGAAAGTGAAGAGGAAGCAAGAACATCTTCACATGGCAACAGGAAAGAAAGAGAGAGAGAGAGAGGGGAAGTGCCACATACTTTTAAACCATCAGAACTCGTAATATGTCACTCACTATCATGAGAAGAGTAGGTGGGAAATCCGCCCCCATAATCCAATCACCCTTCACAAGGCTTCTCTTATTCGACATGAGATCTGGGTGGGGACACAAATCCAAACCATATCAATGTCAGTTCTAATTAATATAAAATTGTATGGCATTAAACATACAAATCTGTTTTCCAATACTCTACTATTCATAGTCCCAGATAAAATATCTAAACCCTATTTGTTGTGACAGACTTTCAAATATTTGAAAAGTTATGTTTGTCTGAAATCTTATCCTGCCTAAGAAGATCCTATTCCTTTAGAACTTCTCTATGATGAAGCTTCTTTTTCTTTCTCTATCTTCTCTGCTAATATTTGGAAGAATTCCAGCTTAACACATTCTCCTTTAACTATAACTCTCAGAACTGTGTACAGCACTCCCTTTGAAGTCTGATAACCAAAAATAAGAGCAGATATATTAGAATTTCAAGAAAAATATATGTCATTACATGATGTTATCATGATTAATCCATTTTATTCTTTCCCTTTGAAGCTAACAAAATGTATATTCTACTTACCTGTTTTTTTTGTCTACATCTCACAATGCAAAACACACAAAATGTTGTCTGTGTTGCTATTAGGCTTTATTTTTTATTTTTAGCACCCACATAATAATATTGAACTTATAAATTGTACTTGTTGTGAACTTCTTTTTTTAACTTTTGTTTTAAGTTCAGGGGTATACCTGCAGGTTTGTTACATAGCTACACTTGTGTCATGGGGGTTTGTTGTACAGATTATTTCATCACCCAGGTATTAAACCTAGTACCATTAGTTATTTTTCTTGATCCTCTCCCTCCTCCCAACCTCCACCCTATGAAAGGCTCCAGTGTGTGTTGTTCTCCTCTATGTGTCTATGTTTTCTCATCATTTAGCTCCCACTTATCAGTGAGAACATGATAAGTTCTGATCCCATTAGTTTGCTAAGGATAATGGCCATATTATTTCTACCCAGTAAATTTTCAACCTTTAATACATGAATTATACTAAATTTCAAACTTAAAAAAAAGTTTTATCAACTTTCCATATTTAATATATTAGTGACATTATCTAGGTTTATGGCTAATGCCAATTATTTAAAAAGTCTTTCTAGATTTATTTTATGTATTTATTTACAGGTGGAGTCTCACTATGTTGCCCGCATTGTTCTCAAACTTCTGGGCTCAAGCAACCCCCCTCTTCAGCCTCCTGTGTAGCTGGGGCTGCAGGTGTCTGCCACTGGGCCTAGATCAAATTTATTTATTTATTTTGAAAGGAGAAGCTTAAGGAGACAGATTCACTAAACTGTTTCTCTCTTTCTTTGTATTATCAGAATGTAGCAATATTTATCATGAAATAATAACTCTTGAATAAAGATTATTCTATTAGGGTATTCTTGTCCATTCATCATTAGCCTTTCAATAGGAATTAGCTACCTATGAGTTTACTTAACTGAATTAAGAGTCTACATTTTAAAAATGTCCATAAAAGAATATCGCCACTACTAACTTCACAGTGACAATGCATTTTTAATTCATTCAAATGGAATTTTTAACACATTCTATGTTTTGATTTCCCCTTTCCACTCTCTCCCTATTTTTACCCATCCAATTGCTTCCTGCCAAATAAATTTTCCTGAAGCTCAGCTCTGACAAAAATATTTACCAATGAGAAAATGTATCTGACATAAAAGCCTCATTAATAATTATTCTTAATACACTATTTATTTATTTTTATATTTTACCATAGGTTCTGGGATACAAGTGCAGGTTTGTTACATAGGTATACATGTGCCATGATGGTTTGCTGCACCTATCAACCTGTCATCTAGGTTTTAAGCCCTGCATGTGTTAGATATTCATCCTAACGCAATCCCCCACCTAGCCCCCCAAACTCCGACAGGCTCCAGTGTGTGATGTTCCCCTTCCTGGATTCATGTGTTCTCATTGTTTGACTCCCACATATGAGTGAGAACATGCAGTGTTTGGTTTTCTATTCCTGTGTTAGTTTCCTGAGAATGATGGTTTTCAGCTTCATCCATGTCGCTGCAAAGGACATGAGCTCATTCTTTTTTATGGCTGCATAGTATTCCCTGGTGTATATGTGCCACATATTCTTTATCTAGTCTATCATTGATAGGCATTTGGGTTGGTTCCAAGTTTTGCTACTGTAAATAGTGCTGCAATAAACATATGTGTGCATGTGTCTTTATAAAATAATAATTTATAATCATTTGGGTATATACCAGTAATGGGATTGCTCGACCAAATGGTATTTCTGGTTCTAGATCCTTGAGGAATTGCCACACTATTTTACACAATGGTTGAACTAATTTATACTCCCACCAACAGAGTAAAAGCATTCCTATTTCTCCACATCCTCTCCAGTATCTGTTGGTTCCCGACTTTTTAATGATCACTATTCTAACTGGTGTGAGATAGTATCTCATTGTGGTTTTGATTTGCATTTCTCTAATGACCAGTGATGATGAGCTATTTTTCGTGTTTGTTGGCCACATAAATGTCTTCTTTTGAGAAGTGTCTGTTCATATCCTTTGCCCACTTTTTGATGGGGTTGTTTGCTTTTTTTTCTTTTAAATTTGTTTAAGTTCCTTGTCTATTCTGGATATTAGATGTTTGCCAGATGGATAGATTGCAAAAATTTTCTCCCATTCTGTAGGTTGCCTGTTCACTCTGATGATAGTTTCCTTTGCTATGCAGAAGCTCTTTAGTTTAATTAGATCCCATTTGTCAATTTTGGCTTCTGTTGCCATTGCTTTTGGTGTTTTAGTCGTGAAGTCTTTGCCCATGCCTATGTCCTCAATGGTATTGCCCAGGTAGGGTTTTTATGGTTTTAGGATTTTAGTTTAAGTCTTTATTCTATCTTGAGTTAATTTTTTATAAGGTGCAAAGAAGGGGTCCAGTTTCAGTTTTCTGCATATGGCTATCCAGTTTTCCCAGCATCATTTATTCAACAGGGAATCCTCTCACCATTGCTTGATTTTCTCAGGTTTGTCAAAGATCAAATGGTTGTAGCTGTGTGGTGTTATTGCTGAGGCCTCTGTTCCGTTCCATTTGTCTACTGTTTTGGCACCAGTACCATGCTGTTCTGGTCACTGCAGGCTTGTAATATATTTGAAGTCAGGTAGCATGATGCCTCCATCTTTGTTCGTTTTGCATAGGATTGTCTTGGCTATACGGGCTCTTTTTTGGTTTCATGTGAAATTTAAAGTAGTTTTTTTTCTTTTTTAATTCTGTGAAGAAAGTCAATGGTAGCTTGATGGGACTAGCATTGAATCTTGGAATTACTTTTGGTATTATGGCCATTCTCACAGTATTGGTTCTTCCTATTGATGAGCATGAATTTTTTTTTCCATTTTTTTGTGCCCTCTCTTATTTTCCTGAGCAGTGGTGTGTAGTTCTCCTTGAAAAGGTCCTTCATGTCCCTTGTAATTTCTATTCCCTAGGTATTTTATGCTCTTTGTAGCAATTGTGAATGAGAGTTCACTCATGATTTGGCTCTCTGCTTGTCTATTATTGGTTTATAGGAATGCTTATGATTTTTGCACGTTGATTTTGTATCTTGAGAGTTTGCTGAATTTGCTTATCACTTATGGAGTTTTGGGGCTGAGACGATGGGGTTTTCTAAATATACAATCCTGTCATCTGAAAACAAAGACAATTTGACTTCCTCTCTTCCTATTTGAATACGCTGTTTTTAAAATTCTATAAATCTTAACTCTTACCAGTATCTTCAATACTGGTGAAATCTTCAGAACCTTAAGTTTTTACCCATTCTTCCTCTTCTGCAATAGAACACAACCTACTTAAAAATCACAGAACCTCTGACAGTTTTCCTGGCTTTCACTTGGTATAATTGGCAACAATAACACCTTGATTACACTGGTGGAATTAATGATAAGCATTGTGTAAATTTTAAAAAGATATGCTCCAAAGGTTTAGTAATATCCTTTTAATATTTTCTTCTAGAAAGGCAGAATTTAAACCCAGGTCTCACTCATTTCAATTACTGTATTCATCAATGTTCTCATTTTCTCTAACACCCTCCTACAGTAGTGAGTGATTTGTTTATACCATGTTCTTTTCCAGTAAGTGACAACACACACAGAAAACCAATTACAACTAGATTCTCTTAGACAATGAAAAAAAAATGGTTCTCACCCTTTTTTTGGTTTTGTTTACTCCTTCTTTCCCACTCCCCACCCCATACACTTTTCTAGTTGTCAGTGTCACCCTTGCTTTCCCTTCCTTTTCTCCCTCTTCTCTCCCTTTCTCCCACCTCATAATTCAACCCTGAACAAAAATACTTTTTCAATTTTCTCTATGCAGTAATTAGAAAAGAGTGGGTCCACTTCTTCCTTATTTTTTTTTTCTCATATTATTCTACATTTTCTAAATTGACCTTGAAGACTGGCATGATTTAAACACTAGGTAGTCTCAAACAGATATTAGGTGGGTGCAAAAGTAATTTTAATTTTGGCCATTGAAAGTAATGGCCAAAATAATTGCAACTAAAATAATGGCCAAAGTAATTAAAACTAATGGCCAAAACCACAATTGCTTTTGCACTCAACTAATATTACCTGCTTTATGACAAAAAACATACTAGCTGCCTTCCTATATTACTAGTTTACTATAACTTTTTTTATTGTTCGAATCATTGACTATTCTTTAAGCTTTTGAAATTATGATTATCATCCATTAATTAATAGTTTAGTATTAAATTTGAAAGAACAGATTATGGGTTGCTAGCTAGAAAACATTTTTGTAAATAATATTTTACGTGTATTTTGGTGTGCCTCAGAAATTCCTCAGGTGTAATAATTGTTTTTCAATTATTTCTATTTCTCAACAGTGCCTACCCAAGCCCTCTTTAAAATAAAAGGGACTGGCCGGGCGCGGTGGCTCACGCCTGTAATCCCAGCACTTTGGGAGGCCGAGATGAGCGGATCACGAGGTCAGGAGTTGGAGACCATCCTGGCTAACAAGGTGAAATGCCGTCTCTACTAAAAAATACAAAAAATTAGCCAGGGGTGGTGGTGGGCGCCTGTAGTCCCAGATACTTGGGAGGCTGAGGCAGGGGAATGGCTTGAACCTGGGAGGCGGAGCTTGCAGTGAGCCGAGATTGCGCCACTGCACTCCAGCCTGGGAGACAGAGCAAGACTCTGTCTCAAATAATAATAATCATAATAAATCAATTAATTAATTAATTGAAGGGACTACAGAAATTTTAAACATTATCAACATTATCGAATTAGTTCTTCATTGTAACCATGTACTACACTAGTTTGGTGTTAAATATTCCTCTAGATCCTGTATATTTCTATTGGTGGCATAATTATGAATTAACTATGTCATTTCCTTTAGAGAATGTTCTAGTATGTTTATATTGACTATATTTTATATATAATGAATACCAAATCGGTAAGCAGTCTTTCATTTATAATGTATGTGGAAAGATTATTGAGATACATTATATAAATAAGGATGATTGTTGGAGTTAGTTTTCATAATCTTAGTGTGATTAAATTATATTAAATGGGTAAAATGCTTATAACAACCACTTACCTTGCAATGATCTGGTAGAATAGACTAATTTAATTAATAAATATGTAGAATATTTAAATTTCATAGTTACATCTTGACTGGAAATAAAAAGCAGATAAAAAATAGTGAAATTGTGACATTGTTGCCATTTTGAATGACATTTTACTGAAGTCACTTAGTACAGATCGATTATAGTGATTAGTATATAGTTTTAAGTTATATAATAATTTCTGGTATTTGTAGGCTTATTTATTACCATTTTAAAATTTTCATATTCCCAATAAATTTGAAAGATATAAATTCAGAAAATGCTGAATATAGTAACCAATATCTCCTTAGTAATTTTGGCTTATTAGCAATTTTACTTAATAAACTTTTCCAAACCACCCAACATAAACCAATGAGAAAGAAAATGAATAAAATAATAAATAGAATAAAAATAATTAATATCTAGTTAAAGTTTAGTTTTTTGTTGAGATATGACAACTCTATAGGAATTTTACGTTTCAGTAATTAAAATGTGATGATACCATATTTCACAAATACAAGACTATAGTAAGAGGCATCTTCCTCAAAATTAATCAACTGTGTTTCTTCTGCAGGTTGTGTGAGATCATATATATATATACATCATTTTATTCATAGACAGAAAGTTAATAACATATTTCATCTTCTTACTCTTTACCTCCTAGCTTTTAGACATCTGTTGTCATATATTATTAGAAAATTATGTTCCTCATCTTCCACTTCAGTCGTTTTATTATTTGTTTAACTTTTAAGTTCAGGGGCACACACACAGTTTTGTTACATAGGTATACTTGTGCCATGGGAGTTTGTACAAATTGTTTCATTATCCAGGTATTAAGCTTAGTACCCATTAGTCATTTCTCCTCATCCTCTCCCTCCTCCCACTCTCTACCCCATGAAAGGCCCCAGTGTGTGTTGTTCCCCTATATGTGTCCATGTGTTCTCATCATTCAGCTCCCACTTATAAGTAAGAACATGAGGTATTTGGTGTTCTGTTCCTGTGTTAGTTTGCTGAGGATAATGACGTCCAGCTCTATCCATGTTCTTGCAAAGGTCACAATCCCATTTTTTAAGGGTTGTATAGTATTCCATGGTGTGTAGGTACCACATTTTTATTTTATTATAATTACAATTTGCTTAGTTATTCATCTACTGACAGTTTATATTGGATTCATTAGTAATTAATTACTTAGATCATTTATATAATGATTTATTAGGATGGTTTTTTGGAAAGCATCCAAAATACTTTCTTTGAAAATAAAATAGGGTAAATTGCTAACAATGAAATTGATAAGATGTATATTATAAGGTCACTTTAAATTTTTGATTTTTATTGCCAGAGTTTTGAAATACTATACACTCTTTAATAAGATAATTCTACACAAAACCCTGCCTTGATAGTGAATCTTAATTTTTGATTAGCATTTAGTTAATTAGATAAGCCAATTATATTTTATGTGTTGTAGTAATGTTCTTTTATATTGAATTTATTACTGATTTATATTATCTTTATAAATTAAGAAAATTAGCTATTATCCATTCATTATGTTAAAATATCTATTCTTACAATGCGATTTTTCAACTTCACTTACTGTATTTTTCATATAAAAGTTTTTTATTTTATGTAAAAAACATCAATAAAGCCTTTATGACTTCTTTTGTTAGTGTCATCCTTAGCAAACATCACCAAAATTATTATTATGCATAAATCCTCTGACTCTTACTTTAATATAATTTATTTCCAAGTTACAAATATTGGTATTACAGGGAGGCAGAAACTCTATAAACATTTTAAGCCGGTCCAGATGGTCCAAACCAGATTCATCAGATTCAGTCAATACTGTTACAAATAGACATGAAAAGGAAACAGTGATGGTACAAGTTATTCTTGTTGCATAGATTGAAAGGCATCAATAAATCCCTTTTATTAACATTTGCCATCCATTAATATTCAATATTTGAGTCCATAAACTTAGATCTTTAACTAATGTTAAAAATCCTGAAGCCGAACTATGATTTCCAACCTCTGAACCTCTTCTTGATTTAAGTGTCGGTAAGAATTTGGAAATTTGACGTTTTATTATCAAAGTAATTTCATGTCAGGAACATATAAAAAAATTATTTCCAAATACAAAAACAGCCACCTGAAGCAAATCAAAGCCACATCAAAACCACACATCATTATCTTAATCTATTACCTAAAATGTGTGGTTGAGAATTTTTTGAAAAATACAAGCCAGTGTACACTTAGTTTAAAATCACACTCTATTATTTAATCACAGAACATTAAAAAACAAACAGCCTTTTTACCCTGAAAAACACTATATATATATATATAGTATATATAGAAATATATATTTCTAAAATAGTCTTAAACACTCTTGACTTCATGTTCTATTCAGTAGTTCTGCATCAGATAAAGCACTGAAAATACTAATATCCTAATCATACAAATACTTTGTCATTATCTAGGCTTTGGATTCCAATGTCATATGATGGAGAATGAACTCTTATATATTTCCTTGTTGGGCATAATAAAAGAAACACATCTACAACAATTTTGGCTTAACAAAACCTTCACCTTTCCAGATGTTAGCATATCTTTGGTGCCCTTTTGACCTGGCGTTTATTTTTTCTAACGTTCTGTAATAATGCATAAATTGAGTTCATCATTTTAGGAGAGCTATTTAGTTTCTTATTTTTATTTATACATTTATTTATTATTATTTTGTAACTTGATAATAAATACCTATAGCTGGACAGTCATCAGAAATTAATTCATTTTCAATCTTTAAAATATTCATGATTCTTAAATTTGCTGAACATTTCCACACTTGCTTTGAAACACAATTTCTTAAAAATATATTATGTCTCTCCTTCATTGCCTTTGCCTTCAGAACATTGAAGATGTGCAATCCTTTTGCAGCAGTAGCACAGTGATCATGGCATCTTATAGTAATTGTGATCATCAAGCTACAGCAAATGTCACTCTTTCTCTCTCTCTCTTAGTCTCCCTTAAAAGTTATGCTTAAAACAACCAGTCAGTAAAGCATGCCAGAGCTAAAAAGACTTGTATAGTTTCCTTTTATTTTTCCTCCAAAAGAACAGTTTGTGCAAAACTGTGCAGATACGAATGGCCAATCTTATGGTTGTTATGAGCTTGGGTCTCTAGATGTATTTATTACTTCCAGCTTTTCTTGTTAAGTATGAGCTTTATACTTACAGATACACCTCCTATCTTCCCATCCTTTTCTAATTTCTCAGAATGTATTTTAGCTCAGTAAGTTGAGGATTATAGCAAGAGTGCACAACCCACTTAAAAAGCAAACATGAGGCCCATTCCTAGTAAAACATGACTGCAATGCAATCTACATTCTTCCCTCTCAGCTAGGAGGCAAATTAACATTATACTGACATCTACATGTATATTAACATGTAGGTTTATAAATCAAAAATTAAATTTTAGGTATTTTGAAAGGAACTTCATCGAATAGCAAGAGTTAAATCGTGACGGGTACCGGTATGTTTCTGATATATGTATAGACCACTCAATTTGAAGATACAACTAAATTAAATGTTTCTTTATTGCTTATTTTTTATTTGTTCTAGACATTTTTTATGAATGACAATTTGACATATGTTGCATTTCCATTCACTGCATTTCCATTCATTTTTCCTTATTTTATTCATTTCTAATTAATTCTGGGATAGATTTCCTGGAAAAATACCACTACTGAGTAAATTTAATGCATAATTGATTTTTCTTTTTACAAATTTGATTTACATATTTAATTTCATGTCTTGGTTATTATATTTGTTTTTGTTGCTAAATTCATCTGTCCTCTTTTTAACCTCAATTTTCCATCATACTACCTCATTTTAAATTTTATTTCTATAGATTTAAAATAAATTGGTTGAACATCACCTGGATTTGTCTCCAAATGGTTTAATTGAATATATATATATAATTTTATGTATATGTAATATATGTGTAATAGTAATACATAAATAATTTTTAGCCCCAGGTTTCATGTGCCTGTGATTGTACACTTTATATGGTAATAGTATTTGAAAACATTTCTTATCCTGTTACATTGCAAATAATCTATTTTGGGTTTTCTTCCTTACATCAATTTCTATAATTTTGTTAAACAATCAAAACCTTCCAGTTAAAAAATTCATTAATAAATTTATTTGATTCTTTAACATTCAAAACTTAACAATCCAGTTTCATCTTTCTTATTCCTTGAACGATGAAAATAATAAATTTTAACACTCATCTATAGGCCACTGTTTTAAATTGTATGCTAAATACACTTAAGAAATATAAATTATTGATATTAATTTTATTTGTAATAGATAAGATAAATATTTTAAAATATACAGTATAGGTAAAAATACACAGTACAGATGAACTTGTTCTAATAATATTTTTTAAATGTGCTGAAAATGTACTTTGTACTACATCTATTACTAAGCGCTTACGCACATTATTTTCTTCAATCCTCACCAAAATTAAAATAAATAGATCAGGAATTTATATTTATAACTAAAGTTTAATTATAAGGAAATTAAGGCTTCATTAAGTAAGCTATCAAACAACTATACTTTAATTATACTTTAGCATAGGGTTCCCCAACCCCTGAACTGGTGCTTGGTTGCACAGCAGGAGGTGAGGCATAGGCGAGGTAGTGAAACTTTATCTGTATTTACAGCCTCTCCCCATCACTCCCAATACTGCCTGAGCTCTGCCTTCTGTTAGATCAGTGGTGGCATTAGATTCCCATAGGAGGGTAAACCCTGTTGTGAACTACTCATGCAATGGTTCTAGGTTGTGCATTCATTATGAAAATCTAATGCCTGATGATCTGTCACTTTTTCTCATCACCCCTAGTTGGAACCATCTAGTTGCAGGAAAACAAGTTCAGGGCTTCCACTGATTCTACGTTATGGTCAGTTGTATAATTATTTCATTATATATTACAATGTAATAATAACAGAAATAAAGTGCACAATAAATGTAATGCACTTGAGTAATCGTGAAACCATCTCCCTACCTCACTCTCCCCTTTGTCTGTGGAAAAATTGTCTTCCACTAAACCTGTCTGGTGCTGAAAAAGTTGGGGACTTCTGCTTTAGCAAACTGTGTTAGAAAAATCCATCTAAATATTTATACTCCTCTCACTGTGGACAAATTTCGGGCCTAACAGTAAAGAATTGTATCGTCTCTAATCAAATTTTGAATATTTATTTATTTTTACTTATCATATCTCATATTTTTGAGCTTACATTCCTCTCATTTGTTTACACACTGTATATATTAGGGCAAGTTTTGTTTTGTTTTTTAAATCAGAATTTGTGAAATACTTATCCATATGCTCTTGTTACTTACATGTCTTTTTAAACTTGGGAACTGTTCCACATGGACATCTCTGTATTTCTGTCCTTGCCTACAGGAGCAGTATTTATTTTGGTTAACAGAAAATAAATTGTCAAAATATAAGCCTTTAGGATATAAAGCCACCACATTCATAAAACATTAATAAATTATCAGGAAGAATCATGATGAAGAAACTTTAAATTGGAAAAGAGGTATATTTATTGGTATTTACTTTGTAACAAATTACTCCAAATTGACTAGTTTAAAACCAAAGACATTTATTATTTTTCACATCTTTATAGGTCAAAGAGTCAGTTATTGTGGTCTGTCTAGGCTCAGGTAGGTCTGCATTGTACATGAGTGGTTGGCAGGCTGGTTACCCTCAAGGAACTCACTCACATGTTGGCAATTTGTTGAATATCAAAGTGATGATCATGTGTCTGTCTTAGGCAGGATATCTTGTACTGATTCATATGATGTGGTGGTAGCTTTTCAAAGCAGCAAAATAAGACATCTTCTCTGTTTAGGCCACATTTAAAAAATTATCTTTGGCAAAAGCAAGTCTCATGTCCAAGCCTCTGTTCAAGGGGTGGAGAAATTCATAATGTATTCATTCACTTTGCTACCTAGTGAGAACTGACAGCATGTCAGAGAATCAGATGATCCTGTGTCTTAGGGACATATGAAGGGTACAGACTACATGGATCAAAGAACAGAGAACAATGGGTATCCAGACATCTCAGCAGGTGCCACCTGGAGGCATGTCTATCTTTGGCAGAACAATGCACAGATAAGTCAATGTCAACATACTCTGGTGCCAATAACAAAATATTATCATAGATTCTTCCCTGGAACTTTATGCAGTCCTACAGAGATAGCTTTTTATTTTGATAATGAATTCTGCTTAAATTTATGTAAATAATTACGGATAATTCAGATCAGGTATATAAATGTATATACATACATGCCCAGACACAGAAGTGTACAAACACACGCACACACACAGCACCTAGCCTTAACTGTAGGTGTTAAACAAAAAGTAATGCCTGAATGTGAGATTCATTCTCACAGATAAGATATTCTTGTTCATCTTTTCAGAGAGTATTTCTTTTATATATATATTTTATTATACTTTAAGTTCTAGGGTACATGTGTACAACATGCAGGTTTGTTACATATGTATACATGTGCCATTTTGGTATGCTGCACTCATTAACTCGTCATTTACATTAGGTATATCTCCTAATGCTATCCCTTCCCCCTCCTCCCTCCCCACAACAGGCCCCGGTGTGTGATGTTCCCCTTCCTGTGTCCAAGAGAAATTTTCAAATCAAATGTGAATGTGACCAGCGTTGCTTATACATCATGCAGGATTTTATGGGAGCCTCCAGATGTCTGTGATACAAATTTAGACTCTTGCTTCAAATGAGTTAGAATGTCACATAAATAAAATTGATAACACTCAATGCACATTTATTTATTTAAAATAACTATACGACTAAACTTTCTATTTTAAATCAGGTATATAAGCAATAGCCAAAATAAATATTGCAATGTATTTTATATCTTGTATTTCTAAGATAAAGCTTTCATAATCAGATAGTTTCTAGAAATATAATTACCAAGTGTGTTATTTTCTGTGCACCTAGAAACTGTCTCTTAACAGCCCTTAAAAATTGATCTACTGCTTTGTTATTCTAATATCCAGTAAAATACAAATGAACTTCTAAGCATTGTAACAATATGTAAATCATTAAAAGAGCATTTTACTGTTCTTAAACAATGGCAAGGCTTTTATTCAAAACAACTCAAAATAACCCAGTAATGTAATATTTTCTGTGTCTTTACTTAGATAAAAATATGTACAATCCCATAAAAGTGTTCATGAATTTACTTAGCTCGTGATTTCTGAAGTAATAAAATACTATTATTTAAATGTTCTTAACATTGATCATTGTATTTTATCACCACAGAAAGCTCTTTCATACAACTTAATATGTCTGTGTGTGTGCTCAAAATGATATGTGTATTTATATATGTAAAAGAATTTATGGCCATTAACCCTACATTAGTAATTTTGTCAATATTCAATAGGATTGTTTTTTTCTGTTTATCAAAGTAATGGGTCACATGCCCCAAATATTTTTACTATACATTATGATAAAATATACATCTTGAAGAAAAAAGATTTCCATCCCTTAAACATATATGTGGGTTTATCACATCCAGGAGGGTCTTACTTGGGCCAAAACTCATCATCTTTTTAATTACTAGTTTAAACCCATTAATGTTCCATTTATATCCAGACATTTATTTGTCTTAGAACCAAGCTCGGAGGTCATAAATAACATATGAATATTCTGATCATGAATACATTTAACACTTTATTTCAATTCTATTTTAGTTTAGTGCTGTACATTTTCTTAAGAAGAAAAATACTTATTTTCAAAATGATAAAACTTATTGACTGATGCAGCTTTAATTTAAACATTCTTATTTGAAGAAGAAAAACATATAACTACACTGTAAATTATCCTGTTTTTTAAAAAACACTTAGATTTTTTAATATATCTAGAAAGATGTATTCATAAGTTAAAATGGTAATTCTTGAGTTTCTTTCTAGTGCCAAAGGTTGAGGCATTTTGTTGGAAGTAGTATATACTGGAAAGAAAAGCAAAATGAGCCATTCACCATGGTTTCAGAGACACTGCATTATGATTTCGGGGATATTTGCATTACGGTTTCAAGACTCAAGGAGACAAATACTATTTTCTGTCCATGTGTGTACACTATATTAGTTTTTGTTGCTGAAAAACACATTAGCGTAAATTCAGCGCCAAAAAAGCAATATTTATTTATTAACTTCCAGATCTGTAGGTCAGATGTCTGGGTACATCATAGCTGAATTCTCTGCTCAGCATCTCAAAAGATTGAAATGGTATTAACTGGGCTGTTTGCCTTCTGAATGCTGGGGTGAATATCTATTTCAAGTTCATTCAGGTGGTTGGCTCACTAATTTCTTTGCTGTTGTAGGATTGAATTTATGCTTTGTCTGCTAACTGTGGTGATCACTCAGCTTCTAAAGAGCAGCCTTCTCCACTAGCAGCTCACGACATGGGTGTTTGCCTTCTTCCAGACAAGCTGGAATTTATCTTTCTGATTTCTGTTTTTAATTCTAGACAGGGAAAATATTGCTTTTGAAGGGTTCGCCTAATTTGGTGAGGCCCATGCAGATAATCTTTCTACCTTACAATCAACTATGCTCTATAACATAACCTCATCAAAGAGTAAAATCTATCATCTTTGCAGATCTGCAGATTGTTCAGGACATATGCACCAAAAGAAGAGATATTTTGAAGGACATCTTAGTATCCTCCCAGACACTAATGACAGAATGTTAATGTAGGTATAAAAGATGTTCTTGTAAAAACTTTCTCTCTAAAAATTGCAACATTTTTGAGGACGTGTGGAAGGTTATGGCTTACTATAGGACTGAAAGTTGAAAATGTGAATACTGATAAGAATATAAAATGTGAATATCTTATCTCCTACTTTCCATTTTTATGTTTGATTCTTTGGCACTTTTGTAGTAACACAACCAATGTCATATATTTTATCAAAGTACTGATGATATTTATTTCAATAATGGATGCTCACTTATAACAAATAATAATGTACTATATGGGACATTCAGATTCCATCTCTTACTAAAAGCAGTAAGCATTTACAATTCTGTAGAGCATACAAATTCAGGAATCTCTCTATTACATTTTATTTCTACTTACAGACTAGCCAGTTCTTTCAAGAGCTCATTATTGCCTTGTAATATCTTGTCAAATATATCCAATAACAACCAATACATACTATTACTTTCATTTTTTTCAAGATCTTCTCCTAGAATTAGATGTTTTTTTTCCAATTTTAGTTAGCATGCCAAGATACTGTTGATCGCAAGGGAACAAAATATTTTGCCAATGATTAATGTATATGAATATTTTTTCCTCTATTAGTTTTTTGCCACCTACAAACTGAGTGCTAATTCAATACCACATATATCAGATTTTTGCTTTTGTCACAATGGCTATAGGATGTCAAGTCTACACTCATTTTACATGCTTAGTGCCCATGGGGTCCTCCTTCCCACACAGGGCTGTGAGCTTCTGGAGGTTATTCCATCCTGTGCTGCCACATCTGGCATACATGGCCTTCAAGGATGCTTCAGAAAGTAGAGAGTAGGCTCAAGGAGGCACACCTTCACCTTAATGCCCCAATCTAATTAAAGCAGAGCCTGAAAGATGGGATAAAGCAAGTATAGCCACTAAATATCTCTCTCATAGCTGTCAACAAAGCAAATTGCAAATATAACAAAAATTCAAAACCAATATATGCAGAGAAAAGTAAAGACTTCAGATAAAATCGCAAACAGAGACGTGTCACTGAGGTATTTGTTCTTTGAGTTGGCCAGGCATGCATACCAAGTCTCAAGGTCTTTTCTAAAACAATGACTGTTATATATATCTCAGGGCTGCCACTCTTTGGAAGCCATGTTTATTTTAGAATGGTATCCAATGGGGAGATGAGGCTAGCTTTAAAACATATTCTCTGGGTTGAAGGTGATCACCAATTCATACACACACACACACACACACACACACACACAAATACACAGATTTGTATTTATATGTATGAAAAAAATTTTCTTATATTTATGGGTCAATCCATACATTTATTTGTTTTTTTCCGCTGTGCCCATGCGTTTCTTGAAAATGCAATCCACTAATCTATGGAAAATATCTCCATAATAATATTCTAAATTTTATAGTGGTGGGAACATTTGAGAGAACATGTCATTATTTAGAGAACTATATATCATGTTCTAGACTTCTGATTTAGAAGCCTTAATTTCAAAAGTTTTCAATTCAGTTTTTGCATAACTATTCTTCAAATCATACTTATCACTGTCTTAGGAAATTACGCATTACAAGCCCAGATTATTTGATGCTTCCCCAATCATATTGAATTGCATTTGTTGAGATGGATCACGGAGACAATGTATTTTAAAAGCATTACCATCAAGTATTCACATACAAATTTTAGGGCAACTGTTCTGACCTGGATCCAGCCTATGTAAACTACGACTAGAAATGGGAGAGTATAAATTGTTACAACCACTTTGGAAGTTTGTTTAGCATTGTCTATTAAAACTGAGCATACTCATGAGGCAGCTGTTCTGCTCTTAGATATATTCTCAACAGAAATGTATATATGTCTTTTCAATAAGACAAGCACAAAATATGTGCATTACTTATAGTAGTACAGATTGTAAATAATGCACTTCCCTATCAGCAGCAACAAATGATTTAATTATGGTAAGTCCTCTAATGGTGTACTCTATAGGAAAGAAAATGAATGAAATACTGTTATGGACAGCATCAGGACCATATTAAAAAAAAACAATTTAAAGAAAATGGCCATACATAAATAAAAACTATATGATATAATTTATATTCAAGAGCAGGCAGAACTAGTCTACGGTGCTGTAAATCCACATAATAGTTACCGTTGTTGGGGAGCAGTATTTCTCATCTATAAAATGAGATTTATAAATTCCAAATATGCAGATATAGTAATAGGTACTATTAAATTATATAATCAATGAGGTATTGCAAATACCTCATTGTGAATTTATTATTTGTTTTCAGATACATAGCTTCTCACTGTTATATTCCCACCCCAATGTCACCTCAAAAGAAGAGGTACAGCTTAGAGTAGGTGAAATGATGAGTTCTTATTAAAGTGTTGTCTGTTTTACTCTCTTGTTCCACATTGATATACTGTTTAAAAGACTCAGGGATGCTACTTTTTGGAAGCCGTGTTTATTTTAGAGTGATGTCCAATGGGGAGATTAGGCTGGCTTTAAAACATATTCTCTGGGTTGAAGGTGATCACAAATTCGTCTCTGATTTCCTTCAGAGCTGTCCTTCGGCACCTTTCCCTTTGCAACTATTGTTGCAGTTACTGTCAGATTGACGTGATGTTACTGGCAATAGAAGAAGAAACTACTAAGTTTAGCCTTGAGCCTAAGCAAAAGGAATCTTCAATTCAGCCCAATATAGTAAACTAGAGATTCAGAGAGCATTTTAGTGGCAACTGGAAAAGAACTTTGCTTTCATGTTCTTGATCTGGTTTACATATATATATATATATATATATATATATAATGTATATATAATATTATATAATAAATAAGTATATATTAATATATATAAATATATATATACACACACATATATATATATTACTTTTTCAAATATGAACTTATGGTGAGGCTTTGTTAGGGCAAAGTTTTGGTTTTGTGATGATGAATCTGGCCAAGTCCACTAACCCTATAAGTGCTCATGGTGTTGTACAGATATCTACTTTTGATAGACATCCATACCCATTTTTATGCATTTTAAAAAATAACCAAACAGATAGTCATAATACATGTTTATAAACTATTTAATTATTTTTCAATATTCATTTTCAAATTGTTATCATAACCTGAATTTCCAAGGTATATGTTCCAAATACATTGGGAAATGACAAGGGTTCAACTACCAGAAACTCTTTCCTTTACTCTATCCAATGTAATAGTATCACCTTTATAGGTTTTTTATAGTCAGCTTCAAGAGAAGCTTTTACTTGAAGAAAATATGATAATGATACAAAACAATTTTAAACTGCTGTTTTGAAATAGCATCTCCCTACATAGAACTTTGGTATCGTTTGAAATATTTTCAATGCTTTGGGCCACAACAAAACCTCACATATAAATCAGTTAATAAGGGCATACATTTAATTCCAAGTAGATGTTTTCTGAATAGTATTTTATATACATCACTATAATAATTATTATCATACGTAATAACAATTCATTACAAAGTCTTTATAATTTATCATAAAAAAACTGTAAAATCTGGGAATTAAGCTATGTGTAGAGAGCTTAATGACTCATACATTTGCAGAAGGCAGTTCTGTGCTTATTTACTAGAAAACAGAATTAAATTATTCATTTAAGATTTTCTGGCTACATTCAACTCAACACAAAAGGGAAGTGGTCATTGATTTACAAGATTACCATGTCTCTGATATGTTTTAAAAATTACTCATCTCTCACTTGTGCTTTTCATCCTGTTCTCTCTAAATATTCATTCCCTTTATATTAGTCCATTTGCACACTGCTATGAAGAAATACCAGATACTGGGTAATTTATAAAGGAAGGAGATTTAATTGAATCACAGTTTCACATGGTTGTGGAGGCCTCAGGAAACTTATAATCATGGCAGAAGGCAAAGCAGAGGCAAACAACATATTATTCTGCCCCTGGCCCCTCCAAAATCTCATGTCTTCACATTTCAAAACACAATCATGCACTTCCAACAGTCACCCAAAGTCTTAACTCATGCCAGCATTAACCCAAAAGTACAAGTTCAAAGTCTCATCTGAGACAAGGCAAGTCCTTTCTGCCTATGAACCTGTAAAATCAAAAGCAAGTTAGTTACTTCCTAGATACAATGCGGGTATAAGCATTGGGTAAATACACCCATTCCAAATGGGAGAAATTGGCCAAAACAAAGGGGCAAGAGGCCCCATGCAAGTTTGAAATCCGACAGGGCAGTCATTACACCTCAAAGTTTCAAAATGATCTTCTTTGACTCCGTGTCTCACATCCAGGTCAAGCTGCTGCAAGAGTTGGGCTCCCACAGCCTTGGACTGCTCTGCCTCTATGGCTTTGCAGAGTGCAGCCCCGCTCCTGGCTGCTTTCACAGGCTGGCATGGAGTCTCTGTGGCTTTTCCAGGTGCCTGTGCAAGCTGCCAGCAGGTATATTATTCTGGGTTCTGGAGGACAGTGGCCTTCTTCTCACAGCTATGCTAGGCAGTGCCCCAGTAGGGACTCTGTGTCAGGGCTCCAACTTCACATTTCTGTTCTGCACTGCCCTAACAGAGGTTCTCCATAAGGGATCCACTCCTGCAGCAAACTTCTCCCTGGACATCCAGGCATTTCCATACATCCTCTGAAATCTAGGTGGAGGCTCCCAAACTTAAATTCTTGACTTCTGTGCACCAGGAGGCCCAACAACATGTGTAAGCTGCCAAGGCTTGGGGCTTGGACTCTCTGAAGAAAAGGTCTGAGTTGTACCTTGGTCCCTTTAAGCCATGGCTGGAGCAGCTGAGACACAGTGCACCAATTCCTAAGGCTGCACACAGAAGGAGGGCCCTGGACCAAGCCCAGGAAACCATCTTCCCCTCTTAGGCCTCTGGGCCTGTGATGACAGGGGCTGCTGTGGAGGTCTCTGACATGCCCTAGAGCCATTTTCCCCACTGTCTTGATGAATAACATTTGGCTCTTGGTTACTTATGCAAATTTTTGAAGGCTGCTTGAATTTCTCCTCAGAAAATGAGTTTTTCTTTTTCATCTCATCATCAGGTTGCACATTTTTCAACTTTTTATGTTCTGCTTTCTCTTGAATGCTTTGCCGCTTACAAATTTCTTCTGCCAGACACCCTAAATCATCTATCTCAAGTTCAAAGTTCCACAGATCTCTAGGGCGGGGTCAAAATTCCATCAGTCTCTTTGCTGAAACAGCAAAAGTCACTTATGTTCCAATTCCCAAGAATTTCCTCATCTCAATCTGAGACCACCTCAGCCTAAATTTCAATGTCCATATCACTATCAGCACTTTTGTCAAAGTCATTCAACAAGTATCTAGGAAACTTCATACTTTCCCACATCTTCCTGTCTTCTTCTGAGCCTTCCAAACTGTTCCAATCTCTGCCTGTTACCCAGTTCCAAAGTCACTTCCACATTTTTTGGTATCTTCACAGCAGTCCCCCACTACCTTGGTACTAATTTACTGTATTAGTGTATTCTGACACTGCTGTGAAGAAATAGTTGAGACTGGGTCATTTATCAAGGAGAGAGGTTTAATTGACTCACAGTTCCACATTGCTACAAAGGCCTCAAAGGAAAGAGGTTTAATTGACTCACAGTTCCACATTGCTGGAGAGGCCTCAAGAAACGTATAATCATGGCAGAAGGGAAAGGAGAACCACGCACCTTCTTCACAGGGTGGCAGGATGAAGAAAGTGCAAGCAGGGGAAATGCCTGATGCTTCTAAAACCATCAGATCTTGAGAGACTCACTCATTGTAATGAGAACAGCATGGGGAAAAGCATTCCCCTAATTCAATTACCTCCACCTGGTCCTGCTCTTGACACATGGGAGTTATGGGAATTACAATTCAAGGTGAGATTTGGGTAGGGACACAGAGCCAAAGTGTATCACCTTGAGAGACCTTATCCTTTGAGAAGGGTGAAAGTCACCAAATCCTGATTATTCACTTAAATTCCAAACTCCATATTTTATATTTTATTGATAGGAAAAATTTGATGGAGGATATTGAGGCTAAAATGACTGATAGATAAAACTACCAGTAAAGCCAGGTGCAGTGGCTCAGGTCTGTAATCCCTGCACTTTGGAGGCTAAGGCAGGAGAATCACTTAAGCTCAGGAATTTGAGACCAGCCTGGGCAACATAGTGACGTCCTTCCTCTACAAAAAAAAATAAAAAAGAAAATAGCTAGGCATGTTGGCATTCTCCTGTATTTCTAACTACTCAGGAGATAGGGAGATGTTTGAGCCCAGGAGATTGAGGCTGCAGTGAGCTGTGATTGTACCACTGCACTCCATCCTGGGTGACAACAAACAAGTTCATAATTAGAAGACTGACATGAATTTGTTTAAAAATATTGTATATATATGTGTGTGTGTGTGTGTGTGTGTGTGTGTGTGTGTGTCTGGGCCAGTGGGGCTTTTGTTAGAATAGAGTCATTTCCTAGACTCTTACCTAAAGTATCTGGCTATCATATTGTATTGTTTCAATACTAAGGGTTTTAGAGCTTTAGGAACTTTTCTTTTTTAATCTGTAATGCAGAGCAACCCAAGGATGAATTTTACTCCCAAATGTCAGTGCATGACTTTTTTTTCACGAGTTGGTTTGCAGGATTTATTGGTTTATTTAATAAATACGTTTTGAGGTCCTATAAGTTTCAGGCACTAAGTATTGAATCATGAGCAAAGAGAGACACCAATGTGAAGAGAGGTCCTGAACAACGTGAGGTTGAATAAACATATGAGCATTAACATAAAAATTGCTGCTAAATTTCTTAATATTCACAAATGCAAGAAATATTTGGAATAAGATTATATATACCAACAGTCTTCTAATCTAGAGTTTCAGTCTAGGAAACCACTTGATATTTCCCTCCTTGTTATTTAACAATACTAACACCTGAGATTAATTTTCTTATTGCTATACATACATGTAAATATATATGAGAGAAAGTAGAGAAGGGGGTGAATATAAATTGACTAGTTACTTACAAGCCAGGACGTGACTTAAGCTAATGGAGTAGACACCACAGAAAAAACAATTGCATGTAGAGAAACACACTTGCATACACACACATACAAAATCAATTGTTGCTGAAGTATGAATTATGGAGGCATTGATATTGTGAGCAAATACAAGATATATACACCATCTATATCTATATCTATGCCTATCTGTCTATCTATACACACACACAAATTTAAATTTTTGACACTTCTTCCTTGTACTCTTATGCACATAATTTCTGATATAATTATTGATATACTCAAAACTTACAAAATCAGGCTATTCGCTTCTTCATTTGTAATTGGCTAATAATTTATATATATATCACACTGTCATGTGTATATTAGTAGAAATTTAAAAACAGTGCAAATGTCTAACAGAAGCGAAACATACAAATCAGTATATTTTATCATAATAGAGTATTGGCTACTATTTAATTATTAAAAACAACACCTTCAAAATCATATGGTAG
The DNA here is from genome assembly GCF_028885655.2 of Pongo abelii. Taxonomy (NCBI): domain Eukaryota; kingdom Metazoa; phylum Chordata; class Mammalia; order Primates; family Hominidae; genus Pongo; species Pongo abelii. The sequence continues at coordinate 93,041,453 of NC_071999.2, read as the reverse complement.
AAAAGAAATATGAAGTGTTTTATGTCATTTTATTTCATTTTTCTTATGAAACTACATTTTATTGATGGAGATTGAGATAATGTTACAAAGTAGTTACAAAACTTGAAAAGTATTATAAAAAATTGATGAAAGAGCTGATTTTTTTCTTTTAATCTTTGTCATGTTATGTACTTTTAAAACCCGTGTACCATATGTATACTTATTTTATAATCAGAAAGTATATTAAATGAACATAATACCCATATATAATTAACTCTGTAAGTATGTATTGAATAATAACTGTGTTTCTGGAGCTTTATTTAAAACTAATTATGATGATATGTTATTCTACAAAGTTGCACAAATAATACACTTCAATAATTATTTTAAGTACTACATCAGGGTAAATGTAAAAAGAAGACAGTTTAAACAATCCTGATGGGAAATTGAGTACTGTGCATTTTAGCAAGTGAAATGTTAATGGTATTTGCAGAAAGAATAGGGTTTTACTAGACATAAACTTATTAGAAAAATAATTTGCATATAGGAGACAAATAACATGAAACATGAAAGAGTCATGAACATAACTTAGGGAAAGACAACTTCTTCAGTAAATGGTGCTGGGAAAACTGAAAATCTATATGCAGAAGTATAAAACCACACATATTTCACCTTTTGGTACCTCTATTAAAACTCACTCTGTTTACATAATAAGTTATTAACAGATGTCACTTCCTTGGTAAACTAATAATTTTGAGAGGTAGATTTACTTTAATTCTTTATTTTGACCCTTGAGATTGTATTCTAGTAGCTGCAGACAATGTTAAACTTTACATGAAGCATATGATCCTGCAAAAAAGTAATACCCCAGTCCCTTGGTGTTCTGGAAACAGGTTACTGTAAACAATCACCCCTTCTCATTGATTTAGGCAAGACTCACAGAAATCTCCACCCCTTGTTTAGATTGTGAAATATATCTCGCTATATACTAAAAAGTTCTGTGTAGCAAAGGAAACAGAAGAATGAAGAGACAACCCATTGAATGGATGAAAATATTTGCAAATTAATTATCCAACAAAGGACTAATATCCAAAATATATAAACTAATATCCAAAATATATAAGTAACTCAACAACTCAAGAGCAAAAAACAAATAACCTCACTAAAAAGTTGCCAAATTATCTGAGTAGATACTTTCCGTTTTTTTTAGTTTTTTAATTTTACTTTAAGTTCCGGGATACAAATGCAGAACGTGTAGCTTTGTTACATCAGTATACGTGTGCCATGGAGGTTTGCTGCACCTATCAACCTACCACCTAGGTTTTAAGCCCCACATGCATTAGCTTTTTGTCCTAACGCTCTCCATCCCCTTGCCCTCCACCTCTAACTGGCCCCAGTGTGTGTTGTTTCCCTCCCTGTGTCCATGTGTTCTCATTTTTCAACTCCCACTTATGAATGAGAACATGTGGTGTGTGGTTTTCTGTTTCTGTGTTAGTTTGCTGAGGATGATGACTTCCAACTTCATCCACGTCCCTGCAAAGGAGATGATCTCATTCCTTTTTATGGCTACATATTATTCCATGATGTATATGTACCACATTTTCTTTATCCAGTCTATCATTGATGCACATTTGGGTTCGCTCCATGTCTTTGCTACTGTAAATAGTGCTGCAATAAACATGCATCTGCATATGTCTTTATAGTAGAATGATCTATATTCTTTTGAGTATAGCTCCAGTAATGGGTTTGCTGGGTCAAATGATATTTCTGGTTCTAGACCCTTGAGGAATCACCACCCTGTACTTCCACAATGGTTGAACTAATTTACATTCCTACCAACAGTGTAAAAGCATTTCTATTTTTCCACAGCCTTGCCAACATCTATTGTATTTTGACTATTTAATAATTGCCATTGTGACTGGCATGAAATGGCATCTCATTGTGGTTTTGATTTTCATTTATCTATTGATCAGTGATGTTGAGCATTTTTTCCTATGTTTGTTGGCCACATAAATGTCTGCTTTTGAGGACTGTCTGTTCATATGCTTTGCCCACTTTTTGATGGGGTCATTTTTTTTTCTTGTAAATTAGTTTAAGTTCCTTTTAGATTCAGGACATTAGACCTTTGTCAGATGGGCAGATTGCAAAAATTTTCTCCCATTCTTTAGGTTGCCTGTTCACTCTGATGATCGTTTCTTTTGATGTGCAGAAGCTCTTTAGTTTAATTATATCCAATTAGTCTATTTGGGTTTTGTTGCAATTGCTTTTGGCATTTTTGTCATGAATTTTGGGCCCATGCCTATGTCCTGAATGGTATTGCCTAGGTTTTCTTCTATGGTTTTTATCATTTTGGGTTTTACATTCATGAAGACATACAAATGGCTAACAAGTATATGAAAAAAATATTCAACATCACTAATCATCCGGGAAATGTAAATCAAAACCATAATGAGATATTACCTTACCCCAGCTAGAATGGCTGTCAGCAAAATTAAAAAAAACAATGAGTAATTCTGGAGAGGACATGGGGGAAAGCAATCTCTTTTATACTGTTGGTGGGAATTTAAATTCATGCAGCCATTATGAAGAACTTGGAGGTTTCTCAAAAGACTAAAAGTGGAACAACCACATGATCCAGCAATCCAGTTACTGGGTATTTATACAAGGGAAAAGAAATCAATATTAGCTACTCTCCCATATCTATTGCAGCACTATTCACAATAATGAAAGATAGAGAACCAACCTAGGTCTCCATCAAGAAAATGTATGTGTTATGCAAACAAATACAACAGAATATTCTTCAGCCATAAAAAATAATATGATCCTGTTAGTTTGCTGCAACACGAATGGAACTGGAGGTCATTATGTTAAGTAAAATAAGCCAGGGACAGAAAGATAAATATCACACGTTCCCTCTCATCTGTTGTAGCTAAAAATGTGGACCTCACAGAGATGGTGAGTAGAATGATAGTTACAGAGGCTGAGAAAGTGTGGGGTTGGGGGATGAAGAGAGGTGCTTAATGAGTGCAAACATGCAGTTAGATAGCGGGAAAAAATCAATGGGGTGACTATGGATAACAACAATATATTTCAAAATAACAGAAGAAGATAAAATTTGAAATATCCCAACAGAAAGAAATGATTAGTGTTTGAGGTGATGGATATTTAAGACACCTGATTTGAACATTACACATTGTATAACTGTATCAAAATATTGTATGCACTTCATAAATATGTACAAATACTATGTATTCATAAAGATAACTAAAGTTAAAAATTAAATTATGAAAAATAATGAATGGCCAGGAGGTACAATAAGCAGCAAATACATAAAATTATTTTCTAATAAGAAGTAGCAGGTAAAAGCAGAAAGGAAACAGACGGTGTAGTGAGTGATTTCTCTGTATCCTCAGCCAAGAAATTTTCACTTATTTTCTATAAATTACACAGAACTAATTACACTTGTTCCATAGCTTATGACATGGAACTATTTCTGTTTTGCAAATGTGAATATGATAGCAAAAATAAATGTAAAATGAAAGACATACAAGGAGAAGGGAGAATGAGTTAGAGTCCCGCTCTGTTCTCATAGCCAGAACTAAGACAATATAAATGAATCAGAAAGAGAAAAACATTTGCAGTAATAGTGAAATAGAGGTACAGGTTAAATATAAGAGTAAGGAAAATTAAAGGTCACTATACATTTATTGTTTGGATGCTGATGATGGCATGTTTATGCAAACAGAAGATATAGAAAATTTTAAGGGGTAGTGGTAAATAATAAGTTGATTTTAATTCATCAATATATCAACACGTTTATTAGTCATTAAGAAATAAAAAATAAACTCCATACCTAAGTAAGAAGAAACTTTATTCAAAATGACTCTTGCAATAGGGAGAATGGTCTAACCAAGAAAGCTCTCCAAGTGTCTCTAAAGGTAGACAAAAGGGTTTATTATTATTATTATTATTATTATTTTATTTTGTTTTATGGAGAGAAGTAAACAGGCTGGAAGGAACCATAAGTGGTGAAGTGGAATGTAAGGATGCAATGGGTGTTTTATTCTGAGAACAACCTATATCAGGATGGGCTTTTAAGGAGGGGCTGTATTTTGGTTTAGGTTGAGGTGGGTAAAGCGGCCTGGGGAAAAGAGAGAACATTAACCAAAGTTTGACTAACAAGATTTTTCTCTGACTGATCAGTGGAGACAAGTGCCAGGCCTGATCCACAGACCCTGGCCGAACGACGGATGACAAATATATGCAGACACAGGTTTTTTTGCCTAGCTGCATGGCTAGGAGACTGGGCCACTCACAGACATCGAAGAGGATGCCGTAAAGAGACACAGTGGCCGCAGCCCTGACATGCCGGCACTGCAGGCATTTATTTAGTACAGGTTTAATGACAGAGGCTTTGAGTCAACACACTTGTGGGTAATTAAAGTGTTCCCCCCCCTCCCCCCTCAACCCCCCCACCATAGAGAACAGTCCTACCTGCGGATGATTAAAGGTCAGGTTCCCAGGCCTAAGTAAACTAACTTACCTAGATCAATTCCTTTACACTTACTTGTTATCTACCTTTTGTTCTCAGGCTCCAGATAAGAGAATTTTGTTGCCTTCAGCCGAATTATCTTTCGAAGCTTTTGCAAAACCTCCCAGCCTTCCAAGAAAGTTTGCATCTTTCTCTATAACTTTTATAATTTTTCTCACTACCCTGACTGAACTCCTACAGACAAGTAGTTCAGCTAATCATTTATGAGATAAATAATGGAAATTTGGAGGTTGTGTGTCTAGCTTTGTTAGAGGTCAATAAGGTGTCAGTGAGTTTTATCTAAATCTTATTAAGAAGGATGATTGCTTGCCATAACCTGTTTCCAGAACACAAAGGTATTGGGCTATTACTATTCTGCAGAATAGGCAGCACATAAAGTTTAACATTGTTTGCAGTTACTACGATACAATCTCTGCGGCCAAAATAAAGAAAGTAAATCTACCTTCCAAAATAGTCTACCTGGGAAGTGAGATTTGTTAATAACTCCCATTATTTAAGGGAATAGTGTAAGTTATAACGGAGGTAGCAAAAAGGGAAAATATGAGTATGTAAAGAAATATGCATAGTTTACATTTGCAATGATGTAGAAAGATTGTCTAAAGATTTGTCTTTAGAGTGGAACCATTAAAAATGAGCAGCTCATGATCTAGGCAACTGGAAAAAGACCTTCAAGGCAATGTAAATACCCTGTGCTTGGGTTAAAGTTAGGGCTAACTTTAATATGCTAAGATGATAAGGTGAATATAGAGATAACTAAACAACACAGTTAAGAAACATAGACAAGGACCAGATCAAAAAGGTCATTACAAAAGATTTGGATATGTTTCCACAAGCAGTGGACAATAATTTAGATTGTCCATTCACTTGAAAATCCCCCCAGTCGACTCACATTTGCAACATATAAACTTGGTTAGAATTTCACTCATCTTTTCTTTGCTCTGCATTCTGAAAAAGGAGATATTTTTGCTGTTCAATATATAGTACAGAAATGTAACTTGGGAAAACAATTTTGCAGGCCTAGGTAACATTAGTCAAATATAGTATTTTCCTTTGATTTCTCTTGATCCCAAATTTCAAGATAAATATTTAGATGCTTCTCATAATTTTCTGTAAAAAGCGTTTCTCTGAACAAGGTTATAGCCACTAGAAGAAGCTCATAATTTTTTGTTCTATATTCTCCAACGATAGTACTTCTAAGAAGAAAAATTACACTTCTAAGGAGGAAAATTGATCAGGCATCAAGAAAATGTCATAATACTAATAAATCTCAGCGCCAAAATAAAAATTTGTTTGCCTATGTGCTTTGCCTATAGCTAAGATGAACATTTCAGCAATTTTCGACTCTGTTTTTTGGACATTTTATTTCACCAACAAAGATTTTAAATGACCTTCCTTAAAAATTCTATTTACCCACCCCACAATTATTGTTCTTGCTGTTATTTGTAGTAACTCGAACACTCTTCCACCTTCTTTCTTTCTATTAATCCTTCTGCTTCATTTAAATTTTTTATTCTATAATCCTTCTTGTTGAAAGAAATTATTTTCCTTCTTAGTAATGATGTTTACGGGCTATAGCAATGGTTCTTAGACTTTAATGTGAGACTCTGTTAGAGAACTGATTTAAATGCAAATGCTTATAAATATACACAAAGATTCTGAATCAATAAATTAGTTGTCTTAGGCCAAAGAATGTCTATGTTTAACAAGCATTGAAGATAATCCAAATATGGTGATTCTCATAGATAATTATTTTATGATGGGAAAAATATGCTGAAAATCAGCTAGTTCAGAAATTTACGTATTAGAATTTGAGGTTGAAAACTAGTCAGGTAACAGATGTTGATATTGTTTATTTCTTTTTGTATATTTTGCCTATAGTAACCACATACAGGGTGCTATGTTTTAGGGAATAATTTGAGTAATCTTGTTCTTCTAACTAAATACTATTATAATGCTATCAGATTGTCAGTATGTCTATGACTAAATTGTTATGGCTGTGGTTGATCATTTGTTCACTGCCCGAACCCAAGAAACTGACATTTGGGAGTCAAGGGCCCATATGAAATGACATTGGATCCTGCAAGGAAGATATCCTTTGTTGAAATGACATTATTATTGTCATTATGCACCCTACATTTAGCAACACGGCATCAAATCCATTTGTCAAAGTCAATATATGTAAGACAAATATTAATAGCTTGTGTTTTTTATTATTGTCGATCTCTAGGTTTGTTTTTCTTTTACTGTTTTTTAAATCACCAGTGGCTACCACAGTGAGTATCACCAAATAGGTATTCTGTAAGTATTTGTGACTAAAACAGTAAATAAATTATTAAGTGTCACATTTCATTTACTGAGTTGAATTAGAATAAACATCTAAAGTGAAATGACATTAAAAATACCTTTTGTTGTTGATGACAGGTGGGAATACTCGCCACGATGCTAACAAGAAGAGCTTCATTTTTTTTGTATTTGTGTGGGGTTTAATAGTGTTTCCTAGAAATTTGTTTTCCCTGGAAATCTTTGAATGTGATCTTATGTGGAAATAAGGTTTCTGCAGACGTAATCAAGTTACGATAACACGGTACTTGGTTAGGGTGGGCCCTAAATCCAGTTTGACTGGCATCCTTAGAGAAATTTGGACATGCACACATTGGCACACACACATACAGAGAGATAGAGGAAGGCATGTGAAAATGAAGGTATATTGGAGAGATGAAACTACAAATCAAGGAGCACCAAGCATTACTGGAAGCCACCAGAATCTAGGAGAGAAGAACAAAACAAATTATTCCCTCAAATCTCAGAGAGTATAGCTTGTGTCAATACCTTGATTTAGGATTTCTGGCTTCCACAAGCATGAGAGAATACATTTTTTGTTGTTTTAAGTCACCCTATTGATTTTCTTTGTTATAGCAATTATCAGGAAACTAATATGATGACCAACAACTTTAGAAAAGTAAACATAAACCAATGATTACATTTTAATTCAATTTTCTGTGTATGTGTTATTAAGTAAATATGCACCTTAAAATAATATTTCTGAATGCTATTCTTTTAATCTTTATCTCTACTTCTTAAAAATCTTTGTCATATAAAATATCCTCACATATTGTATTATGCCTGAATAGGTATACCTCATATAAATATTGTTTTAGCATCATATAGAAAATATTTTATTTATAATTTGAGAAATAATATCTGCAATGTGTACATAAAACATTGAGTTCTACTGTTAGAACCTTACATCTGAAAAAAAATAAATTCCAATGAATAAATACAAACTAGGGAAGAAGTTGATCGATCCTAAGTTTTATAATAAATATCAGGATCAGTAATGAGAGATTGGTATAGAAAACAGATCATTGGCAATCTCAACAAATGGCTTAATCTTCTATATACATGTATGCCATTTCTTTACAGTTTTAATTGTAAGAATATTGAAATTGCTCACTAGAAAATAAAGCCACAGTTCAATAGTGTTGAAAAGAGAAAAGTTCATGATTTATAGTTGGTATGAGATTAGGCTAAGCATTTGTCCAAAATGGTTCTTGCAGTGCACACTGGGTGCCAATGGCAGTACACTTTATATTAATTTTAACTATGTATTCAATGCCAGTTATTTTGAACCTCTTGATGCCAGAGCCCCTTTGTGGGATTTGCAATCGCATACAATAACTCACGATGCATTGTATCCACATGGCTTGCTACTTAAGGATTAATTGCTAACATTTTGCCTTGTCCATATGTGCATTATGCTCTAAACATAAGAACATTTTATAATTAAGGAAAATTGCCAGTACCCTGGCCAGCAGAATAAATGCAAACTTGTGTTAGCAATACTATAAGCCCTGTGTTTGCGTAGGAAATTACAAGTGTCCTAAAACTCAATGTCAAGTTTTATTCATACAGTAATGATTCTTCAGAGCTAATGCTTATTCAAGGAGAGCCTAACAGTGTGAGTGTAACGGGCAATAAGATTATAGCTTTGTCACTTCAAGGAACCTTTCTGTATATGTGATAAAAATATTATTCAATTACTTTTGAAATAAAGTAGCTAATAATTCAAAGTTTCTGATTTATTATGTTTGCTAGCTAGTCTTTTCTTCCCAGATATCTGAGAAAAGATTTAATTAAAACAGGAAAAATGCAAAAGCAAGAATGATATTAGCTAAGTTATATTTCCCTCAAAATTATTTCTTTAAAAATTATTAATTTTTATCGAGATATCATCTGTACATAGTGCCACCAACAGATCTTAAATATAAAAGTCTATGTAAGGGTTTAAAAAGTCATGTATTCACGTATCCCATACCCTTAAAAGAATTAAGTAGCTTTGAATATTTGTATGTTTCTGTGCCTCTGTGTGTGCATCTGATTCAATTTATCTTGGGAAATAATTACACATAGAATTTCTGATTCATAGGGTTGTGTAAATTTGTGTGACAAAGAATGTCAGAGTAATATTTAAAGTATTTGTACAATTTTACACTCTTATTAGCAATTAATGATATTTCTATATCCTCGACTTTCTTACAAGAATTTTTTGTCATTTTGCTTTTTTTTAACAAATATTAACCATTATGGTCACTATAGAGTGGTATATCATCGTGGCTTAAATTGGTATTTCCTTAATGACTAACGATAAAGCACTTTTTGGTGTACACGGAGTAAATTCTTTATTGTCTTATAATAATATGTGACATGAAATATGTGACATGACTCATCTTTTTTGCATGTCATAGATCTTTATTATGAGCGGTATATTATTGAGCCTTGCTTTTTAGAAAACAAATACAATCCAAAATTTGTTTTTTTAATTGTGGTGTACTACTAAATTACATTTAACATAATTATTGATACGATTATATTTAAGTCTAATTTTGTTGTTTTCTATTTGTCTATTCTGTCCTTGGTGACTGTTCTCTACTCCTCCTCAGTTTTTGATGCATTGATTATTTTTTGTATTTTATATTTCCCCTACTCATTAGATATTTATTTTGATTTTAAATTTTCCATGGTTTCTCTAATGTTTACAATTAGCAACTTTAATTTATCAGACTACCTTAAAATCATATTTTACCTTGTCATGTTTGTTGTAAGAATTTTAAAATTTTATCTTCTTATCTCTCACCCTTTGTGCTATTATCTTTGTACACTTTACTTTTACATATGTTATAAACTCTGCAATACACTGTCATAATGTTTGATTTACACATTTCATTATCTTCAAATAAATTAAGAAACTGGACACAGTGTATATATATTTTACATATTTTCCAATTTTTTTGTATATATTTTTCATATATTTTCCAATGTTTTGAATTTTTCTATAGGCCCAAATTTGTGTAGAATACATTTTCTGTCACTTGAATAACTTTTTTAAGAAAATTTTTTTATTATAGCAAAAGCAGATAACATGAGATCTATCAGCTTAACAAGTTTTTTAGTGCACACTGTAAAAATAGCATTGTTAACTATAAGCATAATATTGTACAAAGGTCCCTGGAACTCATTAATCTTGCAGTACTGAAACTTCACACTCATTGAAAAATAACTCCCCATGTTCGTCTTTCTCCAGTCCCTAAAAAACACTATTTGTCTTTAGACTTCTATGAGTTGGACTATTTTAGATACATTGTATGAGTGGAATCATGCAGTATTGGTCCTTCTGTGACTTGTTTTACTTAGCATAATATTCTCAAGATTCATCCATGCTGTCACATATGGCAGGATTTCATGTTTTTATGCCTAAATAATATTCCTTTGTATATATACACATTTTTATTATCCCTTTTTTTGTTTAGACATTAGGGTTGAGCTCACATCAGGCTATGGTGATAACAGTGCAGAGAACATGGAAGTGCAGATACCTTTTTGAGATCCGGATTTTAATTATTTTGGATAAATACATGGAAGTGTTACTGCTGGGCCAAGCGCGGTGGCTCACGCCTGTAATCCCAGCACTTTGGAGGCCAAGGTCGGCGGATCACGAGGTCAAGAGTTCGATACCAGCCTGGCCAATGGGGTGAAACCCTGTCTCTACGAAAACTACAAAACTTAGCTGGGCATGGTGGCAGGCGCCTGTTGTCCCAACTACTCGGGAGGCTGAGGCGGGAGAATTGCTTGAACTGGAAAGGCAGAGGTTGCAGTGAGCTGAGATCATGCCATTACATTCCAACCTGGGTGACAGAGTGAGACTCTATCTCAAAAAAAAAAAAAAAGTAGGTACATTGGTTGTGAATATTAACTCTCACTGTTTATATAAATCAAGTTTATTCTCCAAATCATTCTTCTCTAATTATAATAAAAGATAACTATCCAGATTTTAATTCTGGGAAGAGCATATTGAAGGCAACATTAGAGATGTAGAGAAGACAGATGGCATTAATAATAAACAGAAAATGTACCAGGCATGTAATTATTTCCAGGTGCCTGGTATATTATTTAATCCTCATAGTAGCTGAAGTAGGTATTATTATTGTCTCTGTATATTACAGAGACATAAATAATACAATTACTGCTCTGTATTTTGTAACTTGAGGTATGCAAATGCATTAAGTCCCAGAAGACAGAAACCATGTCTTTATTTTTCAGAGGTGTATTTCTATCATCTGGCATGGGATCTGTGTATCCAATTAATGGTTTTTGAATGACTAAAGTTCACAAAATGCATTCCTTGAACTTTTTATTGTATTAGACTTTAAGACAAATGTTTGCTTTAGAAAAAAGATTACCGTTTTCAAGTGAGGAAACTGAGGACTAGAGAATTTGAATTTTACTATTAATCGCACAATTAGTAAGTGACACAGTCAGAACTAAAATGCAGTTTGGCATGACTCCAATTTTGTAGCCATTGCCACCGTGGGAAATGTTAGCATATGTAGCTTTAGCTTGTAAATGATCAGACAGGGAGTAGAAATTGTCTTATATGCACAATTTATGTAGCTGTTAAGGAAGAGACAGAAAGATGTTTTAAAATATTTACAAAATATTTTCTAGAAACACGAATTTAAAAGCTAAATACTTTACTCTGAGGTGTCTGAATTAAAATAAAATTCTACACCAAACATAGCAGGACAAGCACACTTAAAGAAATTCTAGGACTAAATGTCACCTTCCTTTTATAAATTCCCCAACTCATTTATGTCACAACTCTACTTTCTGTTGTCTTTCACATCAGTTTTGAAAAACAGCAGCTGAGACTCTTCAGAATGAGAGGAATGTGCCTCAAACATACAGATGCAGTTTTTTTCTCCTTTAGGCCATAACTTCTGCCTGAAAATGACAAGTTGGCTTCATTTAAATATTTAGTGTTTCCTTTTTCTATTTATAGCTAGAAACTTTCCATTCATGAACATTCTTCAGAATGCAGATTCTAAAAGTTGAAAGGCTATGTGGCATGTACAGTTTGCGTTATCTTTCTGATATATGAATATATTTACTTGAAAAGGGTTTTAAAAAATAATTCAATATTAGTTACTGACTTACTAATTTTATAACCATAAAATTATTCAACGGAGATGCCCCAAAATTTATAGGTAGTTCACCTATAGATTTAATAGCGTATTCACATCTTGAAATCTTGACTATTATAAAAATAAAGACTATGTCACTAATAAGATTATTCACTAATTTATTTATTACCAATTGTTTTTACATATTAAGGTCAGTAAAAAAAATACAACTCAGATTACTTTCATTTTTTCTTATATATTATATATATGATAGAAATATATATACATATACACAATAGAAATATACACACACACATATATATGTATTTATGTATGTACATATGAGATAGATAGACAGATACACAAATCTAACTGGTAATTCTAATAGAATTGCTTGTGTAAACTCTATTTCTTTAAAGAGTGAATGAAAGAAGTCTTGCCCATGCTAATCATACCTCTTACTTTGCATAAGATGTTTTTGTAATGGTGAATGATAATCTTTCAAACTGTTTACTATATTTCCCATCACAAACATGTATTTGTATAAAAAGTAATACAGGCTCATGTTATAAGATTAAATATTAAAGAACTACACAGTGGAGAAAATCAATGTCTTTTACTTCAATATTGAAAATCATTAACTATCAGTGATTCAGTATATACTTTTTATTTTTCTTTTCATTACACATATGCCATTGTCTAATATTCTTAATATTTTAATTTGAGATTCTCAGAAACCCATTGTTCATTGGTAATCCGCTATATCTATCAATCATTGCACATGTTTTCCATTTACTTTAACCAACAACACTAAATTAACCTGAAACTCACTAGATAGAATATTAACATGATATAAGGGAGTTAGTTGTACAGGGTGGAGGAGCTATCTACAATACAAAGACAACATTGCAGGTCCTGTAGAAAAATTTACATGATAATAAGCATGCAAGGTATTTGTAATGTCTCTATTTATGTGCGCTGGTAATTGAAATCCAGAGTAATTGGTAACTAACCAAACTCTTTCCGTTGTGTCAACTATGTATGAACTCTTTCATGTAGCCTGCTGGAAGGGGCAATAGTATATGGAAATTGAGTACTTGGAACAATGTATTCATATTTAGAGAGAAGGTAGCAATAAATCAAGTGAGGTTTTCATGCCTGAATAATTTTAGATTTAGAGAAACTTGATAAATCTCTGCAATAATTTAATAACCACTTATTGATCACCTACAATATATGACTTTTTTTTTACTAATTTTGTCATAAAACAAGGAAAACAAAATGTTTGCAATAAAAAATATTGTTGGACCATAAAGAAGGCTGATACACAATTATTAAAATATATACCTGTGATGGTTAATTTTATGTGTCAACTTGGAAGATGTTTTTGGACGAGGTTAACATTTTATTTGTGAAACTCAAGTCAGAGTCAGCAGATTTCCCTGCCTAATGTAACCGGGCCTTATGCAATCAATTGAAGGCCTGAACACAACTAAAATACCATCCTCCCAAGCTAGGAATTCTCCAGCAAATTGCTGTTAGACTTTATCTGCACTTTTAGATTGTCCTGTGTCTCTGCCTGCCTGCCTTTGGACTGGGAGTGTGCCACCTGGTCTCCTGGGTACTGAGCATGCCAGCCCACACTGCAGATTTTAGATTTGCAGCCTCCATAATCAAATGAGCCAATTCCTATAATAAATCTCTCCTCTCTCTCAATATCCTATTGTTTCTGTTTCTCTGGAGCACTCTAACTAATACAATGCCAAATACAGAGTTAGAGATGTAGATATGTAAGAGTCCAAGAGAGTGGGTCATCAGATGTAGACATGTAAGAGACTCAGTGAAGTGACACCTGATGTGGATTAAATAATGATAGAAATTCAACCAGCTAGGGTAGGGAGGAAGCATATTTTGGGAAGAAAGAGAGAAAGCAAAGACCAAATGAAGCTCTGTATAATGGTAAATTTGTATTTTCCAACATAATAAATAAATGAATGAGTATTGCAGAAGACAACAACGTTTGTCTGAAAACTATACAAAATCTACTGTGCAGGTTCATAACGTGTCAGGTAAGGGACAAAAAAGATGAGTTTACTATATTGGCAGGATTCAAATCACTGGGCCAGATCTAAGTCACTGAGAGACCTCTATGTCTTGTTAGAGAAGCTGTTTTTTTTTTTTTAATCTTAGAACTGATGGCTAGTATTTTGTGCCTATCTTCTCATTTCAAGGCTATCTTCTCATGTTCATATATCTCTCATGGTACCAGACTGGAGAAGGACAAAGGAATTACTGTAAGAAATGCTGGTGGTCTGAATGAGTGAAGGATATTGCAGGGGAAAGGATGGAGGCAAAGATAAATGACAAACCCTAACTTGTGAAATAAGGTATACGATAATGACATTACCAAAATAAAGAATTCTGTACCAGACACTTTAATTGGAAGAATTAAAATATCCCAGACAGAAATGACAACAAGAAGTTGGATGTAAGAGTAAATGACTGAGACTTGGACTGTTTATGTATGTGTGTATATATATATATATATATATATTTATATATTTATATATATGTAAATATAAGAGTCTAAAGCATTTCAATGGTTATTACATTGTCTAAGTATGAAATTTTTGGTACAACAATGGGGAAAAAACAAGTTGAAGACAACAGCTTCTAAGTAAGCTAGGGAATGACTGAAGGTCTAATATGTTCGGTGATCAAGCACACAAGCATGTCAGACATTTTTGGAAGAAAACAGCCTTCATTTTCCTGCTTTGTCCTGATTGATCAGTCAACATGTCTATTTTCAGAAAGCTAGGGGTGATAACTAACATCAAGGCCCTGTTCAGGGAGAGGACCATGCCATTGTGTGTGGAGTCCTGGTTAAGAAAATGGCTGTAAGTAGATTTTCACTGGGAGCATCTAATATAATTTTTGTGATGTGATTGTTAGGACCTTAATTACAACAAGGGATGCCTGGAGGTTGGAGCAATTGGGTTAAATAAAGGTGAATATACATAAATCTTAAAGCCACTTCAGGTCAGATGAATGCGGAATGAATATAAAGATATACAATTGCTTATTTTAGTAGCTCTTTACTTATTTCTATAAAAATTATTTAGATCCAAACATACCCTTTACTATGTCCAAGGAAAACATAAGGATGTGATTGTAAGAAAAGGGGACCACACAGAAACAACCTAGTTTAAATCTGTCAGTTACCCATGTTTGACTATGTTCTGCTCTGCATACCAAATGCCTCTTGGCTTTAGTGTCAAAGCTAGGCTAAAGGATTGCTTTGGCAGCCCATCATTGTCTTTGTGTAATCAGGCACTTAGCAACCCTGACACTGGATGCTGGCATCCTTTGTTTGGAAACAGCAGTTGATTTCACAATGAACTAGTTGATTGCTAATTTAGTGCACTAATGTGAAGAAGCAGGGGGCCCCCATACTGCACCTGAATCCAGATGTCAGTTTACTACCAAGATAATACGTTGTTTAAAGATTTTCACTCACACTTGGTTCTATACAGATTTTTTTTTTTTTAGTGTGCATTTCTAGGCTCTGGCTCTTTTCTTACTTTTCTCAATAGCAATAATGAATGGTCATTATTGCATTTACAGAGCTTCCCTTAAGCTATACAAACTTTAGAAAAATGAGCATATTTCTTATTAATGGCAATTAATGAAATTAATACAAGTAATTAACAATTCTCATATAACAAGACTTAAAGAGGCATATATTCTAAAAAATTTATCATTTAAAAAATCAAATATCTATTTTTGATTAACATTTGGTAATTTGTCAAAATATATCATACGTATTCAGGAAAATTTCATACATTAAGAAGTATTTTCATTACAGCAATATTTAAAATTGTTATATAAGATATTTATTATGATAACAGCTACATATTCTTTTTCACAAATCAGTGAAAACTAAGTGTAATTTTTTTTTTTTTGGTTGCCCAGGCTGGAGTGCAGTGGCGCAATCTTGGCTCACCGTATCCTCTGCCCCCCAGGTTCAAGCGATTCTCCTTCCTCAGCCTCCCGAGTAGTTGGGATTAGAGGCGTGCACCATAATGGCTGGCTAATTTTGTACTTTTAGTAGAGACGGGGTTTCTCCATGTTGGTCAGACTGGTCTCCAACTCCTGACCTCAGGTGATCCACCCGCCTCGGCCTCCCAAAGTGTTGAGATTACAGGCGTGAGCCACTGTGCCCAGCCATGTAATCTTAAATAAACTTTCTAAAGAACAAATATTAAAGATAATACAGTCCCTGAATATATTATGTATAAGTAAGTCATGAAGTTGTAATCATTACTTGACAGATTTTTAAGAAAATAATATGTTTTAACCCTAAAGATACAACATAGATCCAAGTGCCAAATGATATGTTTAAAATAAGTATACAATTAAAAGATTTTGCATTAGTATTAAAAAATAAAATGCATAAATAATAAATAACATAAAAATAACATGTAACAAATAGAGAAATTTTAGAAGTATGAACACTGACATTACCTTTTACGACTATATATTCAAACTCTATATTTCAAATCGCTTTTGATGTATCCCCTGGAATATCTTTGTAGATGATAGCAATGCTTTTATTAGCTTCACTAATTTCCTCTCTTAAAATTTGCTGCCTGAATTCCAGCATAAGGTGATGATGATGATGATGTTTGTGGCCACATGTAATCTCTAATTAAATGCATTTATCATTTACATAGACTATCTACTGGATTGCAAATGTGTGTTAAAAGCAATACATACTTCACATGGAACTTCCATCACTAAAGTCACAGTATACTACTCTATTAAAATTATGTACGTTGTTTAAAATACAACTTAAAGGTCTTACCTTTATGTCCCCAAAGTATTTTGGGTTTTTTGTTTTTTTTTTTTGGTTGTTGTTTTTGTTTTTTAAAAGGCTACCCTTTTATTTTTATCATTATATTTTTCAACACTTATTTTGGATTCAGAGAGTATATGTGCAAGTTTGTTACATGGACATATTATACTGCTGACATTTGGAGTACAGATGATCCCATCACCCAGGTAATGAGCATACTACCCAATAGATAGCTTTTCAGTCCAAGAATCCCTCTCTTCCTCCCCACTCTAGTAGTCCCCAGTGTCTTTTTTTCTCAGTTGTACGTCCCTCAGTGTATTAGTCCATTCTTACGCTGCTGATAAAGACATACCCAAGACTGGGTAAATTATACAGGAAAGATTTTAATTGGACTTACACTTCCACGTGGCTGGAGAGGCCTCACAATCATGGCAGAAGGCGAAAGGCACATCTTACATCACAGCAGGCAAGAGGGAGAATGAGAACCAAGTGAAACGGGTTTCCTCTTATCAAACCGTTCGATCTCGTGAGACTTATTCACTACCACGAGAATAGTATGGCGGAATGTGCTCCCATGATTCAGTGATCTCCCACTGGGTCCCTCCCATAACACATGGGACTTACAGAAGTACAATTCAAGATACGATTTGAGTGGGGACACAGAACCAAACCATATCAATAAGGAACCAAACCATATCAATGAGTAACCAATGTTTAGCTCCCACTTATAAGTGAGAACATGCTGTACTTGGTTTGCTGTTTCTGTGTTAATTCACTTAGGATAACGGCCTCTGGCTGCATCCATGTTGCTACAAATAACATGATTTTGTTCTTTATTATGGCTTCATAGTAATCCATGGTGTATATGTACCACATTTTCTTCATCCAGTACACCATTGATGTACACCTAGCTTAATTCCATTTATTTTATAATATTTGAAACATGTGTTTAGGTTTCTGAGTTTTCACTATGAGTGTGAATGGCAGTGTTTTCTTTTAAATCTCCAAAACTGTATTTCACATTGTAAATGCTCAGAATATATTTTTGAATATGTAAAGACACATGCTATTTATTCCAATCCATTTTCAGTTTTTCTTATTCTTTTTAATCCTTGGAATTTTTTTGGTAATCTATTTGTCTTTGAAATATGTCTCATTCCCAATACATAGGCTCTCCCAAAGTGCAATAGTCCTTACTACAAACCAAAATAGAAGTCACGCATTCAATTGCAACTGAGCCCCATGTCATTTTGCAATTCTTTTTGATTTTGGGGTATTACACTCTTAATATTGCATGTGTTTCCATATAATCCGAAATTGGCGGAAGCCTAATAATACAAATATATGTTTCCTTCTATCACAACTCTATTTAATACTTAAGTCCCTAAATTTTGTTTAAATATATATTAATCATAATGCAACTCACTGATTTCTTTTTTCTTCAGTTAAAGAAAATATTTCAAAAAGATCTCTTTACTGTGTTTGCTAAGCTCACAACATGTCATATATAAATGTTTACAGTATGATACTGCTTATACTGAAACATCAGATCAGCTAATTACAGTAATTTTGAAAATGAAAACAGTATAGATAGCCAAGCTGGACACAGTTAAACAGATTAAATAAATAATAAAAATGATTCACTTAAAATGAGAGAATTTATTTAAAATGAAATGAATATACTTCAACACATACTGTGAGGGTTAATTTTATGTAAACATCGAAGGTGCTCTTGGATAAGATTAACATTTAAATTGGTAAATTTTGGGTAAAACAGATTACTCTCCAAAATGTTGGTGGCCCTCATCAGTTGAAGGCCTCACTAGAACAAAATGTCAGCCTCCCGGAGCAATAAAGAATTCTCCAGTCGACGACCTACAGGCTTCCTCATGCTATTGGCTCTTGCTGGTCTCTGCTTACTGGTCTTCGGACTGGAACTGCACATTGCACTCTTTATCTCTTAAGCCTGCTGACCCACGGTACAGATTTTGACTCGCCATCCTCCATATCATGTGAGCCATTTCCTTATTTTACACATACGCAGACACACACCCACACATACCCACATGCATGTATCCTATTGGTCTGTTTCTCTGGATATTTCAGACTAATAGAGACCCCTTATTCATTTTGCTACCAGTTTAAATTAATATTGAAATTCTTAGTAAATTTATTTAGTTGTTTTGCAGTCATTTAAGTGGGCAGGTATGAAGCTGATCTCTGCCCTGCATATACAATTTCAATATACTTATGATGAATAAAAGCATTGGCAAAAGCTTTTATTTATAAAGATTGCCACATTTAAGTTCTTGGATCATAGCCGATTTCTGAGCAATGAGGCGACGCACATTGTAACAGAGCTGCTGGGGAAGAAATCCACAGAAGACAGATGACAGCAGGATGACAGCTGCGATATGGTGAGGTGAGGAGGGAAAACCACCAGCACGCAGCAGGCAGGAGAAACACAGCAAGTGCTCAGTGAGGCACAGCTTCCCACCACATGACACAGCAATGGAATGTGGAGAAACAGCAGTGGACAAAGTGTCTTAGGCAACAGTAATCATAAATGGTGACTCATGTGGTTACAGTAAAGACATCAGTTACCCCATGGGGAGAAAAGAAGTGACACCGTATAAAAACATCAGCTCTCAGCAAATGAAGTTTTGACATTTATGAGGTGTGTAAAGAAAATCAGTTGTCCTTGAAGCACATTTATACAAAGGAACCAACATGAGTGTTTTTTTGTTTGTTTGTTTGTTTGTTTTAGTGAAGGTCAATGTAGCAGAAACAAATATCTGTTACTTAGGTGGAACAGGCATTTTTAGTAATAGTTTTTATATAAACAAAATTAGGAGATATTCATTTTGCAAATATAATAGTGGGAAAAATTACTTAAATGAAAAATTCTACTTTAATCACATGAGCTCTACGAGATACTTAATGTTATTACATTCTTAAATAATTTTCAACTATTTCTCTCATTTTTCCTGGCTTATTTGACTGAAATGTTTATATATATATATATATGTATATATATGAACTATATGTTATTGACTTAAATGTTAACATAAACTAATGTATTATAAATGTTTGTATAAAATAATTTACTATTATTAATTCTTTTAGTCTCTTAGAGACATGAGAGTTGCTAAGTGACAAGGATATTTCAGATTGAAAATATCCTAAAAGCATATTCTTTTTAGCTCACTTAGTTTAGTCCAATAGAAGGTTCAAGAGTATTTTCCCAACACCATTCACTGGTAAAAAAATGGTTTAGGTCTGTTTATGACAATCCCAATTTAGAAAATTTAGAATAAAATGTAATTGAAATTTATTTTCTGTGTTTTGTTTAACAGGAAACATTGAGCTTCCAAAGTTTAGTATATTTTCTCACATCCTTAAACTTGCCAAAGGTTACACTGAAAAAAGTACCGTAGTTTTGCATGCTCTCTAACTCTTCTTTTTCTTCCCAGCATACTATTACCCATCTTCCTCCTTATTCCAAACTCATATACAATTTGTTTGCTCAAAACATGTTTGTGTACTTAACAATAATTAAAACATGAGAAATTGAAGGCTAAAGGGTAAGTAAAATTATGGCTTTAATCCATGTTGGATTTATAACATTGTGGAGAAAATGTAGATATAAATGACTTTAATAACAGGAACATGTTATGGTACAAAGACTTTTGTTAAGAGTTGAAAAAAATATATAAACAGCATTTCTATTTGAGATTCTTAGAAAAGGATATATAAAAAAATTATCAGTTGCCTCAGGACGTAAGAATGGGTAGAATCTTGACAGGAAATGATTCCAATGGGTATTTGCCTCTATCCATCTTACATATAAGAAAATATTAATTTGTCAAAAACTGGCTTGATGATTGTTTTACATTTTGGAAATATACTTTTAGAAAATTCCTGGCGTAGAAGTTGAAATAATGAGAGCGTGCAGTCAGCAGGATACACAGTTATTCACTGTGGTGGAAGAAAAGGAAGCTTGCGGGTTTGAACCTGACTAGGGGTGAATGCTATGTGTAAATAGTAACTTTGTCTATTATTTATTTGCCTATTACTATATCAAATTTAACTTATTTATAAACTTTCTTCCTTTATTTGCCATCTTTTTTCCCTTTCTATTTCTAATGTGAGATATAATTGGTGTAACTGATAATTCCTACTTTAAAATTAAAGGTTCTCAACCTGTCAACATTTTTGTGTAGAACTAAATATACATAAATATAGTAATTTGTCAGAAATTGATTAACTATATATAATATTTTGTAGTTCCAGTAATATATGCTTTCACAAACATATTAAGTATAACAAAAATTACATTTAAAAAATAAGGTTGATCAGTAGAAAAAAATAAGTATGCTACGCTCTCTTACCTTGCAAGATCCCAGACAACCTCTTTCATTTGTAATGGATTGCTGATTTATCTACTTTTCCTTAGAACTGGATGGATTAGCATGAATCAATTTGTGATAAACAAAATGAAGTGGAATCTTGCTGTTTCAAGTAAGGCCAGTAAGAAGGTAGTAGCATCCTGCTGTCAAAGGGAATATACTTTTTTTGTATCTTCAAAGAGTCATGAGTATCTAGGAGCCCAGTTTGGCAGTGACAAAAGAGCCATATTGCCATATTCTTTACTTGGCTTTTGGAGAAAATTACATGATTTGGAATGATATTGGGGGAAAGAAAAGTATATCAGTCACTTCTCTGGCCTCGTGGTATTTTCTTTTTCAGACCTCTTAAAAATCATGGGGGGTGTGTGTGTGTGTGTGTGTGTGTGTGTGTGTGTGTGTGTGTCCTAATAAAATGTTACAGCATCATGGCCAAACACTGGGTACTCTGCTTGTACTTTGTAAATATATATATTCAATATCTCTGTTTCAGGTAGATTTGCCCTCCATATACTTGAAGAAAGTGGTAATTTTTTATTTAGTTTTCTTTAAGAATAGTAAATTGAGTTTTTATCTTATCTAAACAGTAAATTTTCATGAAATTTCTCCCTGAGATAATTTGCATAGGATGATATAGGAGAATTCAACCAACTAACCCTATATTTAATGATCATAGTTTAGTGATATATAATTAAACATTGAAATTGTTCGAAAACATACAAGATGTCTTAGAATAAAAACTTGAATCCATTAGTCTGAAAAATTCTAATTAAATTAATATTGTTTATTATACTGCCATTATACATGTACAATTTGAACTGCTAACATAGTTCTACTTGAGTAAAGTAAAAATTATGAATACGTTTACAAAACATCCAAAAATATATCCATATATTGAATGTACATTTTATTTTAGATATAAAAATTATATATTCATTGTAATAGTCTTTAATATTATCTGAAGGTGGAATATATTTCTTGACTTTTATTTGAATGCCACACATTAGTTTATAAAGGTTTTATTTACTACTTTTGACTGAACACCATCAAGAAAAATTGCAGTTATTATCTGACATTTTAAATAATTTCAGGCTTGCAGAAGTTATTTTAACGCTTCAAAGGTATAACCCATTGAAATTTAATGATAGTATCAATAAGAAATTTAATGATAGTGTCAGGAAGTAGGGCAAAATGTCAAAAAAAATTGGTTGTATCAAAAAGAGTAAATTTTGTAAGTTTTTTCCAGGGTATATAGAAAATGAAAACATGTATAATATAGAAATGGAAAGATAGAATTGATGACAAGTTGCTAATGTTGAAATTTTATTGTTTTGATTCAAGATGCATAAGAAATTATTTACTGAAAAACAATGCAAAGCATTATACAAATGTAAACAAGAATTTTTCAGGTGCTTTTTTTTTATAAGGAAATGTAATAAATAACATAAACATTATTTTCTTGTTAGTGAATGATGTCCATGTCTCTTTTCCCATTTATTCAGTGTACATGTAAGATGAACAAGATAAAATTCTCAGAGAAGAATTTACAAAGGAAACATAATGACATGTTAAATCATTGGAAATAGCTGCGGTGTTTATAAGTGTTTTGTTACTGAAGAGAAAAACAGATTATTAAGGAAATGGTCCAGAAATAGAAACTATTTTCTCTAAAAGAGTTGTTACACAAAAAATGGATGAATCATAACTCAACATAAAAATAAACTAATTTTTACAGGGTAGTTTTGTGAATAAAATAACCAAATTTAGACCTGCAAAATGTAGAACAAAACATTTTTCTCATTTGAAAAAAAAATATTTGGAAATCAAAACATAGATACTATGGGAATATTAATAAGAATATTTATAAAAATGAATGGGAATAATATTTATCATTTTCATGATAAAATACAATATGTGCAAACAAAGAACAGAGATTTATAACTACTAAAAGACAAATTTGTCAATTTAAAAATGTCAAAAATGTATAAAAATTCATTTTGAAATATTTTGGAAGAACTGGATAAGTTAAATATGTTCATTGTATTATATTTAATTTTGCGTGAGGAAATTGAGATATTCATACAAATGAACACAATGTTTGAAGAGACAATTCACAAAACATTAATAGAAATATATGACAATGTGGGAAACTTTAACATTGCTAGTACTTGAGGTTAATATCAACAATAAAATGTCACTTCAGAAACTAAATTAGTATTTTTTAAATTAAATTTGAGGAAGTTGTGATGGAATATCTACAGCCATCTCTAAAGGAAGGATGCTACGGCATAAGATTCTAAAATATTCATAGTCTGATGTGGTTTTCCACTTCAAAACAATATGCTTTAAAGAAATAGTCTTGAATGTAAAAAATGCTATACATATAGTATAGCAATCTATACACAAAAATGATTCTGATATTTACAAGAAAAATAATTGAAGATTAAATACTTTAACAGGAAAAGATGAAGTAAAAGTGATTTTCTCTTCCTTCTAATTTGCAAGTGCTGTAGTAAAATTTGAGTTTTAATAACATTATCTGATATTATGTTTTTAATAATCCAGTAAGTGAAATAAATATAATGTGATTAAAACCATAAATAATTACCTTTCAATATATAGTTTCAAATTTCAATACTTAAGATTGACATATCACCAGCTTCTACCTTATTTCTGACAAGATAAAAATAGGGGGAAATGTTTTAACAAAGCCACCACTGCACTAATTTGGATAATATATTTGTAACTGTGAAGAATTAAAACATATTAGTCAGCCCAGTGCAGTTTAGGGGATGACAGAGAAACTTTAGGGCAATGGGAACTTAGCTGTGTGGAATTATAGATGACTACACAATCTGGCAAATAGGAAATTTCTGAAAATACATCACCCCTTCCTCAAAAGTGAGGAAATGAAAACAGAAGACAACTCTTCAAGTAGCATAGTGTAGTGTATAGGTTGTCTAAAAGAACAGAATTAATTGTTATCTCTTTGAGATTGGGAAATGACATACAGAATGATCCTACAGACAATAATGACCAAAACTCTCCATTGAGGCAATGGGTTCTTTATTCTGTGGTGTAAAACTCAACAAATGAAAAAATAGTAATAATGAGGAGAGCCATAACCTGAGCCTTCCTGCTCAGCCCCTTCATATTATCAGGCAAGTTTTATGAGTGTGGAGAAAAATATTATCCAGAAAAATAATGCACTCAAGAATAAATATATGTATAACAAAAATATATATAAAATAACAACAAAAAAGAGAAGTAAAAAATAATGGCAAGTGTGGTAACCTATGGAAATTACAGCAGAATTTTTTGACAAAAGGGATAAGTAATGTTAACTAAGTTTTGTAAATATTCTCAAAATCATAAGTGTACAAGAATAGTAAGCCGTATTAAATAATTAAAAGAGAGATCCATTTGAAATACTGGGTTTTAAACATATAATGGTTGAAAAACAAAGAACTTGGTGTTCAGTTGATAAAGTTGGATGGCTATAGCTAAAGGACAGGTAGTTTCTTTGTACACCATGATGTCTTTCTGGATCTATTTATCTTCTTGATAGAGTTTGTTTTGCAATCATGTTTTTAACAGTGAACTGAAAGACAGTCAAAATTTCTCCCAAAAGAAGAGCATGATCAGAAAACATTTAAAAATGCTTAACACAATTCACAGGAATGACTGTGATATGTGGACCTGTCAACATCCCTGATCATGGACTCTCAGGTGGAGAAGAAAAAAATCTAAAGAATAAATAAATTTGAATAAATAAAGATGTTGATTTCCTAAGACTAAAGATTGATAGAGATGGCACCTTGAAAAAGTTTATAGGGTTCAAAAATAGTTATGAATGATAAAAAGGCAGTAAGCACCCAAAAATGCAATGTAAAAGCTTTAAAGGTTACAGGAAAATGTACAAAATACGTCTTAGAAAAAGAGATCGCCTAAAAGGAAAATTACTTATCTCATACCTCATGTGCAACATGAAAGCTTGACCTTGGAGTAACATTTTCAGGGTGTTAAATGAGAGTAATATAAAGTCCCAAATTTTATATTTGCTCAACCAGTAGTTACCAAATTGTGGCCAAATGATGGCCACAAGTCAGATTCTTCATATCATTTGTTTTTAGACATAAAGCTTACAGCCGCACTCTTTATTAATTATCTAAGGCTGCTTTTGCACTATAGTGACAGAGAGGAATAGCTACTTCAAAATAACAAGGGAGAAGGAAATGTCACTATAAATGTAGTGGGAAGAACTTGTGATTTGTTCATTGTTACGATGGGTGATGAAAACATGCATATACTTACACTATTCTGATTTCTTGTAATCTTGAAATAAATAAACTTTGTTTTTTTGTCTACCATTCTATTAGTCCAATATATCATTAAATCAACAAACATTTCTAAATTTTAATTAGACTTAGATATGTTTTATTCTCACATATCATTATCCAAAAAGAAATTTTATTATAATTTAGAAAAATGTAAAATAAAAATCAATGCAAGCCACTTTGTTTCCAACGAAAATGTATTTCAATAGATACGATAAAGGACAAATAGGAAATTACATTTTTATTTTTATTTATTTATTTTTTTTGAGATGGAGTCTCATTCTGTCGCCCCACCTGGAGTGCAAAGGCACAATCTCGGCTAACCACAACCTCTGCCTCCCAGGTTCAAGCGATTCTCCCACCTCAGCCTCCCGAGTAGCTGGGATTACAGGCATGCACCACCACGCCCAGCTAATTTTGTATTTTCTAGTAGAGATGAGGTTTCTCCATGTTGATTAGGCTGGTCTCAAACTCCTGGCCTCAGGTGAACCACCTGCCTCGGCCTCCAAACTGCTGGTATTGCAGGAGTGAGTCATTGCGCCCGGCTGGGAAATTATTGGAAAAAGAATAGCACATCAGAAACAAAAAAAATCAGTATAAGCGTGCTGGAATGGATTTGCACCTGCCAAAATTATGGGGATAGATAAACTGTTATAATTGGATATTTTAATATACTTCCTTCAGAAAATAAAAAATATGTCCAAATATGAATAATAACATAAAAAGGTATATGATGTCTCTATACCCAAACAAACCAAGAATAAGCATTTCAATAAAAATCAAAGAAATAGGCCGAGCACTGTGGCTTATGCCTGTAATCTCAGCACTTTGCAAGGCCGAGGCGGGTGGATCACAAGGTCAGCAGTTTGAGATCAGCCTGGCCAATATGATGAAACCCTGCCTCTACTAAAAATACAAAAATTAACTGGCCATGGTGGCAGGTGTCTGTAGTCCCAGCTACTTAGGAGGCTGAGGCAGGAGAATCGCTTGAACCTGGGATGCAGAGGTTGCAGTGAGCCAAGATCACGCCACTGCACTCCAGCCTGGGTGACAGAGTGAGACTCTGTCTCAAAAAAAAAAAAAAAAAAATCAAAGAAATATTGGAGATATTTAAAAAAATAGATTCTAAAATGTATATAAAAGAATATGTATGTATTATCATAGAAACAAATCAGCCTGAAAAGGAAGCTGTAGCCAAGCACATGTGAAACCATACTGTAAAGGTATTTAAAAATATGGTACTGATTCAGGAACAACAACAAAAAATTCAAGTGATAAATGTGCTCAGGCACAGATTTATTTATAGATAGAATATTTATTAATTAAAACAGTATTGTAAATAGAAGAGGCAAGAATTTCTCAGTAAAAAGGATTAAAGAGGTGTGATTAATCTTTGAAAGAACACTAAGTTGAATTTCTTATGTTATTTTGAAATCTGAAATCTATATTTAAGAAGCAAATGTGAAAGGCAAAACAAACCTGATAGATGAAAACGTGCACAGATGTCTTTGTGGCCATGAGGTGTGCAGAGTATTTTTTTTGTTTATTTATTTATTTATTTTTGAACTTTTATTTTAGAGTTGGGGGTACATGTGGAAGTTTGTTACCTATGTGAACTTGGGTCACAGAGGTGTGTCGTACAGATTATTTCATTGCCCGGGTTTTAACTACCCGATAGTTTTCCCTTCGGCTCTTCTCCCTCCTCTCACTTTCCACCCTCTAGTAGAGCCCAGTGTCTATTGTTCCCTTCTTTGTGTTCATGAGTTCTCATCATTTAGCTCCCACTTCTAAGTGAGAACATGCAGCATTTAGATTTCTGTATTAGTTTGCTAAGGATAACAGCCCCCAGCTCTGTCCATATTCCCACAAAAGACATGATCTCTTTTTTTCAATGCCTGCATAGTACTCCCTGGTGTATAGGTACCACATTTTCTTTATCCAATGTTTCACTGATGGGTGTTTAGGTGTATTCTATGTCTTCGCTATTGTGGATAGTATCTGCAATGGACATTCCTGTGATGTGTCTTTATGTTAGAATGATTTATATACCGCTGGATGTATATCCAGTAATGGAATTGTTAGGTTTATGGTAGTTCTGCATTTAGATCTATGAGGAACCGCCATGCTGCTTTCCGCAATGGTTGAGGTAATTTAACAATATTTCAAAGCACACTTTATATGTTGATACTGAGACGTTTGATTAAAAAAAATACAGATTTATTTTCAACAAAGGAAATCTTAAGTAAAATTAGCAGACACATGACAGTATGAAAGAACATATTTGCAATTCCTAAAACTGACAGGGAGCTCTTTGCATAACAAAACATTTAAGATGGAAACAAGTAAGAAAATGAACATTAAGTGTAGACAGTACACTAAACATAAGTATAAATGCCTAAGAATACAAAGACATCAAACTCTTTATAACCAGCAAAATATCTGTGAAATACCATTTTATATCCACCAAATTGGCAGAAATTAGATAGTTGGATAATTCTAAATGAACATTAGTCTATATGGGCTGATATTTAAAATTAGTCTTAAGTTAAAATTGATAAGTAAATACATTATCTCTAGATCAAATACTATATGAATTAGTGTTTTTAAGCTATATATATCACAAGTTAGCATACACATTCAACGACCTATATCCACCACATTAGGGTTATTTATTGTCTATGAAATGAGGCTTGGCATATTATTAACTCATATCTGCCCAACTCAATTCTTCATCAATATAATAAACTGTACTATAGTAATTTTATTAGTATGACTGGGTAATAGCTGATATATTTTTTATTTCTTCTAAAAAGCTGGATTTTTTTTTACCTTTTATACTCACTACTGATTTAATCAGAATGTGTTTAGTTCTCCTGGGCAATATTAAAAGAGGCTAATAAGGCCGGGCACGGTGGCTCACACCTGTAATCTCAGCACTTTGGGAGCCCAAGGCAGGCGGATCACGAGGTCAGGATTTGAGACCAGCTTGGCCAACATGGTGAAACCCCGTCTCTACTAAAAAGCATAAAAATTAACTGGGCGTGGTGGCAGGCACCTGTAATCCCAGCTACTCGGGAGGCTAAGGCAGGAGAATCGCTTGAAACTGGAAGGCAGAAGTTGCAGAGAGCTGAGATCGCGCCATTGCACTCCAGTCTGGGCAAAAGAGCAAAACTCAGTCTCAAAAAAAAAAAAAAAAAAAAAGAAAAGGACTAATAAAAGCATCAAGTTACTTAAATTATCATAGGCAAAAATCAGCTACATTAGGACTCAGAAAAGGAGGTTCAATTTTTCTTCCATTTCACAGTTCTACCTAAAGAGTAATGCCAACAGGTAAAGCTGGTGGATACAAATGGATACATTATTGATGAATTACAGAAAGTTTAATGAAGATCATTATGAGAAATATGAATGTGGTGTACTCTAGTTATTCCAATAATTCACATTCAATTTAAAACATTAAATATGCTTGAAAATATTTTTATTATTCCATATCCCTCTCCTGCCCAGAGCATCACTCAAAAAATAGCCTGTGGGTTGCTATCTTTCAATTTATAATTTATTTCATCTCTTTATTTTAATCTTATAAGTTAACTTTGGTTGGACACAGTACATTTGACTAAGCAAGCCATATTTGGATTGTTTTAATATTCACATTCATAGGACATTAAAGGCGTTGTGTAGCAGAAGCATACTTAGTTTACACAAATGAAGAAGGCAAGTAACAAGGCACTGGCTTACAATTTCAGTGCACAGCATCTGATATACACAATATACACTTAAGATATGTGGGGACACAAGAGAAGAGGCAGAGTGTGCATGGATAATCTCATTTTAGGGAAGCCTATGACAGCATAAACTGTTATACTTTAGTAAGCCGTACAACTTCTCAAATATATGAAGAAAAAAGAAAGAAAAGAAAAAGAAAATGCCATTTTCCAGCACAAAAACATCTCATCATTTATCAGTTGCTAATTACATTGTGGTTAATTTAAAAAATGAAGTCCAGATGCTTTGTAAGAGCGATAATCCTAAGCCACATTTGCATTCATCTTGGATCCAGTATAAATAAACTTCTGTTGACTCCTTGAGGCTGTTGTTCAAAGAAGGATTCTAAGAAGTGTCAAATCCTCAAGCATTGCTGAGGCAGAAGGATGTAGAACCGGATGCTAATGTTTTGTTTCCAGTTAACCCCATGACTCTCCCTAAATATTCCTCAGGAATTTTTATAGTTCTTATTACAGAAACTTCTACAATGCATTAAATTCCAGTGAAGAAATGGTAAAATTTGATGTTCATCAACAGTTTTACCATCCAACGAGCACCTGGAATTTCCTAAACAGATGTGATAATCATTACCATAATTTCTTGCAAGTTTTCTGTTTTCTTTGCTAATTGGATTGTTCTTTCTTTTTATATACTTACGTCTTGCACCCTTGTATGGATATTAATATAGGCAGTCAATAGTATATGTTAATTTTTAAAGTTAAATTCATTTTTCTTTCTGAGACTCCATAAACATTATAGATGTGTACAGTTTTAGGTATTTCCATATTTGATATTATCTTTATATGATGTAAAATTTTTTCCTAAAAATAGACTTACAGGTCCAATTTTGTTCTGTGGTGTTTCAAAATCTTTCTTAAAATACCTCTTTGCCACATATAATATATTTACATAATCAGACACAAGTACTTACATAACTATAAACATATATATTATACAAAGATATTCATAAATATATAGAAATTAATATTTGAATATGTAATTTATCTACATATAATAAAACTAGTCATACTAGAAATACTAATTAGCAGGCTTAGTGAACAATATTTCATAGGCATTCTTACCTTATCAGTATTTACAGATTCACACTATGTTAGTTACTAGCTACGAATAATATTGCCTTAAGAATATTTATTTAGTCATACTCTTAATGATAAAAGTTCACCTTATATGTACATATTTGCCATTGTATATAATGCTTTAATGAACATCGTCAATCATATGTCTCTGCACACTTATTTGACAATTCCAGTTTAAATAAATTCTTCAAAATTCAAAGTCAAATTATTTGAATTTGTATGTCATTCTTCTTCAAAGCAGTTCCACAAATTTACTAGCACTAGTGTGTATGAAAGAATTCATATTATTTACGCACATTACATTTCAAAAATAATCAAATGAAGGTCATTAAAAACTTTTAATAAAATAAATATATTCATATGCCACATTAATCAAATAAGAGTAGAAAACAGAACAATATATTATTACATAATGTTCTTGCCCTATCAGCCATGAAGCAGATCAAAAGCCATTGCTAAGTAACACGTGTTCATATGTGTTTATTTTATAAAATAAATATTCTGTTATAAGTTCACATGCTTTCATTACAAGTAGGATATAAAGGAACAGACCACATCCCTATTTTAGTGAAGCAACATAAAGTTAATTAAATGTGTTGCAACTTGCCTAGAGTTACTCTATAAAACTGGGTAGCAGAAAGTAGTGGTTTGAAATCTGATATATGCATAAGGTTCTTACATGTTGTAAACTAAGATTAATTAATTTTTCCACAAAAATAAACACTTCCGATATACTTTATTGGGCTATTTAAACTGAAATGAGATATTCCATAAGGAAATTTTGTCATAATATTAGATGAGATTATAATTAGGATTTTTAAGACTTCTAAAATTCTCTAATCTAGTCACATTTGTGATAGTCCATGTAATTATGTCATAATTATGAGTACTTCTATGTTTGAGTTGCAACTTTGAACTATTTATTTTTCATGTAATAAGATCCATTTTGTATACTTAGATTTACCAAAAATTTTCTTTATATCAACTTTGCAAAGGAAAAATGAAGAAAATGTTCATGATGATGGCAATAGGTTCTGATGTTTCTGAAACCACATTCTGGGCTTGTTCTCCAACTAGCTTGGAGTGCTTTGTATTCACTTTCTTGTTCACTAATGCCTTTTACTTCAACATCTGTATAACTAGCTACCTAATGTAGCTAAGTAGCTTATAGGCATTAACTTATTCATACTTACAGAATCCAAAAATTTCTGAAAACCATAATACAGTTACTTAGTAAAAAACCTGAAGAAAACCATTTTAAGGCTACTTATGTTCTTTATGTGTCTCACTTAGTGTGATCATTTATAGCTGCAGAAATGTTAATATGTTGCTATAGGGATAATTCTTAAGATGCTATCTAGGTTGTAAATATTGAATGTCGTATGTGCTTGTTTGTTTTTCTGAAAGCCAAAAAAAGTGTAGATTCATGTGATTCAGATGAGGGTTGAGAATATAAAACAGACAACAGATTAATTGTGCAACCATAATTATTAACCATCAAAAAGTTTGATGTAATATAATATGTCTCCAAGCTAATATTCATACTCTCAAATTGAGCTTCTCAACCCAAAAAAGTGAAAGACATTAGAATTTCAGTGTGAAAAAGTTAATGGGAAAGAAATTAACATCAGAATAAAATTCCTAAGAGATCCCCAAAATACTGTAATATATAAGTAGCTTATTTTAATTGTGCAAAGTCAAGACTTTTTTTCTTATTTTTATGAAGTTATTCCAAGAAGCTCAAAGATGACTAAAATGTAAGAATTGGGTAACTTATACAATATGCTTTTATTTTTCATTGTGGCTACTAAAGAGTTAGAATAAATTCCATACATATTTTTCTATTTTTCTCTCATTTTATTTTCTATTGTTACCTAATTGGATTTTTTTTTAGGAGATAACATTTTTTTCCTCCACATGTGTCTGCCTCCTTCACGACTGCATGCCAACTCTGGCAGGTGAGAATAATGAGAAGACAATCTCCTCTCATTCACTCTCTCATCACTCACTGTGTTTCTCCCATTAGTTTCTTGGTTTTGCTCAGTGTCAATTTCACTGACGCCAAAAAGATACCATAGTTCTATGTTGTCTCCAAACCCGATTATCAGAGCAGCATGCTTTATTTCTCATTCCTAATCACATGTAAAATTTATTTTGACTTTCATTTTAGTTCATTAGAGATAGTGAATGCAAATCCATTGGTTATTTTATATTTGTTTTTAACATGTAGTTAATTTGTATTGTTTTGCTCTTTGTATAGAAAATGGCTAGCTCTTTTTGAAATAATACTAACTAAAACGTGCATAGCATTTTTCTGTAAACCATTTCTGATATTTCATTTAATTTTAGAGAAAAAATAAAAATACTATTTTCTTCCTCACTCAAGTGAGAAGAAAACTAAAACTTAAAGCAATAAATATGCCTGTGACTACAACAATAATTAAGCAGTTGAGTACATACTGTATTCAAGCTAATTTCAAGCTAGCACTTTTAACTACTTTTCTTCATGGCTTCTCAATATGACAGATATGATTTTAGTGATTATACAAGTAGAAGACATTCATAAATAGGCTATTTTTGCTATTGCTGGCAATATCATGCTACAGTCAAATAATACCATTTGTAGAAAACATGAAATACTAAAATGGCATAAAATTTATATTTAATAAGTTTAATAAAATCCGTGCAATATTGCTTGATATTTTTTGAATTAAGTCGGTGGGTACAATATTTAATATTTTGGATTAAATATCTTACATTTAACATTTAATATTAAATAATTTAATATTTTACAATATTTAATATTTACATTAATATTTTACATGTCATATTCAGTTTTAAATGATAAGTATTTTAAGACCTGAAGAAATATAAGCTTGTAGAATGGCTGCAGTCTGAACAGTGTGAAATATGGTGAGTTGTGGTGGTTTAGAAAAATGACTCTGGCTATCTGCAATCAATCTGTGGCTCTAAAAGTCTCAGTTTTCGAATTTGCAAAGTGAGTAGGATAACAGTACCTACTTCACAGGGTCTAGACAGTATTAAATTAATTAATACATGTAAAATAGCTAGACAATTGTCAGGTTCATAAGAACTATGAATTCCTTTTGTAATTTTATAAAGTACATAAATATTGTAGTTAGAGAAACAGAAGTTTGTATTGCAACTTTGCTATCAGTTTGCACCTAGAACATATATCATCCATCATAACAGCCTTTATAAAATATCTAGGAAATAGAGTTGATAAGATCTATTTTGAAATATGTGGAAAAGTTGCATATAAGAAAGGTGCATCTTAAAATATGGGGAAAAATCTAATTTTTAATTTGTTGAAAAATTATCCTGTGAGTCAAAAGTTGTCCTATGATTGAAAAGATTGACAAGTACTTGTGAAGTACAATAAAAAAACTGAGAATAGTCCTGGAAAATACTGACAAATTGTATAACACATATTGAACAATTCTATATAATTCTATATAAAGAGTTTCTACAATATAAATAAGAACAAGACCAACAATCTAATAAATAATCACAAGATAAACAGCAGTTTCATACAAACACCCACATACACACACAAACACAGAGATATGTAAATATTCCCAATATATAAAATAATGTTGAATCCTGCTTTTAATTAGAATTGAGCATAGTAAAATATTCTAAGATCCCATTAATTATCTATGACACTGACAAAAGTGCAATAATTTGATAATATATTCTGTCGGGAAACTTGTGGTTAAATGAGTAAATTTATGTATCTCTTGTCTAAATGCAAAATAATAGAAGCACTGCAAAGAGAGATTTGACAAAATCTTGCAAAATGACATAGGCATTCACATTTTCAACCAGCAAAAGTATTTTGGGAATATATTTCTAACATGCATTTGCAATAATACATTTAGACATGTGCAACAGTTTAGTTCCTGTATATTTCTTATAGAAAATGACTGAAAACAACCCAAATATACAACAAAAGACAGGTTGAAACCCTCTGTATGCCGTTTCCTTAAAAAAACCCTGAGTGACCTTGTGCAAGTCAAGTAGCCTCAGACTATATTTATTTGCAAAATTGGTTAGATCAGCTCAATGATTGATTTGGTAATTTTATAAAGAAACAAGTTATTTCACATGTTTACTCTTATCTTGGAAGAATAATTTTCATTTCATTGTGTGTTTATAAATTATTCATGCTGGAATCACTGATAGAAAACATCTCCAAATGTAGCACGATTAGTTATTTTAGTAAATAGCTAGGTAGATGGAGATTGCAGTGAGCTGAGATTGCGCCACTGCACTCTAGCCTGGGTGATGGAGCCAGACCCTGCCAACAACAATGACAACGACCAACCTACATAGATTAATTTCCAATAGATAATAATATGCTATTTCCTATTTAAAACATTGAATTACTTTAAGAATGCAATCTTAGAATTTATTTTTTAAGTGTGGTTAACAGTTTCGCATATAAAAACACAATGTTTAAATATAGCCACCAAACCCTTCTAATATTAATTAACTGAACAAGATTTGGAACTAGTTCTGCTAGTTGATTAGAGACTCAAGTATCAGACTCAAGTCACATAAATTTTTTTCTATTGCAATTTCCTTCCCTCTAATTCAGGAATAGTGGTAGCAACTGATAAATCTACCACGTTTTCTGTGAAGACTAAGTGAGTTCATTTAAGTGAAGTGCTGCAAACATTGCCTGATGCTCAGTAAACAATAAATATGTTAATTATTATTCTTTTCATTGATAAATAATAGTTGTTAAAAACAAGCACTCCTGTGAGAGTGTAATGAATTCACTCTGCTCAATCTTAGTCACCCTGACCTAAAGAAATCAAGACCTACTTCAAACTGTATTTTTTAAAAAAAAGTTCTTAAATTTTGCAACTCACTGTTATCCTTGTCCTTTATTGGCCAGGAGACACTCCCTTTTGTCTCTTGCCTCCTCCTAACTGTCCTGCAAAAGCACTTTTCTGATAATATGGAAGCAATTCAATTTCTTCTCCAAGGACTTGTAAATAATCACTGTATGTTCATTAACTTTTCACTTTGAGAAAATGGTAGAGATTGTTCAGCCCTAACACTAATAATTCAACAATCTTCCCGTTTAGTGACACTGTTACTTATTATCTCTGATGCTAAACTCCTTCACTCATTCATTATAGTAACCAATGAGTGCAATGACTTGGTCAAGCTAATGAAAGTAAAGCTTAAAAATCCCCCTTGTTATTTATCAAAACAGTTCTGGTGGTTTGAGGATTCAGAAGACAAACCACTGCCCCCCAGATGTCTTGGTCATCACACGACTTCATGTCTTGCCTCCTAATGAGTAACTCTCTGCTGCCACTACACTCTGCCGCAACCTCCCACTCCACCATTTTTCTGTCCTGCCATCACTAAATACTGGGTAGGGCCAAGATTCCTCACTGAAGCTTTAAACAGCTTTTCCTCCAAGAGTGTTGTGGGTTGTTTAATTCCCGTTATAGCCTTCAGTGGCACTCTGGAAATATATCTGCTCTCTAATCTCCCCACCTAAAGGAGAGGAGTAAAAGAATAATAATGAGAAATTACTGAAGTCTCACAGTTTTCCTCCACTGATAAAGTTTAATCACATATGTTCCCAAAGGGTTAGCCAAAATGAGTAGCTCATTTGTCTCCATAGAAGCATTACACCTGAATTTTAACTCTCCTTCTCAGAATATGACCACATAGGGGAGAAGGAAAAATAATGGAAGGCAACCTACATCTGTAAGGATCTTCTGATATCCAAATACCCTCTTAGCATACCCACTCCAAAAAGAAGAGCTAAATATTTATACCCAGTCTTCTAAAATCAGCTGTCTGATTTTGTCAGTCTCTGAAAGATATGATTAACTTATTATTTTCAGAGCAGAAATTATTCCTGATTTTTATAAATTTAATTACTTTTGAGGTGACAGGTAAAATTGTATGTATTTACTATGTACAGCATGATGTTTTGCAGTATATAAATATTGTGGAATGACTAAACCTAGCTAAGTAACATGCACATTACTTCACTTAGTTATCGTTTTTGTGGTGAGAACACTTTACATGCACCCTATTAGCATTTTTCAGGAATACAATATATGCAGCCAAGGGAATACTATTTAGCCATAACAAAGAAAGAAATTCTGTCATTTGCAACAATATATATGAACCTGGAGGATGTTAAGTGAAATGACCAAGGCATAGAAAGAAAAATACTGCGTGATCTCACTCATGTGTGGAATCTAAAAAGTTGATCTCCTAGAACTAGAGAGCAGGCTGGTGGTTACCAAGGACTGAGGTGGTTGGGGAACAGAGGATTGGGCAGATGTTGGTCAAAGGATAAAAGATTTCCGTTAAGAAGAATAAATTCAAGAGATCTATTTTAAAAGCTGGTCACTATACTTAGTAATACGTTGCAGTCTTCCTAAATTTCTCTCCATAGTCTACATTCGTAGAATACAAATAATTAAAGATAAAGTCCCTGCTAACCAAAGTGTTTCTTAAAAATGTGTTAATTTGTGATTTTTTTCAAAATATATCTAGAAAATTTATCAGTTATGTAAGCTTTAAGGGAATAAAATATCACTTTTAACTTGACAAATCTTGTGTAATAGTGTGATTGAAATTTACAAAGATAAGTTATAATTTTAAAAAACGTTGTTGGGTTGCACTACTTTTAAAGTCCCTATTTATAAACATCACTAATTTTTGAATTTTTAAATTTTTACTTATTATGAATACATAATAGTGGCACATATTTATGGGGTTCATGTGAAATGAATATTTCATTGATTTGTACTTTTTTATAAAATTTTATAAAATCGCATTCTTTTTTGTAAATTTTACGTGTCTTTTGTAAAATTATGTACATTATAGATTTTAATTTTCATTAAAATTTGTATTTTGATGTTTTTATAATGAAACTTAATATGCATTCATAATGTAAATATTGACTATTCTTTAAGATCCCTTTTAACATTGACAATGCCTAAATTTTAAAGATAAATATCTTGATTTCTTTTTTAAAAATTTAAAATATCATTATGGATACATAATAGTTGTATATATTTATGGAGTAAATGTGATATTGTGATGTAGGCACCATTGTATAATGATAAAATAAGTGTAATTGGGATGTCAATCATCTCAAACATTTACCATTTTTGTGTGTGTTAGGAAGATTAGGAACATTCCAATTTCACTCTTTTGGTTATTTTAAAATATACAATGTATTATTGTTAATTATAGTTGTCATATTGTGCTACCAAGGAGTAGATCTTATTCATTGTAGCTAACTATATTTTTGTGCCTATTAACCATCTTCACTTTATCCTCTCCTCCTCACTACTCTTTCTAGCGTCTGGTAACTAACATGCCATTCTCTCTCATTGAATTCAATTTTATTTTTAGCTCCCACTAAAGAGTGAGAACATGTGATAATTGTCTTTCTGTGCCTAGCTTATGCCACTTAACACAATACCTTTCAGCTCCATACAGTATTTCAATACTTTTATGGCTGAATAATGTTGCATTGTGTATATGTACCACCTTTTCTTTATTCATTCACTCACTGATGGACACTTAACTTGATTCTATATCTTAGCTATTGTGACTAGTGCTGAAATAAATATGGGATCGCAGACATCTTTTTGATATCCTGGCTTCCTTTTTTTTGGATACATACTCAACAGTGGGATTGCTGGATCATATGTAGTTCTATTTATATATTTATAGCTTTTTGAGGAAATCCCATAATGTTTACCATAGTGACTGTATTAATTTACATTCACCAACAGTGTAAGAGGAGAAAGAATTTTACTTTCTGCACGTCCTCACCAGCACAAATTATTGCTTGTCTTTGGATAAAAGTAATTTTAACTGGGGTGAGATAATATCCCATTATACTTTTCATTTGCATTTTTCTGATCATTAATGTTGAGCGTTTTATAAATATACGTGTTGGCTATTTGCATGCTGTTTTGAGAAGTGTCAATTTAGACTTTTTACCAATTTTTAATCAGATTTTTTTTTCCTATTGAGTTGTTTGAGCTCTTTATATAGTCTGGTTATAAATGCCTTGTTAAACAGGCAGTTCGCAAATATTTTCTCCTATTCTGTGGGTATCTCTCTACTTTGTTGTTTGTTTCCTTTGCTGTGCAGAAGCTTTTTAGCTTGATGTGATCCCATTTGTCTATTTTTGCTTTGGTTGCCTGTGCTTCTAAGTTCATATTAAAAAAATTGTTTTTAAGACCAACGTCCTACAGTATTTCCCCAATGTTTTCTTCTAATAGTTTCAGTTTCGAGTCTTACGTGGAGGCCTTAAATCCATTTGATTATATTTTTGTATTTAATGAGAGATAGGGGTCTAGTTACATTCTTCAGCATATAGATATCTAATTTTCCAGTACATTTATTGAAGAGACTGACAATTCCCCAATGTATGATTTTTACACCTTTGTCAAAAATAAGTTGTCTGTAAATGCACGGATTCATTTCTGGGTTCTCTATTCTGTTTGAAAGGTCATTATATAATCAAAAGGGATAAATTCAGCAAGAAGAGATAACAATTGTAAATATCTATGCATTCAGTACTGGAGCACCTAGATATATCAAGCAAATATTATTAGAGCGAAAAAGAGATATACAGTATATTACAGTAATAGCAGGGTCTTCAACACCCCACTTTACAGAAAATCATCCATACAGAAAACCAACAAACAGTGGACTTAATGTGTGCTATAGACCAAATGGACCTAATAGAAATTTACACAATATTTTATCCAACAGCTGCAGAATACACATTCTTCTTCTCAGCATTCTCAAAACATAGAACATTCTCAAAAATAGACCACAAATTAGGCCACAAAAGATATCTTAAGAAATTCAAAAATATTAAAATCATATCAAATATCTTCTCTCACCACAACGGAATAAACTAGAAATCAATAACAGGGGAACTTTAGAAATTTTGCAAACAAATGGAAATTAAACAATGTGCTGTTGAATGAAAATTGGGCTAATGAAGAAATTAGGATGAAAATGAAAATTTTTTTAAACAAATGAAAATAGAAACACAACATGCCAAAACTTATGATATACAGCAAAAGCAGTACTAAGAGGGAAGTTTATAGCAATAAACACCTACGTAAAAAAAAGTTTTAAAAAACTTCAAATAAATATTCTAACTATGTATCTTTAAAAACTATAAATGCAAGAAAAAAACAAATCCAAAATTAGTAGAAGAAAAGAAATAATAAATATCAGAAGAGAAATAAACAAAATTGAGACTAATACAAAAGATCTGCAAAACGAAAAGTTTTTTTCTAAAAGATCAACAAACTTTGAGCCAGACTAAAGGAAAAACGAAAGAAGGATCAAATAATTAAAACCAGAGATGAAAAAAAGAGACATTGTAACTGATAACTTGGGAATTCAAAGGATTATTAGAGACTGTTACAGTCTCTAATAGTCCTTTTTTTTTTTTTTAAATGAAGTTTCACTCTTGTTTCCCAGGCTGGAGTGTAATGGTGAAATCTCAGCTCACCACAACCTCCGCCTCCTGGGTTCAAGTGATTCTCCTGCCCCAGCCTCTTGAGTAGCTGGGATTACTGGCACCTGCCACCACGCCCAGCTAATTTTTGTATTTTGAGTAGAGGTGGGGTTTCACCATGTTGGCCAGGCTGGTCTTGAACTCCTGACCTCAGGTGATCCACCCACCTCAGCCTCCCAAAATGGAGGGATTACAAGCATGAGCAACCACACCTGGCCTACAGTAACTATTAATGTATACCAATAAATTGGAAAATCTGATATAAAAGAATAAATTCCTAGACATATACAACCTACCAAGATTGACCCATGAAGAAATCCAAAACATGAATACACCAATAACAAGTAATGAGATAGAAGTAAAATGGGAGATTTCCCTGATTCCCCTTGAGGGACAGGGCATGCAAGAGGGGTCTGGCTCACCTGTTTGGTTGCCCCACAGCTCAAACTCCTAAGGGGAGCATGCAGTCGGGCAGATGCAGAGGCAAGGGTGAGTGCTTTGGGCTCTCAGTCCTCTGGCAGCTTCTAGGGGTGGGTGTCTGCGACTCCTTAAGCCCAAGAGGGCGTGTGTTAAAGTGTGCTCCTTTAGCTTTACTGTCTGCAGACAGCTTGTGTTTTAATCAGTTCAATGGATCCTGCCTTATTGCAAGGGCAATGTGCCAGTGTGACATCCTTCTGTATTCCGAACTCTTTCCCAACGTACCCAAAGAATCAGATCATGTTCAGGCTCAAAGGATGAATGCAGGGTTTTATTGAGTGGTACAGGTGGTCCTCAGTGAGATGGATGGGGAGCCAGAAGGAGTGAAGGAATGGGAAGGTGGTCTTCCCCTGGAGTTGGGCCACCCAGCAGCTGACTCTTTTCTGACCGCCCATGGGTGAACTCCCCTCAGTTCCCAGACATCCCTTCTATTTTCTCTTTCTCTGCAGCATCTTTCCATTGTCATTGATTGGCTGGTCTGCTGGTTCACTGGTCTGCTGGTCTGCTTGCCTCCTCTTCTCCTCACTTGTGGGTCTCATCTAGAGCTTGGGATTCAGGGTTTATATAGGGAAGGATAGGGTGTGTGGTGGGTCAAAAGGCAACTTTTTGGGTGTGAAAACAGAAATGCCTGTTCTCATTTAGGGCCACGGTCTTCAGGCATGAGGGTGAGGCCTTTGCCAAAGAACTGCCCTCTTCTACCCAATATTTCCCTGTCTCTGTTCCTGTAAGAAGAAATGATAAAACGTCTTCATTTAAAGAAAATTCCAGGACCTGATAGCTTCATTGCTGAATTCTACCAAACATTTAAAGAACTAATGCTCATCCTACTCAAACTATTAAAAATTGAGGAGGAGGAAATACTTCCAAACATATCCTACCAGGCCAATATTATCCTTATATGACAAACCAGACAATGACTAAAAGCAGAAAACAAATAAATATATATCTGATGAACATAGTTGCAAAAATTCTCAACACAACACTAGAAAATGAATTCAACACATTAAAATGATCATTCATCATGATCAAGTGAGTTTCATCCCATGGATGCAGGCATGGTTCAGCATATGCAAAGCAATAAATGTGATACAAGGTATCAACAGAATGAAGGACCACAACCATATGACCATTTCAATTGATGCTAAAAAAGCATTCAATAACATTCAACAGTTCTTCATGATTAAAAACTCTCAAAAAACTGGGTATAGAAGCAATATACCTCAACATAATAAAAGTCATAGATGACAAATCCATAGCTAGTATTGTACTAAGGGAAAAACTGAAGACTTTCCCCTAAGATCTAGAACAAGACAAGGATGCCCACTTTTGCCACTTTTATTTAACATAGTGGGGGAGGACCTAGCGAGAGCAACTAGGCAACAGAAAGAAATCAAGTATATCCAAGTTGGAAAAGAGTAAGTCAAATGATCCTTGTTTAAATATTTCGTTTCAGACATAAACCACAAAATTTGAATGGGATATCCAATTAAAAAATGTATAGATAGTTCTGTTCAGAAGTTGTCAGGTGTATAAAAGTAAATAAGAAGTAACAAATGAGTTGTGAGTGTGTAACAAAGCACAATTTAAAGAGAGGCTAAAACATGTAGGTGTACCTAAGTAATACCCAGGCATGCAGGTATTATTTCTAGAGGTGAAAATATGTCAAAGTCCAATATTAATATCAATGCTTTCTATTTTATAAATAATCATTGCATGTCATCTCCTAAAGGCAATTGTTGATACTGAAAATTCCAAGGCTGCATAGAAATTATATTATTGATAGGGATAAGAAAAATTAATTAATGCCCATGTGTTTTAATTTTCTCACCAGTGAATGAAAATAGTGATAATGACTCTATCTTTTTTTTTTTTTTTTTTTTTTTTACTAAGACATATTATTTATTTCATATATCACAGCATAGTAAGTTTACATGAGCTTTTCCTGAAATCTGGATTTCCAGCTGG
This sequence comes from Pongo abelii, assembly GCF_028885655.2. NCBI lineage: Eukaryota > Metazoa > Chordata > Mammalia > Primates > Hominidae > Pongo > Pongo abelii. The sequence continues at coordinate 92,998,998 of NC_071999.2, read as the reverse complement.
AGTCTATGTTAACTATTTTCCCTTTTTACATGGTATTTTGTTTCTGATTTTATAATAATAACATCTCCACTTAGTTGAATACTGTATGTCAGACATTACATTAGGTACCTTATTCACATTCATTATTTCATTTAATGTTGTAAGAACTGTGCAGATTTTTATTATACAGCTGAAGAAACTGAGGTTAGTAATAGCAGAAGAAAGATTCTTGGTCTCTTTGACTTCAGAACTTTCATTGTGATATAAAACACTCCTCTATATTTGACTCACCTGTGAGCATAATGGAAGTGTTTTAGTCCCAGCACTGCCACTGAATAACTATATGACAGCAGACAAGTCACACGTGATATCTAGGCCTTAGTGTTCTATCAAAAAGAGTTGGACCAGTTGCTATGGAAGGTCCATTCTCAGATCCCATATTCTTTCATTTCATGGTATCTGTTTCTAGAATCATGATAGCAGAAAACATGTACTTGTCTAAAATCTCCTCAAAAATAATTGGAATGCTTAGGGTGAGGAAAGGCAGCCATCATTTATTAAGCACTTTCTGTATACCAGACACCATGCTTGAACATCACACATGCTTTCTCATTTCATCTTCACAGCAACTGTGCAAAGCAGGTAAGACTAATGTCATTTATAGAAGAGAAAGCAGTAGTTCAATGCAGCTAAGTAACTTTCCCAATGTCACACAAGAGATTTCAATTATTTAATGACTCTATCTTACAGAGTTACCTTGAGGACTACATAATTTAGCAAAATCTTTAAGAACCACAGAGTATCATATAACTTAAATATAGGCAAATAAGTTATTTGAATTCCACTTTTAAATTTGCAAATGGGGAAAGTCAAGCACCGATAGCTTTATTTATGTTTTAAATTCAAAATAATAATAAGTACTATAGATAACATGAACCTCTGAAAAGCAATCTTTTGTGACAACCAGATTGTACAATGTCATGATTCATTGATTCACTTTAGAATGATATATTTCAAATATATACGATGTAAATAAGACATTTAGTTTAGTTGATATATAATTTTTAGTTCTCCAGATAAAGTTGGGACTGCCAAAAAAAAAAAAAACCTAATGAAAAATGTAGCTTATTATGTTTTCCTAAAACGGGATCTTTTTCCCCACTAAATTTGACAAATATATATTTTTGAATTTACTTGCAAATTTCTAGTCTAAGAATATTTTGGTTATTCATGTGTACAAAGGAAATATTTTGAACAGTTTTACTCTAAGTTTTCTTGTCTCCATTTCAGTTGAAATAGATGCTACAGGCATGGCCAACTAGAGTTTTGAATAATGTTTCTTCAGCTGCCAAATTGCTGCATATAAACTTGATTGAGACCGATTTAGATTTGGATTCTGACTGACTACACTAAATGCGAGGAATGAAATTAAACGGAAAATTACAGTTCAATCTAGTTCATTCCAGCGGGAACAAGCACTGTTATAGATATTTCTGGTCTTGCTACTTGCAGCTTCAAGTAAATCATGCGTTCACATTGGCCCATGTGAAAAATCCTCTTCGTAGTCTGACAACTTTCACATGTCTAAGGAAACAGAATAGATAAAATATAAATTCACAGGAGTAATCCAAAACAGATTCATTATCCAAACCTCTCTTCAGAATGGCAGGGAACAAATGATGCAAAAAGAAGATAGTAAAAATATAAGAATAATTTAAGCATTAAATGATAATTTCATCTATGTTCATGTGGATCAATTTAATGCTTGTTCAAATTTCATTGTTGTTTTATCTGCTGATAGTCTTTAGTATCTGTTAAGTACTAGTAAAAGAGAAAGTGATATAAAGAATACATCTACTTTTTTGTAACAAGGATTTGGTTTTACTTTTGAGATAAAACACTTTATAGCAAGCTAGTTTTGCCGTGATATATATTAATATAAGTCAAAAAGCAAAGGGACATAAAATGCTATATAGTTTGAGACATTTTGTCCAAATCCTGTCCTGACGTCTAGTCTTCTCCTAAATTTCCCAGAAAATTACTAAAGTTATTATAATGTATTATATATTTCAAAATTGTTTAAAGAAATTTAAGAGATGTCATCACAAAGAAAAAATAGCCTAATATAATCATTCAACAATTTATACATGTAACAGCACATCATATTGTACTCCATAAATACATAGAAGTATTATTTTTCTCAGATAAAATATAATTTATGAAAACAGACCTACTTTTTGTAGTCTCTTATAAAAACAACCAGATTTTCTTAGGGAAATATGGATATGTTTTTTTCAAACTTCACTTTTTTCACGTTAGTGTATTACGTATACTCTTCTATAATTTGTTGTCGTTGTTGTTTTAATCAGTCTATCTTGCATTACTTTTATATCAATACACAGAGAGCAGCCTAATTTTTTCAGATGCAGTATTCTTTATTGTGTAAGTATAACATATTTTATTTTTATTCATCGAATCTCATATTCCACCATTGTGAATTGTTTCAACTTTTGCTATTATAAATAATGTTGCAATTAAGAGGTCTGTACATACATGATTACGTATATGTGCCCTTATAATTAAAGGATATATTTTTAATAGTGGGTTAGTGATTCGATGGATAAATTCATTTTTAATATTGATAGCTACTTCTAAGTTTGTTTCCACAATGGTTGTTTCATTTACACTCAAAACAGTAAAATATGAATGCCTATTCCTTACAGCCTGGTCAATGGATTCTATTATTGTTAATCAAATATTTATCACAATTTTATTTATTTATTTATTTATTATTATTATACTTTAGGTTTTAGGGTACATGTGCGCAATGTGCAGGTTAGTTACATATGTATACATGTGCCATGCTGGTCCTTTGTAGGGACATGGATGAAATTGGAAATCATCATTCTCAGTAAACTATCGCAAGAACAAAAAACCAAACACAGCATATTCTCACTCATAGGTGGGAATTGAACAATGAGAACACAATTTTTATCACTTATTATTAGTATCTTTTTTTTTTTTTTTTTGAGATGGAGTTTCACTCTTGTTGCAATGGCACTATCTCAGCTTACTGCAACATCCACCTCACGGGTTCGAGCAATTCACCTGCCTCAGCCTCCTGAGTAGCTGGGATTACAGGCATGCGCCACCACGCCTGGCTAATTTTGTATTTTTAGTAGAGACAGGGTTTCTCCAAGTTGGTCAGGCTGGTCTCGAACTCCAGACCTCAGGTGATCCACCTCCCTCGGCCTCCCAAAGTGCTGGGATTACAGGTGTGAACCATTATGCCCAGTCTAGTATCTTTTTTTTTTTTTTTTAAATAAGAGAAAGCAACAGCTATCTTTAAGAATAGTTATATTTGTGATTACACCTCTAGAGGAATAAGCCTCAAGAGTGCCACTCTCTGCCTATATTGAATGTCAGTATGTGGTTCTGGCTTCAAGTGGCCCTTTTATTTTTTTTTTAATGGCCTCTAAATAATATCTCTCTCCTTGTTTTGGTCATTTTCCCAAGATTACCTGGGACGCTGGTGCTCATGCATACAAATTATCTGAGTACCTCAATACGCATAGAATCCCGGGGTTTATATACCAATTAACCCAAACAGATACTTGAAATCTTAATTTTGTACAGGCAGGCCATATGATTAATTTGTAGATGTTCCATAAACTATACCTTGAGGCATATTGTTTTTTGAGCCATCCTTAAATTAGCAGCTGATTCTGTAATATTGCAAAACAATATTTATTTTTAATTGCTTCAAAACTAAAGATTTGGTGGCTGTTTCTTTCACACAAAATTCAAGATAAGAGAGTGGCATAAATGGTTTCATTCTCTAGAAATTTGCCACTAAAAATTTACTTACATGAAATAGATTAAACTCTTATGGATGTTGCAGGTGTCAAGTGATCCCACAACTACATTTATTGTCAATGCCTTGTATTGTGTACTGATCACAGGTTTTATTACTTCTTTTTAATATTTTTTTCTAATCAATCTGCATTCTTAATTATGTCTGTAAATCTGATTAGTACTAATGATTAGGTGCTTAGCTTAGGAGATCAACAAGATGTGCTGCAGTCTCAATTCATTTACCCACAGTAGATTCCAGCCTGTGTTATACATCCTTTGAGGTTAGTTTTCAGAATGGCAGATTTCTGGATAATATTACTGAATGGTTACATATTTGGGATGGCAGAGAGCATAGTGTCATCTGTGTGCAGACCAATGTTCCATAGAAGTAAGGCTGTCACAGTCAATTCAGTGACATGGTCCTAAGATCCCAAGTATTCTTAGAGAAGAGCAAGTTTTATATGATCTAGAACATGATGTATTCACCCAATAATGCATTATACGAGAGTTTCCATCATAACAATTATTTTGTTCGACATGTGTTCCACGAATATGTCATCTTATGTTTTCTTTACATCACATTCAATTGACATGCAATTTAAGTATTATTTATTGACATGCAGTTGAACGTGATGTGAAGAAATCAAACATAAGATGATATTTTGGTTGAACATAGAAAAATGTACCTGGTAATGAAGAAGAGAAGAAGGAAAAATATCATTATATATTGAGCACTTGTTATATGCCCAGCCCTATGATAGGTGCTTTAGTAATATAGTTATTAATTTCAAGAACTTGGAATGTTATTACAATTAAGATTTGGAGAGTACAACATTTCAATTATACAAGATGAATTAATCCTAGAATTCTACTGTACAGCTTGGTGCCTGTAGTTAACAATGCTGTAATTGTATATTTAAAAAAATACTAACAGAGTACATATGTTAAGTATTCTAACCACAAAAATAACAAATAAGAAGGCAAGAGGAAACTAGGAGGTAACAGATATGGCATAGATTGTGGTGATAGTTTTATGGGTGTTTACTTACCTCTATACTAACCAAGTTGTATATATTAAATATAGAGAGCCTTATTTGTGTCAAACATACATCAGTAAAGTGATTAAAATATTATTGCTATGTGAATAAAAAGGCATATATAACTTTTAAGTGACATTGCTTGGATTTGATTAAAATCCTGAAGCCTAGGCTATTTAATATTTTGGCTGTTAATTCTTATTTTTTATCAATATTTTGAAAAATAATTCTTGTTTGTTCATTTTTTTCCTTGAAGTTCTCTGAAAAATGTTTTAATTCAAATCAAGCATTCAACACAACAATTGCATTTCCAGCACTAATATTCAAAGAATCGAACTCTCTGTGTATTCTCTTCTAAATATGCTACAAGGCATGCCAAATTATAATGACAATATCTGTTAAATTTATAATGAAAAAATGCAAACATTTAATAAGACAAAACTTTAAAGCTGTTAGAACATTTTTATCTCTAGGCAATTTACTTGGAAACTTGCTGTGTATTTATTAGATTGTGAGGTGAGCTTGAAATCAGAACAAAGATATTTATGGAGTTTCTAAGCAAAACTGGGGTCAACGCTCCCACCCAGTTGCTTGCTCTGCTGCTCTCTCTCACTACTAGAGGAAATTGAATCTTTGTGGATTTCTTCACAGGTATAGTGGAAACATCTCACATGTAGTTTTATCCTCTACATAGATAATTCAAATTATATATTAAAAAAACTCAATAATGAGCACAAGATTTATAGTAAAGATAAATGTAGAGGGAGAATGAAGAAGAGAAAATAGGGAATGACCACATGGTGATTAAGTTATCTTATTGTCTTTGTTCTAACATTCGGATATATGGTACTTTTTAAATTAATAGATCAATTGATCGATCAATAGATCAATAGACACATATATACATACATACACACATACACATACGCATATACATATACACATAAAATCTTGCACAATGCAATGATGGGTATAAGTTGTGAACCAGGATTTTAATCCAATGCTGTGAACATACAATTTCTTAAAGAAATAAAAGTAAAAAAACAAGAAAGAAAAGGTCAAATTTTAGCTAACAAAATGTAATTGTGACATACTCCCTGAATAAATTCACATCAAGTTACTGCTAGAAAACTATAATTTTTAATTCCAGGCTTCCCAAGCTACCTAACATACACTGATAAATTATTGCTGTACTTTCAGATTGCTAACTATTTCTGTGGCGTCAGGTTTGCCTGATTTATTATTTTTACAGGTTAACTTATCTCCAAGTTCTTGGGATAAAACTGCATATTAATGCTGTAGGACCAATAGGTCAAATATATGCCTGCTATGCAATGACACACCAATACACTGAGACAGAAGGATCTGCAGCAGAGAAAGAGTTTAATGATTGCAGGACACCTAGGGAAGAGATGGGAAGAGACCTTCAGATTCATTTCCCCAAGGATTTCTGGGCCAATATTTTTAAAATAGGATCATAGAGTGAAAGGGGCTGGAAAATTGAGGTCATTGATTGGTTAGGGTAAGCAGGATGAAATCACCAAGATTTTGAAACTTCACTATTAGGTCCGTCAGCTCCTACTGGGGTCCTTCAGACCAGCTGGCATCAATGAGGTCCGTCAGAAGAGCTGTTGTCCACAGAGTCCTTCAGACCAGCTGACATCCACAGTTTCACTGGTATGCATGACGTGAAAGAATCTCTCAAAGGGGAAACTTAAGATTTCATAAAGTTCACGTTGTTATCTACAGAACAGTTAAGAAGAACTATACTCTTATGATAGGGTCGGCATGATTCTGAGGCAATAGGCACTGAACAACCAACTATGAAGGACTGAGTTAGAGAGTAAGCTGACCTAATGATCAATTTGCTGAATGTGCTACAAGCTTGGTTTATTTTGGTTTCTCCCCCTTCCTTCTTTCCTGGTTAATAGTTACTTTTATAACTATTTATATATAAATAGTAAATTTAATAATAGTTAATTTATAATAGTAATTTTGTAAATGCATCAAACTATCAGGATTATTAAAATTTTCTCCTTATTTAGATTTTATGACTACCAATCAATTATTGAAAAACGTGTCAACATCTAAAGGAAATCCATCCTCAGTGGAGAAAATATATTATTCAGATGAGAAGAGTAAGTTGCCTTCTCATTGCAAAATAATAAATTGAGATTTGAACTCACTGGCATCTGAGGGCTCTGTAAGTTATCCCTGAGAAACAGATTAATTTCCAGTGTGCTGGTAAAAGCTCATTTCTGCCCCAACTCTTCTTACAAAACTGGAGACATTTTTGCTAGAGTAAAGCCGTCCTGTGACACTTCTTGGTCAACAGCCAACTTATTTCTCCTGATGACACTTCAACTTCCCCTGCTCGTCCTATTCACACTTCAACAGGTTCTACTTGATTGAAGTACCCCCTCAAGCCTGCACAAATGGAGATAACTCTCTTAATTAGACTTCTCAGCATGTGCCTGAAAACCTTCTGTGAAGTCACCAATCACAAACCTGCAAAGAAAAACAGAATCAGAGAATGCCTGCTAGTAACTTTCTCTGAGACCCCTCTCAACTTCCCTGCCTCCTGTCTTCTTTTAGTTTGCCTGTCTGGCTAGTCTATGTAATTTCAAAGTCAAATCTTGTCTCATCTCAGACTTAATAAAAGCAGTCTCAGACAAGCACATATGAAATAGTAAGGACTGCATTTTTGCTTTCAAGTGTAACTCCAACATTTGCTAGCACTCCAATTAGCAGAAAATTTTGTTACTTATAAATTGTTTTTCAGGTACATAAAAAAATCACTCAACATTTCGAGTGAATTAGTCAAACTCTACTCTATGTTATAACAAACATCTTAATATATAAGAAAACAATTACTTTTACTAATTAAATTAATGAGGACTTCTTAAGGGGTAAATATATAGAAAAATTGATATAAAACTTCTTGCGCCCATATTTGTATGTTACTGAAAAATATTACTAGTCTATCATGTTGATATGGCATAAACATTTAGGGTAACACAGGTTTTATTTTAAAAGAAAGTAATGTGTATATGTTTAAAAAATCCTCAGTATTTATGGACTCTATATTTGAAAATATGCCAATTTTACAAATTTAACATTTATGTGTAACCCCAAAATCAACACACCTGGTGCTTTTACCATCATTCATGGATATGCGGACAGCACTGAACAATTTTAGTCACCTGACACACACGTTCCCAGCTGAAGCTAAACAAGACAGTGCCCTACCTTTTTGTTTTAGTCGTCATACTGTAAACAAGGGTCCTTTTCAAGTATATTTAGGATTATATTTTTTGCATTTTTGTGCTTTTTGTTGGTGATTTTCCTGTTCAAAGTGGACTCTTTCAGTATAGTACTGAAGTGTAATCTACTTTTCCTAAGCTCAGAATGGCTGTGATATGCCTTAAGGGGAAATGCTTTTGTTAAATAAGCTACATTGAGGTATGAGATACAATGCTTTTGGCCAGTTCTATGTTAATGAATGAACAATATCTATTAAATAAGATGCCTTTTAAAAGAAATGCACATTAAACAAGGTTATGCATTGATTGGTTGACAAAAGTGTTGTCATGGGTGTCTCACAGGAGCCTTAACCTGTATTCCAGCCAGGAGCACTCTTCAGTATTTACTCCTTCAGTGCTCAGCCAAATTTATAGAACGTAACTACTGGGAATAACTTGAACCATCTGTAAACACACACATGACTCAAGAGTTGAATACGGCTTACTTTAATTAGACAGATTTTATTCATATTAATATGTTTTATTTCCATCCACTAAGTGCTTTATCTTCTATTTTCTAAATACATTTAGAAATTATTTGCTGAATTTAACTAATTAACAATAGATCATTTAATCAATATAAAGTAGACAGGGAAATAAAATATAGCAATATAATACAGTAAATGTAAACTACTTCTTCTAGAATTTGTTTATGGAAGGTTTTCCAATTACAGAGAACCCGCCCCTTCTCAGCTTTGTAAATTTATTCCCTCTGGCCACAGCTGATTGTACCAAAAGAAAAAAAAACTCACTCAAGAAACACAAAAAGGCAACGATACATTGAATGAAACAAAATCACATGGATGCTGAAGCACTAAAATGTGTGTTTGAATTTGGCTGGTATCTCTAAAACAACCTTCAATTTAGAAACAAACTGAGTAAGACTAACCTTATGACACTCCTCATACTTAGATTATGTGATATTTTTCTACACATTTACAATAAACTACAATTTTAGTTATTCTAATGTATACAGATTTATATTCTATCAAAAATTTTGGTTCTGCACCAGACATCTTAGATTTAAAATAGTCTTAACAAGATTTGGGTATTGCATGATGTGATATTTAAAGTCTAATAAAATTGATTATGAATTTATTATTTAAGAATTTAAAAACATAATATTTTTGATCTTTTGGTCTTCAGAAAAAGCAAAAAAATGAAATAATTAAAAAAGACAAAAAATAACATTTGTATGCAGCTTGAATTATTTTACTATTTACTATCAGATTATGTGCTGTCAGATACTATCTGAGCTTCAGCATCTCAAATATGAAATGAAAGAGGAAATGAATTGCCTACTTACATCAAAATACTGATGTTGCCTCTAATTAAATAAGAGCAGTATGATATAATTGCATGATTTTGAAAGCGTTCATTTGGTATTCCCAGTAGCTTCCCTTTGAATATCTAACTTACTGTAATTGATTGGAAACTGAGTTGTTCATACATTCATCTTACTCACCTTAGAAAGATAATTGTTTGTAGTGGAAAGAAAATAGACATAGGCTAGTGTACTCAGGAGTTTAATACATGGACATCTGACCCTGGCAAGTTATTTCAACTCTGATTCAGAATTCTTGTTTCTATGATGTACCAAATAGAGCTAATTCTTATTATATACACACCTTTCATCTATTTTAATATATTCCCTCTCTAATTTTCAGCTGGACAAATTTAATGTATTGTAAATAAATACATATTTATAACCTCTCATTTTAAGAGGGGTCATTATAACAATAAGTTCAGGCTAATAATATATAAGTAGAAGTATTTTGTTGCAGTTTAAACTTTATAAAAATTTCAGTACAATACTTTCTCATTCATACTTTCTCCTTGTTTCTGTCTGAAATTAGAAACTAGACCACAGGGTCTCTAGTAGATTCAGAGATGTGCTTTCAGAGCCACTCGTCAAGGAAGAAGGAGTTATCCTTCCACCTCAGAGTATTGCTCTCTTGGGAGAACTTAAGTCATCTTGACCAAGGTCCCACCATGTTTTCATAGCACCCTGCATTTAGGGAGCAATTAATGTGGGTAGAAAGCCCCAGCCTCTTGATCCAACACTGGACAACTCTGAAAAGCTATTATAGCTACAGAGCTCCCTGTACTGTGAGAAGAGACCTTGTTGTAACAGCATTGCAGCCAGATTTATCCTCTCTTCAGTGCTGCTTCCTCTCCTTCCTACTAAGACATATATCTTAAGAGTAAATGCTAACAAATTTCTTTCACACCAATCTTTAACTCCGAATTGATTCCAGGAAAACCCAACTGGCAAGATGTTAACTGTCAGAATGACGTCACCCATCAAGCTCAAGAAATGGAACCTAAGTTGCTAAGAACATTATGTGGTACAAATGTTATAGCAGTCCTGGAAGAAAAATAAAATGTAACTTGTTTACATCTTTTTATTATAAAGCTCTATTATTCACAAGCAAACATAATCTGAAAAAGTTAATAATCATTTAACACTGTTTTAAAATATTTCAAAGACTAGCATTTCCAGCTTACATAATACAGTGTTTGGGGTGGATATAGAAAATGATCAGTGAAAATTCCCATTCTTATATCTCTCTATTGTTTCTTATATTGCTGTCCATTGAATAATTTTTGGAATATTGATTGTAATTTTAAAATATCTAATTTTGTAATAAATCTGAGTAATTTAAGGGATTCAATTTTTCTTTACCTGAAATCATATTTATCATTTTTACAAATACAAAGCAATATATTTGTGAATAGTTTTTAATAAAATTTAGAAAAATGGACTAACTTGATTTTTAAACCAATAAGTTAAATATAAATAATATGAACTGAAAGTTCAAATAACTTGATTTTAAACCATGCCTCTGTCACTTATTAATTGTGTGACTTTGGGCATACTGCATAAACTATATATAAATCTACAATTCTTCACCTGTAAGAGTAGTAAGACAGTTACTTTCCATTAAGGTGTTGTTGCAACTATTGAGGTAGATCCAATATATAGACCTCATATATATACTTATATATACTTCATATAAAAAAGCTGTAATTGTCACTATTTTCATGTCATACCATTCTCAACTTTACTGATTGGTACTAATTTGTGGGATACAAAAAAATTATTTTCTAATCAAAATTTTAACAACTCTTCCCAACTTCAGAACTTTTGCCAAACGTATATTATTGTATGTTCTTGTGATTTTGTATATATTATAACATAGTATGCTTAACATGTATTGAATCCATCATTAAGTTTTCAAAGAACGGTCTGATTACTACATTTAAGAGCATCAATTCCATATCTAATTTCCCAAATTATTGTTTTAAAGTATTACTTGTTTCTTAAAGACTCTTTATTAATGAGCTTTCAGGGAATCAAACTAAAAAAAAAGGCTCAGTGTTAAAAAGTTAAAAGACCAGAACTGGTAAAGCAATGGAAATATCATTATGATTGAAATAGGTCGGTTTATTGAGACTAATTGCTTTTGTTAAAAGTTAATAAAAGATATGTACACATTTAAAATTAGATGCAGATGTATTTTTAATCCTGTGTATTCCAGACAAGAAAGAAAATACATTGAGGAATGAGTTGGCCAACATTTAAAAACAGGACAGCCACATCCTCAGAGCTGGAAGTCACTCTGATCCCTAATTGTGTATTTGATCCCAGTGTTGAAAAAAATAAGTTTATTTGAAGGTTTTTTCCTTCTCATTTCGTATTCCCCCCTTTAAAAAAATTGCATTGAATGATGCTGATATTGCATAAAGCAGATAGCAACAAGAAAAGAGTGTAAAATAATAGTTTTGACTATTCTTAATGATCTGATCATTGTCTGTCTTTGAAATAGTTTAGTGTCAAATTTAATTGTTTTTATGTGTTAATACATGTATCTTTTAGGGAAGTCAAGCGATAGAAACCATATAACAATTTGACAGAGAAAAGTTAACATGTAAATAATTAATAACTACAGGTTAAATGTGAATTATTAAAAGAACACTAATGAATAAAAGAATATCAAATATAGGGAAGAACCACTCTCTTGAGGGCTGAAACAGAGGAAACAAAGAAAAACAAATGAAAAAGCTCCTTCAATTCCAGTCAGAACCTGAATTTCAGACTGTGTTGAAGAGTTTTTGGCCTTGAGTTACTGGATGGGAAAGTGCATTGAGGTACCATAAGTTAGGACAACCAAGCAGTGAACAATCTCTGTTGTGCTGATTAAATTAACTGAAAACCTTGTGCAGAGATGTTTAGGAAAGCCAAAGGACATTCTTGCAATTCTGCCTTCTGACGTACCAGTGCAACTTGCCATGAATTCAGGGAAACTCATTGGGAAGCCGTTTCCTGAGGAGATGTTGAAACAGGATGGGGGTGAGTGACTATGAACATTTTCCATACGGAAGTCATGACAGATGAGAAAAGGGAAGGCAAGCACAATGGAATCAAGGAGAGAAGCCACTTTCTCCCTCAAGGAACCTCCAATACCTTCTACCTGTAAATTCTAAGATTGTGCGAGGTGTCATGGGAAAAATGTTTAGAGAGCCAAACTATATTACTGCACTGCAAGCAATGAAATATGAATGTGGAGTTCTAATTCAATAAATTGACAACCAGCACAGTCCAATGACATGAAATATGATATGCTTGAAATTAAAACCAAGTGTGACATTAAAATACCTCTGCAAATAAATTACTCTTTTTAATTTTAACTTTTTTTTGCCCACTGATTAGTATATTGGTTATTAAGATATTAGTTATATTAGTATATTAGCATAACATCAGATAGAGATCCTCTTGAATTTCAATGATTGACCATTCTGAGAACTGCTTGCTAAAATTTAGAGCTCATTATGTTTGGGCTGGGTGCGGCAGGTCATGCCTGTAATCCCAGCAGTTTTGGAGGTCAAGGCAAGGTGGATCACTCGAGGCCAGGATTTCGAGACCAACCTGAGTAACATGGTGAAACCTCATCTCTACAAATACAGAAAAATTAGCCAGATATGGTGGTGCGTGTCTGTGGCCCCAGCTACTCAGGAGTATGCAGTGTGAGGATCGCTTGAGCGATCCAGGATCATGCCACTAAGCCACTCACTCTGGCCTGGGGAAAAGAGTGAGATGTAAGACTCTGATTCCAAAAATCTAAAACAAAACAAAACAAAAAAGAACTCTTTTATATTCAGTAAATATTCTGTAATGTCATCAGTTAACCTCAAATCCATATGTGTGAGCTTTTAAATTAATAAGACACTGTATTTCTGTAATAATCTTGACAACATTTATAGTACTACAATAGAATGTAATGTGCTCAATTAAAAATAAATATTTGCAATTCAGCTAAGACTAAAAAATGTTATAAACATACGTAAATATGTAGTTGTGTGTCCATCTAATACTCAACATGACAATGAATGCTATAGTTGTAAATTTTAAAAAATACTATTTCTCTATGGAGTAAATTATATAAGACTGGTATTTCATTTCTGTGTGTAACCTTGTGGTATTTGAGGGTTTCAGTGTGTACAGTTAATGATTTTTTTTTAACTACTCTTAAGTAGGAGAAAATGGAGATATGTTGTTAATAATAAAACTCAATTTTTCTTATGAATTATGAATTTTAACTTAGTCTTTAAGGCATGGCAAAATGAAACTGGACTAGTATTTGTCAGAGAAAAGTAGGACATGTGAAGCAACAACCTCACTTTGCTCCAAAATTAATAAAATATTACATTTCTTCTAGTCTCAGGTCTATTTTGTTTATAAATAATTTTACTAAATCATATATTATAAATTAGGTACACATTCAAGTAATTTATTAAATATTTTATCTTAAAATTATAAACCACCTGCTGATGCTTTTTAAGTATGAAGCTGAGAATTTAATAGAATCATTTTAACGGTAAGACATGGTTTGCAGAACAATGCATTTACTTCTCAGATGGATGTTTTTCCATGTACCTCCACTGGAGTTAGACACACAGATAAGCCTGAGGAAATAGCTGGTTAGATTTATTTACACTCCACAGCAGGGTGACTCAAGGAGAAACAGAGTTCCATATAATTTTGAAACTTCCAAGTTGACAACACACACACGTACACACAAACACATTTTCAAAAAGGAAACAAGGGTTGCCTCAAAATAAGAGTAAAATAGCCAGGATATTAAGTAGTTTGCTTGAACTCTAATAAAATCACTTCTTAGATAAATATTTTAAGGAGAAATCGGGTCTTTATCACTTAATATTAAGCAGGTAGTAGCTAATTTCAGGCCTTGCAATCTTTAATCTCTACATTTCTTTATATTTGGTCTGTTTTTGACAAAAGCAAATACACAATAAAACAAAAAAAAACTTTGAGATCCTTCGTGAAAAGAATAATTAGGTAAATAATATTCCTTCTAATGTAAAGCAATGCTTCTAATGAAAAGAATTTATGTACTCTAATATCCAATATGTCATAAAATTATAAATCATTTACATGTTGAAAAATAATAAAGTGATATTTAATATTTTCATATTCATACAAGTTTTCAGGTAGATATTTATTATATTAAAAATAAATAATGGACAAAATATTTAATTAAGAAGTAACAATGTAGAAATCAAATGTCTGCTTTTAACCCAAAGCCTTTTCAGAATCCTTAAGGCATATAGATGCAAGAAAAATAAGACTTAATTGTTACTAAGAGAAGGAATAACTGTCTAATTCGTTCAGAAAATCTCAAATGGAAGCACTGTTGTGATGACACTATTAAGATTTTTTTAGCATGAAGTAAGATTAGTACAGGGAGTTTATGAAAAGAATGTCTGGAATTCTACTTGATTCTTGCACTGAAACATTGACAATAGTTTTCATGTCCAAGTTTTGCTTCCTGTGGACTGAGGTACCCAAATTAGAGGACCTTGCTTAAATGTGATCTTTAAAAGGCAGATAGTAGGGAGAACAGAGGTTGCATCACCCTAAGTAAGTGAAAGTTGTCAAAACCAACATAGAAATAGATTGAATAAAAACAAGAATCGGCCCAGCGCGGTGGCTCATTCCTGTAACCCCAGCACTTTGGTAGGCTGAGGCGGGCGGATCACGAGGTCAGGAGATCGAGACCATCCTGGCTAACACGGTGAAACCCTGTCTCTACTAAAAATACAAAAAATTAGCCGGGCGTGGTGGCGTGTGCCTGTAGTCCCAGCTACTCCGGAGGCCGAGGCAGGAGAATGGCGCCACTGCACTCCACCCTGGGCGACAGACCGAGACTCCGTCTCAAAAAAATAAATAAACAAAATAAAAAACAAGAATAATGTAGTCTTATGGCAAGGTTAAAAACCACCTAACTGCTTCTAGTAATTTATTCATTATTCTTCACATTAAAATTAACTTCTGAAATAAATGCTAAACTTCCAGGTAAGAGACCTGGAACAAGAGCAGGAAGACAAATAATGAGAGGGTAAAAGTTCCCTAATATTCACACTAGAGAATTCCAGAACGAAGTTATATATATATATATATATATATATCTCCTCATTGACAGGTATAAAATGATTTAAAAATGGGCCAATCCAGTCTCTGAAAATACTCCATTATAAAATCAATTTCAGGAAAAAAGTTACAGGACAACTTTTTACAAATGAAAACATACAAAAGCACTTCCAATTTTTTAACATAAATCATGGAATGATTATAAGCAATTAAATTAAATGGTCCTTGATATAACAGAATCAACATAATAAAAATAATGAATTCTTGCAAAAATGTTGTATTCCAAATAAGATTATAAAGGAATATATACATATATATGTGTGTTATATACACAAAATATAAAAAATATATAGTATATATACATATACTTTATATATGTGTATTATGTATAATACATATAAAAGAGAAAATATGGATCAGAATATTATTTCACAAGAAAAACATAATTACTGAACTTGAAAATATAGCACTAATAGTTAATATACTTACCAACACTGCGATAGAGACACTAGGATCAGCTCTAGCACTCTTCCATAATTCAAAATAAAAGGATTCCCAAGCTAATATTGATGAGCAAACATAATAAGAAAGTTATAAAATAGTTTTTTGAAATCCGTATAGCAGAAATTACGGAAGAGAAGTAAATGTAAAAAAATATAACCAACAATACAATGAAGAGCTAAAAATAAATTTCCTGTGCTAAGTAAATATATACTTTATGTGAAGACATTTTATGGGGTATTAAACAAAATCAACAAATGGAAAATAAATTAGCAACTAGATATCTTCTAATAAAATTTCTGAATGTCAACATTAAAATAGATATTTCAAAAGTTGAATAAAGGATATGGAAGATAAAAGTATCAGAATGACCTCGGGCTCCTCTGTCATGATAATAACATAGAGAAGTCAAATTTGTACCATGGCAAGAGAGAAAGAGATGCAGGTATCATTTTGGTTCACAAGAAATAGGAATTAATTCTTTATTCATATCATGGCCCAACTTTCAACTCTTCAAAAAAATTCTTGGAAGTTTACTGAAAAAAAGGAACATATTTGATTGAAAAGTTATTTCCTGACATTATCCTAGATATTCATTTATTTTATTTTCTAAGTTTCTTTTTGTTTTATAGCTTCTCCAACTAAAATATGAGTATCATGTGAGGTATATACTCTGTAATTCAACATCCAGACTAGTTTCTTTTATGTAATAGTTACTCAACAGATCATTGTTAAGTGAATTAATCAACTTTTAGATATGTAAATGTTTATAAATTGTATGGTATAATTTACTCAATTTATAAACATATAAACATATGTAAATGTTTATAAATTGAGTACATTGTACCCTACAAACTAACAGTAGAGTTTTAAGCATAGATCAAATGCATTATAAAAATATGATAATATATAGATCAATAGAACTTAAAATTAATATTTACAAAAAATTTGGTTTCCAGGAAGATGGAATTGATATGTGTCCTCTCTTTCTTTCAATAAGTACAAATATAAAAACTGGACAAAGCATGTCAAAAATACATAAGAAGGCTCTAAAAAGTTAGAGAGGACTTGGTGACCCTAAAAAGACATGAAAAAGGTTTCCTTTTTTTCCCACAAAAATTCAGATTTTGACTTGAAGAAACTGACAACACAAATACTATAGCAAGCTCCCCTATCCCCCACAGACTCACCTGTCTCTACTCATAACATCAGGAAGAGTGCAGCTAGTGTAACAGACAACTTTCAGAAAATAACCAATGCCCTACATGTAAACAACATGGAAAAACAAATAAACAACAACAACAAAAAACATTAACCTAAATCCCACACATGCAAGCAAAACCTGAGTGGGGAGCCTGAGCTTCACCGCACTGTAACAAGGCATCCTAATATCCCTGAAGTGATCTCAAAGAAGGTCAGTTTGGAAGCCGGTGTATCATTATTGCGCTGTCCCTCTGTCCACTGGCATAATGTCAGAAGAAGTATAGGGGAGAGTCAGAGCTTTGACACAGCTTGTCCCACATGGTGTCAGTGTAAACTAAGTTAAACTCACACCTGCCCATCAAAGGAAGACAGTAGCTTGTTGCCTGTCAAATAACTTATAGTGGAGAACCTGAACTTGTACTTTCACCTATCAGTAACGAAGCAGAACCTTCCCCATTTCCATGCTAACCAGTTCAGAAAATGTCAGCTGAAACAGGAGATTAAGATTCAGGGTCACATTACAGTGGATAAAAACATCCATATTTCAAAAGAAAGTATTCATCATACTAATAATCAACCTAGTTTAAGAAAGTCACCCAATAGATACCAACACCAAAATGGCAGAATTATCTGTCAAGATTTTGAAGCAGCCATGATAAAGAAGCTTCAGTGAGCAATTATGAGCATGATTGAAACAAGTGAAAAAAAATCGGAAGTGTTAGGAAAGAAATAGAAAATCTTTACAAACAATAGAATATATAAGAAATGAAAGAACTGAAAATACAATAAATTCAGATTATGGGCTCAATAGTAACAAAATGGAGAGGACAAGAAAAGAATCAGTGGTTAAAAAAATAACAATAGTTATTACTGAATCTACACAACATTCTTTTTTTCAGAAAATGCCCTGAAAAAATAAAGAGGCATTTATAACATAAAATCTAATTTTTTATAATTGGAAAACAGAAAGGGTAGAAGAAGGAGTGGGGTGAAAATTATATTCTAAGAAATACTGGCGAAAAATTTCCCAAATTTGGCAAGATACATAAATAAAAGTACAGATTCAAGAACCAGACCAAGGTCTACCAGAATAACCTCAAAGAAATCCATGCCCATACACTTCATAATTAAGCTTGTATAAACTATAATCAAACTATTTTGAAAGCAGTCAGGTTTAAGTGATATCAGAGAAAAAATTAGAAGGCAGGAGGTTTGTTACCCAAAACCATGAGTTCAGATGGAAGTGGCAAAATATTTTTCAGATGTTGAAAGAAGAGAATTGTTAACTCAAAATCCTATGTAATAGTATCCACTTACCCACAGTTTGGCTTTCTGTGGCTTTGATTGCCTGTGGTCAGTCATGGTTCAAAAATGGTAAATGGAAATTCCATTAAAATCATTAATAAGTTTTAAATTGTGTGCCATTCTTAGTAGTGTGATAAAATCTTATGCTGTCATGCTCTGTCCTGCCTGGATATACTAACGTGATAAAATTTCATATCCTCAGAAATATTCGGATTTTGAACCAGATGATTCTTATTGCAGAGGGCTTTCTTGTGCCTTGAAGGAAGTTTTGGAGCATCCCTGGTCTCTATTCTCTAGTTGCCTGTAGTTGCCCTACTCCAATCAAAGCAATTTCCATCAAAATAACTCCAGATGTTGCAGAATGTTCTGTGGATGGTAGAGGGTAATAGCTCCCATAAAGACCACTGATTACACATTAAATAATATGTTGACATCCCACTTTGAAAATTAAATATTCAAATTGCCTACAAACATGATTACCTCTCCTTTCCTTTCTTTAAGTGATTGAATTTTATACTTTTCATATGCTTTTTGAGGTACCTTTCAATTTCTAATAGTATCCATGAGACCCCATCTTTTGATCTATTCATTTATAAAAACCTATTTATAGATTACTCATCATGTGTGACCCTCATGTTCCCCTCAACTTAATATTTCCTCTTGTCTACTTTAAAAAATCTCTCAGGTATGCATTTACTTTTAAATTATCAAGATAGGTCATAGTTACACTGTATTTCATAAAGTTATGAAAAATACTATAGCAACGTTGCAAAACCAGATAACTAAAGAGGCAAGGCCATCAACAGAAGTAAATGAGAACTCATGTCATATAATTGGAGATAATAGTAAACTGGATAGTGCATGACTGATACTGTTTTTCATAGAGGTTGTACTAACTTACATTTCCTCCAAAAGTGAAAAAGTGTTTTCTTTTCACACCATCCTCATCAGCATCTATTATTTTTTACTTTTGAATAAATGTCACTCTGACTGGTGTAAGACAGTATCTCATTGTAGTTTTAGTTATTTTCGAATGATTAGTGATGTTGAACATTTTTATCATTTTCTTGGCCATTTTTTTGTCTACTTATTGTTGACTATAGTCACCCTGATGTGCTATCAAATACTAGATCTTGGTCATTCTTTCTATTTTTTGTACTCCTTACCATCCACACTTGTCCTCAACTACCCTTCCCAGCCTCTGGTAACCATCATTCTATTCTCTATCCCCATGAGTTCAACTGTTTTACTTTATAACTCCCCACCATAAGTGAGAACAAATGAAGTTGATCTTTCTATGCCTGGCTTATTTCAATTAAAATAATGACCTCCAGTTCCCTTCATGTTGTCCTGCAACAAGACAGGATCTCATTCTTTTTTATGGCTGAATAGTACTCCATTGTGTATAGGTACTATGTTTTATATATGTGTGGTCTACTGATGGACACTTAGGTTGCTTCCATCTCTGCCCACTTTTAAATGAATTTATTTTTATCTTGAGTTGTTTCAGATCCTTGTAGACTCTGGATATTAGTTCTTTGTTGGATGCATAGTTTGCAAATGCATTCTATCTACTTTATGCAGGTTTTTTGCTCAATCTATAGATTATTTTTTGATGTGCAGAAGATTTTTAGTTTAATTAAGTCCCATTTAACTGTTTTCTGGATTTTTTTGAAGTCTTATCCATGAATTTTCTGCCAAGGCCAATGTCCAGAAGAATTTTTCTTTTTTGTTTTAGATTTTCTTCTCAAGAAAATAGGCACAGAAGAAACATATCATACAAAGGATTGTGCTTTCTTACACACCAACTCTTTTAAATAATGTTCTATTTTTGGCCTCTTTTATATTTTGATGATGACTTTATTTTACAAAGATCTTTCATTCAGAGACTCTAATTGCTTTCACCGAGAGAATAAGGGTTTCTTTTTCATTAAGGTAATATAAATTATATGTATTTTATCTGTAGCTTGTGATATTTTTCCATTATTAGAAGCTATTTTTATACCTATTGCCTTTCAAATTGAAAAAAAAAAGTGCTTTTTATACAGCATACCTTTATCCTAATTTGTTTTGTTTTGAATTTTAACAACAATCCTGGCTGATTTTCAGTTTGGTCTTTTCTGTTTTTTTTGTTTTTAGTTCTAAACTCTCTCTTAATTTGAATATTAATGTTGGACTGAAGTTGTTTTGTTTTCTCAAAAAGAATAAATGATGAGCGTATTTTTTGAATCCCTTTGTCTATTAAAGTCATTAAATTACCTATGCAATTTTATTAATAGAATATATGATATGAAATAATATTTGCAAGCTACGTTGACATCCAAATTATTACTGTCCTTTTTTATTATCTTTTACCAACCAGTATTACTGATGAAAAGTCTGATATTAGTCTGATTTCTTGCCTTTGTAGCTGACCCAATTCTATTTCTCTCTCTCTCTCTCTCTCTCTCTCATATACACACAAAACACAATATTTTAAAATCCAATCTCATAGACACTTATTTTGTGGTGTACTTTTAAGGAGTCATTACATTTTCCTAACTTTTTGATGGTGGCTGCGGGCCATATAGAGCAGCTGCCGCGGTGGGAGAGGCTGGCCGGAGCTGCACACTCCGCAGAGCAGGTGGGGGCCGGAAACAGATGACCCCAGCAGAAGCCCCACGCCCTACCGAGTTGGTGGGATGGCAGCCCACGCCCTGGCATGCAGCTGCAGCCTCTCAACGGTGGCTCCACACATGGGCATCCCTGTGCTCTCAGGGGACCAGGAAGCCCCCTGCTCCCTGCAGGCTCAGAAGTGCCTGCTCCGGCTCCCAGGCATCTTCCCCCTTCCGGCACCAGCTCCTTGGTGGAGCAAAACTGTGGATTTGTCCTGATAGCCGAGCCTGGACACTGTCACAACCTGGCCGAGTGTATGTGTTCTCAGGGCGTCGCTGACATGCCAGCCACCTCGTGCTTCAACCCCCTCTAGAAACTGCTTCTGAGGCCAAAACTTTGGGCACCGAAGGGCATGGGAGGTAGATGACGGGGCTGAGGGCAGCTCGGCGCAAGCCTGCATGTGACCCTTGGCATGGACAGCCTGGGTGCAGTGGACAGCATGTTGATGACAGCAGGAGGCAGAGAGGTTCCTAGGCAAGAAGGGGTGGGTCCCCGGTGAGGCCCAATCTTCAAGCCAGGGATGGCCTGAAGCTGGAAGGCCAGCCTCCTAGTTCTGGTCACGACTCAGATTGAGAACAACCTTGATGCCTTTCAGCCAATCAAGTGGTGCTTTTTCCGGGACTACCCATGGCCCAATCAGCACACACTTCCTCCATTCTGAGCCTATAAAAAAACCCTGGGCTCGGCCAGACTCACACTCATTGGGACAACCTGCCTGTGGGTAGGAGCTGCCCATTTCGGGTCTCTCTTCTGCTGAGAGTGGTTCTGTCACTCAATAAAGCTCCTCTTCTTGCTCACCCTCCAATTGTCCATGTAACCTCATTCTTCCTGGAAAAGATGGTAAGAACTTACAACCTGCAGAATGCTGGGAACAAAAGTAGCTGTAACACTTTCCTGGATGGCTCACCAAGTTGTGGTGGGGGCAGGGGGGCGAGGGGAATACTCTCCTAGACTGGAGGAATGAAGTGTGAGGACCTTTCTCGGGACCGGACCTCAGGATTCCTCAAGCCAGAGCTGTAACACTATAGCCCTCTCGCCCTCCGAGTCGCCCCACGTGATGGGAAGCTGTGGTGGGGCCAGGCCAGCCCAGGAGCCATGGACCATAGCAGAGTGGCATGGCTGAAAGAGCTATAACACAAATGGGCTGAAACACAGCCCCCTGAAATATGCGCCGCCCACCGTGATGCGGGAGATGAGACGGAGAGAAGAGCTGTGGCACTTCTAGGATCCCAGACCTCAAGGTTCCCTGAGCCAGGGCTGTGCCATACTGTAACACCCTCTTTGGGGCTCTGCGACTCCTGGCATCTCCAAGCTTTCAGCCACCACCACATTCCCCTCGTCCAGACGTTGGTGCCTGCAGCAGAAGTCCAGTGCAGTAGGCCTGGTCCAACCACAGTCTTGCAAGCAGCGGGTGCCTGTGCCTTTGACTGGAGATGCCCGCCCCACCACAGCCGCTGGCACACCTGGCTGTGCGCAGTGGCCGGAGCCCTCGCTTGCTTGCTCGCACATCCTTCACTGCTCCACATTTGGCTTGCCTTTGGCGGGCATGGGATTCACATATCTAATGAAATTTCGTGAGGCTGGTAGTGTGTCCGGAATTGGTGGGTTCTTGGTCTCACTGACTTCCAGAATGAAGCCCCGGACCCTCGCGGTGAGTGTTACAGCTCTTAAGGTGGTGCGTCTGGAGTTTGTTCCTTCTGATGTTCGGATGTGTTTGGAGTTTCTTCCTTTTGGTGGGTTCGTAGTCTCGCTGGCTCAGGAGTGAAGCTGCAGTCCTTCGTAGTGAGTGTTACAGCTCTTAAGGCGGCGCGTCTGGAGTTGTTCCTTCCTCCCAGTGGGCTCGTGGTCTCGCTGGCTTCAGGAATGAAGCTGCAGATCTTCGCGGTGAGTGTTAACAGCTCATAAAAGCAATGTGGACCCAAAGAGTGAGCAGTAGCAAGATTTATTGCAAAGAGCAAAAGAGCAAAGCTTCCACAGTGTGGAAGGGAACCCAAGTGGGTTGCCACTGCTGGCTCGGGCAGCCTGCTTTTATTCCCTTATCTGTCCCCACCCACGTCCTGCTGATTGGTAGAGCCCAGTGATCTGTTTTGACAGGGCGCTGATTGGTGCGTTTACAATCCCTGAGCTAGATATGAAGGTTCTCCACTTCCCCATCAGATTAGTTAGATACAGAGTATCAATACAAAGGTTCTCCAAGGCCCCACCGGAGAAGCTAGATACAGAGTGTCGATTGGTGCACTCACAAACCCTGAGCTAGACACAGGGTGCTGACTGGTGTGTTTACAAACCTTGAGCTAGATACAGAGTACCGATTGGTGTATTTACAATCCCTGAGCTAGACATAAAGGTTCTCCAAGGCCCCACCAGAGCAGCTAGATACAGAGTGTCGATTGGTGTACTCACAAAACCCTGAGCTAGACACAGGGTGCTGACTGGTGTGTTTACAAACCTTGAGCTAGATACACAGTGCTGATTTGTGTGTTTACAATCCCTGAGCTAGACATAAAGGTTCTCAGAGGCCCCACCAAAGCAGCTAGATACAGAGTGTGGATTGGTGCACTCACAAACCTTGAGCTAAACACAGGGTGCTGATTGGTGTATTTAAAATCCCTGAACTAGACATAAAGGTTCTCCAAGGCCCCACCAAAGCAGCTAGATACAGAATGTGGATTGGTGCACTCACAAACCTTGAGCTAAACACAGGGTGCTGGTTGGTGTATTTAAAATCCCTGAGCTAGACATAAAGGTTCTCCAAGGCCCCACCAGAGCAGCTAGATACAGAGTGTCGATTGGTGTACTCACAAACCCTGAGCTAGACACAGGGTGCTGATTGGTGTATTTACAATTCCTGAGCTAGACATAAAAGATTCTCCACATCCCCACCAGACTCAGGAGCCCAGCTGGCTTCACCCAGTGGATTCCGCACGGGGGCTGCAGGTGGAGCTGCCTGCCAGTCCCGCGCCGTGCGCTCGCACTCCTCAGCCCTTGGGTGGTCGATGGGCCTGGGCACCATGGAGCAGGGGGCGGCGCTCATAGGGGAGGCTCCGGCGCACAGGAGCCTATGGAGGGGGTGGGAGGCTCAGGCATGGCGGGCTGCAGGTCCCGAGCCCTGCCCTGCAGGAAGGCAGTTAAGGCCCGGTGAGAAATTGAGCGCAGCGCAGGTGGGCTGGCACTGCTGGGGGACCCAGTGCACCCTCTGCAGCCGCTGGCCTGGGTGCTAAGCCCCTCATTGCCCGGGGCCGGCAGGGCCGGCCGGCTGCTCCCAGTGCGGGGCCTGCCGAGCCCACGCCCACCCGGAACGCCAGCTGGCCTGCAAGCACCGCACACAACCCCGGTTCCCGCTCGCGCTTCTCCCTCCACACCTCCCCGCAAGCTAAGGGAGTGGGCTCCGGCCTTGGCCAGCTCAGAAAGGGGCTCCCACAGTGCAGCGGTGGGCTGAAGGGCTCCTCAAGTGCCACCAAAGTAGGAGCCCAGGCAGAGGAGGCGCCGAGAGCGAGCGAGGGCTGTGAGGACTGCCAGCACTCTGTTACCTCTCAGTAGTGTGAGCCAATGCAGCCTGCCGGGCCAAGTGAACCCAATGAGCTCAGTGGGCAGTAGCAAAACTCAAGCAGAGGCGCCGCGGGCAACAAAGGTTTCTGGCTGGTGAAGAAACACCTGAAGGAGCCTGTAACAAACACTATGAATACTTCTAATATATGATTAGTCTGGAAATTTCAGGTTCTACATTTTCTCTCTTCTCTCAGAATCTCTTGTCAAATATTGGGCCATTTGGGCTGATACACTTTTATCTATTTGTAATTCACCATAACTGAAGTGTTATACTTGATGTAAGTCTCCAAAAGATTAAACATCATGTTACTGATTGCTTAATCAAGAGACCTACTTTCTGATCAATATTGTGATTAAAATCATTTATGCTATTAATGGCAGAAAAGGTTGTTGCCTATATTTATACATTTATTTGGAAGTTGTGTATTTTGTTTAGGGCATATTCTCTATGTTCTTTAGGAATGCATAGTGATGACACTAGCTGTTATATATTTTTATATATTTTCCGCTAACTGTTCCCCGATAATGAAGTGTTATTCTCATCTATACTGATTTTTTTATATGCGGGTATCCTTGGTTATTATTCATTTAAAAATGTATAATAGATTGATTGTGTTTCTGTAAAGAATTTATGGTATTCCTCTTCTGGTTTATGTGTTTGTATATGTAATCAAATAGATGTGTGTGTGTGTGTGTATGTGTGTGTGTACATATCTATTTGATAACCTGTTTCGCTGACAGGTCTTTCCCTAAAAAGAAAAAAAATGACTTGTGTAAATATTGCCACTAGGCTGTCTTTTCTTAATGGTAAGAAGAAACTTATTTTTGGAAATAAACGGGAACAATCTAACCCTGGAACACCAGGATTCACAACTGAATCCCTAATTGACTCCAGGCAATTAATTCAGATCCTCTATTGGTTAGCCCTCAGATTTTTACCGGGGTTAATCTTTATGATACTCTCTGTATTGAGATGAAATAATTCAAGAGCTGAATGGTAGAGTGCTTTCATAACTATCCCTGTAATTAATGAGATTGTTTTCAGCCTGAGATTCACATGCTCTTCATGCTGATACTATGGTTGGAAAAACCCCAGTGGTCTGGCTGAAAAATTGACTCCCACTATCAATGCAGTCTGATATTGAACCTGTATTGGAACAATGCTAAACTCTTCCATCCTCTGACATCTCTTTTTTTTATATATATAATCTCAGCTTTGGTGGATTTGTTTCCTTTCATGTCACTTTATTTTCATATTAATAAGGTCTATTGAAGGAGGAGGGAGAAAAATACAAATGCCTGTTTCACCATCTTGCTGGTGAATCAAATAAATACGTACTGAGTACTGAGTTTTCAAAAGCTTCACACTGATATCTGTAAATGTAATATTGTCTCCTGCTTTTCAGAAAAAAAATAGTTACTACAAGATTTGCCAGAATCTGTAATATTTTTAAAAACTGGATTATTTTTAGTTATATTGGACATACAATAATTTGTTTAAATCAAAGTCTGATCTAAAATTGTCTAATCTTTCTCTTAATGTACTTAGTAAATGCAAATCAATGATCACAAAAAAGAAATTCACTAATATGACAGCAACATTAAGACATATATATGTATATGTGACTATACATACACAAGTGAGAGCAATATTGGACATGACTAATGGATACGGTAAGGTTGGTTCACGCATCTCATGATGTTTTGTGAAACTATTAAGGAAAGTGCACTTGACATACCATATCATGGGGTTAATTACATTCTGTCATGCTTCAAGTTTATTCATTATAATTTAAGACACAGACAATTTATTTTAATAGTATATTACAACTTACCTTTCTCGTGTATAAGTGCTGTGTCATTTTCTGCTTACCATTTTTTTATCATGTGCTATCATACTTATTTGATGGTCATTCTAAATTCTCAGTGAAGGGACAAATCGCATATCTCTAACATTACATACTATCAAGTTTTTAATAGTATTTATCCTGATATGTATTTGACATTGAGAAATTATCTTCCATTATTAGCTGGGTAGTTAATGGAAAGTATTGACTTTTTATTTCTGATTTTCAAATTAAGAAGAAAGCACAGAATACGTTCTTAAGATCAAATTTAATCATTTCCTGTTGGAGGCTTTATTTCTTTTATGTCTTTGTGATTCACTATGATGTTTTACCTTGTTCTCACTCCTAGCCCATAAGATTTTGTCTGCTATTATGTTTACCTTTTGTTAGATAGCAAAATAAAATAAATTATGATGATCCTAAAAATTCAACAAAATGAACGTTTTGACTATTCAGCTTCAAAAATTTGGTAAGTGCAAAAATCAATACATGATTTAGGAATATAATGTGATGTAATTTCTAGACAGATTTTTCAAAATGAATAGTCCAATTAATGCAGGGCTGTATCTCTTAAGAGTCCTTATCTTAATTTTAATCTTTATGATACTTTCCTAAATTATATTCCTGCTAAGGAAAGGGATAGCAAATAGTCTGTAACCTTGGGGGAACACAAAAATAAGAATCAGGAAAATTATTCTGTAAAAATACTCATGAAACATTTGATGTCCTCCTTATGATGTCTTTTAACAGAAGAAACACATTCTGTCCGTGTCGCTTATGGTCCAAAATTTGAAATTTATGTTACATGGCTGATGACTACTGAAGAATGTCAGATAGAGCATTATTGGACAAAAAAAGGTGGAGATATTTTCCGACTGAAATAGGTCCCTTTTTGAAGGTGATGCTTTTTTGTGTATCACTTAGATACATCATATGCTGGATCTCAGTCTGGGTGCACTCTAAAACAGCTAAGATGAACCCAAGAGCTGTCTCAAACTTTATGTTTCACCTGTGTCTTTTGATCTCTTCTGTCTTTTGTTTTATTGGTAAAATGTAATAATGACTAAGATCTCCAATTGCTGTGAGTCTGTTTTGATGACCCAGCTACAGGTGTGTTATGTCAGTGTCATTCACCTATTTTCAAAAAGTGGTTCCTTAGTAAGAAAATTACAAACGTGGTTTTGTATTGAAAAAGTGAGAAATCAGTCTCCATAATTACAACAAGATACGATTCCTTTTGTCAATATCTGTGCTGTTTGTATTTGAAATTCAACAAGGCAAAGACCCTGTGAGGTTTAAAGGAGAATAACTTGTTCAGTACTGCGTATGTTGACAATGTCCCTTGTAGATCAATTACATTTAAGACTTTATTTAGAATTTGTAAACTCTCTGAATTCACTACAGTTGTTCTTCAAATCCATAAGTTTAGTTATTAATCTGAAATTTCCTGTAGAAATCAGGTTGCAGAACTTTGTGAAAATGTGTACAAGAAACCCATGGGATTAATACCTTCAACAAACAGGAGAAAAATGTTTTCATTTTTTAACATAAAGCATTGTGCTTGTAGAAATTTGAATTATAATGTATATAGATGTAGAATTGCCCTGTTAATATCCAAGAATATATAACTTCAATATTTAATATTATATTAATATTTTAACATAGATAACGCATAATCAAATAGACATTAGAGTGTAAAGATTTCAGAAATTTTGATTCTGTGTGTTACAGTAGGTAATGTTTTGTTCTAGTCTTCATATAATACAGTGGGAGAAAACAAGGGAAAACTTACACAATAGAATATAGTGTAGTGTAAGAATCAACATCATGAAGAAAAACCATGAAAACACATTAACATTTTCAATACCTTAATTTATCTTTTAGGAAAAATTAGTTATAGTAGTATAACTCTACACCATATACTATATAGTATAGTATAGTGTATAGTATAGTGTAAATTCATTGTAATTTTTTTAAGAAATGAGAAAAAAGGTTATACCATCTAAGTGGTACACCAAAGACCTAGCACGGTCTTTTCCTTGTTGAATTTCAAATACAAAAAGTACTAGATATTGACAAAAGGAATCTTATCTTGTAATTATGGAGATCGATTTCTTGTTTTTCAATACAAAAGCATTCTTGTTTTTCAATACAAAAGCGCATTTGTAATTTTCTTACTAAGGAACCACTTTTTGAAAATAGTATATATTAGTATATACTGTATATTATAGTATATACTATATATTATAGTATATATAGTATATATAGTATATATTAGTATATACTATACAAAACCACATTTGTAATTTTCTTACTAAGGAACCACTTTTTGAAAACAGTATATATTAGTATATACTATATATTATAGTATATATCGTATATACTAGTATATACTATATAGTATATACTAGTATATACGATATATACTATATACTAATATAGTATATGCTATATAGTATATATTAGTATATATAGTATATATAGTATTATATATATACTATATGTAGTATATATAGTATTATATATACTATATGTAGTATATATTAGTATATAATATATAGTATATACTATATTATAATATATACTAATATATTAGTATATATTAGTATATACTATATAGTATATACTATATTATAATATATACTAATATATTAGTATATATTAGTATATACTATATAGTATATACTATATTATAATATATACTAATATATTAGTATATATTAGTATATACTATATATACAATATATTAGTATATATTAGTATATACTATATGTACAATATATTAGTATATATAGTATATACTATATATACAATATATTAGTATATACTATCTATTAGTATATATTAGTATATACTAATATATTGTATATATAGTATATACTAATATATTGTATATATTAGTATATATTAATACATTGTATAGTTATATTAGACATAGTTATATACTATATTATATACATAGTTATATACTATATTATATATACTATATATAATATATAGTATATACTAATATATTGTATACATTAGTATATACTAATATATTGTATACATTAGTATATACTAATATATTGTATATATTATTATATACAATATATTGTATATATTAGTATATACTATATATTATATATAGTATATATAATATAGTATATAACTATGTCTAATACATATAGTATATATAATTATATATACTATATATAATATATATAATTATATATACTATATATATAATATATATAATTATATATACTATATATATAATATATTACTATATAGTATAGATCATGCATCATTTAACATTTCAGAGGAAAGATTGTTTTGTGGCATCCTGAAAGTAACAAGACAATTTATATTTCTTTGCATATTTAGATGGATGACTGTGGCATGAGGATGTAATATTACAGTGTTCTTAATTTGTTTGTTTATGAAAACAGATGCACTCTAGACAAATTCCATGATGCTGTTACAATAAAGCAATAATCCATTTATAAGTGCATAAATGGTATATCACTTAAATGATATAACCTTTTTTCTCTTTTTTTTTAAAAAATTACAATGAATTTACTGTGTCAATTGGTTTTTTGTCTGGTTACAGAAAAAAGTGGTAGGTCTTATAGCTAGAACAGCTCTTATCACTAAGTGCTAACAGCATAATTCATTCCAAAAAAGTAGTTCTACTTAATGGACATTAGTTACCCTGAGTATGTGTAGATTAATTGGAAGGGGTATTTGAATTTTTCACATGGTTGTGTTATAATAGTTTACCCTTAGTTTGAAGTAGCAGTCTTCAATATTGTAAAAAACAATATTCTTGAAACTTATTTTCCCTAAATAATTGTAGCATGCCCTTTGAAAATATATACAGATAAAGCAAATGAAGATATACATTGAATAGTCTTACCTATTACATATGCTTTAAAAAATCAGATGGAATTTTAAGCTAGCAAAATTTGGAGGAGGTGGATAAGTTATAAATTGGCGTGAATCACTTTACTGGCAAGTAATTCTGAAACTCTTTTGATTACCGATCATAAAACTTTTAAAGTGTCTATTTATTTGTTCATTTCTAGCCCACTTGTTTTCTTTTTCAGGGATTGTAGATCATTAAGAAAAAAATGTGCATAATGTGTAATTTTTCTTAATTGTCTTAAATACAGTTCAGACAAAGGCTTATTTTCCAAATTCCATAGAAATAATATTCTTGATTACAGTCTTGTTTTCAGTTAAGGGTTTAAATTGCCTTGGATTTTCAATTTTTATAGTACTATAACTCATATTAGACATAGTGTATTTTTTACTCCTGAAGAAGAATTAGA
Organism: Pongo abelii; assembly: GCF_028885655.2. NCBI lineage: Eukaryota > Metazoa > Chordata > Mammalia > Primates > Hominidae > Pongo > Pongo abelii. Next base: position 92,967,999 of record NC_071999.2, on the reverse strand, counting down.
AGTTATTTTTGATAAATGGAAAACTGAGGAAATATCTGAATTGTTAGGTCCAGAATATTATGATCAATATGTAGTTCAGAGATAAGGGGAATTATACAAATAACATAAAGTACTTCCAGTAGGTATTTAATTTGTTTCTGCAGAAATAATCAAATTTATCAGCATTGAGCCTTTGATGTACATGCCATTTTGGCTTTAGAACAGAGCAAATCGTATTTGACTTTCTGTCTCTTTTAGGCTATGCAAACCCAAGATAAACTTGTACAATGAGAAGACAAATTATATCTTACCTATGACTTGGTTTCTATCTGCCTTTGTCTCAGTGATCCTGAGAAACTGTCTGTGTGTGCGTGTGTGTGTGTGTCCTGAGCATATTATAGCTGAATTTTCAGAAACAGTTTGCTTAAACTGTCTCAGAGTTATGATTATATTCTCATCATGGTATTTAGATTGACAGACACACGGGGAGTACAGACTATGAAAATCTGACCAGTTTTATTGTTTGTTTGTTTGTTTGAGACGGAGTCTCGCTCTGTTGTCCAGGCTGGGGTGCAGTGGCAATATCTCAGCTCATGGCAAGCTCCGCCTCCCGGGTTCACGCCATTCTCCTGCCTCAGCCTCCGGAGTAGCTGGGACTACAGGTGCTTGCCACCATGTCCGGCTAATTTGTTGTATTTTTTAGCAGAGACGGGGTTTCACTGTGTTATCCAGGATGGTCTTGATCTCCTGACCTCGTGATCCTCCTGCCTTGGCCTCCCAAAGTGCTGGGATTACAGGCGTGAGCCACCGCGCCCTGCCTGACCTGCTTCTTTGTGCATCATAACAAAATCTCTAAGACAGAATTGGCAATTTTTGAAAAAAAAATGCTTCTTCTCAGAGTGATTTCAAGGCAACTTTGCAAAATTCTATTTTTTTGGTGTTGATTTGCTTTGAATTTTTGCTATGCCAATTAATCAATATAAAATTATTGATTCCTGAATTATTGATTAATATTCCTGTAGAATGAATTATTTCTGGCAGCCTGTAGAAGGAAACACAGCCCTGCCCAGACTTTGATAAGTCCAATGAAACCTCCATCAAACTTCTGACCTAAGAACTGTGATGTAATAAATTTGTGTTATTTTAACTTACCAAATTTGTGGTAACTTGTTATGGTAGCAATGGAAAACTAATACAGTATGAAATTACAAATAGTAATCTAATTTAAAGATAATTTGTCCAGCCTACATTGCCTAGTTAACAAACCGATGTGAAATTTCAACGCTTATTGGTCTTATATATTTCAGCAAGTTAAGAAAAATAACCTGTGACATAAAATAACAAAAGTTAAAGTAGAAAGTTTTTAATATGTTTCTTTAGAATTTAGAACAAACTATTTTATGAAAGCTTGCCACTTTCTTCCTACTTTTCTTCCTTTTTCTCCTCTTTTTCCAACTTTTTCTATTGTTTCTGAGCAATGTTTGAAAATAAAAGTTCAAAATGTAAAGGATCTATTTTATACTTGATTTTCAGAAATATTTGCTAATGTACTCAAATAAAGAATCTCTATGTGTTCTAATTATTATTTACACCTATATTACCTCTTTCCTTCACTATAGACTTCTTAATATTTTATTACTGTTTATGTACTTTAGAGGATTTGATGTTGAAAGGCTCCTTAATTTTTTTAATGTAATATCAACAAACCATATTTGGAAAACAACCCAGAAAAAAGACTCATGTTATACTCTGGAGATATTCTCAAGACAGTTTAATTTGATATATGTATAATAATTTGATATTGTATAATATATATTTAATTTAATATATAATATGTTAATTTAATATATACAGTCATTTGTATGTTTAAATCAAAGTCTGATCTAAAATTGTCTAATCATTGTCTTAATATACTCAGTAAATTCAAATCAATGATGATCACAAAAAGAAATTGACAAATATGACAGCAACTTTAAGACATATATATATTCACAAGCACATATAGATATACACACACATTCAAGTGACAGCAATATTGGAAATGACAAATGAATATGGTAAGGTCGATTCACACATCTTATGAAGTTTTTTGAAACTAGCTATTAAGGAAAGTGCATTTGACATACCGTATAATTGCGTTAATTACATTCTGTCATGCTTCAAGTCTATTCACTATAATTTAGGAAGATGTACACAATTCATTTTAAGAGTATATTACAACTCACTTTTATTGTGTATAAATGCTGTGTCATTTTCTTTTTACATTTTTTATCATGTGCTATCATACTTACTTGATGGTCATTGTAAGTTCTCAGTGAAGGGATGAATCACGTATCTTTAACATTAGTTTTTATCAAGTTTTTAACAGTATTTAACTTACCTCAATGTGTATTTGACCTTGAGAAACTATCTTCCATTATTAGCTGGGTAGCTAATGAACAGTATTGACTGTTTATTTCTGATTTTCTAATTAAGAAGAAAGTACAGGCTGGGTGTGGTGGCTCATGCTTGTAATCCCAGCACTTTGGGAGGCTGAGGCGGTGGATCACATGAGGTCAAGAGTTCAAGAACAGCCTGCCCAACATGGTTAAACACCTTCTCTACTAAAATGCAAAAATTAGCCGGGTGTGCTGGTGGGCACCTGTAGTCCCAGCTACTTGGCAGGCTTAGGAAGGAAAATAGCTTCAACCTGGAAGGAGGCAGTTGCAGTGAACAGAAATCTCACCACTGCACTCCAGCCTGGGTGACAGAGCGAGATTCCATCTCAAGAAAAAAAAGAAGGAGAAGGAGGAGAAGAAAGAGGAGAAGAAGAAGAAGGAGGAGAAGGAGGAGAAGACGGAGGAGAAGGAGAAGAAGAAGAGGAAGAGGAAGAAGAAGAAGAAGGAGGAGGAGGAGGAAGGAGAAGGAGAAGAAGAAGAAGAGGAGGAGGAAGAAAAAGAAGAGGAAGAAGAAACATTTTTAAGATCAAATTGGATAATTTCCTATTGGAGGCTTTATTTCTTTTACTTATTTTTGATTCACTGTGATGTTTTACTTGATTCTCCACCCTAGCCATAAGATTGTATCTGATATTATGCTTACCTTTTGCTGGATAGCAAAATTAAATAAATTATAATGATCCTAAAATTCAACAAAATGAATGCTTTGACTCTTCATTTTCAAAAATTTGGTAAGTGCAAAATCAATACGTGATTTAGTAACATAATGAAACATTTTTTCTAGACAGATTTTTAAAAATAAACAGCCCAGTTAATGCAGGGCTGTATCTCTCAAGAATCTTTATCTTAATTTTAATTTTTATGATACTTTTCTGAATTATTTTCCTGGTAAGGAAATGGCTAGCAGTTATTCTGTAACCTTGAAGAACATGAAAAAAATCAGTAAAATGATTCTGTGAATGTATTCAGTAAAGTATTTGATGTTCTTCTTATAATGTCTTTTAACAGAAGAAGCCCATTCTGTCTGGGTTGCTTATGGTCCAAAATTTCAAATTTATGATATATGGCTAGTGACTACCGAAGAATGTCAGATACAGCAGTATTGGACAAAAAGGTGGAGATATAAGTTGTAATATATGCATATAATAATATGTTAGTAACTTTCAGGAACATTTCTAAGTTCATTAATATATTTGTTTCTTTTAAAACTAATAAATGACATTTCATTACTCTGCTGAAAATAATAAATAATTATTAAATAATAATTTCAATGTAGTGTCAAGTTCCAAAATCTTTTGCAATGGTGCCAACCATATATGTGTGTGTTTCTGTGTGTGTGTGTGTGTGTGTATATATATATATCTCTCCATATACATATATTTAATATATAACTTAATATATATATGATGAACAGTAGCAGAACTACTGAGAAGCCAATGAAGCATAACATTCATGAATCTTACTCGTATTGGCTTCTCTCAATCACAGGGAGAGATCTTAATAATATAGTCACAAGATATTATTAAATTTACAAAATTATGTATTTTCACAGCAGTCAAAATTTATTTCTTTTTTCTCCTTTCTTCTTTTCATACCCTCCCCCATCTCAGTGGTTCAGTTATAATTATTGCTGCCACCATAGTCATCTGAACATAACATATTACCTTATAGGAACCATTTAAATGTCTCTCTTAAAATTAAAAATACCTTCCTTTATTGTTTCTCTGTTTATATTAATAATTTATATTTATATTTATCCTTATATATTTAGAAATACTGTTTCATCAGTGAATTACCATAAGCTACTAAAGTTTATAATCTTTTTAATTTCAGATAAAACCAAAATACTTCTTCTAAAATTCTTCTGAAATTATGATTTCTAATTTCCAATACCAACAGCCCTATAACAAAATAACATGATGAAAAACAAGCATAAGAATTTTTAATTTCTTTTTCATTCTGATCCTCCAAAAGAAATGAAATTGCAGTTGTATAAACAGATCTTTGATCACCACAGTAACCAGAGTCTAAGAGTTTTTCAGAAGCTTGTCAGGATCACAGCCCACACACGTATTAGAAAAAAAAAAAAAAAAACTAAGAAAACTGCTGTAAGATTTAATGTAATTTCTACAGGAGCTATTAGTTATGATGTTATAGTAGTCAATAATTCATAGTCCTTGATGTATCTTTTTTTTTTTACCAACTATTAAATTTAACCAACACCCAATGAGCAACTATTATATTTTACAGGCCACTATGCCAAGCAAACCAATGGATTAGGTAGACAGGTAGAAAGATAGTAGAGAGATTATAGGCCTCTCTAAAATTATTTGACAATCTAATGAGTTAATAAATACACTTAAATTAAAAAAAGAAAATATAATATACCTCTTAAGATATAAGAATTATGGAACAATCATAACATTTGAAATATTTATTATTGTATATATTTATCAGGTACAATATGATGTTTTGATATCTGTATACATTGGAATGCTGAAATCAGGATAATTAATATGATTATCTCCACTTAATTTTTTGTTTTGAGAACATTTAAAATCTATTCTCAGTAATTTTCAAATATATAATAAATTATTATTAACTACAGTTACTGTGCTATAAAATAAATCTCTAGAATTATAGACAAAGACTATAATGTAGATATTATATATATCCAATTATAGATAAAAAGATGCATGTTTTACACAATTAGATAGATAGATTGATAGATAGATTGATTGATTGATTTGAATAAAACAAATAGCCTAGACTATGTTACCTTGGGCAAATTATTTAAATTCTCTCACCCATTTGTTAAAAGTAGATTGCAATAGCCACATTAGTTTTGTTGCATGAATAAACAACACATGCAAAGTAATCACAGACATTGCCATATTGATATTGTTGGTTTGAACATCATTGTTATCATTATTACAACCAATAAAAATGCATGAGGACAACTTAGTAGTGGTGAGATCACAGTTTCCAAGTGAGTCAGTAAAGCCTTCCATGTTTAGGTGAACTAAAAATGAATGTGATCACTGCAGGAACTTAAGAATGACTAACTGCTATGAAAGAAGTCAAAGGAATCGAATGGAAGATACGTTTCTATAGAATGTACATTCTGATTTTACCAATAGTTTGTAGTATATTGAAGATTTGTGCATTTCTGTGTATATGCATGAGTTGGGGAGGCTGAGAGGGAGGAGTGCAAGTTGCCCTGTCACCTGTAAATAATGGGGATGACTTTTCAAATTTTAGAGTTAAAAAAAAGTTACTAAATGGAGACGATAGAGACTAGAAAGGATGAAACGTGTGTTCATGATTGAGCAGGTAATTAAGTCTGTCTGTGGAGCAAATGTAGGCAGTAGAGAGGCCTAAGTAAGGTCCAGGATATTATGAAATTACTTAAAGTGGTCTCATGAATACTGTTTGGTCCTCCAAACATCGAAACATCTTTTGTATATTAGAAATCTCTTAATGAATAGTAAAAGCCAATGCTGTGATATTGCAAAGGAAAATGAACTATTGCAATGTGTCAGACTGTTCTAGAGAGCATTTCCCTAAGAGTTTACAGGCTATTAGTAATTCATAATGCACTACAATTCTTACATTCTATGAAGTTAAATGATGAAATACCAAATTAATGTCTCACATACATCCTTGACTTTAGTGTCCATTCATGTTTCTAGCATACTGTCCTTCATCTAGAAGATATTCATTAACTAAGTATGGTGTTAGTAAGCATTGAATGCATGATAAGACAATACATTAATTTATACCTGCATGCATTAAGAAATGTGTTGAACAGAGGATTAGGTAGCTACCACAACAAATAAGTGAAGTACCTTTTTTCAGAAACAAATTTCAACTGGGAAAGAATTATTACAGGGTTCATCTGTAGTGTTCACGAATCAAGAGTAGAGCAAATAAATTAATAAAAATATTTTATTGGAAATCACTTAGATCCTTGATCTAATCTGTGAGGTCAAAGAAGTTCATCTATATACATTTTGCTTGGCTAGATATGTTACTTATACTTGAGAAAAAATAATACATTTTAGGATTTAAATTGTTACTTTTAACTGTTTTTGTTAATTAAAATTTAAATGTATATAATTCAAATTCATTAACAAGTTATTATAATGTAATCTTTCAATATTCCTCTGCATTCACGTTTATTATGTGTTTTATTACAAAAAGATGTGATTTTCTTCTAGAATGTTAACTAGCAAAATTTTTATAGTTTTTGTTGTCATCCTCACATGATGAAAGTTTTAACTAATTTTTACTGCCTTTAAATCTTTTATTTTATATGTTAAAATATGACAGTTTTTATTAACACATGAGTAATTCGTATTTATAAGAATAATCTAAAATGATTCTGGGAAGAATAATTTTTATTTTTCTTCCAAATACTTAACCAGATTATCACATTTATTTTATTAACAAAAAATACACAATACATTTTCTAATGGCAGCAATATTTTATGTGTATATTGTCATAGATAAGATGTATAGTGATGTATATATGTATATAGTTATCAAAATATGTTGTAATATGTGTATATAATAATATATAACTAAGTCTTAGGAACTTTTTTAAGATCATTTAATATATTTGTTTATTTTAAAACTAATAAATGACATTTCATTACTGAACTCAAAATTGATAATAAATAATTATGAAATAATAATTTAAATGTAGTGACACGTTCCAAACGCTTTTTAAATAGGGCCAATCAGCCACCACTTTATGGGAATTACATGTATTACTTCTTTTAATTCTCAAACAGTTCCATGAACTATACTCTTTTTATTGTCTGGATTTAGAGAAGAGGATGTTAAGAATTGGATAGGTGAGATAATTTATATCAGTTAACAGGCCTTCTATGTGTTGGAGCCGGTACATAAATCCAGGCATTGTGACTCTAAAGCTAGCTTATTTTTTTCACTGTTTTATTTTTTCTTTATTTTTAAAAACAATACTTCATTTTTTATTCTTTTTAACTGTCATGGAAACGACAGAATTATTTATTTCTTACCCTTTTGAGGAAATTTGGGAATTTTTCACTTTGTCACCCTCATATTTCATGCTTACTAACCCCCCTTGTTCACAATGTTGTTGGTTTTTCTTTTTTGATCATATCTGTAATTACTTTTCCAGACCATATAATTGGAACTTCTGCTATAAGATGTTTGCAGACTTTATAATAGGTAAATGTAAATTTCTGAAAAGCTGTGTTTCCCTAGAACCAATGCAGTTATAGAACAGTGGCATGGCAACCTCTTCATCAACAGAGTAAAAAGATTTTACAGTAGTAGATCATTCAGTATCAGCATCATCCATAGGTTCAGCAATGTGGTTGGCGCTAATTGTCACTTGAGATGGGAATTTGCCACTGTGTGTTATACCATGTAGTGAGCCAAGGAAAGTGTAAGGCACTTAGCTAGTGTGGTAGCTTGAATTATTGATCTCAATTCTTCACTGCCTTGTAGTGACAGTATTATGCATCCATATGAACCCCTTGACATTGGGGTTGGTCTTGTGACTTGCTTTAGCCAATTAGATGTTTTAGATGGGAAGTGAGCAGAAACTTGAAATATCCTTGTGCAGTTGAACTTGTCCTGAATTTTGACTGTGGAAAAATGTGCTTCAGTTAGCTGCTCAGAGTGTGAACATGTGGTACCAGACTGGAGTCAACCTACAACTTGGAACCAAGACCAGTGGAGCCTTCCTTATTAGAGCAGCCAAGCAACTAGCTGACCCAGATACAATTCAGAATCTTCATCGGATTTAGTAATGTCTTTCTTTAGTCTCCTTCAATTTGGAACCATTCTTCAGCCTTCATGACTTTGACATTTTTGCAGAGTACATGTCATTTACTGTATAGAATATACTTCAATTAGTCCTTTTTGGTTACATTCTGGTTACTCACCTTTGGTTAAAAAAATAAAATAAAAATAAACCCAGAGAGATGTGCTTATGTCCTGGAACGTGATGATCCTGTTCAACATAGTACAGTCGGCCCTCACTGTTGCTGGGTTCTGCATTCCTGAATTCAACCAAAAACTGATCAAAAATATTTGAGGAATAAACAGTGTCTGCAGACTTTGTTTTCTTTGCCATTATTCCCTAAACATAATAGTATAACAACTATTTACACAGTATTTACACTGTATTAGGTATTATACATAATCTAGAGATTATTGAGTGTTTTGGGAGGATGTGTGCAGGTTATATGCAAATATGACACCATTTTTTATATTGGGCTTGAGCTCAGTGTATTTTTGTATCCGCAGAAAGTCCTGTAACTAAGTCATTACAGATCTCAAGTGACAACTGTAGTGGCATAAGAGTCCTGGATTTAAGGCACCCAAATATGTGTGTTCAATCATGTAACTCATTTTTTTTTTAAGTCAGTAAAAGACAGTGTGGTGGCCCGCGGCTATAATCCCACTGCTTTGAGAGGCTGAGGTGGGAGAATCACTTGAGCCCAGGACTTCAAGACCAGCCTGGGGCAACCCAGTGAGACATTGTCTTTTCAAAAAAACTTTAAAAAATTAGCTGGGTGTATTGGTGCGCTATGAAATTCCAGCTATTCAGAGGCGGGAGGACAGCTTGAGCCCAGGAGTTAGAGGCTCCAATGAGCTATGATGGTGGCACTGCACTCCAGCCTGGGTGACAAAGCCATCTCCCGTCACAAAATAAATAAATGAGTAAATAAATATAAATTTCAATTTTTAAAAATCAATAAACTCCAGGGAAAGAATTTAAAAGATATAATGCACACATAATGTTCAAAAATGTTGTATATTTTTAGCAGACACTAAAAAGCAAATTTAATCAAAAGAAATATGTTAAAAATATGTTAAAGAAGTTCTCTAATTTTCTTCTGGGGGAAAAATTGAATTTCTATTTCTTTTCCTTTTTCTTTCTTTCTTTTGTTTTGTTTTGGTCCCTCCAGGTGCTACGCTCAGAGAATGGTTGCAGAGTAGACTACCTTCATGGGTATAATTTGAGGCCAATTCAGGATTTCCGGAATGAAATATTTTTTTAAAAAGTACAACATAGGTGGGAACTGAACAATGAGAACACTTGGACACAGGAAGGGGAACATCACACACTGGGGCCTGTTGTGGGGTGGGAGGAGATGGGAGGGATAGCATTAGGAGATATACCTAATGTAAATGAGGAGTTAATGAGTGCAGCACACCAACATGGTGCATTTATACATATGTAACAAACCTGCACGTTGTGCACATGTACCCTAGAACTTAAAGTACAATAATAAAAAAGGTACAACATAGCCTGTCTGCTCCATGTGATTTTGTATCTATATACCTATGTCTATTTCATTATAAATTAAATCACCTTTCTCTGAATTTTACTACATTTGTTGACAAGAGCTGCTTAGGCTTAAAACCTGGTATGTATCCATGAACGTTTCTGAACACACATTTGTGAAGCTCTCTTCATTTCATTTGCCCTCCTGCCATAACTGAAGATTTACAAATCCTTCTTTAGGATACTGCAGCAATCACTGCCCTGCCCTCTGCCTCTAGTTCCTTGAAAACTCTCATTTACACTTAGAAAAGCTTCCACATTACTCTTTCTGAAGCAATCATAAATAAATTTTTGCTGTATAAAATTTTCTAATTTCATTTACTGTGTATCAAATATAGCCTAAACCAGGAATTTCCAGTCTTTGACTTCCCTGGGGTACATTGGAAGAAGAAAAATTGTCTTGGGCCACAAATTAAATACAATAACACTAACAATAATAGATGAGCTAAAAAAAATCACCAAAAAAAAATCTCATAATGTTTTAAGAAAGTTCATAAATTTGTGTTGGGTCACATTCAAAGCCGTCCTGGGCCCCTTGCAGCCTATGGGCCATGGGTTGGACAAAACTGACCGAAACTGTCAAGAATAAAACACAAGTCATCTGTGATTGATGGCTGGATAGCAAATGTTAAAATCTAACTCTGAGGTGGAAGGGAGAAGGGAACTGATTTGTAATTACAGCTATCTCTGGGAATACATGGGAGATTGGTTTCAGAGGACCCCTACATATATGAAATGTCCATACTCAAGCCCTGCAGTCATCCTTGTGAGATTTTCTATACCACAAATATATTTTTGTTGCATTAGGTTGAGAAAAATCCACCTATAAGTGGACCTGAGTACTTCACAACCTGTTATTCAAAGGTCCACCGTATTGCCCATTTCTGTACTGTAAATTCTCCCACCATGTCTACCCACGTGACATCACTGAACACGGAGTTGAGAAAGGGTGAACACTAACTAACTTGTTAGTAGGTACAGGTCAGCCTCAGTATACTTCTGTTATCTTAACACACTTTATGTTTCTAAGCTCGATCCTTATCTATTGCTCTAAATAGAAATAATCCCCTACTCAAATTAGGCAATCTTCAAAGTTGTAATGAAACATCATTCAGACTGGATTACCAACTAAAATCCTTATGCTTTCGTAACTTCGAAACAGAGTTAAAAAGCAAAACAGTAGGAGCGCAACTAATTTTAAAGCTCTCATTTCAGAGATTATATGCAGTAAATGATCTTGGCATATATAACGTGAAAAATATACAGCAATAAGGATTATTGAAAATAGCATTCTGTAAGAGCTGTTATTGATATATCTGTCTAGATTTTAAGCACCTATTTATGACTTTACCGAGAGAAATTTTTAAACTCATTTTCTTCATTCAAAAAGAATATATGTATATACTCTCCATATATTTTAATTATTAATATAATAATAAATCACAAATGTATCCAATTATTATTATAAGTTACAAACTACAAATGTATCCAATTATTATTATAAGTTACAAACTACAAATGTATTCAATTATTATTATAAGTTAAAAAATGTTTCAAAATATGGGCTTGTAGGTGTTATATGGGAAAGTGATGCCAGTACCCTTGCTCTGTATTGCCAAAGGCAGGCCTGAGTGTAGTAATCCCAAAGTGGCAAATATTTAAAAGTCTAATAGAAGTCTCTGATAGAATCCCCAACCTAAGCCCGTGTACCAACTGAGCTTCTATAAAGAATTTTCTCTTAAAAGGTTGGTCAGGCATGCAGCTCCAAAGAGTATTGTACTATTGTTCCATAGGCACAGGCACCTCAAAATATTTGACAGAGTTCAATAGATATGCATACAGCCAATTACATGTTTTAAAGAATGCCTGGAAGATGTGTTGAGCCGAGAAAAGAGTAAGATGTTTCTAATCTGCCAAGAAGTGATTACACCTGATGGAGTTCATCAAGCATTAAGAAGACATTGCAACATGCTTAAAGTTTCTGTGTCAATACATTCAATTCAAGGTCAGTCAAGTGCGGATACATAGTAATTGTATTGATTTCTCTTAGTTATATAATGAGTGTTATTTGAATGGCCAAATGATGAGTGTAATTTTTGCTTACTGTTAAACACCTCTGCTTTTGAGGCACTAGACATGTTTAAATAGGTATCTGTAGATGAATACACTTCATTGACGATTTCTTCGTATGGTAAATGTAAAATAAGATATGTTTTATTTATAGGGCAAGGGTCCTATTTTGTTCAGGGCAATATTTGAAATAGTTATTTCTTCTATAATTTTTTAAATTCTAAAATTTCTAATAATATGTTGAGGCATTGGGGTATACTGATAAGCCTTAATTAGAAATAAAGTATGTCTAGGCCGGGCTTGGTGGCTCGTGCCTGTAATCCCACCACTTTGGGAGGTGGGCGGATCACGAGGTCAAAAAATCGAGACCATCCTGGCCAACATGGTGAAACCCCGTCTCTACTAAAAAATACAAAACTTAGCTGAGAGTGGTAGCGTGCGCCTGTAGTCCCAGCTACTCAGGAAGCTGAGGCAGGAGAATCACTTGAACCAGGGAGGTGGAGGTTGCAGTGAGCCGAGATGGTGCGACTGCACTCCAGCCGGGTGACAGAGTGAGACTGTCTCAAAAAAAAAAAAAAAAAAAAAAAAGTATGTCTAATATATGTCTAATATACTGCTATCCTTATCCCTTGGGGTGGCCTAAGTTGCAACACCGACTCCTCAGCTGATCAATTACATCTGAGACCAATCTTGAGTTTAAGATAAATAAATAAACTGATGTTATTTCTTAGTGTGTTATTTCATGAACACATTAGGAAAATATTGTTCTAATCCCCCATGAGACCATTAATATGTAATTTTAGGGATTTCTTTCACTACAATAAATGTCCCTCTTGAGCACCCTTGTTATGTAGTGAAATAGCTATTCTTTATATACCCTCAAAGAAAATCAGAGATTTAACAGAAATTCCTCCCTCAGCCTTATCTCCTTTCTGAAATTATATTTTAATACCAGTGGACATCGCTATTAGAATACTATTCTTTCACTAATCATGACAAGAACACACTAGAAAAACATCTATCTCTCTCCTTACCCCTCATTACTTTACTGTCAGGAATACTCTAACTAATTGTTAATTGATAAATGCCTAGTTATAAAGCTTTCTCTTCAACTCTCTCCTGAAACTCATTCCTGCAGAGAGGTGCATTCTGGTCGTTTCGTTTGTTTGTTTATTTTCAGACATGCATTAAGTTTTGCAAGGTAGCTTCAGACACTGGCAAAAGGACAATTTAAATTCAGAAGTGTATTATGGAAGAAGATACAATTTAGCTTTGCACAAGGTTCACATCTGCTATTGAATATAATTTTATTAATAAAGCAGACATTTTGATCACTCTCCTTGTGCATCTTATCATTCAAACCTTAGAGGAACTTATTTAGTTACATGTCTTTAAATATCACCTATTTGCTGATGACTCCTTCATGCTTATTTATAGCCCTGTTTTATGCTCAGAGCTCTAGACTTATTATCTATCTGTAACAGGATATATAGAATAGATAATATAGTCATGATGTATCCAAAAGCAATTTAAAAAAAAATCCTTTCAAGAAAATAAACGAAAGAAAAAGAACTTTTCTTTCAAAATTCCCTATGTCAATTAAATGAATTGCTATATTCTTAGCACAAAATTCATCTTGACTCTATTTTTCCTCTCTCTTTTTATCACTAGTCTAAGCAATCTATCAGTAAGTCCTATGGCAGTTTCCTTTTAAATATATGTAAAATAACACTTGTCATGGCATCTATGCTGTACTCTAGTCCAAGCCGCCAACATTTCTTCCCTGGACCATTTTAATAAACCACTGGTTGATATAACCATGTCTATTCTCTAGTAACAAACTAGTCCATATAGAAACCAAAGTAATCTATAAGATTAACAACGTTCAAAAGTTTTCAATCTCACTGTGTATAAAAATGAAATTCCTCACCATGCGGTACAAATTTTTACATTGTTTTGGTTCCTTGCTTTTTCTATTACTTTCTGTTCCATCTATTTGACCACATTTATTCAGTTGTAATCCTAATAGTTTAACTACTGATTTAAACAAAATACATTTTTGGTCATGGTTTACATGCATTTTTCTTGTTGATTTATCTTTCTAGAACACTATTGTCATTGATATCTGTGTGACTTATTCCTTTAATATTTTGTTTATGGTTAAATGCTATCTTCACTGAGATAATTTTTGCAACTACTCTTTATAAAATATGTAATCTTTATTTATCTCTTTTTCATAGTATTCATAAATATAGGCCTTTTTTTTTTTTTTTTGGCCTTCGAACCACCCTTCTAAAGTATCAGTTCTTCGAAAGCAGGAATTATGTCACATAACAGATACATTTTCTTAACGGAGTTCTGTCACATAGCAGATGTTTAATGAGTGTTATTAAATAAAGGAAGGAATACTTGAGGAAGGAGACAGGATTATTACTTATTGAAATCCTACAAACACCACTACACCTTAAATCGTTCTTTGAAATACTGTTCCCACCTTCCCTATTACACAGAACAAAGTCAATCCCTCAGCATGCCTCAGATTTGCTATCAAAATGACATTCTCCCTGCCTTCATTACTTGCTTTGTTTTGAGAAATCAATCCTTGAGTTGAATAAATTAATAAATGTATTTATCAATTAAGTAAATGATGATGAAGTAATCAAATAATAGGACTGTGAGAGAATTCTATCAAAATGTTAGCCATTTTGTAACTAAATTTTTCCCATAGTTGTGCATTAGATACATGTTAAAGTGTAAGAGCCACATCTTTTTCTCTGGCTCTTCATAATCTGACTACTATGAACGTTTCTAGTCTATTCATTTTGACTTGTAGTCATTTTTTATGTAGTAATAGATGTAATTGTTTGTTTCAACACAGCTTTGTGTATTGTATCTTTGCTTCCACTCATCTTTCTGCTGTAATTTTCCATTCAACTATCAAGTCTAAGATTATATTGCATCTAAGAAATCTTTCCACTTTTACTTTATTCGAAAGTAACCAAGAAGTACAAGTATTGAACAGCACTATGTGCTAGGCATGGAGCTGTCTATTTTTCATGAAATAAATAATCCTAAGAAAGGGTGCTGATGTTTTATTAGGGGAGAAAATGGAAGTACAGAGAGCAAAGGTCACAAAGTTACACAGGATATTGGGACTGTAGTCAAATTCCAATTGGCCTGATTTCAAAAGTACTTTGTTTTTTTTCACAGCATGCCATTCTATGAACGTTGCTCTACATTGTAGAGTTTATATGACAGAGTTTTATTCTTTATTTTATTAGATATTCACAGCACCACACAGTGGTGTGTGAAAAGATTTCTAAAAGGGATATGAACATTTCAGAGATGTGGGTAAATATTCATATTAACTTCCAATATTCTTGTTTATTAAGATATAAAGATTGTCCTAAAAAGCTTTGAATTTGTTAGTGAAGAAGAGTAATAAAGTAATAAGAAAGAATCATGAGGCATAAAATAATAAACACCTTGAAGACTAGAGAATATGTTATTTTTTTTTTTTACAAAATGTTAATGACATTCTACAAGTCACAAAAATGTGTGTGACATTTGTTTTCAATTCAATCTGTGGCTCCATGGCAGTCATTTGGCATGGCTGGGAAATTCCCAGGGAAACTAAATGGCAAATGAAAATTTCATTTTATTATTTCTCAAGAGTAGCCAAAATTAGATTGCTAATTATAGAATCGCTAATTAGAAATAGAGCATCTCTATACATAAAAGACATTTTTAGAAAGAAAAGCAATTCATATTTTCATTTAGGCATAAGCGTTATGTAGAATATGATCCTAAGCACTATTTTGGAATTTCTCTAAAGCTACATAGAAATGTTAGAAAAAAATTTTGGAAAACGTTACTTGGCTTGAGCTATTTTACTGTTTCGTAGAAGCATAATGCTAGCTCTCTGCATATTGAAAAGTCCTCTTCCTAAGTACAAAAAATGTAAATCCCTGAAAAAACTACATTTAAATCTTGGGGTTTTATAATTAGCTTTGCATTATATACATTTTCAGTAATCAAATCCTAACTTGTGATACAGAACATCAATTTGTTTATAAAGTATTATTCATAGCGAATATATCCCTTTAGGCAATGCATAACTTGAACAACATTTCCAAATAGGCAAGAATAGCCTGTAGGGAAATTTAAAGCTTTATTGTTCTTACAACGATGACATTATAATACTATGCTTTGTGCAATACTGATTTATAATTTATGTTATCTCTTTTTTAAAGCTTTAATTGAGAGTGAACTCTTGGGACAATGTTTAACTTGTTTTAGATGTGTATTAAAATGCTCAGCTGAAGCATTTATAAAGTATTTTGATAATAATTTTGCCTCAAGCTATATTAACTATTAACTTAAATCTACATGCTTACTTTGAAAAATGCATATTGAATATGTATAGCATTTATCTAAAATTACAAAATAAATGAGTAAAAATGAATACTCAACATCAGCAATATTCCAAAGTATCAACTACAGGAAAGTATTATTTTAATACTATTTCAGAGACCATTTATTGGAAGACTATGAGAAAAAAATAGCTAAATTTTTAAGTATAACATATAGCTGTAGGAGGAGCTGTGTGTCTATATAGCAGAAAATAGGGAGCTGGTTTCACTTCATCATTATTTAATAAAGAAAGCAACTAAAAATTCAAAATAACTAAAAATAACATTATTTTATTTTATCTGCAAAACGTATTTAAATTATCAACTTTATTGCATAGGAAACAAAGAATATAGAAAATGTATTAAATACATAAGTTGCTAATATAATTATATTTTATTTTAATGTGATTTATATTTACATTATAGTACAATATAAATAGATATATTTGATTTTCTTCTAGTAGAAGAAGACCCTGAGGTTAATTACCTGAAGATTTAAATTTTTCAATTACTTTTCTTGGTTTAATTTTTACTATACTTGCTGAATTCAAAATATTTTTGTCTAAAATACAACATCACATCAGATGAATACATGCTCCAACTTTGAATCAAGTGGTACAGACCTAGTTATTTAAAAAGTATACATTTAGTAGCACATCTAATAAAGTTCGTGACCAACAGACATCATCAGGAACCCTGACATTTTAGCATCAATAAAAAGACCTTGCCTAAAAATAGTAATTGATTAAAATAGAAGAAATAAAATCCCGTTATATATAGAAAAACATTTTAAGACATAAAGTCAGTTTTATAAATATTTAAGGTATGCATGCATCTATGGCTTCACTACAAATTATGCACCAGTTTTACAAATGCACTGAATATATTCAGCATTTTAAAAAATGAATTTCTTTTCTCTATGTTTAGTTTTGCATAGCTTATATTAGTTTACCTAAGATCACAGAAATGTAAACCATTTTCTTTTGGCATCAGGATTGTCTGCAATAATTATAATGGGGTATGAGTGAACTTTTTCCCTCTTTTGAGAGACATAAAATTTTTCCCCTGATGCTTGATAGATACCAAATTATATTAACTATGATATGCTATAATATTAAGTCATATATTTAATTCACCAGCATCTATTGAGCATCTACCAAGTTTTAGATGCTTTGATTCACAGTTTAATTAGGCATATTTTTGATCTGCCAAACACCTATGTCTACTAACAAAAGAAAACACATAGCAAATAATAATTGAGCCAAGTGTTAGACTAAATATTTCAATAACATACATAGAATTCATAAAGAACATAATCAATATATAAGCTTATAAATTTAAATACATTAATATATGCAATTCTGACTTTCATTACTTGCTGTATTTCCTAGTTAAAATATATGTGAATTTATTCTGTTTTGGAGTATAGTTTTACAATGGATCTGACCCTAGAAAGCCCTAAAATTTACTATGAGAACCTCTTGTTATTTGGCTAGATTTACACAGAATTATACGATTACAACTTGAAGGTTTGAAGGTTTTAACAACTGAAAAATAAAATACTGAAGAACAAAAATGTATGATAGAAAATATAAAGTTTATTCAAGTTAAAACGGTTTTGAAGAATATGATTTATTTAGTACTCAAAATGTGCCCAGGAAGTCCAGGAGCTACTTTTGACATTTAATTGCCAAAGAATCTTAGAGTATGTAACCATCCCTTTTTTACATATATCACTACATATCTTGTACAAGATTGTATGGCCAGAAACTGATCTAAATAAGTGAGGTTTGGCCATAGGTTTGTATGACTCCAAATATTTTCTTATTTTCTGAAGTAACACTGATCGTTTGCAAATATATTTAAAATGCTTAAAATAAATTCATTCTAATTAAAGTATTAATAGATATTCATTCCAGTGTGAGTTTTTAATCTAATCAACATTCATCTGCTAAATATTATCACTAAAATACTGTGCAAGGCATTCAGGACACTGCAGTGAGCAAGGCAGAATTTGTCCCTCTCCTCATATGTTCTATGAAGAAAAACAAGAAAAAATAATAAATATAGAATTATTTATATCAAGTGATTACGTTTAAGTAGTTTAACAGAAATACATAAAATACCATAATCATTTATAATACACAGATCTGATGGGTTCATTAAGGCAAGAGATGGTTTCCTGAGTAGGAAATAATCTGAGATCTATATTATAAGAAGGTGCAAATGGGAAAAAGAATGTTCTAGGTATATATGGTAGATAGAATAATGGTTGAATTTCTGGAAACCCCAAATACATTATGTTACATGGCGAATCATTGCAGATGTGATTAATCTAAGGATTTTGATATGGGAAGAGTATCCTGGAGTATCAGAGCAGACCCAACATAATCACAAGGGTGTTTGTAAATGAAACTAAAACAAAGACAGAAACATGAGAGTAAGAGATGTGGTAACAGACTTTAGAGTCTGAAATTTTGGAAGGAGCTACCCTACTCCCTTTGAAGATGAATGACAGGTTCAAAATTCCAAATTCAGATGGCCTCTAGAAGCTGAAACAGTAAAGAAAATAGATTAGCCTACAGAGACTCCAAAAGAAATACAGTTCTTCTAACATCTCAACTTTGCCCAATAAGACCCAATTTGAACTTTTAACCTCCTGAACTTTCAGTTAATGAATAAATATGTGTTGTCTTAAGCCACTATTCCATGTTAATTTGTTACAACAGCAATGGGAAACTGACACAGCAGCATAAATATAACATATAAACCCAGAGGTAGGAATGACCATGCCATGTTCATAGAAATGTAGTTTAACTGGAGAAAATAATTAAATAATTTGCCACGTTTTTATAAAGTTGTTTGCTTCATTTAAAAATTTCTCATGTGGTTCTCATAATAGGAATCTCAAACATTGTCTATTATCTATGAAATGGCCAATAATTTCAGTACAACTGGTATATTCGTTGGCTATGGCTGCCATAACAAAATCTCATAGACTGAGTGACTTAAAACACAGAAAATTATTTTCTCATAGTTCTAAAGTGTCGAAGTCCAAAATCAGGGTGCTGTCAGGGTTCTTTCCTCTGAAACCTCTCTTTTTGGCTTGCAGATAATGTTCCTCTTGCTGTCTTCTCACATGGTGGTATCTCTGCACACACACACCCCTCCTGTTTCCCCATACATCATAATTTATTCTTATAAAGATGCCAATCAGATTGTATTAGGGCCAACACTATTAGTCTCATTTTAACTTAATTACCTCTTCAATGTCTCTATCTGTAAATACAATCACATTCTTCAGTACTGGCAGTTTGGGCTTCAGCATAGGAATCTGAGTGTGTTATGATGCCTGTAACAAATGGTTACAGAACACCTACCATGATCACTGCTATAGTATACATTACTAACATTTTCCTCAAACTATCGACATAAAAGATAATCACAATATCCATTTGTATTAGTCCATTTTCACACTGCTATAAAGAAATACCTGAGACTGAGTAATTTATAAAGGAAAGAGGTTTAATTGACTCACAGTTCAGCATGGCTTGGGAGAGCTCAGGAAACTTTCAATCATGGTGGAAGACAAAGGGGAAGCAAGGATCTTCTTCACATGCCAGCAGGAGAGAGAAGTGAAAGCAAGGGAAATGCCAGACATTTTTAAAGCTATCATACCTTGTGAAAACTCACTCACTATCAGGAGAACAGCATGGGGGAACCACTCCCATGATCCAGTCAACTCCCTCCCTCCACACGTGGGGATTGCAGCTCCACACGTGGGGATTACAGGTCCCTCCCTCGACATGTGGGGATTACAATTCGAGGTGAGATTTGGGTGGAGACACAGAGCCAGAGCCAAACCATATCATCACTAATGTTGGCAGTGGCCATATGAATCACTATGACCAAAGGGATATGAGGAAAATTGTATGAAGTATTTAAGCAGCATTTCCTAGTAATTGATGCCCTCTCCTCCTGCTGCTTTAACCAGTGTGATTTTAGAAGGTGGAACCTCTGTCAGATTAGAAGATAGGCAGAGGATAAAACAAAGTTTCATGCATACCTGCAATGGAGAAGAAACATCTCACTTTCTTTTTTGAAGTACTGATACATTTTCATTGTTTTTACTACAATATTTTCCAGACTCTGTTGACTATTATAACTGGTATTGCTATTGGGACTACTCATGGAATATTTATGCTGTCTTACTCTGTGTCTAATTGTGCATTTAATCTTATGTATAATGCAGTTTTATTTTTGGTTTCTTCTTGTGACTTGACTTATGTTTTCACTTAGGACAAATTTTTACTTTTATTATCTTCATCTAAGTTCAGCAAAAGATAACTCTGTTTCCTTTCTGTCATTTGTTTTTTACACCTTGTTTTAGTCTCTGGTATTAATTAATATACTACCTAACTTCTACTCTGATCACTTTAGTACTCCAGTCATTATTGGTCCAGCAAATAATACCTGATTTTTATGTTTTCTGGAGTTTCATTAATTTTGCTAATAGTAGATTGCTAATTTTGCTAACAAAAAAACATAAATCTATTCTTTGTAGAAAAAAAAACATTTTTAAAGAGAGAATTCTTCATGTATTGGGTTCCATTATAAAAGTCGGTCAAAACCTGGCCGGGCACTGTGGCTCACTCGTGTAATTCCAGCACTTTGGGAGGCCAAGGCAGGTGGATCACGAGGCCAGGAGATCGAGACCATCCTGGCTAACATGGTGAAACCCCGTCTCTACTAAAAATACAAAAAATTAGCCAGGCACGGTGGCGGGCACCTGTAGTCCCAGCTATTCAGGAGGCTGAGGCAGGAGAATGGCTTGAACTCGGGAGGCGGAGCTTCCAGTGAGCGGAGATCGCGCCACTGCACTCCAACCTGGGCGACAGAGCGAGACTCCGTCTCAAAAAAAAAAAAAAAAAAAAAAAAAAAGTTGGTTAAAACTTTCTATCTTGAAATATCTTATTTTTTGGCAAAGCAAGTATCTTGAGATGGGACACACATTAACACAAGGACATGAAAAGAACTTAATAAAAAGTGGGGAAATACACTTCATTGTATTTAAAGCCATATTATAGAGTAACTAAAAGAATATGGAACAAATAAGTGAAATTCCAGTAATTTATGAGTTACTATATTTGCATTTACCTTTGTGTGTTTGTATGCATGTGTGTGTGTGAGACAGAGAGAGAGCGAGAAGGAGTGAAAGAGAGAGAGACAGGTGTTTACATGTCTTGATTACAAAAGTAATCTTCAAGAGGTGTTGTATATCATGGTTTGTATCAAAAGCCAAAGCCTTTTGATCTATCACTTCCAACCTCCTGAAGAGATATTTGTTAAATTATTGATTCTTTAAAAGTTAAAAATATAATTTTTCAGCCTACATTGAATATAGAAGATGTCATGGGTCACAGTTGTGGGCATTAAGGCACAAATCAATTTTTTTTTTTTGAGACGGAGTCTCACTCTGTTGCCCAGGCTGGAGTGCAGTGGCACGATCTTGGCTCACTGCAAGCTCTGCCTCCTGGGTTCAAGCGATTCTCCTGCCTCAGCCTCCCAAGTAGCTGGGACTACAGGCATGTGCCACCACGCCTGGTTAATTTTTTGTATTTTTACTAGAGACGGGGTTTCACCATGTTAGCCAGGATGGTCTCAATCTCCTGACCTCGTGATCCACCTGCCTTGGCCTCCCAAAGTGCTGGGATTATAGGCGTGAGCCACTGTACCCGGCCAGCACAAATCAATTTCTTTTCTTCCTGTCTCCTTTATACAATGTTGATCAGGTATCTGAAGCTCAGAAGTCCAAGAGAAGTCAGAAAATGACAATGCAAAGTAAATAGCTAGCCCGTAATAATGGCAAAAAAGAAACTGTGTGTGTGTGTGTGTGTGTGTGTGTGTGTGTGTGTGTGTGTGTTTATGCATACTCACTTTTTTTCTCTCAGAACTGTTGGGATGTTACTTTCCAACTACCTGTATGATGAGAGCTCTACCTACATAAATAGAATACAGCTGACATTAAGCAAAATTATAAAAATAAATACATTTTTCAAACAGTCACTTATCAATATACATCTTTAATTCTACTTGCCATAATCTCAGTGTTCTATTTTAAAACAATTGTTATTAAGTACTTTGTTTGAAATAAGTCTAAAATGTGGTACTACAGGTTGAGTATCCCTTATCTGACATGCTTTGGACAAGAAGTGTTTTAGAGTTTTGGATTTTTGGGATTTTGGAATTTTTGTGTATACATAATGATGTATCTTATTGAACAGTACTCAAGTTTAAACACAAAATTCATTTATGTTTCATATACACTTTGTACATATAGTCTGCAGGTAATATTAGATACTTTTTTTTTTTTTTTTTGAGACAAAGTTTTGCTCTTGTTGCCCAGGCTGGAGTGCAGTGGCACAATCTCAGCTAATTGCAACCTCAGCTTCCCGGGTTGAAGCGATTCTCTTGCCTCAGCCTCCCGAGTAGTGGGATTACAGGCATGTGCCACCATGTCCAGCTAATTTTGTATTTTTAGTAGAGACAGGGTTTCTCCATGTTGGTCAGGCTGGTCTCAAACTCCTGATCTCAGGTCATCTGCCCACCTTGGCCTCTCAAAGTGCTGGAATTACAGGCGTGATAGATAATATTTTTAATAACTTTGTTTATAAAACAAAATTTTGACTACAACTCATTACATTAGGTCAAATGTGGAACTTTCCTCCTGTGGAGTCATGTCAACACTTATAAAGTTTTGAATTTTGGATTATGTTTGATTTCAGATATTTGGATTAGGAATGCTCAACCATTATGATCTGATTACTTCTAATTCATTATTAAACATTTTAATTCTGCAACTTTTATTTCATCAAATATTTGCATATTTGTATATAAAGTCATACAGAGAATGGTTGTTTCTGTAAAATACACTGATAGTTGTCTTCTCTCTACAAGCTGAAAAATCTTTTATGAATATGGGATTTATTTAAACAACTTGACAAGGAAATGAGTTAATTAAAAGTCATAAAAGGCTGGGTGCGGTGGCTTACCCCTGTAATCCCAGCACTTTGGGAGACTAAGGCGGGCGATCACAGGAGTTTGAGACCAACCAGGCAAACATGGTGAAACCCTGTCTCTACTAAAAATACAAAAATAAATCAGGCGTGTTGGTGCAAGCCTCTAATCCCAGCTACTTGGACGGCTGAGGCATAAGAATCACTTGAACCTGGGAGGCGGAGGTTGCAGTGAGCCAAGATCACACCACTACACTCCAGCCTGGTGACAAAGTGATAGTCCGACTCAAAAATAAAAAAATAAATACAGGTCACAATATAAAATTACACCTGAGAAAAGCAAAATAAAATGCATATGTGGGTGTACATGTGTGTTCATCTGTGTCCCTACCTGGAGTATGACAACAGATAAAATTATCAAATGAGTGTCTTCATACAGCAGAGTGCCTAGGCATTATTTGAAAAAATGTGAAAAGTTTTTTCCCTCCACATGACACATGACATTAAAAATAAAATGAATATTATTGTATTATCTAAGTAGGTCTTTACTTGAAGGGTGGCACTTTTAAAGCAAATCAACAAATTAGTTTTGAATGAATGATTGCTATTTGTAAGATGATGTTACCTATAGGTATTCCAACTATAGATATGGTTAATTGTTATGGAATAACTATGAGTATTAAATATTGCATCTGAGAAATACCAGAAATATTTTTGGAAGACAGGAGACTTGACTATTTGATAATCTACTACCTGTAATATTTTCAATAGCCAGAACAACAGGCTCTAAGACTAACTAACTGGGAAATAAATTTAGAAACATACTGTCTCACAAAAATTTAGAGAAGTTTGAGCACTAAAAAGACTACCATGTGATGTTATTTGAGTGAATAATTGGAAGGCAGGTAGATAAGCGACTGGCATACAGGAAATATTCAAAAACATATTGACTATGTAGCAAATTAGAGTTACTTCAGAACAAAGAACACCTGATTACATCTTTTATTCGAGTATGTAAGTCTCTTAATGAAACTGACCCAATAGTCTCATGGACAGTTTTTTTTTTAAATAAATATAGAAATTGAGAATCTGTTCTTAAGCTTGGAACTTAAATTTGTTTTATCTGAGTTCCTTCCTCAGGAAAGGATCCCTAGGTCTAAAAAAGTATCAAAGAACTGAAATTCACCAGATCATAGTGTACACACAATGAGATGACAGGCCCCTTATTCATTATGATTAATTCCTTACCCCCCCTGAGTTCCTGTTTTCCTATACATTGTTACATTTTCTTTTCTGCTCTAAGCCCCTAATTTAGTCAGTTAAAGAGATGGATTTAAGACTGATCTCTCATCTCCTCAGCTGCAGCACCATTAAAGCCTTCTTGTTTGGCAATACTCATTGTGTCAGTGATTGGCTTTCTGTGGGGAGAGCAGCAGGACCCAGACTAACCCCCTGGTATTTAGGTAACACTACCACCAGGATGGCTAATTTGGCTTATTTTGGTGTTTTTTTCTTTTGGATACAGATCAACTTAGACAACCAAATAGTATACTGTTAACTTTAAAGTTATAAATTTCCATTCCCTGTTTTCTTTTTAGTGACAGAGTCTCACTGTGTTGCCCAAGCTGGAGCAGAACGGCTATTCACAAGCCTGATCATAGTGCACTGTAGTCTCAAACTCCAGGACTCAAGCCATACTCCTAACTCAGTCTTCCAAGTAGTGAGGACTAAAGCATTGTGCCACCACAACCAGTTGTTTTCATATTCAACATATATTAGTCTAGACCTTTTAATCAATACATATTAGTTTCCATTAGAGTTGCAAATGACAAACAGAAATACATGCGTGACTATAAATTATATATGTATATATACACATATATTTACATACATACATATGTGTATGTCTATGTTATATACATGTATATATTTGTCTATTCATTCAACTGTCTATAAGTTAAAAACTAAGACTAGGTAAGTTTTTTAAGTTAGTTGTAAAAATTATAACATACATCTACTTTGCAATCACTTAATAACTGTTTATATGTGATATGTAATATTCCAAATTAATTTAATCACATAGTCTTATATGAATATTTTGGATAAAATTTTATACAATATGTTGAAAATAAATTAAGATCTCTGAGCCTTACTTGGCTCCTTATTTATAAATTTGGTTTGATATTCTTATGTACCTTGTGATATTCTTAGAGAATAAGACTCATTTATCCCTCTGTGAAATGGACTTGTCCCTATTTTCCACTCATCTGAATGGTTTTTGCAGAAGCTTCCTGCTGGTCTAGGGGATGCTTCACAAAATATTTTCAAAAGGGTATTGAGAAAAAGAAGTTTGTCTTTCTTTGTCTGTTCCCAAAACATAAAGCTTTGAGTCTACCAGTGGACACATTTTCTATACTGCGTACCTGATAAGTGTGTAAAACTAGAATGAATAAAATAAGTAGAAATGGAGGAGGGCAGGAGGATGAGAGCAAATACAGGAATAGGAAAAAGCAGGTGCAGATAGACAGAAAGAGAGAGAGATAAAGAGAGTACTTTTTAGCTGCTGTCTATATGTTCTTCAGTCATTTCTGACCACAGCATTCAAAGTATCAGCTGAAGACCTTTATATAAATTCCTCTAAATTCTTTTTTTTATATACTTTAAGTTCTCGGATACATGTGCAGAATGTGCAGGTTTGTTACACACGTATACATGTGCCAGGGTGGTTTGCTGCACCCATCAACCCGTCACCTACATTAGGTATTTCTCCGAATGCTATCCCTCTCCTAGCCCCTCACCCCGCAACAGGCCCCAGTGTGTGGTATTCCCCTCCCTGGGTCCATGTGTTCTCATCGTTCAGCTCCCACTTATGAGTGAGAAAAGCAGTGTTTGGTTTTCTGTTCCTGTATTAGTTTGCTGAAAATGATGGTTTCCAGCTTCACCTATGTCCCTGCAAAGGACATGAACTCATCCTTATTTATGGCTACATAGTATTCCATGGTGTATATGTGCCACATTTTCTTTATCCAGTCTATCACTGAGGGGCATTTGGGTTGGTTCCAAGTCTTTACTATTGTGAAAAATGCTGCAATAAACATACGTGTACATGTGTCTTTATAGTAGAATGATTTATAATCTTTGGGTATACACCCAGTAATGAGATTGCTGGGTCAAATGATATTTCTGGTTCTAGATCCTTGAGGAGTCGCCACAATGTCTTTCACAATGGTTGAACTAATTTTCACTCCCACCAACAGTGTAAAAGTGTTCCTATTTCTCCACATCCTCTCCAGGATCTGTTGTTTCCTGACTTTTTAATGATTTCCATTCTAACTGGTGTGAGATGGTATCTCATTATGGTTTTGTTTGCATTTCTCTAATGACCAGGGATGATGAGCTTTTTTTTTTTATGTTTTTTGGCCACATAGATGTCTTCTTTTGAGAACTCTCTGCTCATATCCTTTTCCCACTTTTTGATGGAGTTGTTTGTTTTTTTCTTGTAAATTTGTTTAAGTTCCTTATAGATATTAACCCTTTGTCAGATGGATAGATTGCAAAAATTTTCTCCCATTCTGTAGGTTGCCTGTTCACTCTGATGATAGTTTCTTTTGCTGTGCCGAAACTCTTTCATTTAATTAGATCCCATTTGTCAATTTTGGCTTTTGTTGCCATTGTTTTTGTGTTTTAGTCATGAAGTCTTTGCCCATGTCTATGTCCTGAATGGTATTGCCTAGGTTTTCGTCTCGGATTTTTATGGTTTTAGGTTTTATGTTTAAGTCTTTAATCTATCGTTAGTTAATTTTTGTATAAGGTGTAAGGAAGTGGTCCAGGTTCAGTTTTCCCAACAACATTTATTAAGTAGGGAATCCTTTCCCCATTGCTTCTTTGTGTCAGATTTGTCAAAGATCAGAGGGTTGTAGATATGTGATGTTATTTCTGGGGCCTCTGTTCTGTTCCATTGGTCTATATATTTGTTTCAGTACCATTGCCATGCTGTTTTGGTTACTGTAGCCTGTAGTATAGTTTGAAGTCAGGTAGCGTGATGCCTCCAGCTTTGTTCTTTTGGCTTAGAATTGCCTTGGCAATATGGGATTTTTTTTGGTTCCATGGGAAATTTAAAGTAGTTTTTTCTAATTCTGTGAAGAAAATCAATGGTAGCTTGATGAAGATAGCATTGAATCTATAAATTACTTTGGGCAGTATGGCCATTTTCACAATATTGATTCTTCCTATCCATGAGCATGGAATGTTTTTCCATTTGTTTGTGTCCTCTCTTATTTCCTTGAGCAGTGGTTTGTAGTTCTCCTTGAAAAGGTCCTTCACATCCCTTGTAAGTTGGATTCCTAGGTATTTTATTCTCTTTGTAGCAATTGTGAATGGGAGTTCACTCATGATTTGGCTCTCTGTCTGTCTGTTATTGGTGTATATGAATGGTTGTGATTTTTGCACATTGATTTTGTATCCTGAGATTTTGCTGAAGTTGCTTATCAGCTTAAGGAGAATTTGGGCTGAGATGATGGGGTTTTCTAAATATACAATCATGTCATCTGCAAACAGAGACAATTTGACTTCTTCTCTTCCTATTTGAATACCATTTATTTCTTTCTCTTGCCTGATTGCCCTGGCCAGAACTTCCAGTACTATGTTGAATAGGAGTGGTGAGAGAGGGCATCCTTGTCTTGTGCCGATTTTCAAAGGGAATGCTTCCAGCTGTAGTCTATTCAGTATATCGGCAGTGGGTTTATCATAAATAGCTCATTTTTTTTTGAGATACACTCCATCAATACCTAGTTTATTGACTTGCATAGTTTTTAGCAGGAAGGAGTGTTGAATTTTTTCTAAGGCCTTTTATTCATCTATTGAGATAATCATGTGGTTTTTGTCATTAGCTCCGTTTATGTGATAGATTACGTTTATTGATTTGTGTATGTTGAACCAGGCTTGCATCCCAGGGATGAAGCCGACTTGATCGTGGTGGACTAAGCTTTTTGATGTGCTGCTGGATTCGGTTTGCCAGTATTTTATTGAGGATTTTTGCATCAATGTTCGTTAGGAATATTGTCCTGAAATTTTCTTTTTTTGTTGTGTCTCTGCCAGGTTTTGGTATCAGGATGATGCTGGCCTTAAAATTAGTTAGGGAGGAGTCTCTCTTTTTCTGTTGTTTGTAATAGTTTCAGAAGGAATGGTACTAGCTCCTCTTTGTGCCTCTGGTAAAATTCGCCTGTGAATCAATCTGGTCCTGGGATTTTTTTTGATTGGTAGGCTGTTAAATACTACCTCAATTTCAGAACTTGTTATTGGTCTATTCAGGGATTTGACTTCTTCCTGGTTTAGTCTTGGGAGGTGTATGTGTCCAGGAATTTATCCATTTCTTCTAGATTATCTAGCTTATTTACATGGAGGTGTTTATAGTATTCTCTGATGGTAGTTTGTATTTCTGTGGGATCAATGGTGATATCCCTTTTATCATTTTTTATTGTGTCCATATGATTCTTCTCTCTTTTCTTCTTTATTAGTCTGGCTAGTGGTCTATTTTGTCAATCTTTTCCAAAAAACCAGCTCCTGGATTCACTAATTTTTAAAGCGTTTTTGTGTGTCTCTATCTCCTTCAGTTCTGCTCTGATGTTAGTTATTTCTTGTCTTCTGCTAGCTTTTGAATTTGTTTGTTGCTGCTTCTGTAATTCTTTTAATTGTGATGTTAGGGTGTCAATTTTAGATCTTTCCCGCTTTCTTCTGTGGGAATTTGGTGCTATAAATTTCCCTCTAAACACTGTTTTTGCTGTGTCCCAGAGATTATGATACGTTGTGTCTTTGTTCTCATTGGTTTCAAAGAACTTATTTATTTCTGCCTTAATTTCATTATTTACCCAATTGTCATTCAGGAGCAGGTTGTTAATTTTCTATGTAGTTGTGAGGTTTTGAGTGAGTTTCTTAATTCTGAGTTCTAATTTGATTGAACTGTGGTCTGGGACTGTTTGTTATGATTTCCGTTCTTTTGCATTTGCTAAGGAGCATTTTACTTCCAGTTGTCTGCTCAATTTTAGAATAACTGCAATGTGGTGTTGAGAAGAAACTATATTCTGTTGATTTGGGGTGGAGAGTTCTTTAGATGTCTATTAGGTCTGCTTGGTCCAGAGCTAAGTTCATGTCCTGAATATCCTTGTTAATTTTCTATTCCATTGATCTGTCTAATATTGACAGTGGGGTGTTAAAGTCTCCCACAAATATTGTGTGGGAGTCTAAGTCTCTTTGCAGGTCTCTAAAACTTGATTTCTGGCTAGCCAGTTTTCCCAACACCATTTATTAAATAGGGAATCCTTTCCCCATTGTTTGTTTGAATCTGAGTGCTCCTGTATTGGGTGCATATATATTTAGGATAGTTAGCTCTTCTTGTTGCATTAATCCCTTTACCAGTATGTAATGCCCTTCTTTGTCTTTTATGATCTTTGTTTGTTTAAAGTTTCTTTTATCAGAGACTAGGATTGCCACCCTTGCTTTTTTTTGCTTTCCATTTGCTTGGTAAATATTCCTCCATCCCTTTATTTTGAGCCTATGTGTGTCTTTGCACATGATTTGGGTCTCCTGAATACAGCACATTGATGGGTCTTTTCTTTTTTTCGCATCCACTATATAACCAGTCTCAATGAGATGAGCCAGGTACTTTGGTTGGAAATGCAGAAATCACCATCCTTCGGCATTGATCTCGCTGAATCTGCAGACTGGAGCTCTTCCTATTTGGCCATCTTGCCAGCCACCAAATTTCTCTAAATTCTTACACTACTTTAGGCTGCTGTGTCTGTAATGTGCAATAAAAAAATACCCTTACTTATTCAGAGTTATTTTACAGATCAAATGATTTAAAGCACATAAAAGCACCTCATAAACTATAAAGCTTTGTACAAATATATTGTGTTATTATCATAATGACATTATACTTTCCTCATGTTAACTCAGTACTTATGAGTGCCTTTTTCACCTTTATTCAGAGATCTTTAGTAACTAATATGATTCACTAAGTAGTGGAGAGAGACAATTAAATTACTTTCAGAACATTTCAGATCCAAGGAAAAAGTGCAGCTATGAATGAATTTGAAGCTGGAGAATTTCATTGTAGGACCACTGTATAAGTAAGCTTAAGATTTAAAAATTATGTATCATCTCAAATTATGAAAATGAACACTCTTGATGCCTATGCAATGACTAAAATTGTTTTACATAAATTATCACATATTAATCTAAGAATGTCATGCTAAGAAGGAACATTTTGAAACCAGTAACAGACAGTAAAGATCCTTTCATAGGCATGGGAAATAAAGTGGCATTGTAGAGGATTTTGGAAAGCTATCTTATTTAACAAAGGTTTTACAAGCCACAGTACTTGATGTATTTTTGTTCATTATTTTTCTGACACTTTAGCAGGCGCAAAAACAACATATTTATATTCAAATAAAGTACCTACAACATTCTTTACTCTTTATTCCCCTTCTTATGCTAATGGATATGCCATGTCTTAACAATTCTATGCTTCCCTGGTACTTCTCTTCTATGTTCAGTTTCTGATCCTCCTTTAAAAAACTTCACAGTGCTCTTATTTTCCATAAACTGTAACTCATCAAATCAAAAACAATAAAAATCACAGATCTATTCCCTCACTGAAAGATTTCAGCCCATCTTAAAAGAAAATTAGGCCATATACTTTTACAAAATGTGATTTCTATTTTAATTCTTCGTATTTTATTCTAGGGAATACCTCAGTGTAATATATTTGTTGCTTCTAGTTCACTGCATGCTGACTTTTCTTTCTCTCAATATTACTTATTTAAAGTAATTAATCAACTTTTATTTAAAGGTATCCTAAATTTATGCTATTTTAATATGTTGTTTTACAAAAACAACTCTTTCTGTAAATACTTTTAAACAAAGCTATGGATGGTTGTTCATTGAATCAAATCCTCCACTTTTTAAATTCATATTTCATGTATTTTGGATATTTGTCCTTCCAAATCTCATGTTGAAATGTAATCCCCAATGTTAGAGGTGGGGCTGGGTAGGAGGTGATTGGATCATGGGGGTGGATTTCCCATGAATGATTTAGCACTATCGCCTTGGTGCTGTCCCCAGGATAGCAAGTGAGTTTGCATGAGATCTAGTTGTTTAAAAGTGTGTCTCACCTGCCCCCAACCCACTTGCTCTCACTTAAGCCCTGTGATGTGCCTGCTCGTAATTCACCTTCAGCCATCAATAAAAACTCCCCGAGGCCTCCTCAGAAGCCAAGCACGTGCCAGCACCATGCTTTCTGTACAGCCTGCAGAACTGTGAGCCAATTAAACCTCTTTTCTTTATATATTACTCAGTCTCAAGTATGCCTTTATAGCAATGCAAGAATGTCCTAATGCAATATTGTAGTTACAGGTAGTTAGACAGGCATGAGCGAGGCAGGAGAGGCCTCTCCCTTCCTCCACCCACCACCAATGTCAGGTGACCATCAGGTGATGGTTCTGTAGTTATCACACTGCCTCACTAAAAATAATTTGGCAGCCAGTGCCAGGGAAAAGCCATTTTCTAATGGTCCATATGTGTCACACTAAAGTGTTAATTGATTATAGGCACCAGGGAGAGGCAACTTTCCAAACAGATAAAAATACTTGAGATTAGTAATCAATCCGCTTCCAATAAAATCTCAGGAATTGGGCGAGTGAGCCCAGGCATGCAGATTAAGAGACAAAATGACAGAGTATGGTCTTCTAGAGGCCTTCCACCAGAAAAGGGAAGAAAACCTCAGATGGGCATGTGTACAACTTCCTAAACGCACTGTGCATGCTCACCTCCCAAGTGTAAGGAGAGCACTGTGCATGTGGGCAGCTTGCCCTTAGGGAAAAATGAGGGGAAAGAGGAGCAAGCCACTGGAGGTGAGCAAGCATGTATAGTACTAGAATCAAGGTTAAACGCCACATTTGTCCATCAAGTTGCCCACTTGGGTCTCTTCCAAGTGGAGTTTTTTTTTTTTTTTTTTTTTTTTTTTTCTGTTCTAAAGTTTTTTAATAAACTTCTACTCCTGC
Source organism: Pongo abelii (assembly GCF_028885655.2). Lineage (NCBI taxonomy): Eukaryota > Metazoa > Chordata > Mammalia > Primates > Hominidae > Pongo > Pongo abelii. Next base: position 92,935,677 of record NC_071999.2, on the reverse strand, counting down.
TCTGAAACTTGCCTTGGTCTCTTTTTTTGTTTTATTCCCTTCAGTTGAATTATTTTTTCTGAGGAGGCATGAATTGAGGTTTCTGCAGACCCCTACAGATTTGCCGCCAGTAACTTGGAGACCTTATACCCCTAACAGTATGACTATAATATACTTTAGTGGATGTGAAAGGAACCTAGTTGAAAGGTGGAGAAAAATCGGATTTACCAATGACTTATTCAAAAGGGTAACAGATCTAGTAGTGCATAAAGCAACTATATCCTGTGATTCCCCAGATGCAGACAAAATGATTGCTATTTTTTCTTAAAAAAGGATTGAGTTGAATTTCACTTCCTGCTAAAAAATGAATTGGTAAAGCCTTCTATTCCTAACATTTATTAAGTGCTTATTATATGATAAATGCTGATATAGCCTAGATGCTGTTTTATTTGTATCATGAAGGTCATCTCAAATAGAAATGTCATGTAAATTGAAAGTATTATAAGAATTATAGTCATTACTATAAGAATCACAATTTTTCAGGGAACTTTTTTTTATTCCAATATGCAAATTATCCTCTGCAAATAGAAAAAAAAACTTATTTTATCTTCAATATAGCTTAGCTCTTGATTACTCAAATCTTTTTCTAATCTTTTTCATTATCAGTGCATTGCCTATTTCATGTTCTTCCAAATTACCCATTATAATGACTTCTTATTTCATCCTGAATTATAAATTTGAACATTTTAGTGTATCTTACTGGAATTATTTCACTTTCATGAGAACTTTTAAATTATACAATATAATTTAACTTCTATACCTATGCATATTAATCATAAAATTCATAAAGTAGAAATTCAGAGATAAAAAACAAAATACAAAATAATAAAGAAAATAAAACACAGTTACATGTATGCTTCATCTTTAGAAGTAAGTATTAAGAGACCTTTTGAGGACATAAGAATTTATAATCAACCCAGACATTTGGCATTAATAGAGTAGAACAGATCTGCCAATACATCCATATATCTTCTGATCTTTGGTTTCACTAGCAGTTTCAACTGTTAACTTGAAAAGGGAATTAAAAGCTTTTTATACATGCCTATTAGCATTTGCAGTGGCTAATTATGTATTTATAATCATGAATAGATAAAATAAAATATTATTTATTAAGAACTCATTGATTTTATACTAGTGCTCATTTTGACCACATTCAAAAATGTTTCTCTAATGACCATTTGAACCCCACACTTCCAGAACATATGCTTGTTTATGAGCTATATTTTACTCTTCCCACCATCAGTAAGCTAACAAAAATGCCCAAAGAAATTAAATATAGAAGATATTTAGGTACTTTGAATTTTTGAAATTATAAAATCCCCATGACAAAATTCAATATGCAATTTTAATTATATCTATTGCAAATGAGACTAGATTAAAGCGAGTACAAATGGACCAGTTTAATCACTTCCTTTTGAAAACATGGCACAAGCTTCCTAAAAATGTTAAAATAAGCTTTGGGAAGACAGTAAATATCACACCAAATAAATATGGGCTGTTGGCAAAGCTTAATAGTTATTGAGACTACATCCACTTTAGGCGATGTGAGCACAATGGCCAATAAACAGGCGTAAGCATGAGCAAGACCAAAGGCCTCTAAACGTACAAGGTTTTTCTCTCACCCTATTTCAAAATATACAGACAGCTGGGATTGTATTTGTCCTGATTTTTCATCAATGTGTATCATGCAGCCTACCATGTAAAAGCATTTTTTGTTGTTGTTTTTGTCAAAACACTGCAAAATGATAGGAACTGTCTTCAACGCAGTGGATAGAAGCTTTGCAGTATTGACCAAAGCTATATCACTGATGCAGCATTTTCTATAGACAATGGTTTCCACAAACACGAGGTTGACTGGGGGAACATGTTCATGTAGATTCTCACACTCAGGTTTCTCCTGGCAAGAGGTCGCTCCAGCTGTTCTCCAGATGACAGAGCCTGTGGACTTCAGACTGTAGTACCCAACTTTTCACAGGGGTTTGACAGCAACCTCACAGTTAACTTTTGCTACTTGTTTTCAAATTACCTCTAGTTAGTTCATAGAGTAAGTCTTGCATATGACTATAAATTTAAATGACTCAAACTCTGGATTCAGTAAAACTTATATGGCAGGATTTTAGCCAATGTGTATAAAAAGGAGGCCTTTATTATAAAGATAAATTATTATATTTGGAAGTTAGAATGAGGGACCAGCTTTAATAATATTCTTGTAAAACTCAAGGAGGAAGAATTTTAAAAATTTTGGCTTTATGAACTGAATAAAAAACACAATGACAAGATGAAAAGACTTAAGAACAAGAATTTGAAATAGAAAAATATTAATTAAGTTTTCAAAGGGAATACTAAACATTAAAAATGAAAAGGAAAACTTACATTGTAATAAAATAATATTAGAAATGGCCTGAAGAAAAGCAATGCGAAACCAACTTGAAGAAAAAAAATAATCGTTGTTCTGAAAAAGGCACTATTTTATGATGACCAGGCAATGTTAGAACTTTATACAAAAGAAAAAACTAATAGAGTTAGTTACTTTTAAGACATAATCTAGGTGATTATAAATTATATTTCATTATATATTGAGGCCTGTGCCAAACATATATCAAAATACAAAAGGAATAAACTCAGAAATCAAACTTGGATGAACTGCCCAGATGGCAAATTTTGGAAAGGTATTCCTTAAAATACACAAAAGGGAGTCAAAAGTAAATTCTATTGAGTATAATATTCTAGAAAACTGGACTAATTATGTGCTTTACACAAATTTGATGTTTGAATAAAGGTAAAATTCACTATAGAATCATGAGACTTTGTTGGAACGTAGGTAACATTTGCATGGGTGATAACAAAAACTATATTTTATATGAGGAAACAAATCTAGGAGAATTTTAGAGTTGGAGCATATGAGAAACAATAACAGAGAAATTGCAAGTCATAATAGACCAAATATCAGTTGAGATACACGTTAGACTGATAAGTGAAAATTACTTCCTGTTCAAAAATACCCTACTCTAGGTGAAAATGGCCAAGTTTTCTTAGAATGTTAATTATAGTTACAGTAACACGTAAGACTAACTATATAATTTCTAGAGCCTAAGGTGGGGCTCCTTCTTTTAAAATCATCAAGAAATTTAAGAAGCATTAAATGAAGTGTAAAGTCTCTTGAGCTTGGGACCTTATGCAACTGTAGAGGTTGCATGCCAATGAAACCTCGTCAGGAAATAGGAATCATTGTCGTGAAAATGTGCCTATCAGATATCCGACTGCAGGAAACATAATTGAGCATTGGACACAGTTGCTGTGCCCTGAAGTCCATTACAGCACACTCAGCAAGGTCATACTTTCAACAGGATCCTCTCAGCAAGGACTGAGTGTCCCTGTCAGGGTTAGTGAAGCTATCTCATTCCTGGGAGATATAACACACCTTATCAGCTGAAAAATCCAGAGGTCTTCATAAAGTTGGAAAGGAGAATTATTTCTTTTCTATTTATTTCTTGTAAAGCATTACAATCTTCAAGATTGCCCTTCCGACAGGCTGGGAATATTAGCCTCCAGCAGAGGAGATTAGCAGGCACTTCAAGGAAGGGGAGAGTGAAACGGATTTATGCTGAATGGGTTGGCCACGTGTACATATTCAGTAGGTTAAGGGAGATTTGTGATTATTTATAAAAGTGGTTCTAACACATGCATACCAAATAACCATGCATGTTACATATAACTCATGTTCACTGAGTCATATGTAACATATTAAAACTTTTTTTTTTTTTTTTTTTAAGACGGAGTCTCACTCTGTCATCCAGGCTGGAGGGCAGTGGTTCGATCTCAGCTCACTGCAAGCTCCACCTCCCAGGTTCAAGCCATTCTCCTGCCTCAGCCTCCCGAGTAGCTGAGACCACAGGCGCATGCCATCATTCCCGGGTAATTTTTGTATTTTTAGTAGAGACGGAGTTTCACAGTGTTGCCCAGGCTGGTCTCGAATTCCTGAGCTCAAGAAATCCCGCCCAGCTCGGCCTCCCAAAGTGCTGGGATTACAGGCCTGAGCCACTGTGCCCGACCATGAAAATATTTGAAGGCATCGCAATTAGACCCTACATGTCAAAAGGTGAAGCAGGGACAGGAAGGCACGGTAATGTGCAGCCCTGTGAAACTGGCCAGAACCAGTTCATGGTTAGTGGCCTCTTCTAAGGAGAAATCAGTCTCTTGTCCAATCCAAGCTGTAGTTATGGTTTGTGGAACAAAGGGTCAGATAGTGTCTGGTAATGAGTTTCAGTTGTTTGAATTTTGTTTTATCTCAAGGCTAGTGCTTGTTTAGCTGCCAGAGAAAAAGAAAAGCCTTGTGGTAATTAGAGCATAGTTTGTTCTTTAAGTGTACGGGGTGTGTGGCTTAACCTTTGCTTGGCATGACCTTAGGTCCTGTTTATAATTTGATATCTTATTGCCGCAAATGGTTTATTCTGTTACTCTTATGACCTCTATTGTAACATTAATGCCGGTCAGTTGTTGCATCTAAACAAAAAAGGCAGGGGGTGTAACAAGATGTGTCAGGCTTCCCATCCCATCATGGCTGGGAACTCAATACATATATATATATATATATTTTTTTTTTTTTTTTGAGACGGAGTCTCACTCTGTCACCCAGGCTGTGGCGCAATCTTGGGCTCACTGCAAGCTCTGCCTCCTGGGTTCATGCCATTCTCCTGCCTCAGCCTCCCGAGTAGCTGGGACTACAGGCGCCCGCCACCACGCCCAGCTATTTTTTTTATTTTTATTTTTGTAGAGACAAGCCTTCACCTTGTTAGCCAGAATGGTCTCGATCTCCTGACCTCATGATCCGCCAGCCTCAGCCTCCCAACTTGCTGGGATTACAGACGTGAGCCACGGCGCCCGGCCAGGAACTCAAGTTTTAAGGTTTCTTTAGGATCCCCTTGGCCAAGAGTGGGTCCATTCAGTTGGTCGGGGGACTTAGGATTTTATTTAGTTTTCAGTTTAGTTTACAACAGATGACTTTGGCTTGAAAACTTATCACTGTTCTTGCTATATCTTTGTTGGTACTGTACCACTGTCAATAAGATTTTTTTTTTCTATCCGACGTTTCTCACGGAGCCAGCCCTGCCTCATGGTGTGATGACTTTCCTGAACTTTTTAGGCTCCCACCCATTCTCTCTTGCCTAATAAATCTCTCGCATGTTTAATTCTATTTCGTTTGCTTCTTGGAGGACTCAAACTAAAGCATGTGGTTCCAGCAGTGACCTGAAGCAAAGAGGCTGCATTCTGAAATCGCTCACTCATCACATGGTTAGCCAACATGATGATATCCAGAGTTGTCTGTATGGCATATATAGTGTGGCAGTGGAGGTTTACTAAATATTTCACTGAGGTGCCCTGGGAAATGTCACACATGCGAGAGTTACGCTTGCAGGGGCAATGCTTCAGGGACTAGAAAATTATGGACCATAGCATTGATGGCTGGTTATTTCTGACATTCTGTGGAGGGATGAGAGACTTAAGGTGATTAATATCAGATAAATTTTGAGAGTCAAATTGTCTATGTTGTAGCTTATGTGTAGTACTTTATCTCCTGTAGTTGTAAGATAAACATAGCTGAGCAGAAGATAAAGTATCAAGTATTTAGAGGCACAGAATTAGTGAGTATTTAAATACTCAGTCATGACTGACATATTACAGTCAACCATAGGAGTATCACAGATACTGAATATCGAGGCTGCTTGATTAAAGATGTGAGCTGACAGAAATAGGTAATTATTTTTATACTTACATGAAGTGTGTAATTATGTCCTGTCTCCCAGTAGACGAAAGAAGACAGAGGCTGATGGAAATGTGCATGCTGGCATTCCTCATATCCTTGGGAAATGGTGTGTCCTTTTTGCCTTCCCAGTGGAACACAATCCTCTGGCTATTTTCCTCACCTCACTGCCAGAGAATTGCATTTTAGGAATGTGTTGGTGTAGCAATACCAGCATTGCTACAGGAAGCCAAGCAATGTCTCTTCATTGCCGGCTAGGTAAAACATTAGGAGTAGTGATTACAGTGCTGAGTTCATCAACATCCATGGGGCCCCACACTAAGACAGGCCAGTTGACAGTACTTAATTACCAGGAGCCAGAAGGCTGCAATTACTGTAATATGTAACAAAATTGGAAGGGCAGGCAAGGAGACTGCCAGCTGGGAATTGTGTCGATGGTTAATAGATCATGGTATCCCTTGGGATCTTCAACAATGATGCACATTAGGTGGTTGAGAGTGGTTACCTCAACCAAAATGACACGTTCTCAGTTCCCAGACCTTAATTAGTTTTCACTTGTGAAATCCATTGACTGAAGAGGAGTCTGAATGCTTAGTAGGAAGTATTCTGCAACTGCACGGTAAGCTTATCCACACTTATTCCCCCAGTTCTTCTCCAGAAGAACCTAAGGCCATTTAGTCAGTTGACTGTACGATGAGGAAAGGACAATGAGTAGAAATTTTGAAAACTGTTGAACACAAAGTTCTGATATGACATGAATACCCAGAGACCCATGTATCACCATGGGCTTCCTGTGAGAGTGGGGGTTTATGAGGAACAAGTAATAAATGACACCATGCTTTACAGTGTGTTACAGATCCACTGATAATTTTCCCCCTACCTATCGTCTATAAGTAGGATTTATAGACATGATAATTGGAATAATTTGTACATTGCATCCCTGCATGTGCAGTGACAGCTAACTTAATGGGAATATGCAGTCAAAATCTCTGAAATTGTCAACTCCCATCTCTCAACTCCACAAAGCAATACTTTGTTAGAAAAATCAATGTATTGGCCTGTAGCAGAGAGGAAGATACTCTGATCCAGCAAAACGTGGCAGAGGTAGACTAAGGATAAATTGAGAATTAAGTTAAAAATATCTTTAACAGCTGTGTCTACTTCAAAGGATTAGAGGAACAACAGAGGAAAATTAAACATTAAAGAAAGATTAAAAGGATATTTTATTGCTATAGTGAAGGAGGTAGCAAATTTGGAATGTTTTTGCAGTCACTGATGTAGTGCAAGTTATTTAAGTCCTTGGAAGCTGAAATGCTGAAGGAAGGCAATGCTTTGGGGAGGACCACCTGGCTAAGTACATGGAGTTTCTTACTGGATGCATAAGGTTACAAAAATTGGACACATCAAGAAAGCAGCTTCAGTTCAGAAATCTGTTAATGATGATTCTCCAGCTGGTAGAAACGTTCAAACAAGAGGGGGGCCTTTTCAAAAGCCTGAATTTATGGACTAAATAATTCAGGAGGAGAAAGAAAGAAGGAGAATGAAGAAAGACACCCGGTAGAATGCATTCCAAAAATTTCTTAAGCTTCTCCAGAGATTCAAGCAATGCAGACAGAATCGCATGAAATGGGAATCAAATAAAATCTGAGATGTGAAGAGTGACCTGTCCTAAATTTGGAGTGCCCTGGTCAAAACAGAAAATTTATTCTGTCCCTGGAAGAGCTCATCTCTGCATTGTAATTCCTGCATGAAATTGTTAGAGAAGGAAATGGAAATTAAATGATTTCAAATATTCAGAAGGTCAATTAATGGGGAGAAATTGCCATTAAAGAAGTCATTGCAGAAAATACGGGCATAGGAAAGGATCATAATTAATTTCCTGGTGGATGATTTCTGTTATCTGATTTTCAATTTTTTTCATAAGCTCTAGGCAGCTTGCATGGACAGTTTACATTTAGTATGAAACTAAGATGATTTTCTGTTTTCTAAAATAGAATAATAAATATTAGAGAATGACATTCTTTGAAGCAATCATTTTCTTTGACTTGAAATATAAGAGTGCAGAGCTAGAGGTTTGATATCCCTCTGTCCTTTGGAATTAGGCAAATGTGAGGTGCTTGGGAAGTACAGTTTAGATAAATTTTATAAACTGACTTTGGGTATTCTTATAAAGGGTCAGCCATTACAAAGAATAAAGTCCGAAATGAAGCTATATGGATGGAAGGCGTAACTAACCTGGGGTTCAGACAAATACTGGAGACATGTATTACTTTCCTTGCCCAGCAGCTTTCCTTCAAAGACACATTGATTTTGCATGTGCAATTAGGAATTATATAATAATTATAACTTTTTAAATTCTTATCACCTTGACTGATCTATTGATTGATCTAGGGATTTTGATTTCACCAAATTTACACTAAACAATTTTCCAAAACTAAGAATGGGGCCCCGTGTTTCTCTGGGTAGAAGCATGCTCAGTTTTTACTACAGGCATTGTTTCCTGACATGTGTTGGAGACTTGCTTGGGAGAAAGAAGCCAATAAGGAATGGGAAACACTGACAAAAGATGAGGTGAAAGAGATTTCACAGTGAAGCACCTAGAATTTGATGCTGAGGATAATCTATCCTCTTGCTTTTGCTGGGGTTATGTGATTTTTCCAATAAGTTATATTTGGCCAAAGATACTTTGATTTGGGATTTCCTACAGAGTTTCTATTAAAGAAAATAAAAACAGAAAATGATTACATTTAGAAATGTTGACTTTCATAAAAAGTTTTTAATAATTTTTTCAACACTAACTTATAATTTAAAAATAGGTATTACTTGATATTGGGTAGGAAATGGCAGAATTAATATTTCAGTGATTTTGCTACTGTTGACATCATTTTCTTTGAGATATACCAACAGTTATTTCAGTAGATAAACACCTCATAAGGGAAGGGGGTTTATCTGTTTTGTTTTCTACTTATCTTCAATATCTAACTCAAAAATAACTCAATACACATTTTTTGAATTCTTAAATGTACTATGCATTTTACTAAAATGACTAAGAGTTACGATGGATAATGCAGTTGACCTAGGAAAAGGAGAAAAGCTCAGCTTAAAATAATGCATAGCAGCTAGGCGAGGTGGCTCACCCCATAATCCCAGTACTTTTGGAGGCTGAGGCGGGCGGAACACCTGAGGTCAGGAGGTCGAGACAAGCCTGGTCAACACGGTGAAATCCCAACTGAGATCACGGCTTTGCACTCCAGCCTGGGCAACAGAGTGAGACTCCATCTCAAAAAATATATATAATAAAAATAATGCAGCTGGGCACAGTGGCTCACACCTGTAATCTCGGCACTTTGGGAGGCTGAGGTGGCGGATTACCTGAGGTCGGGGGTTCGAGAGCAGCCTGACCAATATGGAGAAATCCCATCTCCACTAAAAATAAAAAATTAGCTGGGCGTGGTGGCGCATGCCTGTAATTCCAGCTACTCGGGAGGCTGAGGCAGGAGAATCAGTTAAACCCGGGAGACAGAGGCTGGGTCGAGTCGAGATCACGCCATTACACTCCAGCCTGGGCAACAAGAGTGAAATTCTGTCTAATAATAATAATAATGCATAACATTAACATTGACTTTATTAATGTCCTCTTATGATTCTTTTAAGAAGCTTCTGGATCTAATAGCAAATGAACATTTTCTAAGAGGTAGAGCTGCCTATTTTACTGGTCATATTAAAGATAGAGTTGGTTGAGGTTTTCACATAGAAATATCAGACTTTCCCTGACTTATAGCAATTCTTCTCTGCTGAGGAGGACATAGTGAACAACACCTTTGTTGATACTCTAAGTAATTTGATAAAATGAATTTGATAAGCACATGCTATCTGCAATGAAGATAAAGTGATTTTGAAGTCAGGTAAGGACTGGCTCATTCTCTGCCTTTTTTAGGCAATGAGAGATACTGTATTAATATACAGTGTTTGCATAACATACAAACACTATCTTTTTTACTTTAAAAATATATAATTGTTTGAAATCAGTTCTTAAGATAGCATATAGTTGAATAATTATTTATCCATTTTGGCAATTTCTTTTTATTGGTGTATTTAGATCATTTACATTTATATCATTTACATTATTCCAATTATTGAAATGTTTGGAATTACTTCTATAATTTCCTTATTTGTTTTCCTTTGTTCCCTCTGATTTACATTTTGCTTCCTTTGGGTCATTTGAACATTTTTTAGTAATGCATTTTAAGATATATAATTTTGATTTTATCTCAATACCAATTTATTTTAGTAGTTGCTTTGGAGATTGCAACATACATACTCAAATTTCACACTCTGTGTGCAACCAACATTTACCATATCAGTCCCTGTATATCTAATTAGTTTTATAATATATTTCATCTACATCCAGTGAAAATCAAGTTAGGCAGTGCTATCATTTTTGCTTTCAATCATCAAGTGTGTTATAAAAACTCAAAAGGTAAATTAGTATATCTGCCCATGTTGGTTGTTCTTACTTCACTGCGAAGGCTCCAAGTCTCTCACTGGCATTATTTCCATTCAGTCTGAATAATTTATTTTAATAGCAATCCTTTTATAGCAGATTTGCAGATAATAAGTTTTCTCACATTTTCTTCGTCTGAAAATGTCTTTATTTCATATTCATTTCTAAATTATATATCCAATAGAACTAGAATTTTCTTTCACCACTTTAAAAATAGTATGTCCCTTTTTCTTTATTATTAATATTTTTATTAGGACTCTGATGTCCTACAAATTTTTGCTCCCTTGCAGGTTATGTGTCATTTTTCTCTGGCTACATTCAGAATTTTTTCTTTTTCTTAGTCTGGCGCAGTTTTGTTATTATGTAGTTAATCATGGCATTATTTGGATTAATGTTATTTGAGATTCTCCGACTTTCTTGAATTCACAGATTTAAGTTTTTTGCCAAATCTAGGAAACTTTCAGCCATTGATCCTGTAAATATTTTCAGCGTCGCCTTCTTTCTCCTTTCCTTCTGGAACTCTTATTACATAAATATTTAGCATGGTGTTAATTTCTTATAGGTCCCTGAGGATTGCTTCTTCTTTTTTGCACCTTCTCCATCTCTGTTGTTCAGATTGGATAATGTCTTTTGATTTAACTTGACGTTCAATGTCTCTTCTGTAATTTTCATCCTGCTGTTAAGCTCATCTAGTGCATTTTTCATTAAGTCTGTTTTATGTTGTGTCTGTTAACATTTCCACTTAATTCTCCTTTATATGTTTCATTTATTTGTTGAGGTTTTCTGTTTCATTTTGTTTTGCTTCTGCTCAAGAGTGAGCCTAGGAGTTCACAGAAAACTTTAGAGGGCCACTTTCCCACACACTGATGCCTTGTAATCTTCCTAGAGCTTTCTGGTTCTCTGGGGCTCCTCTTTCTGCTTCTTTATCTAGAAAGTTTGGCTTTACTTACCAGAATCTCTGGCATACTTCGATGACTATACCTATTTCAATCTTTAAGTTTTAGAAGGAGAGAGAGAAAGAAAGAGAGAGAGAGAGAGAGAGAGAGAGAGAGAGAGAGAGAGGTCTAAGAGCAATAGTGGTCTGTTCCAGCCTCTTGGGACAACTGCTTTACCACTAAGGAAGGAATATTCACCTATAAGAGTTCCAACTCTTGTAATACGTTGTTGTAATCTCCGTGAATCCCTCCACTCTGTGATCCTGCGTTCACTTTTCAGCTCCTTGAATCAGACAAAAGCTTTTCATGGTGTTCTCTTCCTTTGTACATGAATCCTCACTTTTGAGTAAGCCACAAATATGTCTGCGTAGTGTCCTGGCCCTGAAAACAGGGACAAATTGTTGGTAACTTACCACTATTTCAGTGTTGACTTGAATTCTTCCTCAACCAGTCTACTTGCCACAGCCCTGGGATAGTAGCTTCATACAGGCTCAGCAGGTTCAATGTTTGTGTTCTGTGTTCTGTGGGAGAAATTAGGTAAAATATGCTTACTTCATCTTACTGGGAACCAGGACACAAACATGCTTGTATTGTGATCAGAATATGTATGCATTTTATATGTTGCATTGAGGAAAAAATTAGATGATAAAATCATTTTGATAAAACATTGCTAATGCTCACCCTTTCACCATCTCCTATTGATAATATAGATCATTTAGTTTGATAATTTTTGCTTCTTATCATGCGGACTGCGCAATTTCACAGAGCTAGTAAATGATTATGATAGTAAATTAATTTCAAAGGAGTGGTCATAATAACATATCTAACACTTGAACCTGGATACCTTCCACATTCTACTATCCCATCCACATTCTACTATTCCATCCACATTCTACTGTCAAGACTTTTTCTTCATCATTGATTTTTTAAAATTCTTAACATTTAAAAATGCTATCTCATTCATGGAAACACCTATAGGTCTCTTCTATGAGTAATTAAGAAAACTTATCATCAGTTTAAAATAACCCTTGATTTAAATAGATTGGTAAGTTAAAAAAAATACAACAGTGTACTTCTGTCTTTTACAGCTGTAAACTTTGCGTCTTTTGAACGGAAAAAAATGTTGGCATCTCCCCCAAAAAAACTCCAATCATCATATCACATATTTCCCATGACTATATGTATGAAAGAACAGGCATTGTTTCTTTTTCATAATATATACATTATCTCAGCCTCCTATCCATGCAAACACCACACAAAGAACCAGAACTAATGGTTTAAGAAATAAATTTCTAACAGAATATGTAAAATCTGGTACTTCAAATTTTCTAGTAATTTTGAAGTTCTATAAGCATACATTTACAGTAAGGTCCTCTATTATATCTTTAGGTTTTAACTAGAAAGAGCCAAGATTATCTATGCCATGCATTTGTAAAGAATATATATAGGTTATACAAGTTTCCCTATAATTTATACATTAATATATGTGTCTATTGTAATAAAAATAGATTTTTATGGGTCTGCTAACAAAATTATATTTGAAAGTACATTTCCATTTTATAGTGACAAAATTAACATAATTTCAACAAATATTTTCTTATATTATTTGTGGTGTAGTTAATTTCTTCTACATAATTTTAAATAACTGTTGTTATTTACAATAAATCTTAATATTTCATCTTATCAAATGCATCAATTTTAAGAACAAACCCATGCTTTTAGTATGGGTGGTGTGATGAGTAACTCAAATTTAGTATTGTAACAAGCAAATTCACACTGAGCCACTTTTGCATAACTGTATACATTTTTCCTGGTTAATGTATCTTCCTGTTATTAAAACTCTATTACTTTGGAATTTGAAAATGAGTCTGAAATAAAACAGTGAAGGTTGTATTTAGCATTGTTATTTTTCTGACATCAGAATGATCAGGATGATCTATTAGTATTTTTCTTTACTTCTTTTTAAAAATATTGCTTGGGGCCATTGAGATGGCTTTAAATTTATCCTGCTGAGAGGCTAAGCAGAAAGGATTAATATAGGATATGTTCTTGCATTTATAAGAGCTAAAGTAGGTTGTTTAGAATCAGAACAATGCAAATCTGAAGGTACATTTAGCAATAACTTTAACAGATTATCACCCAATTTTAAGAAGGAGGAGAAAAAATATGTCCTCCAGCAATTTTATTCATTCATATATAATTGGAAATCTATGATATAGACATGTAAGCTGATTTCTCAAGAGTAATTATTTAGATTCTCCATTTTCAAAAGAACTAGTTGCAGGAGAAGTTGTATTTTTTTGCCTCATCATCTAAACATCTATTAAATTTTCTTCCATTAGAATTTGATCTTTTGTGGGAACTGCTGTGAACAAAAATGAAACAAAGAGGCTTTTCCTCAGGTTCTTTTGCCTTACTTCACTTTTGTAAATGAGAAATACTTAAATGTGCCAGAGAATCAAAATTTCCTGCAGGGCAATTTTAGCTTTAGCTGCAGCAGCAGAAAGAATTGCCTTTTTAAAGCCTATCCTTCGTTTCTCAGGGATGAGTTTTTATTATACTTCATGATAGATGCCTCATTTTTAAAAAGTATGTATATATGAGTTAGACACTGACTATAAAGTACCTAAAGGTTTAATATTGTTACTCATTCTGATTTTTGTATTCTACTTAATTAAATCATAATTATAAAAGATTTTATATCTCTTCTTAATTTTTATTTGTTTACAAGTTAAGTTTAGTTATTGTGAATAAAACAATGCAATTACTTTTAATTTATATTTCCAGAGACTTTCATTTTTTAAATCTTTAGTACACTGAGCTAGTGGAATTTTTTTCTAATAGGATTTTCAGTTTGGTTAGAGTCAAGACTAGGATATTGTCATACATATTTAATTTTTTCAAATAACGTTTTGTAGAGGATAAAATAATACACAGCTGCATATTAAATAATTTTGATTTGTTATGTATATATTATATATTATATATATATTTTATATATATATATGCTTCTCAGTTATCCTCTGTGTTTCTTTTAGTTGCTGGAATTTATGGGGAGAGATCCGTATATTTAAACTACTATTCCATGGTGGATTGAAAATAAATCCCCAGTTAATTAAATGTCATTTAAGAAAATTTCAAATACTCATAAAGCTTTTAAGAAAATGTGAATAAAATTATGTAAATGTTTTTCTTCTAGGTAAAAAAGGATGTTGAGAAATTGAGCTCCTTAGTAAAAGTAGCCAGGATAAGTAGAAATCAGAAAGCATTAAAATACCAAAAATAAAGTTGGTTTATCAAAAAGTAGGAAATTATTGGTTTTTAAACTCTCTTCTAATATTTTAAAATTGATATACTAAAGATGCCTTAAGACACCTTAGGGCAGAATTGAAAGCAGGCAAGTGAAAGTGGCCAAAAGAGAAATCTTGGGTAGAAAGTACTTTCTAACGACTAGTCATTTCCCTTCTGATGTGCAATACATAACAATCAGGGACATTGTAAAGGGGTTTCACCATTAGGAGAGAAATCATATTAATGTCATCTCTGAGGACATCTGAAACTAACAGTCCACAAGCTCAAAGTGTCTATTCTACTTTTAATTCGGCTCAGCACATTTATTTTACTTCATTTTGTTTTTAGTTCAAAGAAGATAATGGGAATAAAATCACAACTGTATGTCATCCTTTTATTTCGGAAGAAAAATAGTTTTAATTAGGTTTAGTAATAAAAAAGAAAGTGAAAAGTTTAAAGGGAGTGAATGTCATCATTTTCCTGTGAAAATTATCCATGCAAATCATTGTTGCTTACCAATGAAATAGACATCATTATAATAAATATCATGTGGACAATCATAAGCAGATAAAAAATTGTCTGTTTTGCGGTGTTTAATTAGTAGTCCAAATGGCTTTTAAAAATTGAATTATGTCAGAATACCACCTAATATGTTAATTTATTACCTTGTATTATGATAGTGATTTATCATGTTATAATAACAGAAAAATGTAAGGAAAAATGTGAGGAACCATTTCATTCAGCTGTAAAATACAGAACAAATGGTATGAATATAATAATGTTCTGATTCATTGTTATCAGGGATGTGTACAAATGCACTACTTTCTACATTTCTGGTGAGTGTTTAAATTTCTAGAGTTGATTAAAGGGCAATTTGAGGAAGCATATTACTTTAAGATGTTAATACCTTTTTACTGCAGAGTTCCAAATACAGGATTTTATCTGAGGAAATTGATCATAGATGAACATATAGCAATACACGTAGTAGTTGCTATTGCAAGACTGTTTATAGTGTTGAGTATAGATGACATATACTAAAAACTACTACTATAAATTGATGATGTCTAAACATACATTAACTGACTTAAAACTCACAACAACCATATACTTTAGCTACAAATGGCATTTGCATTTAACAGGTGCTGAAATAGAGGCACAAAGAGGTAACATAACTTGCCCAGCATAATAAAGGCTAAAAGTGGAAAAGTGAAGATTTATATCAAGAAAAATGATTTAAATTGATTCCAATACCTAGCTCTTAGTATTCTTATAATACTGTCTCAGTGACAAAAGCATATTAATTTAATAATGGGATACTCTGCACCAATAAATGGTAATTTTGCGTGTAACATTTAATACTGAGAAAAATAGCATGTTAGAAAGATTTTATATCCTAAAATAGATTTAAGAATCTTAATGTTTTAAGTCAGTTAATCCTCTAAATACCCCTATAAATTAGACAATAGTTACATCTCATATTTATAGGTAATAAAACTGAGACACAGAGAGATGAATTAACTTATAAAAATTTACTCAGCTAGTTAAGTGAAGGTACGTTTCAATCTAAGCACATCTGGTAATGCAGAACTGTTGATGACAGACTATGTTTTCTTTTGTCTGCAATTATATTATTTCACATTAATTTACCATGCAAATGTATATTAAGAACAGTTTTTAAATATTGAAATATTTGGATTAGCATGTATTTGAAATTATTTGACCGATTTCATGTTTTCCAAATCATTGCTTTTGTTTTAGATACAGATCTTACTGATGACCCTTTGAAGATAACGTCTTTTTCCCCTCAAGATACTTTGAAAAATTGCTTTTCCTTTTTCATTTTCAGTGGTTTCAGTATGATTCTAATCATGTTTTTCCTTGTATTTCTCCTACTTTAAGTTCACTTAGCTTCTTGAATTTATGTGTTGCTACCTTTGATAATTTTTTAATGTATTTTCTTTTCTGCTTCATTTGTTCTTTCTCCTCTCTTTCTGGAACTCCGTTGACTCATGTTTTAGACTCTTAACTGTGTTCTGAATGTGTCACAGATATTTTCTTTTTCTATTTTTCCAGTTTCAATATTTTATAATCACCTGCTTTCAAGTAAACTAGTGATATTTTGAAGCCCTCATTCTACTGCTAATCCTATACAAAGGATTCTTACTTAAAAATATTTTCTTAAGCATTTGTATCATGTAGAAGTGATTGATTTTATTGATGTCACTTTTCTTCATCGTTTTATCTATTTTTCTAGCATTTTTACTAATACTTTTGTATTTATATTATTATGATGATTATTTTAAAATTTTTATTTACTAACCCCAATGTCTATGTTATCTGTTGGTTTGATTCCAATGTTTTTTAATTTCTATTCATTACCAGTATTATTATCCTATGTCTTGTCACACTTAATTTTTTAATAGTATTCTAGGCAAGATACAGAAAGGAAAAGAAGGAGTTCTAAGTGATACCTTTTAGAGGATCATTTTTATTTTCCACCGGGAGACAGGGAAGTGGTTGATCACCTCAATTCAGTCAGGGATCTAGTTGGGTCTGGAAACTTTTGCAATTTTTGAAAGAATCACTTCTCCTTTGGTTGTTTCTGTTCTATGTGCATATTACTAACAGTCCTAACAGATTTGTATTTGAGATCTGACTGTTTTCTGTCTTCTGAAATGGAGAACTGTGGGAGTTTGTTATTTGGAAGTTTCAAGTTTTGCAGTTTGTCTTCCTTCCCCATGCAATATCCAGTCACAGCAAATGTCTTAGATAGAAAACAGGATTTGGGTTTGAGAGAGGCTCCTCTCTTTAGATCAGACTGTTTCTTCCAAATATTCCAAGACTATAAGAAATGATATTTTCCTTCCAGAAACTCTTCACCTCTATTTAGCAAAAAAAAAAAATTAGCTAATTAACCATGGAATAAAATCAATCAGGCATTTTTGACTCCAGAACTTTCAAAATTATTGTTGCAGCGCTCTGCAAACATGCAAATCTTTGCTAGATTTTCTTTCCTCAGCAGGCTACCTATTTATAGGCGAAGTTCAATCATCCCATGCCCAGAATCAGCAAATACAGCCTCTGAAGAAATACCAGTGATAAACTGCTTACCTTGTAAAGGCTGTCCCTCTGTAATTTCAGTTTATTAAATCTGGTTTTCTTACAAAGTATTCTTACTTCTCTAAAAACTATATATTTTTATGTATCTCAGTTTTTTTCTTTCCTTTGATTGGTGCAAGAAAAGAATAGCCAGCTGCCATTTTTACCTCAGTCAGAAGTGAGTGTATTTTATTAGGGTTTATTTTTCTATAATTATATTCTTAATTTCTAAGAAAATTATATGCTCTTTTTAAAATCTGCTTATTTCAATAATTTCCCCATTCCTCTAGATATTCTATATTGTATTTTTAAATTTAAACTTTGTAGGAATAGTTATTTTATACTATACCCAATGTCAAATCAAGCAGAACAGTTTTTCCCTGCATTTTCTGCTGATTTTCACAAATCATGCCTTGTTTCTTTTTGTGCTTATTTGCTTATTTTTCTTTAAGCTGTTTATGCTATTTTGAAAATATTTGTGTGTTTACTCTGAGGAATAGTGTAAAGCAATATTCCTCTAAAAACTACTTCTTACTTGGCTATTATCACTTTAAATATTTTCATTTTATTTATTATTTATTTGTTTATTCATTTTCTAATTTCAATAGCTTTATAGGTACAAATTGTTTGTGGTTACATAGTTGAATTGTATAGTGATGAGGTCTAGGCTTTAAGAGAACACGTCACTGGAATAGTGTGTACTGTGCCAGACCACTTTCAATGTTTTCATCTGCTGATGTTTTCGAACATCCAAGTAAGGCAAATTATGTATATAAAGACCTATGAATGTCAGCTTGGCTTTAAAATTTCTCTAGGAATAAACTGCTCCACTTTACAAAATGCCAAAGTGACTTTTTTTTAATTTTTGCAGTTCTTTAAGACAAGACTGTATCCCTTAGGAATTGTAATAATATGAGCAAGAGTCTTACTAAACTTGCCATGTGTACTGGCATAAAGTGTTGTCTCCACTTCCACAAAATCTGAATCTATGAAAACCAGTGTTTACATTTTTCTTATTTAACAAATTTCTCAGGGGAAAAGCAGTGCTGATAACCACTTTACTGCGTTTGGCATGATATATCCTTACAACCTTATTAGCTCATGAATGAATTAAAATCGATAGATAGATAGATAGATGATAGGTATATAGATATCAATAATCAAATATTTTAGGAGTTTCATAAATATAGATTCATTTTCAGCCATAATATCAGAAATTACACCTCTTTCCATTCACTTGTCCATCTACTTCATTCCCCTTTATTGACCTTACATTTACCCAGTTTATCAATGATCACAACTTGTCCAAATCCAATGGGCACTTTGTGATATCATTTTACTGGCTCAGCGGCACATTTGAATATATTCTACCATTCTATCTCACTTGAATAATTTGTCTTTGTTTTCCTGCATCTTCAGGGTTTGGTTTCTCTCTTCACTTATCTTTGTTTTTCTGGGTTTTTTTTTTTTGTTTGTTTGTTTGTTTTTCTTCCTCTGTATTTTTTTCTCTTGGTCTCCTTGCTAATCCTTCCACCCATTAAAGTCTGGGAAACTTAAGGAATGGATTTGGTTTGATAACACTTTAAATCTATGTCTGAATTTCTCTGCAGAGGTCACTGTATCCAAACCCATAACATGTAGGATCTATGCTGATAAGCTTCAAAATTGTTTCCAGAGCCTCAGACTTCCCTGTGCTATGGACTCGTACAATAAAATATCTACATAAAATTATATTCATTTAGGCCGGGTGCAGTGGCTCATGCCTGTAATTCCAACACTCTGGGAGGCCAAGGCAGGCGGATCACCTGAGGTCAGGAGTTTGAGGCCAGCCTGGCCAACATGATGAAACCC
Source organism: Pongo abelii (assembly GCF_028885655.2). Classification (NCBI taxonomy): domain Eukaryota; kingdom Metazoa; phylum Chordata; class Mammalia; order Primates; family Hominidae; genus Pongo; species Pongo abelii. The sequence continues at coordinate 92,916,197 of NC_071999.2, read as the reverse complement.
CGTCTCTACTAAAAATACAAAAAATTAGCCAGGCATGGTCGGGGGCACCTGTAATCCCAGCTACTTAGGGGGCTGAGGCAGGAGAATCATGTGAGCCTGAGAGGTGAAGTTTGCAGTGAGCCGAGATCACGCCATTGCACGCCAGCCTGGGTGATAAGAGCAAAACTCTGTCTCAAGAAAACAAAATTTATATATATATATATATTTAGATTCATTATATATATTTAGATTTATTATATATATTTATATATTTTTAGATTCATTATATATTTATATATATTTAGATTCATTATGTATTTATATATATTTAGATTCATTGTATATATATTCATTCATTTAATGCATGTATCGTAACACTTATTCTGTTCTATATCATCAGGATATAACATTAAAGCATTAAACAGAATAGACAAATTAACTAGTCCCATGAAGCTTTCACTCTGCCAAAGAAGCTGGAACATAGTTAGATCAATGTGTTAAAAATCAGTTGATGATTACTGCCAAGGTGAAAACCAAAGTGCAAAAAGAGATATAAAATGTGAAGGTTGCAATTTTCACTTTGATTTCTAAGAGATATCTATCTCTGAATTGATATGTCACTAGATTTTTACTATACCAAACCAGTTCCTTTCCATATAAATTTCAATAATGTAAATAGCATCCAACAACTGCATCGGTCAAAAAGTGGAAATTGTCTTAACTTATGTTCCTTATGTCAGATATCCAATCCATCAATAAATCATCAAAGTTCTAAATCGAAAATATTTTATTTTATTTTATTTTATTTTACTTTTGAGACAGAATCTCGCTCTTGTCTCCCAGCTGGGGTGCAATGGCTCGATCTCGGCACACTGCAACCTCTGTCACCTGGGTTCAAGCGATTCTCCTGCCTCAGCCTCCTGAGTAGCTGGGATTACAGGTGCACGCCACCACACCCGGCTAATTTTTGTATTTTTAGTAGAGACAGGGTTTTTTGCCATGTTAGTAAGGCTGGTCTTGAACTCCTGACCTCATGATCTGCCCTCGTCAGCCTCCCAAAGTGCTGGGATTACAGGCGTGAGCCGCTGCGCTCAGCTAAATATTTGAATTTTTATTTTTTTTTTAATTCAACTTTTATTTTAGATTTTGGGGATACATGTTCAGGTTTGTTACATGGGTATATTGTGCGATGCTGAGATTTTGGATACAAATGATTCCATCACCCATATAGTAGGCATAATACCCAAAAGTTAGTTTTTCAACCATTTCCCCTGTTTATTTCAACCAAGTCCCCAGTGTCTTGCCATTATTGCCATCTTTAAGTCCATGAGTACCCAATGTTCAGTTCCCACTTATAAGTGAGAACAAGTGGTATTTGGTTTCCTGTCCCTGCATTTTTTTTGATAATGAATGGCTTCCAGATGCATCCCTCCTGCCACAAAGGACATGATTTCATTCTGTTTTATAGCTGCGTAGTATTTAATCATGTATATGTACCATATTTTATCCAATCCACCATTGCTGGGCACCTATTTTTGTCTGTATTGATGATGCACTTTTCTAATTCAAATTCAGTAGCCACCTAATTAGTAGACTCTTCTTGACTTTTATCTGGTAATAATTAGTATTCTAAATATTTTATGCAATAGTCAGAGTCTTTTGAATTAGGTAGCAACAAACTCAGCTGAACATTTTGGTGACTTTGTATTTGTATAGCATAAAACAAAGCAAATCACAGCCAATTTTCTACCCTATGATGGTTTCTAACTAGTTCTGCAGAATTATTTCTTTCTAATGATCTCCTTACTCCCTTCCACTTTCCTGAAATTTTATTTTTTTCTTGATGAAATGCTTATAGTTCTTGCCTGCTAGTGCTATTTCTCTGTATTAAGTTATTCTTTTGGATGAGTGTTTGATTGGCTCCTTCTCATTCTTCAAGTGTCAGCTCAAATATCATATATTCAATTAGATCTTTATTGACTGTCTAGTCTAAATTAAATTACCCTACTTCACACAGCTGTGGGCAATCACACCATTGTGTTTATTCCTTCAGATTATTTATGATTTTGTATAATCACTGTATTTTATTTTTATTTGCTTGTTTATATTAATTTCCCCCTACCTGTGTATAATTTACTTGAAAACCAAGATACTTCTTGTCTTCTTTGAAATTATATACTTGGCACTAGGGCACGTTAGTAAACTATTGTTGAATGACAGAATGTTGTTGAGTGAAAAGATGAAATAAGTTTCTTGCATATCTTCTCATCTAAAACTTAGAACATTCTTGTGAAAGAGGCAGGTGTGTTGTTTGGTTTGTTTATAATGTATTTTTTTCTTATTTTTCTTTTCTACCCACCTGCCTCAAAAGGTATTTTAGTTGCTTGAATGAAACTAGTGATTTCTGTAATTTAATCAAGACTTTTATAAGTCTGTAAAATATATCATATTTATAATTATATTTGGAAATAACTTTAATGTTATTTAGATAGCCTCACCAGCTAATAATTGTATATTTGTCATGTGTGCCTTCTAATTATTTGCTATATATACCTTCTAGGATTGGAATCCTTTAAAGTTATCCTTCCGTCTGTCCTGTTCTTTGTAATATCACATGCAATGCCTGCCCATCCACTTTATCTAGGTCAACATAGCAAGAAGAAATTACATCTCAATAAACTATCCGGTCAGGAAAGTGGATACAATCGACTGAGTAACATTGAGTCAGTTTTTAGTTTTGGATTTAGGATTCATATGTTTCAATGATATTTCTAAAGGAGGTACAACATTAGAAAATTATACAAATATATTATGAACACTGGAAATTATTGTATAAATTTCCAGTTAATGGAAAATTATACAGATAATGAGTGTACAGCATGGTTTTTTTAATTAAAAAATGAAAAAGAAAACCACCAATTTAACAACAGCTTTAGTGAAGAATGAGAGAATTAACATAATCCTAAAATATGTCTCTATATTCTCTTTCTAAGAACTACATCTGACTTCTGACCTTGAGGTGCCCAGCAACCACCAGCACTTAACACTGACCTTTTCACTTATCTGAAACATATTATTCCCTATGCAAATAAGTTCTGTCTAGACATGTTTGGTTTGCATTACTTATCAAACCCTCAAACATTCTACTGAATAAATTTATAGAAAATAACAAAATTAAAAAAATACCACATGTTCTCACTTACACGTGGGAGCTAAATGACAAGAACTTATTAACACAAAGAAGGAAACAACAGACACTGGGGTCTACTTGAGGGTGGAGGGTGGGAGAGGGAAAGGAGGAGAAAAGATAACTATTGGGTACTGGGCTTAATACCTGGGTGATGAAATAATCTGTACAACAAACACCCATGACATGTGTTTACCTATGTAACAAACCTTTCCATGTACCCGCAAACCTAATATAAAAGTTAAAAAAGTTTCTAATTGACTTAATTATAATATACTATACTGACCACAAACAACAACTTTAGTGTAGCACCTGGGAAATTAAATGTGAATTAGTGGGTCATATTTCATAAATACTTGAGAAAAAAATGTTAATGAAAGCTAAAGAGATTTCACATGATGGTAGTAAAACTTAATCAACTAAAAAGAAAAAAAAAATTAAAAGAAAAAATATAGTGAGAAAAAGCCTTTTTAAAAAATGTGTTGTCCCAAAATAGAACTTCCCCATGAATACTGCATCATGGAATATTTTCAAATACATAGATCCCTATCTGAGGTATTCAGGTGGAATACAGGAATTTACAACTGAGCTTTAGCCTCGTCCCAATATTCTGCAGAAACCAACAATAAACAAGTGTTATGCCTCCATTTTGTTTTCATTTTATTTCAAATAGGAATTGTAATATTATTATATATATTGCATAGTCTAACGTTTTACAATGTATATGTACATAAAGATATACATATGTGTGCACATGCACGTATGTAGATACAGATATAGATATAAGTATAAATATATGTACTATTTTAAATTACATTTTTTATTATGACATTAAAACACTATATCTCATATTTGGACTTGTTTTTACTTGGCAGCATTAGATATTAACTATTCAAATGCTCTGTTGATCTGTATATTTACCAGCCTGCTGATTGATAAATTAATTCAGTATACATTTAGTATTTTTTGGTTTTATATTTTATATAAAACCTTTTATTATCATATTAATATATGACTCATATAATTTTTCATAGTAAATGATGGTGGTTTAAATAATACTGAATTCATCATACAGCTGACTCATTGCCCATTGGATCATATCATTAGTCTTTGCCAGCAGGTACACATATATGCTTGGAAGTTACACATTTTCTAGATTTTTTTTCATTAGAATAAATGAGTAGAAATAGAACAAATGTTCAAATCAATGGCTCTTCTAAATTTTCAGTAGTCATAGCAATAAGGGTTAACATTCATGTGTGCTATGACGTTTGTCAGAATATGTGTACATATATTTATGTAGTGTCTCTTGTTATTACATACACACACATATATAGCATACATGTTAAATTACTATTTTATACATTAAAATCAATTGTGACTACTCAGCCAAAGAATATGCATGTAAATAGGGGTAAGTTCAGTTGTTAGCTACTCTCTTTTGTACTTTCCTCTCTTGACTATACAAACTTTAAAAACTTCTGATAATTAGTGTCACCATAACTATTTGCTGTGGGCCTTAATACCTGGGTGATGAAATAATCTGTATAACAAACCCCATGACAGGAGGTTACTCGTGTATCAAACTTTCACATGCATGCAATGTTTCATGCACAAACCTAAAAAAATAATAATAATAAATTAAAAAACAAAACAGTGATGAATCAACAGAGGGAGTAAAGATGCCTATCATGAGAGCCATTTGACTTATATAAAGATATTTGACCTCTAACTTAAAGGTAGTGAGTAGAAACTGAATTGTTTCATGCAGGATAACGACACATTAAACTTACATATCAAAAAAAATTAACTTGCTCTTCAGAAAATCTGTTAGAAGAATAACTTGCTCTTCAGAAAATCTATTGGAAGAATATAAAAACGACAAGCATGCTGGTGAGATATAATGCCACCGTAGTCTAGCATAGTGGCAATGAAGTTGGGGAAAACATATCTAATTAAAATTCTAAGGGCTGGGTACGGTGGCTCATGCCTGTAATCCCAGCATTTTGGGAGGCCAAGGCTGGCCGATCACCTGAGGTTAAGAGTTCGAGACCAGCCTGGCCAGCATCGTGAAACCCTGTTTCTACTAAAAATACAAAAATTAGCTGGGGGTGGTGGCAGGCGCCTGTAATCCCAGCTACTCAGGAAGGAGGCTGAGGCAGGACAATCGCTTGAACCCGGGCGACGGAGATTGTAGTGAGCCAAGATCACGCAACTGCACTCCAGCTTGGGCGACAGAGCAAGACTCCATCTCTAAATAAATAAATAAATAAATGAAAAGAAAATTACCAAGGCCTGAAATTGTTTAGAACGAAGAGGTGAAATAGAACGATGACTTTTTATTTCCTCTGAGGTTTCTGGAGGAAACATTGCATGAAAGATCATTCATGGTGATAGATGATACTAGACCATAGATATAGTTGGTATAAAAACTGGAAGTTCAGGTTGGGACACACTAAAGTTCGTGTATCTCTTAGATGTTTCTGATTCCAAGGCACAGGATCTACGCATCTGAAGTTAGACACACAGATGCAGGTTGATGATTAATTTTAGGGGGTGCGAATGTGTTTGAAGTTATGTGGGTTAATACCTCGATAAAGAGATTGTAGGATAAGAGAAAAGGATTAGGGAGAAGGCCGTAAAGACCATCAAACACAGGGTTGGTAGAATTACAAAAACAGGGAATATCGCTGTAAAAAAGAAGAGCAAACATGACAAAAGTTTCAGAAATAAGAAAAATCAAAATATTAAATTCAGCAAAATTGTTAAATCATACACTACCACAGTTGAAAAGTGAAGTAGTGTTCTTAAAGATATAATGTAAGTATTATCCAGGATATATGACAAAAATACAAAGAGAGCAAATGTATGAGAGAATAACATTGAGGTAGACCTGAGAGATGCATATAGGTGTACATATATGTATACCTATCTATCATTTCCCTATATATAATTTTTCTAAATATATGTATAAAATTATGATTTCCCTAAATTTATAAACAAGCTCTAGTTTCAAAAGTTCCATTGAGTGCCTTACAAGAATATTAAAATAAAATGGTATATACTCAACCAGAAATTCTAGTGTAGTCTTTGATAGTCAAGAATGAAAAGAGTTTGTCAAATGAAGCATTCCAGAATGAGACAAAAAATGCACAAACACATATATAGCTAATAAGTACACATAAATCACACCCAAATTCAAAAACTGAGAATAGACCTTGGTGAAAGACTGTTAAGGTCAGTATTTTTTTAAATGTTACTATATCTTCCTCCAAGGTAAAAACAAGTTAATTCGCCTTGTGTCATCTAGCACTAACAAAATGACATAATCAGCTAATCAGCAGGGCTTTTTTTTTTTTTTTTTTTTTTTTGGAGATGGAGTCTCACTCTATCGCACAGGCTGGAGCGCAGTGGCACAATCTCAGCTCACTGCAACCTCCGCTTCCCAGGTTCAAGCAATTCTCTGCCTCAGCCTCCCGAGTAGCTGGGATTACAGGCACCCGCCACCATGCCAGGCTAATTTGTGTAATTTGTGTATTTTTAGTAGAGATGGGGTTTCACCATCTTTTCCAGGCTGGTCTTGAACTCCTGACCTCGTGATGCACCCACCTCGGCCTCCAAAAGTGCTAGGGTTACAGGCGTGAGTCACCGGGCCCGACCCCCGCTAGGGCTTTTTGAATATATGGGTAATGTGGTCCACATTTGAGAAAAGCATGTATTGTGTAATCATAAGGATTCCAGTTTTGACTGGGGAGGAGGATGAGAGAAATCTCCACAACCAATCCAGGCTAAACCATACTGTGTTGTTCCATTTTGTTGTTATAAACCAGCAGACCTCATGGTACCTAAATAATCTGGTCAATAAGAATACTGTATAAAGGATCAGACGCTTTTCAGTGGCAAAATCACAGCATTGACTTTTAGGTTTCTGATGTCTTTCTGTGCCCTCATTTGCCAATAATTATTTTATTTTTGAGAAACTGGCTTTAATGAAGCCAGTCTTTCTCCTGGAATCAGGTAAAGTCTTTAATGAAGCCAGTCTTGCTCCTAGAATCAGGTAAAGCCTGAAAACGGAACTGTGGGACATAAAATGACTGGATATTATCTGATACAAAATATCATGAGAATAGGAATGTACAGCAATGACCTATCATCAACTAGAAATGATATGAAAGGGTTTAGGCACACTTGTTGTCAGTTCTTTAAGCTTCCTCAACACTTACTCCTGCTGCATTGTCTTCGCTCCCTCTATCTACACCTATGACCTCAAGAAAACTGGTTTCTTGTAAACAGTTTATTAGGTGGAAAAAACACATTAGTTTATAAACAATTCTACAGGATAGGCTAGGATCAAGCAGAAGTGGATGGTTATCACCAAAGGTTAGTGGTGAATGCAAATTCTTGAAGCAGTAAATGTGGTTGTCCAATTTCTCTGGTCCTACATATGGCCTACAGCACAGAGCTACATCAATTCAGGTGCAGCTGCTAAGGTTTTGGCTAAATGGAATGAATAGGATTGAAAAATTGGTAACACCAAAGCTCTGGTAAAACGATATGTTTAGGCATCTCTCCAATTGGGCAAAGACTGTGAAGATATTTGTGTTTCAGGTGAATATTCACCAAATGGCTTCCAATGTAGAAAATGCTCTAATAATAAGGTGAATGAGAAGAAATTTCCTACTGATATCGGTTAGCTTCTTTTCCCAGTCACCTCAGTGCTTCCTCACTGGGTGATGGCAGGATAGACAGTGATGGCAGGATAGACAGAGGTTATCTATGGGATTAACAACATGAACTTCCTTGCACAAAGGCTGACCTGCTAAATGCCTGGCCTGCCAGCAGCTGATGCTCCAATTTGTTGACATTGCTCAGATGATCTAGGCAGCTATCATGTGTAAGCTTGATTATGTTGGAACAGTTCCATCATGGAATGGGCACTGACCTTTTCTCACTAGAATAGACATGTATTCTGGATATACATATGCCTTCTCTACTTTTAATGCTTTGTTTTCAGTAAAATCCATGATATTAAAAGACTCCTAAGTTGTTATCATCATGTCATCATGATAGGGAATTCTATGCACATTCCCTGTTAACCAGAAGTATCTGGCTAACATAACTGAATTGGCCTACTGAAGACTCAGTGATGATAATAGTTGGGAGATTACATGCTGAAACGGTGGGATTCTTTCTTACAGAATACAACCAAGTATGTTGCAGTTGTTACCATTGCAAAAATGCATCAACGTGTGGAAGTAGATATGACTTCCTTCATTATTACACCCAATAACCACTTACAGAACTGTTGAATTTTATGAGTATAACTTTAAACTCTACCAGTTTGGATATCTTTGTTCCTAAAACAGGAATAGAATTGTGACACATATATCATTTGATAGTTTTTACTTGTAATTTGAATCTTGTTTGTGTCTATTTATACTTGCAAATTTTTATTCTACGTATGAAATGTACCGTACTCATTATTAATCATTACATTTTCTCAAAAACTTATTTATCAAAGCTTAATCTAATAACATAATAATAAAGAATGTCACCATGTTGCCCTAAAAGCTAGGTTCCAAGTGTTTTAGAATAATGACCTAAATCTTTGCTAAAGCGATTTTTCTATATTTGCTATTCAATAGGTGTCTTTCAGTAAATAAAATTTTGTTGCAGGCTACAAATGAAAAAAAATAAAAAGATTGTTTGGTGATTGTCATGGCAATGATTAAAATAGTACATTAGCCTCAATAAAATATTGTTAATAATAAAACAATAAGTATATTTATCAGTAAATTGAAATACATTTTATAGTCACTGTATGCTTGTTTTTTGGTATGTTTGACTAAAATAAATTATCTTTGTATTATAACACGTTTGTATAATTAATCATTCAAAGAAATATGAAACATTTTATTTTTACTTGCCTGCGACCACAAAGATTGTCTTTCAAAATTTATATGATTGTAGCAATACAATTAATTATTGAGAAAGTTAATAACAGTTTTTAAAAGTCTGTATCTAAATAAGACCAGATGTAGATAACATCAAACTTTTAGGTTGCCGCATACACATATCAAATACTATTTTTGGAAAAAAATGGTATTTGTAACATGGGCTGATTTTTTATGCAATGGATTATGCTCTAGGTGTTAATTAGCCATATATTTCTATATCTGATTAATGGTTGGATTTATAGGAAAATATGTGGACAGACAGAATGCTGGAGTGTATGTAGTCTTGTTGACCTATCGTAATTTTATGTGTCTCCTTCCTTTTCTACATACAAAATAAAGGAAAATAAAAACACCTATAACTAATTCTCATTTTCAAATCAGAACTCCTTCTTTGTTTGATCTTATAACTCACTGCTCTTTATAAATAGAAGACATCTTGTACTGTACAATACACTCCTTTCAATCCCTGGTGCATACTTGATTACCCTACCATGATGTTATTGTCTGTATCTTTTATCAGTTCTAGTAGTTTTGCATTCCACTATCTGGGAACCACACAGTTTCATCTCAGTTTCTCTTGCACTCCAATTCCAACACATTTCTTAGAAGTTGTGTATTTCAGTACATTGTTCTTTGAGTATTCATTTGTTTAACTCTCTTTTTATTCACCTTATATTTCATGGCTCACTACAGTTACCTTTTGCATTCCAATTGAATAATACTAACTCTCTTCTTCCTTCTTCCTCTCTTATATTCTGTCAAAACTCCAAACCTGGTTAGTTTTTCTTTTTTTTTTTTTTATTTTCCTCTCTGATTCTGTGCCTGGATTGAGCTGATGAATATTGCTTGAGGAAACCAATACACACACAAAGACACACACAACCACAAACACACATCATATTGCTATGCCTCCTTTTTTGTTATTTTTTAAATTTTTACTTGTATTTTAGATTTAGGAAGTACATTTGCAATTTTGTTTCAAGGATATATTGAGTGACACTGAGATTTGATTATAATCAATCCCATCACACTGGTAGTGGGCATGGTACCCAATAGTTAGCTTTTCAGCACTTCTCCCCTTCCCTCTCTCCTCCCTCTAGTGTTCCTCACTGTCTATTGTTGACATCTTTATGTGTATGTGTACCCAATGCTTAGCTCCCACTTATAAGTGAAAACATGCAGTGTTTGGTTTGCTCTTCCTGTGATAATTCACTTAGGATAATGGCCTCCAACTGCATCCATGTTGCAAAGGACATGATCTTATTGTTCATGGCTGCATAGTATTCCTTGGTGTATATGTACCATATTTTCTTTATTCAATCCACCATTGATGGGCACCTAAGTTGTTTCCATGCTTTTGCTATTGCGAATAGGGCTGCAATTAATACATGAATTCATCTATCTTTTTGGAAGAAGAATTTATATTCCCTTGGGTATATACCCAGTAATGGGATTGCTGGGTCAAATGGTAGTTTTGTCTTAAGTTAGTAGAAAAAATGCTTTCCACAGTGACTGAACTAATTTACATTTCCACCAATAGTATATAAGTGTTCCCTCTTATCTGCAGTCTCTGCAGAATTTGTTTTTTGACTTTTTAATAATGTAAGATGATACTTCATTGTGGTTTGGTTTGCATTTCTCTGGTGATTACTGATGATGAACTTTTTTCATGTGTTGGTTGGCTGCTTGTATATTCTTTTGAGAAGGGTCTGTTCATGTCCTTTTGCCATTTTTAATGGGGTTGTTTCCTTTTTCTTGTTGATATGTTGATACGCTGTTTATAGATTATGAATATTAGATGTTTGTTAGATGCATAGCTTGTGCATGTTTTCTCCAATTCTGTAGGCTGTCTGTTTACTCTGTTGATAGTTTATTTTGCTGTGCAGAAGATCTTTAGTTTAATTCATTCCCACTTGTCAATTTTTGTTTCTGTTGCAATTGCTTTTGAGGACTTAGTCATAATTTGCCAGAATTTTATGTACTAGGTTTTCTTCTAGGATGTTTATAGTTTTTCAGTCTTAAAGTCTTCAATCAATCTTAAGTTAATTTTTGTATATGGTGAAAAGTAGGGATCCAGTTTCATTCTTGTGTAGATGGTTAGCCAGTTATCCTAGCACCATTTATTAAATAGGGTGTCCTTTCAAGTTGTCTTTGAGAAGTAATTGGAAGTCCTACAACAATTCACAATAATTCCATCTATCACACTTACAGAAAAACTATTTCATACATCTCTTCTCTCTTCAAGTCTCTTAACATCTCCCTCATCACTCTCACCTGATGACTCTTTTTCTTGTTTTCCTAAAATTACCAAGTTAATTATGAGAGAAGCTTATAATCTTTCCATCAACAAATCTATTAATGTGTCATCTTCTACACACGACATTCTGCCTGGGTAACATGCTATTTGCCTACCTTGTCCACTGGATCCCATCTTTTCTCACCTTGTCAAGTCCCTACACTTTAAATTATGCCTTAATTCTCTGCATTACAAATTTCTTACTTTTAAGAGCAACATATAAACCTATTGTAATATTTTTTGTTTTATATTTTTTAAGAAAAACAAAACATAATCTCTTTTGTCTCAACTTTCACCATTGACTACTGCTCCTTCTCTTTTTCCTTTCGCAGCTAATCTAAATAAAGGAGTATGGACTTAAAGATACCAAACCTTCACTTTCTTCTCTCCAGAACTCACTCTTTAAACTCAAAGCAACAGTGCTTTACTTCCTATAATTTTAATGAATCCCTTTCTTTTAAAAGCATCCATTAGCTCCCTGTAAGCCAATGCATAGATAATTTACTGTGCTCATGAGAGTTGTTAGCTGCCTCTGACATTTCACTACTGCCTTCTTTGAGAAAACAATTTTCTTTCAATTCTTCCTTTACTTATTACGAAATATACATTTATACTCACACAGACAAAACATTTGTGTACTTCCCACCCTGCTAAGAAATAAAATATTACTATTCCCTTTGGTTTCTTCTGAATACCTCCTCAATCACATTCTCCCTCTTCTCTCTCCCAAGGGTAGACATCATTCCAAATTTTGTCTTTCATTATCTTGTTGCTTATCCTTATTTTACGTAAATATATTATGCTGTATGTATTAATTTGAAACAATTTGGCACAGTGCTATTTTGTGAGATCCACCCATATTATGCAGAGAGATAAATTGCTCATTTTCATTTCTATATAGGTTATATGAATATTCCACCATCTATTTTTTGTCTTTTGAAAATCTTGTCTGTAATGAAATTAGAAATAAGTGCTGACATGAATATTCTTCCTCTCATATATATAATTTTTAACTAGAATTTTTAACTAGAAGTACAATTGCTAGGTCATAATTTATAATCTATTTCTTTGAAAGTGTTATGACCCAAATTTTTTTCTCAAAAATCATTTACTACCTTTAATTTGAACTAATATTTTATTACTACATCAATTATGTGATATCTTCATGAACGCATGAACTTTTTAGACTTCAAAATTTCTGCCAAATGAGTAGAGACATATTTATCTTCTTGTTTTAAATTTGTAAGTCTATTTAATAATGATGTTGATTACATTTTCAGCTGCTTATTCACCAAATAATTTCCCATGTAATTAAATCATTTTGTGTTGTTATTGTTGTAGTGATTGCTTTGTTCTATTGAAATTCCTTCTGAATTACCCAGATCGACGGGAGCAAATCCTGTTGTCTGATTACCCATAAAAGTCACTTACTCATCTGAGTGCAAATGATAAATTTCAAAGGCTGTTCTTTTTAGGAATGAGAAAAGCAGTTGGGGCCAACGGCAATGGGGCCAGCAAGAGACCGAACCCCACCAATGGCCAAAGAAAAAGTCAGACAGTTGCTTAGGAGGACTTCTGAAACTCTCCCTACCTATAGCAGCCAAGCCGTGAGCAAAGCGTTCCTGATCAGGGATCCAAATCTTACCAAAGCACCAGGGGTTTGGTCTAGGTCTCGCTGTTCACTGCAAAGAAAGCCAATTACTGAGACAATGAGTATTGCCAAGGAAGAAGGCTCTATTTGTGTACTGCAGGCAAAAAGATGGGAAATCAGTCAAAATCCATCTCCTCAACTGACTAAAATTAGGGGTTTATATAGCTGGGGAAAAATGTAATTTTGTGTGGAAAAACAGGAATTAGGGAAGAGTGAAGAAGAGGAGTTGGCCAACAGGAAGCAGATGGACAGTAATCATGATGGGTGAGGAGTTTGGCATCTTGTTGTCCAGATGCAACAATCTGGTACGTTTCGGTTTCTTGATATTATCTGGGAGGCCTGATGGTTGGTTTCCTGAGTAAAGGAACTCAGATAAGATAAATGAAACTTTCTCAAGTTTTATGACTGGGACAATCCATTTCTATGTTACTCAGAAGAAACCATAAACATCAGTTCTATGGGACAACTGGGCAGGTTTCAATTCCATTTGTAAAGTATGTGACACACATTTTCCTTGATTTACTATTTTCTGACAGCTGTCTTACTCTACCATATGAATTTCTACTCTTCTTTTATTTTTTAGTATCCCCACAGCTCAGTTCTTCGTCTTCTTTGCTTCTCTAATTCCATTCACTCTGAGGTGATTTCATTTAGTCTCAGAGATTAAAAAAAAAAAAAACTATATCTAATGACACCTCATTTCATCAAAGTGATTTTTTTTCCTTCTAGTTACTTTGGCCAAATACTTTTCTGTCAAAACTTATGTCCCAATTTATTCTATCCTAACTACCTCCACCTCTTCAAATGTCATTCAAAACATATTTCCTCTCCCCTGCATCACCAGCATAATTTCCTGACTGATCTTCCTACTTTTAGTTTTGCTTCCTGGAAGGTTTTTTACCAACATGAAAAACATAATGGTCTCTTAGAAACAAGTCAGATCATGTCACTACTCTGCTGAAGTCCAAATTTAACATTTTAATTTCTGTTAAAATGCACTTTCTTAAGAAACTTCCATGGCCATTATGTTCAATACTGAAAATTTACTCCTGTAGCCCCTATTTGGCCCTCCCAATTCTTCTTATTAGCTGTAACTTTTTTCTTTGTATTTATTTTCTTAGATAATTCTGTTTGAAATACTTCTTTTAATTGATTAGCTCCACAGAAGAATGTAAGCTCAATGAAAGTATGGATCTCTCATTGTGAAATCGATTGTATATTTTAGGTGTCAAGAGTAGGCCCCAGCACATAGTTGGTCCACACTAATCGTTGCTTAAATGAGTAAACAGATTAGTCCTTTTAAAAAATAAACATGTTGTATCTCAAACATATAATGTTTCTTATTCCATTTTAAAACTAATAATATTGTTACAAAAGTGTTTCAATTTTACATTTATTTGCATTTCTCTGATTATTAGTTTTAATATTTCTCATATATTATTAAAATATGTTTGCATATCATTAATATTACTTATTTGTCAATTTTATATGTTGCAAATATCTTCTCTCAATTGATAATTGACATTTTCATGGTTTTATAGGTATCTTTTTGTTAACAAGTGAATACTTAAATTTAACATGTGTTTTAGTTTATTTTTTAAACAAATAATTTGTGCTATGTTTTTGCGTTGTCTTTCTCCTTCAAAGACAGATGTATATTCATCTGTATTTCCTCTGAAATGTTAATGTCTTGATTTTGATATTTAAATTATTGAACTATTTTAATTTTTGTGTATAGTTGAGACTGAAAATGTTTTTGTTTTTCTTTTTACATATTTTTAATATTCCTTTAATGAATAGCTCCTTTCTTTCCCATTGCTCTATCATGTTACATGGTCATTTATTAGCATTCTGCTATGGAACAGTCTGCTTCTGAGTACTTGCTCTTTTATAGGTGGTTGATTTGTCTAATTCTGTGTCATTACCACATGCTCTTAATTACTATAGTTTCAAAATTAAAACTGATATCTGCTAGGGAATGTCCACCTTTATGCCTTTGCATTCTTATATGTCTTTGTATTTCACTTTTCATTAAAAATTTGTTTCAGTTCTTTAAATCTGCTTTTATGAATGACACTGACCTGCAATTATTATCTTTTCTTGTCTTGCTTTCATCTGAAGACTCACACAATGCATTAGGAAATTAAAATATTGTGTATTCTCCAGAATACAAAAGGTTTGTAATATTAGAAATAACTATTCATGAAATGTTTGGCATAAATTGGCTATGTAGGCATAGCGGTATGGTCCAGTGTTTCATTTTTAGATTGATTTTCAGCACTTGCTCTATAAAGTAAATGGTTGTCAAAAATTTCTGCTTAAGTTAGTTTTGGTTAATTTTATTTTTTCAAACCATTTCTTCACTTGCTGGCTTGAAATTTATTAATGCTACTTATGTTCTTTTAAAAGTCATCTTTGTATTTTATTATGCTTATTTAATATAAAATCTAAGATGTATAAAAATTGCCAACTACTTTGGTAAAAATGCAAGTATTCTAGAATGATCTAATGCTATATCATAATTATTGTCAAACTTTAGTGAGCACTGTAAGCACCTGGGAAGCTTGTTAAAACAATTAGCTGGGCTCTATTTCTGGAAAGTCTGATTCATTAAACGAGGTCTGAGAACATGAAACTAAGAATTTCGCAGGTGACATTGATGCTGCTGGTCCATAGACAACATTTTGAGAGCCTCACTGGTAGCGGACGTTATTGTTACATTGTTCTTTTCACACTGGTGCACCCTGAGTTCTTCTGATAGAACAGTGGGCATCTCCTATTTTAATTGTCAGCTTTCCATCTAAGGCACCCTTTTTTCTTGCTAAAATATTTCTCTAGAGCCAGAAAGTCTCCTTTGTCAATGTATAAGGCAGCCTGAAATTCTGAGATGTTTGGTGACAACCTTCAAGCAATAAAGCCTGCATAAAATTATTCTAAGGCTTATTAACGAGCACGAGCTCCAGTTGTCTTTGGCAGTGATTCATTTGCCAAGTCACTCTTTACGGTCCTTAGTCTTTCTGGTCTCACCTCTCCGCTTTCACAGTGTTTCCTAGGACCATCTTCAAATCAACTACCTACTTCCCATACTCCAGTACTGCCTCACTTTCCACTTTTGAGAGAACAATTACTTAGGCAATTATTTGACAGTGGTCTTGGAAAGCATAACTTCGTGTTAGAAATCTCAAACTGGATCACTTGATGCAATTAAAAACTAGAACCTGTTTAGTATAAATACAGATGTAATAGTCATGGGGCACTATAAAATAAAAGTCTGTAAAACCCTTGCCCATGGTGGATTCAGATGAGGTGCAAGTAGAAGAGTAAGAAATGGCTTATTTGAAAGTTCTGGCTTTCAAAAGATATTGGTACAATGGCAATTTTTACATTGTTGAGTTGGATTGTTTTCGTCAACTGCCCAGAAGACTTGAGGAAGTAGAATGTCCAAGACAACATATAAGAAGGCCTTAACACTTGACTTGGCAGGGTGAAGCTACACTGAAAATCAAGCACTTAATAGTTTCAGAGAATTAAGTGAAAAACAGTAAAGTTTGAAGATATGGAAAATCCTCCTCTGACTCTAGAGTCAACATCTTGACTAAATCACCTGGAATTGGTTTTGATATAGTAATAGGATAGATATTTGAAAATTAGACATGACATAACTCCAGTCAAATAGGGTAACAGCATTAATATTTCTCGAAAGAGTTTTAGCAAGCATTCTGAGGGTTTAGTAGAGGTGGTGATTTTAAAGTGGGAATATTGACAGAAATTAAAAAGGAAAGAATCACAAAACTATGTTCCCTGAAAGATGCAGTTAGCACAATAAGGAACAGAAAGTGAATGGTGCAACGAGATTATATATAACAATAAATTAAAAGTAAGTAAAAGGACATTGATAATTCTTGAGGGAAAACAGACGTATAGCAAACAAGAATGTATGGTCAAGAAAGACCAAAATCGTGCAAGATGATGGCAGATGTCAACAGCTAATTAAAAAATATATATATATTTACTCAGTTTTTGTATCTGAACCAGTTTCTAGAGCCAGATAATGTCAGATGAAGGGGGATTTGGATTGTCTTGAGGATGAAACCTGCAATACCAAATAAAAACCATACAATAAACATTCGTCTAACCAGTTGTGTAATGGAACCAGTTTATATCAGTTTTCAAGGGCTTATTGTTCGCATCTTTGCTCAACTCTATGTTTAATATTATCATGTTGGTATGTTGAAATCAGCCATGGTGGATGTATTTACACCATGGAATTTTTTAAAAATGCTATAAATTAGGGTATTTTTTTCTCTCTGCCTAAACCCCTCAAGGGAGTACAAAGTTTGAAGATTAGAAGTACACTACAGCTCTTACCAGTTTCCCAGTATGAGTGTACACTGAGGGAAGGGAAACACGCAGCTTCTTAAACTTCTGTTGGAAACAGGCTTTGAATTAATGACTCCTACATACCAATTAAGCTCCAGGAAGACTCATTCTGTGTCTTTTCTTCATTTCCTAGGTGCATTTCTTCAGTTCCTAGGTGTTCATTTCTTCAGTTCTTAGGTGTTCATTTCTTCAGTTCCTAGGTGCATAATTGAAATCCTATGTTGGTAGCTGACAAATTACTCACATGACTTGCCAATCTATGGATTAAGAGCCATTATGATGGAATAAACCAAAGGAAGCCCCTGAAAATTACTTCTTCAGGCAAAAAAGTAAGTCAGAATAACTACCACATTTCAGGTAAAATTACATAATTAGGTGCCACCATATAAAACGTAAGTAACATAGAGGTGATCAGCCATATAATATTCCTATTCAATTAATGGGTTTAGGTTCTAAAAATTAAATAAATAAAAACAAAAAAGAAACAGATGGTGAAAAGTAATTGTATTTCATGACTTCTGACTTACTCAATTGAATATCATTTTCTGTGCAAGATGTGCTATATTTAATTTTATAGATTAATAAATTAATAGCCTCTGGCACCTAATATATAGTTCTGTTGAATCAATTCCTTAGATACCTTTCAATAAAAAGACTCAAACATTGTTCACATTAACATGGAAAGTAGTACATACCCACTGAGTTGCCTCATGCATACGTTTTAATTTTTCTGCTTTTAGTCATATAGTACAAAAGACCCTGAACATCTTAGTCTTCTGGAGAATATTGCATTGATCCACTATATTGGTGACAGAAATTTGATGCCCTCCTAGTGTGTTCTAGTAATCTGTTGCTGCATAACAAAATAACCTAGTAGTTAGTGTCATAAAATAATCCTTTCATAATTTTGTGTACCTCAGCTGAAACATTCTGTTCACAGAGGATGTAATGTGAAGAAAAACCTAGGAAGCCAGATCACTATCTAAACCAGGGCCTCAGACATATGACCCCAGTCAAATCACCCTACCTATCTCCAACTGTTCAAGCCTACTGATAAGGAATAAATAATTGAATCAGGGAAAGAAAAAGGTGTTTCCTTCTGAGCAGGTTTCAAGGTGAGTAACATAGTGGTACTTCTTGGTAGCTTTAAGAGGCAGTGTGGTTAATGCCTCAAATGTATCACAAGCCAGGGACAAATTCCATCAGACACTGGTTAAAAACTCCTGCAAGGAATTGGTTGGCTGTCTGATACTTGCCTGGTACAAGCACTTGGGTTGAACTTAGTGGGCTCCTGTGAGCTGAGAAAGTGTCTCATGTGCTTGAATTTGTAAGTTGAACAATATTCAACTTATGTAAGTCCATCTTGTCTTAAATTCTCTTAAATCTTTCCCCAGTTTTATACTAACAAAGGAGGAAACCTTTTAAAAATGCTGTTGAAAATAGTCTTGAAACCGGCAGCAATAGACAGAGAGAGCTGAAAGGTCATCATGAACTCCTTAGACCCCTCAGATTTGGAAACTGGAAAATATGAAGATGTGCTTGTAAAGGTGGACATCGCTGCTGCTGTCAACTCTTGGACTGAGTGATATCAGCAGAAAAGTGAAGTTCTCTGCTAAACATCACTCATCTTACACAGCGACTGTTCTAGCACATAGTAGGTACTGCAAAATATCTATTTACTAATCAATAAATTTTCAGCACCTGGAAACCATATACCAAACCACATCCTTCCAATAAAATCAATAAGCAATGTTTACAATTTTTGAAATCCAGTCTATTCTTTTAAAAATTTATTATTCTGTTTTCACAAACTTTGAGGCTGTCTATTAATACTCTACTTAAGAGATATAAACATTTCTGGCCCCCACAGCAATTCAAAATATAGCATTATACTTACATAAGGCAGCTGAGCTATAAAAACAGGCTATGGAAAGATTAAGTACAGTCATGCATCGTTTAACAATGGGAATATGTTCTGAGAAGAAATGCATCATTAGGCAATTTTGGCATTGTGCAAACATCATGGAGTGCGCCTACACAAACCTAAATGCTATAGCCTATTACACACTCAGGCTATGTGGCTTAGCTTACTGCTTGTAGGCTACAAACCTGTATTGTATGCCATTATTCTGAATACTGTTGACTATTCCAACACAATGGTAAGTATTTGTGTATCTCAACATATCCAAACATAGAAGAGGTCAAGTAAAAATACAGACAAAAATGGTATACCTGTGTAGGGCACTTACCACGAATGGAGATTACGGGTCTACGAGTTACCCTGGATGAGTCAGTGAATGAATAGTGAGTGCATGTGAAGGCCTAGGACATTACTGCACACTTTATAAACACTGTACACTTAAGTTATAATAAATTTATTTTAAAAAGTCTTTCTTTGGTTGCAACTTTAACTTATTGTAACTTTCCTTCTTATAAACAATTTTTTTAACTTTTTGACTTTTTTGTGATAACACAGCTTAAAGACAAACCTTGTACAACTGTACAAATATTTTTCTTTATATCCTTCTACAAACTTTATTTTTGTGTTTATTTTCACATTCTATAATTCCTGGTTTAAAAGTGAGGTACAAACACACATTTTAGCCCAGCTCTACGCAGGGTAAGGGTCAACAATATCACTGTCTTCCACCTGTACATATTTTCCCACTGGAAGGTCCTCAGGGGCAATAACACACATGGAGCTGTCATTGCCTATGATAACAATGCCTTTTCTAAAATACCTCCTGAAGGACCTGCCTGAGGCTCTTTTACATTTTTTTAAGTAGAAGGAGTACACTCTAAAATAAAAATAAAAGTGTAGCATAGGAAATACATAAAACCAGTAACACAGTCATTTATAATCATTATTAAGTATTATGTACTGTACATAATTACATGCCCTATGCTTTTATACAACTGGCAGCATAGCAGGTTTGGTCACACCAGGATCACCACAAACACGGGAGTAATGTGCTGCACTATGCCTTTAAAATGGCTGTGATGTCACTAGGTGATATGAATTTTTCATCTCCATTATACACTTATGTGACTGTCCTGGTATATGCAAGCTGTTGTTGATAAAATGTTGTTATGGGCACCTTACTATACAAATTATACCTAAGTAAGTGTTGGGGGATGGGTTAGTTGGTTAGTTGCCTATACATGATTAAATGAGATTACATGATCCATCATAATTCTTCATGTTTATCAGATAATAAATCTTGTCAAATAGTAAGAAGTAGCCTCATAGTCTCAGACTCACCTTCCCCTTCCACCCAACAGCATTGCTCTGCAGCATTAAAAATCCCCAGGAAATCTCCATGCCAAACATCTCAGGTCTCTGGAGGAAACACTAATCAATCTCTTCTCCTTCATACCTCTATATTCCCTTGAGCCTACTCACCACTCAGTCATCATAACAAAAATAAATATGAGACAGAAATGTAGCTTCAAAATCTCATTATTTTGACTCAAGTATTAATAAACGTATTTCTCCCAGGAGTAAATTTTAAATAGCTATGTGAAATGATTGATATAACATTATTTTCTGTTCCCAATGTCCTGTAACATAATTTCCACAATTATTATTCAGGTGTAATTTCCATAGAAAAAAAATAAGTCTGTTTTAAATATACTTTGATGAGTTTGACAAACGTATATGCTCATGTTACCACCACACCAAGATAAACACATTTCTCTCATTTAGAAAATTCTCTCAGTGACATTTGTTAGTTTATTTGTTTACTATACAACCACCTTTAACTCTCCACAATAACCTGTCTGATTTATATGATCATGGTTTAGTTTAGCTCCTTTTAAAAATTCATGTAAGTGTGAAACCACAATACGCTATTTCCTGCTTGTCATCTTTTATACAACATAGTGGTTCTGAGATGTATTCACGGCATTTTCTGTATACCTACTGTAGTTGTATTCCTGAGAAATATTTTATTGAATAAATAGACCACACTGTGATTATCACTTTCCTGTTGGTGAACATTTGCTTCCAGATTTGGGCTATTATGAATATCTATTATGAATGTTCTTGTATGATTACCTTCTGGCCAACTGTTTTCCTATGCCAGCAAAATATCTGTGAAGTGGAATTGCTGGATCATTGATAGATATGTATTTTCTTGCACTTAAAGTATAGATATTACATTTATTCTTAAAAAAACTAGTTCAGACATAATAAAGTACGAAGAAAAAATAATTTTAGCCCGAATATTATTTTTAAAGTGTTCAGTGTTTTGTTTCACAAGTGTAAAAAATCTAATTTTCTTCATCAGAATTGAGAATGAGTATGGGATTCCAAAAATAAGTCTAATTAAAAAAATTCTAAAGTCTGTTTTATTCTCTAGAGCACAGTTTCACTCATTTGCTAGTTTATTAATTATTATTGATAAGGATATATTGTTTGCATAAAATTGGTTGCTGGCAATTTGTTTTTAAAGCTTTTTGTAGATTTACGGGGCAGAAGTGCATGTTTCTTACATGAATACATTGTGTAGCAGTGAAGTCCAGACTTTTAGTGCCACCATCACCCAAATAGTGTATATTGGACCCAATGGGTAATTTTTCATCTCTCACCCCTCTCACACCCATCCGAGTCCCAATGTCTATTATTCAACTCTCTATGTCTATGTGCACACATTGTTTAGCTCTCACTTATAAGACAGAATATATGGTACTTGATTTTCTAAGTTTCTAAGTTTCACTTAAGATAATTGTCTTCAGTTCCATCCATGTTGCTGCAAAAGACATGATTTCATTCTTTTTTGTCTGAGTAGTTCCATGGGATATATACACCACATATTCTTTATTCTTTATTCAGTCATCTATTAATGGATATTTACATTGATTCCATAATTTTGCTATTCTGAAAATGCTGCAGTAAACATGCAAGTGCAGGTGTCTTTTTTTTTTTTTTTTTTTTTTGAGATGGAGTCTCATTCTGTTGCCCAGGCTGGAGTGCAGTGGTGTGATCAGGGCTCACTGCAAGCTCCACCTCCAGGGTTCACGCCATTCTCCTTCCTCAGCCTCCAAAGTAGCTGGGACCACAGGCATCCGCCACCACATCTGGCTAATTTTTTGTATTTTTAATAGAGACGGGGTTTCACCATATTAGCCAGGATGGTCTTGATCTCCTGACCTCGTGATCCACCAGCCTCGGCCTCCCAAAGGTGTCTTTTTAATACTTATTTCTTTCCCTTTTCATAGATACCCAGTAGGGTGAGTGCTGGATCAAAGAGTAGTTCAATTTTTAGTTCTTTGAGAAATCTTCATAGTATTTTCTTTATTTTACTATATTATTATTATTATCATTATTATTATTATTATTATTATTATTTGAGATGGAGTTTCGCTCTGTCGCCAGGCTGGAGTGCAGTGGCACGATCTCAGCTCACTGCAATCTTCCCCCCTTACCCCCCCAACCCCCACCTCCCGGGGTTCAAGCGATTCTCCTGCCTGAGCCTCCCAAGTAGCTGGGATTACAGGCACCCGCCACCATGCCCGCCTAATTTTTGTATTTTTGGTAGAGATGGAGTTTTGTCATGTTGGCCAGGCTGGTCTCGAATTTCTGACCTCAGGTAATTCACCTGCCTCGGCCTCCCAAAGTGCTGGGATTACAGGTGTGAGCCACCGCACCCAGTCCCGTAATATTTTGTATAGAGATTGTACTAATTTACATTCCAGCTAATGTGTATAAGCATTCCCTTTTCTCTACATCCTTACCAACCTCTGTTGTTTTTTGACATTTTAATGATAGCCATTCTGATTGGTGTAAGACAATTTCCCATTGCGGTGTTAACTTGAATTTCTCTGGTGCTTGGCGATGTTGAACATTTTTTCATATGTTTGTTGGCCATTGTATGTCTTCTTTTGAAAAATCTCTGTTCATGTCTTATGCCTAATTTTTAATGAGGTTATTTGCTTCTATTTTTCTTTGTTGTTGTTCTTTTCCTTTAACTTGTATTTCAACTTCTGGCATACATTTGGAATTTGTTACATAGGTAAATATGTGCAATGGTGGTTTGCTGCACAGATCAACTCATTACCCATGTATTAAGCCCAGTGTCCGTTAGCTGTTCCTCATGATTCTCTGTCTCCCCCCACCCCGACAGGCCCCAGTGTATGTTGTTCCCCACCATATGTTCATGTGTTCTCATTGTTCAGCTCCCACTTATAAGTGAGAACATGTGGTAGTTGGTTTTCTGTTTCTACATTAGTTTATTAGTTTACTGAAGATAACATCTTGCAGCTCCATTCATGTCCCTGCAAAGGACATTATGTCATTTTTTCTCACTGCATAGTATTCCATGGTGTCTAGGTACCACATTTTCTTTATCTAGTCTATCATTGATGGGTGTTTGGGTTGATTCCATGTCTTTGCTATTGTGAATAGTGCTGCAATGATCATACACGTGCATGTATCTTTATAATAGAATAACTTATATTCCTTTGGGTATATACACAGTAATGGGATTGATGGTTCTAATGATATTTCTGCCTTTAGATCTTTGAGGATTTGCCATACTGTCTTCCACAATGGTTGAACTTATTTACATTCCCACCAACAGTGTAAAAGTGTTCCTTTTTCTCCACAGCCTCACCAGCATCTGTTGTTGCTTGGGTTTTCAATAATCATCATTCTAACTGGCATGAGATGGTATCTCATTGTGAGTTTGATTTGCTTTTCTGTAATGATCAGTGATATTGAGCTTTTTTTAATATTTCTTGTCCGCTTGGATCATGATAGATTCTTTTGCTGTGCAGAAGCTCTTTAGTTTAATTAGATCCCATTTGTTGATTTTTACATTTGCTGCTATTGCTTTTAGTGTTTTTGTCATAAAATCTTTGCCTGTGTCTATGTCCTGAATGGTATTACCTAGATTTTCTTCTATTTTTTGTTTATTTTATTTTGGGGGCTTTACATTTAAATCTTTAATCCTTCTTGAGTTAATTTTCATGTAAGGTGTAAGGAAAGGGTCCAGTTTCAGTTTTCTGCAGATAGCTACCCAGTTCTCCCCGTACCATTTATCAAATACAGACTCATTTCCCCTTTGCTTGTTTTTGTCAAGTTTGTAGAAGATCATATGGTTGTAGGTGTGCAGTCTTATTTCTGAGTTCTCTATTCTATTCCGTTTGTCTAGACGTCTGTTTTTGTACCAGTACTATGCTGTTTTGGTTATTGTAGCCTTGTAGTGTAGTTAGAAGTCGGGTTGCCTGATGCCTCCAGCTTTATTCTTTTTGCTTAGGATTGTCTTAGCTATTTGGGCTTTTTCTGGTTCCATAGGAACTTTAAAATAGTTTCTTCTAATTCTGTGAAGAATATCAACAGTAGTTGAAGGGGAAAGCATTGAATCTACAAATTACTATTTTCACAACATTGATTCTTCCTATCCATGAGCATGGAATTTCTTTTTCCATTCGTTTGTGTCCTCTCTGATTTATTTGAGTAGCGGTTTGTAGTTTCCCTTGAAGAGCTCCTTCCCTTCCCTTGTTAGCTGTATTCCTATTTATTTTATTCTCTTTGTAGCAATTGTAAATGAGAGTTTATCAATAATTTGGCTCTCTGCTTGCCTGCTGTTGGTTTATAGGAATGGTAGTGATTTTTGCACATTGCTTTTGTATGCTGAGACTTTGCTGAAGTTGCTAATCAGCTTAAGAAGCTTTGTGCTGAGTCGCTGGGGTTTTCTAGATATAGTATCATGTCATCTGCAGAGACAATTTGACTCCCTCTCTTCCTATGCAAATACCATTTATTTCTTTGTCTTGCTTGATTTCCCTGACCAGAACTTCCAATACTATTTTGAATAGGAGTGGTGAGAGAGGGCATCCTTGATCTTGTGCTGTGTTTCAAGGGGAACACTTCCCGATTTTGCCCATTCAATATGACATTGGTTGTGGGTTTGTTACATATGACCCTTATTCTTTTGAGATATGTTCCTTCAATACCTAGTTTATTGAAAGTTTTTAAAATAAAGCGATGTTGAATTTTATCAAAGGCCATGTTTGCATCTATTGAGATAATCATGGTTTTTGTCTTTATTTCTCTTTATGTGAGTAATTACATTTATTGATTTGTGTATGTTGAACCAATCTTGCATCTCAGGGATGAAACTGACTTGATTGTGGTGGATAAGCTTTTTGATGTGCTGCTGGATTTGGTTTGCCAGTATTTTATTAAGAATTTTTGCTTGGATGTTCATGAGGGATATTGAGCTGAAGTTCTCTGTTTTTGTTATATCTCTGCCAGATTTTGGTATCAAGAAGATGTTGGCCTCATAAGATGTCTTAAGGAGGAGTCCCTTCTTTTCAATTGTTTGGAATAGTTTGGGTAAAATGGTACCGGCTGTTCTTTGTACATCTGGTAGAATTCTGCAATAAATCCATCTGATCCTGCGATTTTTTTTGGTTGGCAGGCCATTCACTACTGCTTCAATTTCAGAACTTGTTATTTGTTTATTCAGGGAATCAATTTCTTCTTGCTTGAGTCTTGGGAGAGTATATGTGTCCAGAAATTTATCAATTTCTTTTAGATTTTCTAGTTTATGTGCATAGAGGTATTCACAGTATTATCTGATGGTTGTTTTTATTCCTGTGGTGTCACTTGTGATATTCCCTTTATCATTTCTGATTGTGTCAGTTTGGTCCCCTTCTCTTTCTTTCTTTATTAGTCTAGCTAGTGGTCTATTTTTTTTTTTTTGAAAAAAAAAACAGCTCCTGCATTCATTGATGTTTTGAAGGATTTTTCATGTTTCTATCTCCTTCAGCTGTGCTCTCATCTTGGCTATTTCTTGTCTTCTGCTAGCTTTGGGATGTGTTTGCTCTTGGTTCTCTAGTTGTTTCAGGTGTGATATTAGATTGTTGGTTTGAGATCTTTGTAGCTTTTTGATGTGGGCATTTGGTGCTATAAATTTTCCTCTTAACGCTGCCTTAGCTGTGTCTCAGAGATTCTGGTATGTTGTCTCTTTGTTCTCATTAGTTTCAAAGAAGTTCTTGATTTATGTCTTCATTTCAGTATTTACCCATGAGTCATTCAGGGGCAGGTTGTTCAATTTCCATGTAGTTGTGTGGTTTTGAGTTAGCTTTTTAATCTTGAGCTCTAGTTTGATTGTGCTGAGGTCTGAGAGACTGTTTGTTATGATTTCAACTCTTTTGCATTTGCTGAGAAGTGTTTTCCTTCTGGGTATGTGATCAATTTTAAAGTAAGTGCCATGTGGTGATGAGAAGAATGTAATTCTGCTGTTTTTTGATGGAGAGTTCTGTGGATACCCATCAGGTCTACTTGATCCAGAGCTAAGTTCAGGTCCTGAATATCTGTTAATTTTCTGTCTTAGTGATCTGTCTAATATCATCACTGGAGTGTTAAAATATCCCACTATTATTGTAGACTCTTTGAAGGTCTCTAAGAACTTGCTTTATGAAGCTGAATGCTCTTGTATTGTGTGTATATATATTTAGTATAGTTAACTCTTCTTGTTAAATTGAACCCTTTACCATTATGTAATGCCCTTCTTTGTCTTGTTTGATCTTTGTTGGTTTAAAGTCTGTTTTGTCAGAAACAAGGATAGCAACCCCTGCTTTTTTCTGTTTTCCATTGGCTTGGTAAATATTCCTCCATCCCTTTATTTTGAGCCTGTGTGTCTTTGCATGTGAGATGGGTCTGTTGTAGACAGCATACCCATGGGGCTTGACCCTTTATCCACTTGCCATTATGTATCTTTTTTGGAGGCATTTAGCCCATTTACATTTAATGTTAATATTGTTATGTGTGAATTTGATCCCGTCATCATGATGCTAGCTGGTTATTTTGCAGAGTTGTTTATGTGGTTGCTTCATAGTGTCACTAGTCTGTGTACTTCATTGTGCTTTTGTAGCAGCTGGTAACAATTTTTCGTTCCCATATTTAGTGCTTCTTTCAGGAGCTCTTGCAAGGCAGGCATGGTGGTGATGTATTCCCTCAATATTTGCTTGTTCGAAAAAAATCTTATTTTTCCCTCTCTTTTGAAGCTTAGTTTGGTCAGATATGAAATTTAAGTTGGAAATTCTTTAAGATTGTTGAATATTGGCCCCCAATCTCTTCTGGCTTGAAGGGTTTCCACTGAGAGGTCGGCTATTAGTCTCTTAGGTTTACCTTTGTAGGTGATCTGGCCTTTCTCTCTGGCTGCTCTTAACATTTTTTTATTTTATTTTCAACTTAGAGAATCTGAAGATTATGTCTTGGGGTTAATCTTCTCATGGATTACCTTACTGGGGTTCTACGGATTTTCTGAATTTGAATGTTGGCCTGTCTTGCTAGGTTAGGGTAGTTCTCCTGGATGATATCCTGAAGTATGTTTTTCAACTTGGCTTAATTCTCCATCTCTTTCAGGTTCTGTCTTTTAACATAATCCCATATTTCATGGAGGTTTTGTTTGTTCCTTTTTATTTTGTTTTCCTCTATTCTTGTCTACCTGTCTTATTTCAGGAAGATAGTCTTCAAGCTTTGATATTCTTTCATTTTTGTGGTCTATTCAGCTATTGATACATGTGATTGCATTGTGGATTTCTCGTGTTGCATTTCTCAGTTTCATCAGAGCAGTTATGTTCCTCTCTAAACTGGCTATTGTGGTTGTCAGCTTGTATTGTTTTATCATAATTCTTAGCTTCTTTGCATTGTGTTAGAACATGCTCCTTTAGCTCAGTGAAGTTTGTTATTACCCACTTTCCAAAGCCTTGTTCTGACAATTCCGCCATCTCAGCCTCAACCCAGTTCTGTGCCTTTGCTGGAGAAATGCTGCAGTCATTTGGAAGAGAAGCAGCACTCTGGCTTTTTTAGTTTTCAGCATTTTTGCATTGATTTTTTCTCATCTTTGTGGGCTTATCTGCCTTCGATCTTTGAGGTTGCTGACCTTTGAATGGGGTTTTTGTGAGGTCTTTTTTGTTGCCATTTTCTGATTGTTTTTCATTTGACAGTAAGGCCCGTCTTCCATAGGGCTGATGCATTTTCCTGGGGATTCACTCCAGACCCTAGTCACCTTGGTCTCTCCTGCACCTTGTGGTGTCACCAGTGAAGGCTATGAAACAGCAAAGATGGCAGCCTTCCCCTTCCTCTGGGAGCTCTGTCTCAGGTGGGCACCCACTCCTGTATGAGGTGTCTGGAGACTCCTATTGGGAGGTCTCACCCAGTCAGGAGGAATGGGATCAGAGACCCACTTAAAGAATCAGTCTGGCTGCCCTTTGGTGGAGCAGGTGTGCTGTGCTGACTCCTCTGCCTCTCCAGAGCCAGCATCCTGGAAAGGCTATGTTGCTAAACTGCAGAGACAGTGGCTACCCCATCCACCAGGGTCTCCATCCCAGGGAGAGACCAGAGTTCTGTCCATAAAACCCTGGCTGGAGTTGCTGAAATTCACACAGGGAGGCCCTGCCCAATGGTGAGGGGTGTATTGGGGGCCCCCTTAAAGAAGCAGACTGTCCACGATCAAGCACAACAGCTGTGCTGCATTGTGGGGAATTCCTCCCAGTCCCTGGTGCTGGAAGGCTGGACAGCCAACTGGAACATCAGGTATGGTGGCCACCCTTCCCCCTAGGAACTCAATTTGCCTCAGGCCATCTCATGCCTCCTGCCACTGGCTGGCTGGAATTCCAAACAAGTGGGTTTTAACTTGTGAGGTACCAGGAGAGTGAGGCCCGTGGAGCAACGCCACTTGGCTCCCTGGATTCAGCACACTTCCTAGGGGAATGCACGGGATCTCTTGCCATGCTAGAATTCCCAGGTCTGGAGTATGTAAAACTCCTGGGTCTCCCTGCATGCCTTAGCAAGTGAGTGAGCAGCCACTCCACCAAGACTCCACAGCTCTGTGCTTTGGACCCAGGCCCTGGCGGCATGTGCTCATGAGAGGATCTCCTGATCCATGGGTTGCAAAGATTCATAGGAAAAGCATAGTTTCCCAGGCAGGGTCACACAGTCACTGACAACCTCTCTTGCCTAGGGATGGGGGCTACCCTGGCTTCATGCCACTCCTATATGAGCTGTTGCCCCACCTTGCTTTTCCTCGCTCTCCATGGGTTGAGGCATCTGCCTAGTCAGTCCCAGTGTGAGAACCTGGATACCTCAGTTAAAGGTGCAGAATTCATTGGCACTTTTCATTGCTCTCCATGAGAGCAGCAGACCACAGCTGCTTCTAATCAGCCATCTTGGCTCCTCTCCACTTCTATTTTTCTTATAGAGTTGTTTGAGGTCCCTGTAGATTCTGAATATTAGCTTTTTGTTGGCTGCATAGTTTGTACATATTTTTCGTATTTTTTAAGTTATTGTTTATTCTGTTGATTATTTATTTTGTTGGACAGAAGGTTTTTTTTTAGTTTAATTAAGCCCCATTTGTCTATTTTCGGTTTTGTTGCATTTGCTTTTGAGGTCTTAGTCATAAGTTATTTGCCTAGGCCAATGTCCAGAAGAGATTTTCCTAGGTTTTCTCATTATATCTTAGTGCAAATAGCCAGAGCAAATAGTCTTGAGACTATTTTTATAGTCTCAGGTGTTACCTTTAAGTATTTAATGTATTTTCAGTTAATTTTCATATATCGTGAGAGATATGGGTCCAACTTTATTCTTCTGCATATGGATATACAATTTTCCCAGCAACACTTATTTAATAGAATGTCCTTTCCTCAGTGTACTTTTTTTGTCAACTTTGTTGAAGATGAGATCGTTGTAGGCATGTGACTTTATTTCTGGGTTCTCTATTCTATTTCATTAATCTACAGGTTTATTTTTATAACAGTACAATGCTATTTTGGATATTATAATCTTTTAGTATTATTTGAAGCCCAGTAATGTGATGCCTCTTTTTTAAAATTTGTTTGTTTTGATTGATTTTGATTTTTTTCTTTCTTTTTCTTTTTTTTTTTTTTTTGGCTTAAGATTGCTCTGTCTATTGGCTCCATTTTGATTTCATATGAATTTTAGGATTATTTTTTCTTATTCTGTGAAAAATGTCATTGGTAATTTGATAAGAATTTCATGGAACCTGTAGATTGCTTTAGGCAGTATGCTTATTTTAGCATTATTGATTCTTCCAATCCATAAGAATGGGAAGTCTTTCTACTTCTTTGTATTATCTATGGTTTACTTCATCAGTGTTTTGTAGCTCTCTTTATTGAGATCTTTTACCTCCTTGGTTAAATGTATTCCTAGTAATTTTATTTATTTTGCAGCTGTTGTAAGTGGGATTGAATTCTTGATTTGGATCTCAGCTTGATCATTATTTGTGTATAAAAGTGCCACTAATATAATTACTTTGATGTTTTATTCTGAAACTTTACTAAAGTCATTAATCAAATCTAGAATTCTTTGAGAGAAGTCTTTAGAGTTTTCTAAGTGTAAGATTACATCAGCAAACAGAGAAATTTGACTTCCTCTTTTACTACTTGGATGCCTTTTATTTTTTTCTCTTGCATGACAGCTCTGGCTAGGACTTCCAGTAATATGTTAAATAGGAATGGTGAAAGTGGGCATTCTTGTCTTGGTCCAGTTCTTAGGGAAAATGATTTTAACTTTCCCATTTAGTGTTATGTTAACTATGGGTTTGTGATATATGGCTTTATATATTTTGAAGTACGTTCCTTCTATGCTCCAGTTTGTTGAGAATTTTTGTAATGAAGAAATGCTGAATTTTAATGATTGTTTTTCTGCAGCTATTGAAATGATTAAAGGCATTTTTTAACAGTGGCTTTACTATTTTACAATAAGACCAGAAATGTGTTACCATTCCAATTGTTCTAATTTTTTTCAACATTTGGGATTAGCACATTTTTATTTTTTCACATTTACAGGCAAGTGATATTTTGTGATAATTTAATATAAAGTTTCTTGAATAAAAATAAAGTTATTAATTTTTTGTATTTATCAGTAAATTGTATATTGTGTGTGTGTGAGAGAGAGAGAGAAAAGTGTCTTTGTAAATGCTTACTCGTTTTTAATTGTTTGTTTCATTTTTAGGAGTAATTATGCATTCTGACACAAATTTTTTATTGGATAAATATATCTGAAACATTCTAAATATTATTTTGGTCTGTGTCTTGACATTTCATTTTTAATAGTGTCTTAGATAAATGTTTGCTTTTATTTTGATAAAATTTGTTATTTAATTTCTTTTATAATTAATAGTTTTGCCCTATCTAGGAAATATTCACCTACTTGAAAATTGTAAATATATGAAATACTATGTAACAGATACATTATGTACTTGTCTTTATTATTGAATAAACAGCTTTCTACTTCCCTGTGAGGTGCTTATTCTTTGTGTAAATCATCTCTATAAGAATTTGTGATGTTGACCCTTTTTTTATAACATAGTGAGAAATATATGGTGTTATTCTATCTTTTAAAAATATACACATGAGAACAAGCCTGCTTTTTATACTTCTACATCCTAATCAAAAGTGGAAGATCTATTTTTTCTAATTTTAATAATAATTATTTGCATACATCACTGTCTAATACAATAAAGGATGTTTATGATTTGTTACTAGGCTACTTAAAAAAGATGTATTTTAAGAGACAGGAAAATATTCAGGACATTTTATTAAAAACCTAATATCAGTGTTAATCTAGCAAGCATTTACACTTAATAAACAAGATTTCAATCGCATATAAAATTATGCCATTTGTAAAAGCTCAGTTCCTTATACTGTTGGTGAAAGTGATTTTATTCTATCAAGTACATATAACTTTTGGTTAAAAGTTTATCAATAGGCAAGGTGCGATGGCTCATGCCTGTTATGCCAGCACTTTGAGAGGCTGAGGCGGGTGGATAATTTGAGGTCAGGAGTTCAAGACCAACTTGACCAACATGGTAAAACACTGTCTCTACTAAAAATACAAAAAAATAGCCGGGGGTGGTTGTGAACGCTTGTAATCTCAGCTACTTGGGAGTCTGAGGCAACAGAATCCGCTTGAACCTGGGAGGTGGAGGTTGCAGTGAGCCAAGATTGTGCCACTGCACTCTAGCCTAGGTGACTGAGCAAGACTCTGTCTCAAAAAAATAAAAATAAAAATAAAAAAGTTTATCAATAAAGCTCAGTAAAATTTTGTAATTAAAAAATAAAAAAGCCTGTGCTTACGAGTGCTCACATATAGTGTAATTACTTTTTAGTCAAAGGCTGGCTCTACAATGTAGGATTTTGATTTTTAAATAGTGACACTTTTCATTTTGAGAGAGGAGTTTAACCTTCATTTCACGCTTAATGAAATGGACCTAATTAGCCTTTGTATTTTGTATTAGTAGTTAGGTCATCTGAGACCAACTTTAATATTTGCATTCATTTATAGCACTAATCCTGCTCCAAAAAGTAAATAATATATTAATTAGCTTCTGTCATTTGAAGATAATACTGCTGCTATACATTGTTTATTGAAATTGAGTTGTCTTATTTTTAAATTTTTTATTAAATTATTGTCACCTACAAAATCTTGCTTTAATACATTTTTAGTGTTATTATGTATGCTACATGATTAGTAACAAAATAATTCAAATACCTAATCTTTTCTTGTTACTATGGTTTCTGATTTTGTATGTTGTTATTAAACATTAAATATTCATGAGTTTGTTTTATTCTTTAGTTGTCACCAATGATGTAGTATGATGCTGGGGGCTAGTCTTTCTCCTGAACGTTGTTATTAGTCAAGAAATGCAATAAAATGCTCCTTGACATATAAACTATACGAAGTAATAAGAATGCATATTGTCTATTCTTTTAGTCATTCTACAGGAAGTCTGTCAAATGTTTCAAGCAATATTTTTCATTAAACATGAAGTCAAATTCATGAATGAATTTATACATAAGACAGTTAATCTAGCTCTGGTAAAGATTAACTGGATTAAATATGTTTTTAGGACTTTTAAACACACTTATTCAGTTAGCACCTTAGACATCTATTTTTGAGGTATATACTTATAAATCATTTTACTGTTAAAGAACCTATAGCCTAAAGTTAAGCTTTGGGAAAATACGGGCCAGAAAACCAAAAATTTTTGTATGAACCTCTATGTCCTAAAATATATATTGGCATAGATTTCAACTTTAGTGTATATGAACAGCATTCTTTAAGTAATTGTGTTGGGAAATAATTTCAAAATGTGTGTATGAAGGTCTATATCTGAGAAAGCAGTAAATTGTAAAGTATATATTTACTCCATATTACTAATAATATGAATAATAATATTACTAACTCAAAATGTAAATCAGGTTAAATATCTACAGACCCAACATTGTGTTTCATTTTTAAAAAATTTTATAATTAAATTATGTGGTACTTTTCACGCTATTCTATACTCTATTTTGAATAGTTTTAATGCCTGAGCTGTATGGACTTCTACTAGCAAGACAGTGATTGTTATTCTAAGGCAACACATCAGTTCTTCTTCAGTAGACTGATGTTAAATGTAGATATGATATTAATACACTTTCTTTGACCAAATAATTCCTGCTGCATCATCTCATGAAGCAAGCTACGCAGATTTGTCACAACTAGATAATGCTCAAAATTTGAAGTGATTTTGTTCCACCTAGTCCCATCCACTACATCCCTTCATAGACCTTGGATTCCATCAGAGCCAAGTCTCTACTGAATACATGCAGTTAAGGGTACCACATTAAAATGAAGCAGAGGAGCAGCCTTTGATTTGAATTTATCTAATTTAAGCAAACACAATTTTTCAATAACAAAAATAAAAATATTTTGGCTAGTTTCAATTGACTAATTCTAAATCACCTCTAGTTGTTTCTACATTTTAAACCAAAACATCAGTTTTGTAGTCTAAACCTATGTAGGATTTAGATGTTTCTTCAGTTCCATTGAGAAACCTTAAGAAATGCCTGAGAAAATGTTTCTCAATATGAATGACAATCTTTTTGCACTGTCTTCATATTAATTAATATTTAGATTCATAAAGTCTTAAGCAGTATTGTAACCCTCTACAATAATTTTTTAACAAAGTATTGTAAAAATACAATAATTATTTAACAAAGGTTAAAATAAATTATTCAAGAATCCCAAGACATAATAGATAATCTTAGTTAGATTTCCTATTCACATCTATGGGAATTGTGAATGGTTACTGAAAAGAAAAAAAAAAAAAAAAGATAGAAAGAAAGTTTTCCAAAATGGTGAGGAAAAAATGGAGGAAGTATTTTTAATTTTGTGATGAATCAGAAATACATTCAACTTTTAATTTTCTCTTATTGAAAGTTAATAGGAAAACATCACTTTTCTTTATGATTTATTAATTGTGTGATATAAGTACTTGGATTTAACACTTTCAATATAAGAAAGCTGAGGGTTAGGGAGATTTAGATGCTTTCCCAAAACTTCATAAATAAGAGAAAGGAAAGCATGGTTTAACATAGGACTTATCACTTAACCAGAGTATCAGTCAGACCATATCAGGTTATGCTGCAGTGCAAACATGCTCAGTATCTCATTGCTATCTATTTATATTTTATATATATATATATATGAAGTTATTTCTTACCTATGGTATAGGTTCATTGCAGTTTGGATGCAGCCAGTTATTCACCTTCGGAACCCAAGATGAAAGATTTATTATCTGGAATAAGGTCAACCACTTTTACAAAAGAAAGAAAATTTCTCGAGTTAAATAATAAATCTTAAATACTTCTGCTTTAAAGAACTCTTAAGAAGCAAGGATGATCAGAGTGTAAGTCTATACAACCTTTTTATAGTACAAATTGAAACTATGCCTGGAAATTTAAAGCACATATTATCTTTGATGCCAAAACTGCTCTTCTAGAAATCTGTTCCAAAGATATCCCCACAACAACTCAAATTTCACTGGCCAAAGCAAATCACATAGCCATCCCACCTCCACAGTGGCAGAGAATGCAATGCAAATTGCACTTGCCTCAGAAAAGGAGTGAGGTGTATTTCCAACTCATTCACCGTGTTTGAGTGTATATGCATATTTATATGTGAATACGTGGATACACAATACTTGTATACATTTCTATAAATATTACTCCATTAGTGTATTCAAAATAAAAAAATTATATCACAGTAAATTTACTGTTAAGTATTCTGAAATTTGTAACTTTAATAGCCATGTGTGTTATTAGCAAGTTTTTACCTAAATTATATATACATACATATACGTATACATGGTAGTGTATATTATATATACACTATATATTTATTGTTTTATAGTGTGTTTTTAAAACATATTTATTGTTTTATATTTATATGGTTAATTTACTTTGTTTAGGCTTTTTCTTCTTTTTGTTGACCTACAGATATGTTAATAAATTTTTATCTGTCCAATGTCATAGTCCTTCCATTGGTAGCTCCTGGGATTTTTTTATTATTAAAATATCTTCTTCCATTACAATATTATGAATATGAGTTCCTGTATATTTTTATATTTTAAATGTATCATTAATTTTATGTCATTCATTCATGAAGAAGTTATTGAAATAGTGAATTTAAATAGATATCTAGTCTTATTTATTTTTCTAAAGGATGACTTGTAAAACAATTTTCTGAATCATCAATTCTCCCATGTTATTTTGAAATGAAACATTTTAGTGTAGTTTAGGTTCCCATGGTTATTCTGTATTTTAAGCTCTGCCTTATTGTTATAAGTATTTATGGCTTTAGAAGCATTAGCTTAAGCATCCTAACAGTAGAAGGTATTTCAATTTCCAGTAAAGTTAGGTCTTCGTATTACCATTTATTTTCAAAACTATTATTTTCCAGCTATTCTCTTGTGTTTATTTTTTCACAAAAACTTAGTAGCATAATGCTTATTTCAAAAACTTAAGCTATATTTTGTTAGTTGTATTGTTTAGGTTAAAGTAGATTTATTTATGGTAAATGTTTTTCTTAGCATGTTGAATTTAGTCTTGTTTTGGATTCATACTACTGTAGATTTCTTCACTGTCTATGCTGGGGAGCATTTAAATAGCCACTAAGTTATATATTTATTCAAATTATAATAGAATTTATCCAAGAAGCACTCTGAGCTTAGGGCAATTTGAAGGAATAAGGTGGGAAGAGGCATTCTTTAAAACAACCCAGATATTCAGAGTGGTTTATATATTTCTGTTTACAATCTCTTCTGTCATTTTCATAAATGATATTTTCTCAGAAATGCATCCTTTTATGGGTTTCAAATATTTAATTCACAATTTATAATATTTTCTTTGAATATATTTGCCCATATCTCAATCTAACTTAGTCCTGAAAAAAATAGTGGAATAGCAAATTTTAGAAAACAGTAATCCTGTATTACATTGTTTTAAATGGGACAAATAATTCATGTGTAACCCACGGAAAAACTTATAAGAATTTTGACAGTAATCACTCTTAAATACAGAACAATTCCTACATGAAATAAAACATTAAATACACCTGTTGCATGATTATTTAATATTTTGATAGTGTGTATTTAATATTAATAATAGTGAATTTACAAGTGGTTTTATTAGTTTATAGTAAGGAAATTATCATATGATATAGCACATTCATTACAGTTTCCCTATATGTTACATAGATAATATAATGCAATGCATAAAAATAATAAAAACATAAAATTATAACTTCTATGATTTACATAAATATTAATATTCTATCTACAGAAACCATTTCAAAATACAAACTAAATTTAAAAATAAATATAATTTCAGCAGCACACTTTGCCTCTTCAAATTTTGTTATTATTTTATTGGGAAACATTTTCTTAAAATATATTTTTGAATGTTTTTAAAGATACATTTTGCAAATTCTTTTACTTGGAGAAGAGAATTTTGTAAAACTGGATATTCTCTTTCATTTTAGAGTATCTTCCCTTTCATCTTTGGTATTTTGTCTTTCTCAATATTCTGGATCATGTTGCATCCTCACCCAGTTTTCAGCAGTGAACTACATTTTTTTTTTTTCAGACTGGGTCTTATTATTTGTTTTTTAACCTGGAGAGCAGGGGCACGATCATGGCTCACTGCAGCCTCCATCTCCCAGGCTCAAGCTGTATTCCCACCTCTGCCTCCCAAGTAACTGGGACTACAGACACTTGCCACCACATCTGGTTAATTTTTTTTTTAATTTTTTTGTAGAAACGGGTTACCCCTACCTTGCCTAGGCTGATCTGGAACTCCTGAGCTCAAGCAATCCTTCCACTTCAGCTTTCCAAATATAATTTTTAATATGTTGAATGTAGAAATTATTTTCTTAATATTTGTTTACATTTTACTTAAGTTTTAAGTCGTTCCAAATTACCTTTTATCTTCCATTGCACTAATAATGTGTGTCTTCTAAATACTTATTTGAGATCTTGTTTCAACAAAGCATTGTTCTAATTATCTTGTTATGTATTATGGAAACACATTTGAATAAATCCCTTTCTAAAAGTAATAGTTATTTCAATTTAATTGCCTTTTGGATGTATAACCAAAACTGTTACCTAAAATAGCATAACAATTGCCCCCACATATGGTGGCTTGAATATAATTTTTATCCTCTTCCAAAATAGTTAAAGCCTAGGAAAGCTTTAGTTAGGCAGTCCTTGTTTGTGTCATGAATCTGCAGTGTTATAGCTGGCACTGAAATTATCAGAAAGTTTGACTGGGCTGGAAGATTCACTTCCAAATTTTCTCACTCACATTTCTGAAAAGTTGGGATTGGCTTTTTGTTAAGGTCTCAATACATCTCTAGTTGGGCTTCAGCAAGGGACTGCTTACAGGTTCTTACACCATGGCAACTGGCTTCCCTCAGAGTGTGTGACCTATGCATCCAAGATGAATGCTGTAGTGCCTTTTATCACCTTGCTTTCAAACTCACCATACCATGACCTCTCCCAAAGCTTATGGGTTAAACAATAGCAAAAATCTTGCCAGACTGAAGAATAGGAAACATAAACCACACATTGGAATGGAGGCATATCAAAGTCATGTTGAAAGAAGAGATTGTAGAATAAAATGTATATGGTGTAGCCACCTTTGAAAAATATAATCTGCTACAATTTTCTTTCTGGCTTCAAATCATATCCTTCTCACATGAAAAACATAATCATCCCTTTCTATCTCATAAAGTTTTTAAGAGAAATATACTGGTAGAATGGCCAGCTTAAACTGAAATAGACAGAGGCACTGGACTCTAAAATATTATAGATGAGAAATAGGCTGAGGGTGCTTCTCAACTGAAATACCAGCTACTTTTTTTTTACTGAAAAAAAAAAATGATACCTAAGAAACTGGAACCAAGGGCAAGGGCAGAGGCAAAAGCCACAGTGACATTGCCAGGCAGTAAGCCTAAGCCTTAATGAAGGGACTGCCAGCATGTGCCACCAAGATTTTGCGATTGGTTTGGACCAATAACCATTATGTGTTTTCTATTTTCTACCTTTTAGAATGAGAGTGTCCACTTGTATATTGAGCATATGAGGGGTAGATGGCTTCAGATAAAGAAAAATTGTACTCACAAAGCTATACTTAGGGAGCTGCACAGCCTTTCTGAGCAGAGCTGACTGCTGATCTGATACTTGCTTTGGGGGAAACCTGGAGAACAGGGATTGGAGAACTCTGAAACATGTAAGAGATGACACCTGAAGAAGATGATTGATTGATTGATTGACAGCTAGTGGCTTGTTTATTGGAGTAAATTTGTCCAAGACTATAAGACTTTCAAAACCAAAAGTCTATCACTGGTTTTTGGCTATGGAAAAGCATTTTCATTGATTCAAGTTGTTGCTGATGGATTGACTGGGTTATTATTCCTTGCCATGTTACTATGGTTCTGGAACAGTTGAGGATTTCCTAGGACTATGAAAACACTTTGTATTCTAACCACATACAATTCCCTTTCACAGCTCTAAAGAATCAGTTTTCTTCCTGACCTTGATGCATCTATATAATACTTCTTATCCATAAAACTATATTTAGATGAGTGTAGAGAAAAAAGAGTTACAGACCTATTAGAGGTCAACTTAGGAAAATCATGACTGTATATCTATCTTGTAAGTGGCTGTAAATATTAAATGAGGATTTTATATATATATATACACACACACATAAATAAAATGAAAGCTATGAACCCAATGATGTCATTCATATGTAAATAAAATTATAAATGCATTTTTCTGGTGACTAAATGTAATTATAGGAAGCATACCAAAAAGAAAATGATTTATAATTATTTACTTAATCCTGAATTTTGAAGCAGAATAAAATTAATAATTATTCAACAAATTATAATATTTTTCGAGTATCTACCAACG
This sequence comes from Pongo abelii, assembly GCF_028885655.2. Taxonomy (NCBI): domain Eukaryota; kingdom Metazoa; phylum Chordata; class Mammalia; order Primates; family Hominidae; genus Pongo; species Pongo abelii. The sequence continues at coordinate 92,876,473 of NC_071999.2, read as the reverse complement.
TACCTCTTTGCCAACTACTATGACATTTTTATTTTATTTTAAAGAAATAAGCAATTTGGTCATATTAAACATTGCAATGTATCTGTAGGCCTTCAGATTTTTAGCCAGCCAAATCTCACCAAATATCACAAAAATAATTACAAACAAAATCTTTTGTAAGTTAGAAATTAAAATGAACTTTATTTTTTCTTTTAAAGGGTTTATATAAGAAATCTATATAAAACATTATGCTTAAGGATAAAATATTAGCAATATTTCCAGTACAGTTACCAGGAGACCTGATTGTATTCATAGCTTCATTTTACAGATAATAAAACTGAGAATTACAGTGACTAAGTTAATTTGTCCAAGGATGTGCACCTAGAAAGTGACCCAATGGAATTCAGTCAAAGGCAGTTTGATATGGAAGAAGGCTCGTAACTACCATTTTTATACAATAGTCTCCCTTAATAACATATGGTTACATAAATTTATCAACTTTTGCCTTCTCTATGATTCAAAATTGTGAATGGCATATGCAATATAGCCCACTATATTGCATTAATCAAAAGTAATTTAAAATGTGTTGGAAGATATCTAAAAATAGTATCAATACCGTTTGAGTGACATTATACAATTGCTCATGTTCTTATGGGCATCTAATGAAAAAGGCAGATAATTCCCTGAATACAAGATGGAATATTAAAAAGATCTTGATTCTCCCTTTTATAAACTTGTAAATTCAGTGGAATCTCAATTAAAATTCCAATGAAATGTATTTGGAAAGTATCATGAAAAATATTAAAAAACAGGGAGAAATTATTTTTAAATATGCACAATAGATCAAGGATTTATATAAATTATTTACAAATAGCCTACAAGTCAGTAAATGAAAGTTAAATAATCTTATTTAAAAAATGATAAATATGTATCTACTATTCAACAAAATTATTTAAATAACTTTTTTTTTTTTTTTTTTCTGAGATGGAGTCTCGCTCTGTCGCCAGGTTGGTGTGCAGTGGCGCGGTCTCGGCTCACTGCAACCTCTGCCTCCCGGGTTCAAGCGATTCTCCTGCCTCAGCCTCCAGAGTAGCTGGGACTACAGGTGCATGCCAGCACGCCCAGCTAATTTGTGTATTTTTAGTTGAGGCAGGGTTTCACCATGTTGGCCAGGATTGTCTCGATCTCTTGACCTCGTGATCCACCTACCTCGGCCTCCCAAAGTGCTGGGATATTTAAATAACTTTAAACATGTGAAGTACTGCTCAATGTCACCAGAAATCCAGAAAATGAATATTGATGCAACACTGTGAGTGGCAAAACATAAAATGCTTATAATAACCAGTGTGGGGAAATTTGAGAAAATAGGAACCCTAATACAGCATTGATGGGAGTATATATTTTTAAAGGCCAATTTGGCAGTAACTATCCAATATAAAATGTGCATTGATTTTGCCTCAGCAGTTTTACTTCTAGAACTCGTACTTTAAAATACTCCAATAAAGGTGCATGAGCAGGAAGCAATTCATTGTTTACAATAGTAGAAGAAAAACACTGTGGGTTTTTCATGACTGCCTAAAAAGTAATAAATTAAAAAGGGCTGAAATATGTTATGTTATATCCCAACAAAGGTTGTCTCAGTAAGTGAACATTACTAATAAAAATATATTATTTAATTAATTTGACTGTGTGAAAACATATCTACAATATATGAAGTAACATAAATTACTAAAAAGTTCACGTAATGTGATACTACTTATGTGCAAAAATAAGTATATCTGCATTAAAATAAAAAATAATGATTTGATACACAAAGATATTTAGTCATTATTAGTAAGATTTAGATAAGAAGGGAAAGAAAGAGTTGATGTTCAGTTTTAAATGTTTTATTCTATGAATTATATGGGTAATATAATTAATAATGTATTTTTGAAATATTAAAGTATTAATTTTTTAAATTTTACATTTAAGTAGATCATAATTGCATGATTATGCATTTATGGCACGATTACAGGATAACAACTCACTGCAGCTTCAAAATCCTGTGCTCAAGTAATTCCCTGCTCAGCTTTCCAAGTGGCTGGTACTACAGGAACATGCCACCATGCCTGGCTTGAATTATTAGATTTTGGATGTTTCCATCCTTCTTCAAAATACTGAAACTTATTTAAGAACAATTACATTTATGGAGAATTGTTTGTAAGAGAAATAATAGAACATTTCCCATGGGACATTTTTATTTCAAATGATACCCAGGGACCATCTGCATTAGCACTACCTTGAAGGACTATTGAAAATATAGACAAACTTTACCAACGCATACGTGTTAAAAAATGATTGATGGGAATTGAGCTTTGCATGTAAGAAAAAAGCTCTTAATTGTATGCATGGCAAAATTTGAAAACAACTGATTAAGATATTTTAATGTTTACTTTTGAAGGTATTTAGGAGACGAGAAGTTAAACATTCAGAAGGTATATTTTTATTTCTATATTATTGCTGTTGGGATCATGTAGTCAGCATTCATCAAAGTGGTACTACAAAAACAGTCTTATGAAACCTGAGAGTTAATTGCTTCAAGGAAGCTGTTGAAGATATTTTCTCATGAATATATTATTGTAAATTTACATTAACATTTCATTTTAGATTAGTATGTTGTCCTAAAGCTACTAAAAACTGCTTAAAGAATTACTTTTACATTTGTTCTCTTTTGCCTACTAAGAAATAGTGTTAAATGAATCACTCAACACTATTGAGTGATTCAACACTATTGAGTGATTCATGACTCAACAGTGTCATGTGCTACTTTTATTATATTTATTTATATTTTAAATTCAAATTTTGTTTTTATTTAGTGTATTATGTATAAATATTGCTATTCATATATTAGTATTTTTGTTTAATGTATTTTAATAACCTCATATAACTTATACTCACACATAGATGATATTTAATTAAATAAAAAGTAGATATAAACGTGTAAGTTACTTCAACATAGATATCATTGAAAAGCAATCTCTGAATATGTATATATATAAATAATATATTTAAAAATGCTCTTCAGTTGGGGCATATTTTAATGATTACTTATGGCATCAAATATATAAAGTTTCTATTTCCAAAGGCAAGAAAACTGTATTTAAATTCATACTTAAATGGTAGCATATCAAATAATGAATGAGTTGCAAATTTGCAAATATGACAAGATATTTTCATATATAGATATAGTGATCTTTTAAAAATTACATAACCTAATATTTTTCATAACTTTAATTCTGTAGGTGAAAAATGTACTAAATACATGTCTCCTGTTTCGTTTTATTCTATTTTATTTTTATTTCATAAGATATACATTCCAGAAGCTAGCAGACATACAGAAATTGCCCCAAATAAATCAATTTGAATATTGTTTTTCATTACCAAATATTTTATGATCAGAAGCAAAGACTCATGCCTGTAATCCAAAAACTTTAGGAGGTCAAGGCTAGAGTATTGAAGCCAGGAGTCCAAAGCTGTGTTGAGCTATGCCAGGCCAGTGCACTTCAGACTGGGTGAAAGAGTGAGATAATGATGTTAAAAAAAAAAAATATATATATATATATATATATACACACACATATATATGTGTGTGTAAAAATATAAGCAAGTTAAAAGTGAAATAAATCTCATGTAAATTACGATTATTGAGGTAGAAGAACAAGATTTTAGAAAAATACCTCTAGAAAACAGATATGCTAAAAGCCTAAGAAATTTCTTTTCCAAAATTTTGCTGTTTATAGATTATAAAATACCATAAATATATTAATTATCCATAAATGTAAGTTTTCTTATTAATGTTCTCATAGGAGCTGATTTTATTATAAAATATTTATTATGAAACTAGTATAGAATTCAGAGGATCTGTGAAGTTCTATGAGTAAAAATGTACACCTATTTTTAAAAATCTATAAATAAAATCTGTTGTTTATTTAATTATTAATGTAGGTAGCAAACTATAAGAGAATTAGAATGAAAGTGTTTCATCACCAAAAGAAACTACAGAATTTGAAATTTTCATTGCACCTCATTAGACTGGTTGTTCAATGTTAATAGAGAATTCCATGAATTTTAAAATATTTTAATGTATTGAGAGTGGATGATATGAATTTTTTAAATTTGTATAATTGTATTTTATATAATTTTGTTTGTGATTACATATATCTTATGTTGTACATTTAAAAAAAGATATGCTTTATCATACTGACAATTACATCCATGATAGGCCAAAAAGTCAGGAACCCCAGTTAAATTATGAGTTAACACTGGTAGGACAGTGGACAAATATTATTATAGTTTTATTGAAACTCATTCATAAAATCTTCAAGCTTATGTATTTTTCTGAGTAACTTTTAAAACGAGCTGAGTCTGCTCCTCAAATTAAAATCAGTATATACTATGAATTACTTTAATAAGGTTGGCTTTTTTCCTGCCAACATAATAAAGGATATATTATAGCAAGAACAAATTCTCGTTAACGTGGCATCTTTTATTTATTTCATACTGTTTAATATATGACGATTTCTTTTTTTCTGTTTGTTTTAATCTAAATAAGATATGGAATTTGTTTTTGTTTACATTCCTAAATATGTTATATCAACAAAATATCATGTCATTCCTAGCCATTTGTCTACACTGCATGAATTACTCTAGGACCATATGAAAATTTTAGTGAAAAATTGCTGACTCACATCTCTATGGTATGTGATTCACTTGAATATATACTAATTTCTGAACATACAAAAGTTGGAAATCGTTAACAGATTTATTATTTTCATTTTCAACAATACATTATATATTCTATTCTTGTTTTGGGTTAAAAACATACACTCATGGATGAGTGGATAGATAGGTAGATATATAGATCCAAATTCAAGCTTTAAGTCATATTTTCTAACTAATCACGTTCTGGTTTTTTTTTTATCTTCATCTGTCAAATGCTGAGAAGATATTTAAATGAGAAGGAACTTTGTTTTTTGAGCTTTCCTATTTTATTTATTTTTCTTCTATTTTGTATATCTTGATTCTGTAAGGTAAATCTCATTTTTTTATTCAGTATACTAGAACTAGATGTTTTATAATTTTACTTAGAAAAATGTTCCAGTTCATTTCTTGATATCTCTAAACATACACACAAACACATTTGTTTTATTAATATAAACTTGAAATAGCTAGCCTCAAAATTTGTAATCGTTGCATTTGAACTGACATAATAACACCCTTGCAGATACGTGTACACGTATTCAAGTATACACAATATTTAGATGTCCACATCCATGCCTTCACATGGAATTCAGACATACTCATCCTCCTAAATGAAAAGTTGCTCAACACAAAGCCAAAGACAGCCCACTGCTATCTGTAGTAACATTATGGGTTCGTACTTATCCCACGCTGAAGAGAAATCTTATCCAGATCAAGGAATAAAGTCTCAGAGCACTTGTGTAAATGATTATCCACATTATTAAGGTGGTGTACAAACAAGGTATAAATGTAAACAAAGCCTCCAAGTACAAAAAGACAGATGGATTCCACACAGAGTGCTTTGGAAGCTTCCCACACAGTAGTCTTCGGTTAGGGCAACACAGGCCATCTGACAGAAAAGAAAGTAGAAAGGGAGGAAGGGGAAAGGATAATCTCATGTCTGTCAATTTGTGTTTTGAAGAAGGAAGTTAACTAAATTTGTATGTGTTGGTAAAATGCCTAAATAGGAGTCAAATTAACAAAATGACTCTCAGTTGATTCTAAATCAATTATTTGGGGCAACAAATTGAACAAAAAGACTAGAAAATTAAACATATAAAAGACTTTTCAAAATTATTCAAAACAATATTTTAGGAAGATTCAGTGTTGGCTTAGGCGATGGGGGTAAATTTTACTTTGTATTCTAATTTTATTGTAAAATATGTTTCCCTCATAAACTTAAGATGCCATTGATTTTTAAAGGTACCATCATCTTACAGGCTTGAAGAAGTAAAATCAGCCAATTAATCTGTTATAAAAATTTTCTTATCACACTCACTGTAAGCATCTGTTATTAGGGGTATTGAAAGATTTTTTAAAACAATGTTAAAATTAATTAAACATAAGAATCATAAAAACAATTTCTTTTTAGCATGAAGTTTCTGAAAATTGAATGCATTATTTTATTTCAAATATTTGCTGTTTTTAACCTGCAAATCAATAATTTATCCACTATTAGAGCTAGTACAAAGTTTTTATCCCTTCTTGTTCATATACATAAGTAATCTCAGAATTCTATAGCTATTATATTGTATAGAGAAATCTTTTACTTTCTAATTTTTAAAATTTATTATTACCATTTGAAAAGTAAATTTATAATGTGAGTATTAAATTATTGTCTATACCTGGTTTTTATCCTTTGACCAACTGTATGTTTTCCTCAACTACATGAAAATGTTATAGCTTTTTTGTGAATTAATAATTCCAGTGAATACCCATTCGCCATACATTGCAACTAAGCATATTATTTACAAGTCAATAGTATAGGATACAATGCTTTGAAATATGAATAGCTAACATCATTGCATATTTTTTAAAATATAGAAACACAACTCTGTCAGAATGAAGTCTGTAGAAGAACGTTACATTGTCTAAGCATCTGTTTTAGAAATTTCTTTAAGTTGCATTTTTTTCTCAGTCATATTAAATAGATTCTCATTTGTTGAAAAATGTTTCCTATATTTGTCTATTTAATTTACTGAACTCAAGGGCGTGGTAAAAAGGAAATGAAAACTCTAAAACTCTCCCTGTGAGACTTTATCTATAACCTTGTATAATCAGGATATATGTCCAAATGTTCTTTCTGAGTTTCAACTTCAAATCACAGATGTAGAAAATATTGATTATACCTCATTATTTTTAATGGAGAAAAGTCTGACAGAGAATGTGTTTCTGTCAGTAACTCTTGGCTCTTCCAAGGTATGGTAAATTGATTTTTGCTATCAAATTTAATTAAATGTCAAATACAAATTATTTATTAATTCTTAAATCATTAATATAGAAAATAATCTATAATGTAAGACAATGTCGGTGTTAATAAAAGTTAAAAATAAAGTAGTATTCTAGATATTCTAATTATTTATTTTTATATCATTTCAATATGAATTTTAAAATTTAGCATACAATTCTTTTTTCACCTCAACAACTCGATTTCCCAGGAAATTTGAAATAATGAATTTAATGCAGTCCAAATCTTCTCCATGTAATGAAGAGCAATCAGGAAATTATGTGAAGATAAATATACTTGACTTATCCTGATTCCTCCTTATGATAATATGATTTCTAACACTTGAAAATGAATGGCATTCATCTAAAATTCCCATTCCTGTCTAATATGAAGTACAATAACAGACTGAATTTTTGTCTTCATTTCATTAGAGGATGGAGGCAGCTCTCTCCGTGTCTGTGGTTCAGGTCACATTGCTACCTGTGGGCAGAGGTGACCTCCTGTTGCTGCTAGGATTCATGCTACCTCCTAGGTAGTATCATATGTAATAGCATCACTTTTTCTACATTTTGGTCAAATAAATTTTTACATAAAGTACAAAAATAAAAAGATCCGTGCTACCTCATCTCATCTCCCCTGCTTGTCCTCACAGCCCTGCCCTTGAACCTCTCATATTTTCTTCTCTCTAGAACGTGCTCTTGTCAGTGTGGCTCTGTCTCTTTCTCTTCATTGCAGCACCTTACAAAAGAAAAAAAAATATTTCTGGATACTGAATCTGACTTGTAACACAACTTGATTAAATTCCATTATATAATTATTTGGAAATGTGGGGAACATTTTTTTTCTATTTTTCTTATTTTAATGTAGATGATTTTCCTCCCCTTAAATAGTCCTGGTCTTTTGAATCATCCCATTTATCACTCCACAGAGATAGAGTGTTTTACTTGAGAAGTAGGTGGCAGCCACTTACTGATTTCTGGATGGGTTTTTATATTTTCTATCAAAATTCCTGAGCATGGAAGGGTAGATTTCTTTCTAATGCTTCCCTACTTTCTTGACACACTTGCCATAAACTTTAGGTTTGTGCAAAGTAATAATCTCAGTAAGTGAGTGTACTGTGAATACTTAAGCTTTCATCCTGTTGCACTGTTTTATAATCTAAACTGAGCAGTAAGGCAGGAATTATTAGAAAGCATGCTGTGCCTCACCTATGGAAACCATATCCTCCATGCCACTTTCCCCGGAAATAAAGCTAATAGTTTTATCTTCAGTTTATTAATTCTGTTGTTTTATTCACTTGCTCAGAACTCAAGAAAGAAGAAAAGTTTAGTTATCCTAACTACTAAAGTCACTCCTCGGAACACTCTTAATGGTTTAGCCTCTCTTTCATTTGATTGGGACAAACTCAGACCTACTCGAAAACAATTGTTCCCTGGGATAATTGAGCAACAAAATATTGTTGAAAAAAAAGTAACACAAATCTGCTGACTTGTATTACTTTAAATTTGCTACCATAAATCTCAATGAACACCCAACATTACCACCTATATTACCGCATTTGATTATATTTCTGCTTTGCCATTTCATGAAATGTCAATTTCACAACTGTCACTTCTTTAGTGAAACTGTCCATGTGTTATTCCTCTCCCTTCCTTTCAACATATTATTTTGGCTTATTCTTCATCGAGAAAAGAGAAGCAGAACAACATACTTATGCCTCCAATTGAACAAACATTTGCAGAGACATGCCACTACTCTTTTCTTCTTCCAATTGTACTACATGAGCTGAATTGGCTCCTCTCAAAGTCAACCCCTGCCCTACTGTAAATTTCATATCCTGTCTCTTCAGAGAAGCTTTTTCTAATAGCCATCTTCTTTGTCTTTTACAAGATGAACTGTATTTTATTGTGTATATAGGTAATTCACATCAGCATACAAACATACTCAATTTCTCTGATAATATATTAACTGATCTACCTATTAAATGTCCTCCTTTGACATATACTTCACTGTAGCAACTGATTAGTATATTTTCTCCTGAGCTTCTTACAATTATGTTTTCTGTTTATACTTGTGTATATCACATCTTTTTCATCCCACTTAAATCAGGTGAAATGTCTCAAAAATGACTTACTAAAGCCACTAATTGCTGTGTTGAGAAACCATTTACCTAGTTTCATCTTATTCACCCTCTGAACAAACATGTAAAGTCTTGCCTTCTCTAGATATTTCATTTTATTGACTTTCTTTACATTATATTATAATCATTTCTCATTCAGTCCACCAGCCATTCATACACATGTTCTTTGAAAGCCATTGCTCCAACTGGAGACTTTATTTTGGGAGTATAGGGTTGTATACAAGGCTAACTTCTCTCATCTACCTATAATGATAATCTGGTAATCTATCCTAGCCCATGCCTTTAAATGCCATTCAGATGTTGAACTCTTCTAAGTTATACCTCCAAATCAAGTTTCTTTCCTATATTTTGAAAAGCTTTTTAAAGTTAGTATGTTAAAAACTAAAATTCTTGTTTAATTTTCTCAAAGCTTCCCCTATTATAAGAACGGGGGTCGTATAGCATAGCAATAGAAGGCATCATCATCTATTATATAATTCCAAATCCCAAAATCTAGATGCTTTTATTTCCCTTATGCTTAATATCCAAGTCTAAAGCTGAAGCTCCTAAGTATCTCAACATTCAGTAAATTCAGTTTGATTTATATTCACTAGTATGACCATGGTGAAAATCATCACATAGCAGTCTATCCAAGTGCAGGATTGCTGAAAGTGCGCTATTCACACTCTTGAGTGTGCTTGACTTCCATATACAAGCTGAAATTATCACTGTCCCTTCTACCAAATGGCATATAAAGATAATCTGATAGCAAAGTTATGAAAGGCCCTAAGAAACTAATTAAAAATTTCTGAATTATATAAAGAGTACTAACCATTTAAAATAAAAGCAAAAACAGGAAAACAAAATCAATAAACAAATATGCTCTATCAATTAGGAAAAGAGAAAAGCAAAACCTTAACACTTGGGTCAAAGAGAAAAGTACCAACTGATATGAAATTATTAGTTTTGAAAAAGGACAAAATGAATTGAAAAACAACATCAAAACTAATGAGATAACTCTGAAACATTAATCAGCAAAAAATTCGTGCTCTTGAAGATGTATTTTAAGATATGGGGTAATTAAGTAAATGATCAAGCATACATTGTAAGAGTTTCAGAAAGAAAGTATATATAAAATATATCAAAGGAATCCTGAAAATAGAAAGATGAAAAGTTAGTAAGTATTAAATTAAAAATTGATGAAATAGAAAACAACTTAATCCATAGAACTAAGAAATATGTTATAAATACATGTATTTGCTGGTTGTTTAATAAACACATTTTTAAAACTACACAATTAGACTATTAGCTAACATAGTCAAAAATGAAATTTAAAATTTAAATATAAAAACGTCTGTTATTTTATAAGAATAGAAAAATGTAATAACCAGAGGCAACACACAAGCTAATGAAATTATAAAGTTCAAAACATAATGTAATAACTTTTTTTAATTTTGTGGAATTGGATGAAGTTAGTATTCTATGAAAAAATAATATACCAAAGTTTTTTACAAAACATAGAAAATATGAGAAAACTGATTATTAATAATAAATTGGAGACTTTTTAAAAGAATTAATATACCTACAGAAAACTCTTGTTCAAAAAACATTTAATAGATAAATTATAATTACAAATTAGAGAAAAAAATTAAAGTATAGAATATTATTTTGAGAACATGAAAAAAAGAAATCTACCATAATTTTTGTAAATTAGTCAACACTGATAATGAAACTGGAAAAAAAAGCCCTGAAATAAAAATTAAATATCAATCATACTTTATAAATTACTTATAAGTATATCAAATAACAATTACATGTTTCAAACCAAACAAGAGTTAAAATTTATTTAAAAACTAAATAAACAAGAAGACACAGAAACATTCTGAAAATAACATAAATAGAAGGGTGGCTAGTTATTTTAGCATTTATGAGATACAGTAACAAACACAGTGACATAATGACTTTGAAAAGGCAAACATTAAGACTAGAAAATGAAAACACAAGCATACTTGTATCAAAATATCATTAGTATCTCATAAGTATGTACGACTATTATAAATTCATAAAATTTTAAATAAATTAAAAATCAAAAGGGCAAGGATCAAATACAAAAGAGGATTTATTATGTCATAAAAATAACCGCTCTTATCAGTAAAAGGAAGATAAAGTTGGATCTATCAACGCGTAGTAAACTAGAAATTGTCTTAATGAAATAAATAATAGCTTTTTAAAAAGACTAATACCCTACTTAATGGTCAAATATTGACCGACTTCTCTGAAACTGAAATTGAAGTGATCCTGCCCCTTCAAAGAATCTCTATTCAACAATGTAATAAGGCATTTAAAGCTAATTAAAGTATTAAGATTAGAGAAAAAGAAATAAAACAACCTTATGCTCATAAGATTATGCACTTAGAAAACGTAAAATAACAGATATAAAAAGAAATTCATTTAATAAGTGAGTTTAGCAATTAATGAGTGAAATTTACCATTAAAACTTCTGCTTGTATAAGTTCAATATATAAAAATTAATTTTAATTCTCTATATCAGCAAAAAATATTTAGAAAACAAAATTTTTAAACAGGCGTTATTCATATTAGCTTCAAAATATTATATACATGGGAATGAAGCTAAATAAAGATGTACAAATCTGCTAAATTTAATATTATTGAGAAAAATTTCAAAAAAATTAAATAAAAATAAAAGACTACATTGATTTCATTAGTAGAATGCAAATTTAATTAAGAAATCACATTACCAAATATCAATACTTACCAGAATGCACCAGAAATTAAGAACACATATTGGCAAAAAAATAACCAAATCAATCAATGTAGCAAATTAATTAGAGAATAAAGAGTCCAGGTAAAGATTTAACTGTATTAAACTTTTAATGAACATCAAAGTTGATACTCTAGGGCTGTGAAGGAAAGGCTACTATTTTAAATCAATGAATAAGATCTAATATTTGATACCACAACAGGGTGACTACTATCATCAGTAATTGGTTATACATTTTGGAATAACTTTGGAATTACAAGAATGTTTATAACTCAAAGAAATTATGAATGCTTGAGGTGATGGATATACAATTTACCCCAATGTGATTGTTTCACATATTTTTGTATCAAAATATCTCATACAATCAATAAATACATACACCTACTATGTACCTGTAAAAATTAAAAACTAAAATAAAATAAATGCTGCCAAGTCAATTAAATGCACATAGGTAAGAGAGAGGGTTAGGGTGAGAGATAAAGAAGAAGAGAGTGTGAGAAATGATAGAATGTGAGGAAAAAGAAGTGAGGAAAGAAAAGCAAACAATTTGACCCCATTAAACCATATAAAAATATCCCATGTGGGTTACAGTTTTAAATATTAAAGGCAAAACAATACATTTCTAGAAGACAGGAGATATAACCATGCCATGATACACATTTAATGAGAAAAACTCCCTCTTAATCAGAAACTAATACTACTGACCTTATAGGACAGTGACGATATTAAATTCATGACCATAAAATCTCCACAAATATTTCTTTAAAAAATGATGAAGCATGTCACAGGATGGGAGATATTTGTATACCTTTAACCGATTATCTCAATAGATGCAGAAAAGGCCTTTGACAAAACTCAACAACTAAAAACTCTCAATAAATTAGGTATTGATGGGACGTATCTCAAAATAATAAGAGCTATCTATGACAAACCCACAGCCAATATCATACTGAATGGGCAAAAACTGGAAGCATTCCCTTTGAAAACTGGCACAAGACAGGGATGCCCTCTCTCACCACTCCTATTCAACATAGTGTTGGAAGTTCTAGCCAGGGCAATTAGGCAGGAGAAGGAAATAAACGGTATTCAGTTAGGAAAAGAGGAAGTCAAATTGTCCATGTTTGCAGATGACATGATTGTATATCTAGAAAACACCATTGTCTCAGCCCAAAATCTCCTTAAGCTGATAAGCAACTTCAGCAAAGTCTCAGGATACAAAATCAATGTACAAAAATCACAAGCATTCTTATACACCAATAACAGACAAACAGAGAACCAAATCATGAGTGAACTCCCATTCACAATTGCTTCAAAGAGAATAAAATACCTAGGAATCCAACTAACAAGGGACGTGAAGGACTTCTTCAAGGAGAACTACAAACCACTGCTCAAGGAAATAAAAGAGGATACAAACAAATGGAAGAACATTCCATGCTCATGGGTAGGAAGAATCAATATTGTGAAAATGGCCATACTGCTGAAGGTAATTTATACATTCAATGCCATCTCCATCAAGCTACCAATGGCTTTCTTCACAGAATTGGAAAAAACTACTTTAAAGTTCATATGGAACCAAAAAAGAGCCCGCATCACCAAGTCAATTCTAAGCCAAAAGAACAAAGCTGGAGGCATCACGCTACCCGACTTCAAACTATACTACAAGGCTACAGTAACCAAAACAGCATGGTACTGGTACCAAAACAGAGATATAGATCAATGGAACAGAACAGAGCCCTCAGAAATAATGCCACATATCTACAACTATCTGATCTTTGACAAACCTGACAAAAACAAGAAATGGGGAAAGGATTCCCTATTTAATAAATGGTGCTGGGAAAACTGGCTAGCCATATGTAGAAATCTGAAACTGGAACCCTTCCTTACATCTTATACAAAAATTAATTCAAGATGGATTAAAGACTTAAATGTTGTACCTAAAACTATAAAAACCCTAGAAGAAAACCTAGGCATTACCATTCAGGACATAGGCATGGGCAAGGGCTTCATTTCTAAAACACCAAAAGCAATGGCAACAAAAGCCAAAACTGACAAATGGGATCTAATTAAACTCAAGAGCTTCTGCACAGCAAAAGAAACTACCATCAGAGTGAATAGGCAACCTACAAAATGGGAGAAAATTTTTGCAGCCTACTCATCTGACAAAGGGCTAATATCAAGAATCTACAATAAACTCCAACAAATTTACAAGAAAAAAACAAACAACCCTATCAAAAAGTGGGTGAAGGATATGAACAGATACTTCTCAAAAGAAGACATTTATGTAGCAAAAAACACATGAAAAAATGCTCATCATCACTGGCCATCAGAGAAATGCAAATCAAAACCACAATGAGATACCATTTCACACCAGTTAGAATGGTGATCATTAAAAAGTCAGGAAACAACAGGTGCTGGAGAGGATGTGGAGAAATAGGAAGACTTTTACACTGTTGGTGGGACTGTAAACTAGTTCAACCCTTGTGGAAGTCAGTGTGGCGATTCCTCAGGGATCTAGAACTAGAAATACCATTTGACCCAGCCATTCCATTTCTGGGTATATACCCAAAGGACTATAAATCATGCTGCTATAAAGACACATGCACAGGTATGTTTATTGCGGCACTATTCACAATAGCAAAGACTTGGAACCAACCCAAATGTCCAACAATGATAGACTGGATTAAGAAAATGTGGCACATATACACCGTGGAATACTATGCAGCCATAAAAAATGATGAGTTCATGTCCTTTGTAGGGACATGGGTGAATTTGGAAATCATCATTCTCAGTAAACTATTGCAAGGACAAAAAACCAAACACCGCATATTCTCACTCATAGGTGGGAATTGAACAATGAGAACACATGGACACAGGAAGTGGAACATCACACTCTGGGGACTGTTGTGGGGTGGGGGGAGGGGGGAGGGATAGCATTAGGAGATATACCTAATGCTACATGATGAGTTAATGGGTGCAGCACACCAGCATGGCACATGTATACATATGTAACTAACCTGAACATTGTGCACATGTACCCTAAAACTTAAAGTGTAATAATAATAAAATAAAAAAAAAAAGAAAAAAAATACTCACATTAAAACTATGTAAAACGTCCCACAAATCAATAAGATAAAAAAGGAGAAAAATCTATTCGGAAAAAAATGGCGAATACTTGAACAGGTCTTCATTAATGGAGAATAGCGAAGTGACCAACAAACATATAAAAGTTAATTAATCTAATCAGTCCTTAAAGTATTTGTCAAATGTTGCCCAATCCATACTCCCAAATAGCAAAACTTAAAAACTGACAATATCAAGTGTTGAGAATATAGATCAACATGAATTATTATATACTGCCTTTAGGGACATAAAGTGATATATGTAGAGATATAAACACTTTGAGAAAGTATTTCATAGCATGTACTAAAAGTTAAATTAATATATACCATAACTTAACACCAAAGCAGTTGTACTCTGAGGAATAAACCAACGAGAAATGCAAACACATCACAATGGCCAAAAATACAAAAGTAAATAAAAATGTCAAACAAAAAATTCATTCATTATTTATAATTATAAACAAATTTAAAATAACTCAAATGCCCACCAGCAGTAAAATGGATAAATATAATTTAATGTACAAATGTAAAGAAATAGTATATACTGCAGATTTTTTTACAAATCTAATTCTGAATGAAATAGAAATAAATTAATGTATATGACATATATTAATTTATATAAAGTTCAAAATAAACCAAAGTTAGTTTACAATGATATAAGTCAGGACAATGGTTATGTCTGAGGAGGAGGAAGGTCAATGAGTAAGTTGCAAAGAGAGGTTCAGGGCTGTCAGTGATGTTCTCTTTCTTGACATGTCGTATTTTGACATGCGTGAAAAAACTATGTAAAAAATTAAGAAAACTGCACTCGAAAATTTTCTTGTTTTTGTATTAATGCTATATTTCAATAGAGAGATTTTTTAAAAATTAGAACTACCATTTGAATTATATGCCAAACTAAATTTGGGATGAATTAAAATATATGTAAAATAATAAAATCACTAAAAACAAAAGACAGAAATTATAATCTCATTCTGACTGAGGAAACATTTATGTAATGTATGACATATACATGACCCAATACCTAGGATTCATAAATAATTAAAACTGCAGAAGTGGTAAACTTGTGGGTTGGGTAGACTTAAGACATGTGGGAAAGGGGCACACACTCTCCACTCTATGCACGTTTATCTTTGTTAAAATACATATCATGATGATGAATTGAATACTACTATTAATAATAATAATAATTTAAAATACCGATTATTTTAAATTTTCTCAATAAAATTAGGTGGATTAATAATCACTACATGCACATAAAATAAACCAAAAAAGCAAACTTGAAAATCACTAAAGTAATATTGCATAACATTTCTTTGTTTTATTGATAGCTAATTATTTGAAAAATGTATTTGAAGATGTACTAAAGATATGTCTATTGACAGTGAATTAACACATTGTTTTGTAGAACACACGTGTTGGAACTACTAATGAATCTCAACTAAGTCTTGGTTAAAATCATCTGTCAAGTCAAAGAATACTGAGACAAGATTTTTCCTAGTAAAAATGACAGCAAAATAAATACGGTGACTGAAGTGAGGCAAATGAAAACATAGATTTTTTTTTTTTATGTATTGTAAATTATTTTCTTGGTTTCGTGTTTTCTTCTTTGCACCTGGAGTGAATGCTCCTTTTTGTCATGCCAATCATTTACAGTTGTCAACATTATTTATATTTGTGATGAGTAAATTATAACACTGTTATGTGACAGTTCAAAAACAAATACATCTAGCAGTAACTGTGATTGTGTGGCAGCTCAGGGATTTGTGAGCTGTAGGAATGCAAAAAATAATAATAATATAATCTCTTAATTATGTTAAGAGTTTTTTGTTTCTTTTTAAATTATTTTAAGTTTTAATAGATCATACCATAAATTGAATGTTTTTATTGGATTACAGTTATATGAATATGAACACTCACATAGCATTTACCCTCACCTTCATCATGATCCAGGACAGTTCTTTCCCCTCTAAAAAATCTCCCTTGTTTTACGCCTGTAATCTCAGCACTTTTGGAGACCATCCTGGCTAACATCGTGAAACCCCATCTCTACTAAAAATACAAAAAATCAGCTGGGCGTGGTGGCGGGCGCCTGCAGTCCCAGCTACTCCGGAGGCTGAGGCAGGAGAATGGCGTGAACCTGGGAGGCGTGAACCTCGGCAGTGGGAGCCGAGATGGCACCACTGCACTCCAGCCTGGGTGACAGAGTGAGACTCCGTCTCGAAAAAAAAAAAACTCCTTCGTTTTATCTTTTTATAATCACACACCGCCAACATACAAACCCACTCACACATTTGACTCATGACTCATGTCAACCACTGATCTGTTCTCTGACACTATAATTTTACCTGTTACAGATCTTACTATAAATGGAATCATACCTCATGCAACTGAAACCCAGTGCTTCCCTCAATATAATGCTTTAAAAAATACATCCAAGTGGTTGGATGTATCAAAAGTTGGCTTGTTTTGATTGCTGAATTATGGCACATTGTCTGAATAGAACTGCCACAGACATTCACAGGTTTTTGTCTGAACAGAATATTATTTTCCAGAAACATGAGTAAGACCGCTTGGTCATATGGTGAGTGCATGTGTCATCAGTTTTATTCCAAACAGTTTTCCATAGTGGCTGTATTATTTTGCATTTTCACCAGGAATATATGCAAGTTCCAGCCACTCCACAAACTTGCTTGTAGTTGGTATTGTCAGCATTTTTATTTTAAACACTAAAATATATATCATAATTCTTCACTGTGGTTTTAATTTACATTTCCCTAAAGGATAATCAGTTCAAACATCTTTCCACATGCGTATTTGTCATCTTTGTTGCCTCCTTAGTGAAATGCTAGTTCAAATAGTTTTCCCATTTTTAATAAGATCAGTTCTTTTCCTACTGCTTAGTGCTCTTTACATGTATCTGTGTATGTATGAATGTGTGTTTACATTCTTTATAAGTTGTAGTTATTAATATATTCAATTGCTAGTTATCTTTTACATTCTCTTAACCATCTTTTGCGGAAGCAAAAATTTTAATAATTTGATTTTTTTAATTTTACAAATCACGCTTCTTCTAAGAATTCTTTGTGTAAACCCAGGTCACTAAGATTTTCTCCTGCATGTTTCATATGTTAGGCTTTGCATTTATATATATGTTTTAATCAAGATTTGCTTCTTTTATATAAAGTTTGAATTTGAGGTTTTTATTTTTTTTTCTTTGTTTTGTTTGTTTTGGGTACATGGGTGTATAATTGTCCCAGAAAACCTCTTGAAAAGGCTGTTCTTTCTTCATTAAATTGTTTGAGAATTTTGTTGATCATCATTTGGCCATGACTGCATTCAGCTATCTTTGGGTTTCATATGCTACTCTATAGATCTATGTTTCTACCCAATTCACTAATACTGCATTGTTTCAATTTCTGTAATTTTAAGTCAAGTCTTAACATTAAAGTAAATCTTCCCACTTTAAGCCTTTTTAATCAAAGTTGTTTTACATAGCCTAGTTTTTTTTTTTGCTCTCCTTACATGCTTTACACACATATAAAAGTTAGAAACTTAGAATCAATCTAACATAAATT
The DNA here is from genome assembly GCF_028885655.2 of Pongo abelii. Taxonomy (NCBI): domain Eukaryota; kingdom Metazoa; phylum Chordata; class Mammalia; order Primates; family Hominidae; genus Pongo; species Pongo abelii. The sequence continues at coordinate 92,857,890 of NC_071999.2, read as the reverse complement.
TTACAAATCTGTTAAAGTTTTTTTGAAATCAGTAAACTTATAAGTCAATTTGGATAGAATTCACATCTTTACTATGTTCAGTCTGCTAATTCTGGTCATTTTATACCTCCCCATTTATGTAAGACATTTTTTTCTATCATTCGAGTTTTGTAGTTTTACACACAACTCACACAACTGCACATATTTTATCAGACTTACACCCAATAATTTCTGAGTTATTATAAACTATTTTTTACTCTCCACTTACTCTTTTCCACTACATAAAAATGTGATTGACCTTGTATCCTCGGACCTTGCAAAAATCATTTTCTATTTTTAAGTGTTTTTTTGCTTGTCTGTTTTTATAGATTCCTTGCATTTCTGTATGGAGAATCATATCGTCTGTGAAAATAGTGTTATTCTATATGTTCTTAATTTTTATTTCTTTGATTTTTATTTATATATTTATTGTTTCCGTCTTTCTGCTTGCTTTAACTTGATTTTTCCATGCTTTTTCTAATTTTCAAAAGTGGAAGTTTCCATTGCTGATTTGAAACCTCTCTGTTTTTCTAATATAAGCATTTAACGCTACAAGTTTTCCTATAAGCACTGTATTAGCTGAATCCACTGTATTTTGATATGTTGTATTTTCTTTTTATTTTGTTTAAAATATTTTTCTAGTTTTTTATTAAAACATTTTCTTTAATCCATGAATTACATAGAAGTGTGTCATTTAATAGTGAAATTATCGATTTCTCTGTGAGTCTTCTGTTAGTGAATTATAGCTTAATATTTTCAAACTATAGTTTAATATTTTTAAACCTGTAGGCAGGTCATTCCAATGAGTGTTCAGCTCTCAGAACAGAGGAGACCCCTAGTGGGTAGCTCCTTTCCACAGGCAGGTCATCCCCAGGAGTGTTGGAGTCTGGCTGAGTCTGGGGTTTTTACGTGCTCAGAATGGAGAAAGTGTATGCTGTTCGTCCTTGGGTGGTCACAGGAAGCCCTGGAGAAAGCACCATCAGATCAGCCAAACAATTATCAATGAATTTCTCACTACAGGCCATGTACTTCACCTGTAACAGGCAGCCCAGCCCTCAGGCTTCAGGCTCTCCCTGACCTGAAGGTGGACTTTCACTGGGGACCTGCCCCTTCCTGCCTAGGAACCTGTCTGCATCCAGCCACAAGCCATCCATGGAGCCCAGGCTGTCCATGTCAAGGGGCATCTGCAAGCTAGTGCTAAGCTGCCCTCAGCCCCCTGGCCTCCCTCCTGTGCTCATTGATGCTCAAATTCTGGAGGGGGCTGAGATGGCATCAGACTGGCATGTCAGCACCAACCTGAGTGTGTGCACATCTGGCCAGGACATGAGAGCTCCTGGACTTGGCCACAACTTTGCTCCACACTGCAGTGGGCACCAGGAGTGGGGAGAGGCCAGGGAGAGGGAGCAGTCACTTCTGAGCCTGTGGAGGCAGTGGGCTTCCTGGGCCGCCAAGAGCGCCGGGATGCCCTGGTCCAGAGTTGCTGCTGGGTGGCTGCAGCTATGCCTGGGAGTGCGGGGCTCCCACCCTACCAGCTCATTAGGGGTGGGGCTCCACCCTGTTTCTGGCCCCTATTGGGTCCGCAGAGCGTGCAGTCCCAGCTGTGCCTCTCCTGCTGCTGCAGGCATCCCCATAGTGGCTGCTCCAGATAGGCTGCCACCACCATCAGTGAGATATAACGTCCAAAAGAACGTATTAATTCACAAAGCACATTCAAAATATTTTATATTGAGCTTGAGTGTGACATTTTGTTTTATGTATGCATTGTAGAAAGATTCAATCAAGCTAATTAACATATCCTTCACCTCACCAACTAATTACACTGTACTCCATAAGTATACACAATTATTATTTGTCAGAAAATAAGTAAATACAAAAGTTATAAATATTTTATGTTAACATAATGATTATTTCATAAAAGTATACTACAATATTTTGCTTGAAATTTAAATCATAGAATTATCATGCATAAGTCAATATTAGGAATAGTGCTTCTATTCCAAAAAAAAAAAAAGAGCATGATTTTATTAATTAACTTGTACTTATGTTAGTTATGACAGGTGGAATTCTGGGGAATGAGAAAACATGTTTTTTTTTTTTTCTTTTTATTATTACTATTATTATTATTATTATTACACTTTAGGCTCTATGGTACATGTGCGCAACGTGCAGGTAAGTTACATATGTATACATGTGCCATGCTGGTGCGCTGCACCCACCAACTCGTCATCTAGCATTAGGTATATCTCCCAATGCTATCCCTCCCCCTTCCCCCCACCCCACAACAGTCCCCGAAGTGTGATGTTCACCTTCCTGTGTCCATGTGTTCTCATTGTTCAATTCCCACCTATGAGTGAGAATATGCGGTGTTTGGTTCTTTGTTCTTGCGATAGTTTACTGAGAATGATGATTTCCAATTTCATCCATGTCCCTACAAAGGACGTGAACTCATCATTTTTTATGGCTGCATAGTATTCCATGGTGTATATGTGCCACATTTTCTTAATCCAGTCTATCATTGTTGGACATTTGGGTTGGTTCCAAGTCTTTGCTATTGTGAATAATGCCGCAATAAACATACCTGTGCATGTGTCTTTATAGCAGCATGATTTATAGTCCTTTGGGTATATACCCAGTAATGGGATGGCTGGGTCAAATGGTATTTCTAGTTCTAGATCCCTGAGGAATCGCCACACTGACTTCCACAAGGGTTGAACTAGTTTACAGTCCCACCAACAGTGTAAAAGTCTTCCTATTTCTCCACATCCTCTCCAGCACCTGTTGTTTCCTGACTTTTTAATGATTGCCATTCTAACTGGTGTGAGATGGTATCTCATTGTGGTTTTGATTTGCATTTCTCTGATGGCCAGTGATGGTGAGCATTTTTTCATGTGTTTTTTGGCTGCATAAATGTCTTCTTTTGAGAAGTATCTGTTCATATCCTTCGCCCACTTTTTGATGGGGTTGTTTGTTTTTTTCTTGTAAATTTGTTGGAGTTCATTGTAGATTCTGGATATTAGCCCTGTGTCAGATGAGTAGGTTGCGAAAATTTTCTCCCATTTTGTAGGCTGCCTGTTCACTCTGATGGTAGTTTCCTTTGCTGTGCAGAAGCTCTTTAGTTTAATTAGATCCCATTTGTCAATTTTGGCTTTTGTTGCCATTGCTTTTGGTGTTTTAGACATGAAGTCCTTGCCCATGCCTATGTCCTGAATGGTAATGCCTAGGTTTTCTTCTAGGGTTTTTATGGTTTTAGGTCTAACATTTAAGTCTTTAATCCATCTTGAATTGATTTTTGTATAAGGTGTAAGGAAGGGATCCAGTTTCAGCTTTCTACATATGGGTAGCCAGTTTTCCCAGCACCATTTATTAAATAGGGAATCCTTTCCCCATTTCTTGTTTTTGTCAGGTTTGTCAAAGATCAGATAGTTGTAGATATGTGGCATTATTTCTGAGGGCTCTGTTCTGTTCCATTGATCTATATCTCTGTTTTGGTACCAGTACCATGCTGTTTTGGTTACTGTAGCCTTGTAGTATAGTTTGAAGTCAGGTAGTGTGATGCCTCCAGCTTTGTTCTTTTGGCTTAGGATTGACTTGGCGATGCGGGCTCTTTTTTGGTTCCATATGAACTTTAAAGTAGTTTTTTCCAATTCTGTGAAGAAAGTCATTGGTAACTTGATGGGGATGGCATTGAATCTGTAAATTACCTTGGGAAGGATGGCCATTTTCATGATATTGATTCTTCCTACCCATGAGCATGGAATGTTCTTCCATTTGTTTGTATCCTCTTTTATTTCCTTGAGCAGTGGTTTGTAGTTCTCCTTGATGAGGTCCTTCACATCCCTTGTAAGTTGGATTCCTAGGTATTTTATTCTCTTTGAAGCAATTGTGAATGGGAGTTCACTCATGATTTGGCTCTCTGTTTGTCTGTTTTTGATGTATAAGAATGTTGTGATTTTTGTACATTGATTTTGTATCCTGAGACTTTGCTGAAGTTGCTTATCAGCTTAAGGAGATTTTGGGCTGAGACAATGGGTTTTTCTAGATATACTATCATGTCATCTGCAAACAGGGACAATTTGACTTCCTCTTTTCCTAATTGAATACCCTTGATTTCCTTCTCTTGCCTAATTGCCCTGGGCAGAACTTCCAACACTATGTTGAATAGAAGTGGTGAGAGAGGGCATCCCTGTCTTGTGCCAGTTTTCAAAGGGAATGCTTCCAGTTTTTGCCCATTCAGTATGATATTGGCTGTGGGTTTGTCATAAATAGCGCTTATTATTTTGAGATACGTCCCATCAATACCTAATTTATTGAGAGTTTTTAGCATGAAGGGTTGTTGAATTTTGTCAAAGGCCTTTTCTGCATCTATTGAGATAATCATGTGGTTTTTGTCTTTGGTTCTGTTTATATGCTGGATTACATTTATTGATTTGCATATATTGAACCAGCCTTGCATCCCAGGGATGAAGCCCACTTGATCATGGTGGATAAGCTTTTTGATGTGCTGCTGGATTCTGTTTGCCAGTATTTTATTGAAGATTTTTGCATCAATGTTCATCAAGGATATTGGTCTAAAATTCTCTTTTTTTGTTGTGTCTCTGCCAGGCTTTGGTATCAGGATGATGCTGGCCTCATAAAATGAGTTAGGGAGGATTCCCTCTTTTTCTATTGATTGGAATAGTTTCAGAAGGAATGGTACCAGCTCCTCCTTGTACCTCTGATAGAATTCGGCTGTGAACCCATCTGGTCCTGGACTTTTTTTGGTTGGTAAACTATTGATTATTGCCACAATTTCAGCTCCTGTTATTGGTCTATTCAGAGATTCAACTTCTTCTTGGTTTAGTCTTGGGAGGGTGTATGTGTTGAGGAATTTATCCATTTCTTCTAGATTTTCTAGTTTATTTGCGTAGAGGTGTTTCTAATATTCTCTGATGGTAGTTTGTATTTCTGTGGGATCGGTGGTGATATCCCCTTTATCATTTTTTATTGCATCTATTTGATTCTTCTCTCTTTTTTTCTTTATTAATCTTGCTAGCGGTCTATCAATTTTGTTGATCCTTTCAAAAAACCAGCTCCTGGATTCATTGATTTTTTGAAGGGTTTTTTGTGTCTCTATTTCCTTCAGTTCTGCTCTGATTTTAGTTATTTCTTGCCTTCTGCTAGCTTTTGAATGTGTTTGCTCTTGCTTTTCTAGTTCTTTTAATTGTGATGTTAGGGTGTCAATTTTGGATCTTTCCTGCTTTCTCTTGTGGGCATTTAGTGCTATAAATTTCCCTCTACACACTGCTTTGAATGCATCCCAGAGATTCTGGTATGTTGTGTCTTGGTTCTCGTTGGTTTCAAAGAACATCTTTATTTCTGCCTTCATTTCGTTATGTACCCAGTAGTCATTCAGGAGCAGGTTGTTCAGTTTCCACGTAGTTGAGCGGTTTTGAGTGAGATTCTTAATCCTGAGTTCTAGCTTGATTGCACTGTGATCTGAGAGATAGTTTGTTATAATTTCTGTTCTTTTACATTTATTAAGGAGAGCTTTACTCCCAAGTATATGGTCAATTTTGGAATAGGTGTGGTGTGGTGCTGAAAAAAATGTATATTCTGTTGATTTGGGGTGGAGAGTTCTGTAGATGTCTATTAGGTCTGCTTGGTGCAGAGCTGAGTTCAATTCCTGGGTATCCTTGTTGATTTTCTGTCTCGTTGATCTGTCTAATGTTGACAGTGGGGTGTTAAAGTCTCCCATTATTAATGTGTGGGAGTCTAAGTCTCTTTGTAGGTCACTCAGGACTTGCTTTATGAATCTGGGTGCTCCTGTATTGGGTGCATATATATTTAGGATAGTTAGCTCTTCTTGTTGAATTAATCCCTTTACCATTATGTAATGGCCTTCTTTGTCTCTTTTGATCTTTGTTGGTTTAAAGTCTGTTTTATCAGAGACTAGGATTGCAACCCCTGCCTTTTTTTGTTTTCCATTTGCTTGGTAGATCTTCCTCCATCCTTTTATTTTGAGCCTATGTGTGTCTCTGCACGTGAGATGGGTTTCCTGAATACAGCACACTGATGGGTCTTGAGTCTTTATCCAATTTGCCAGTCTGTGTCTTTTAATTGGAGCATTTAGTCCATTTACATTTAAAGTTAATATTGTTATGTGTGAATCTGATCCTGTCATTATGATGTTAGCTGGTTATTTTGCTCGTTAGTTGATGCAGTCTCTTCCTAGTCTCGATGGTCTTTACATTTTGGTATGATTTTGCAGTGGCTGGTACCAGTTGTGCCTTTCCATGTTTAGCGCTTCCTTCAGGAGCTCTTTTAGGGCAGGCCTGGTGGTGACAAAATCTCTCAGCATTTGCTTGTCTGTAAAGTATTTTATTTCTCCTTCACTTATGAAGCTTAGTTTGGCAGGATATGAAATTCTGGGTTGAAAATTCTTTTCTTTAAGAATGTTGAATATTGGTCCCCACTCTCTTCTGGCTTGTAGAGTTTCTGCCGAGAGATCCGCTGTTAGTCTGATGGGTTTCCCTTTGATGGTAACCCGACCTTTCTCTCTGGCTGCCCTTAACATTTTTTCCTTCATTTCAACTTTGGTGAATCTGACAATGATGTGTCTTGGAGTTGCTCTTCTCGAGGAGTATCTTTGTGGCGTTCTCTGTATTTCCTGAATCTGAATGTTGGCCTGCCTTGCTAGATTGGGGAAGTTCTCCTGGATAATATCCTGCAGAGTGTTTTCCAACTTGTTTCCATTCTCCCCGTCACTTTCAGGTACACCAATCAGACGTAGATTTGGTCTTTTCACATAGTCCCACATTTCTTGGAGGCTTTGCTCGTTTCTTTTTATTCTTTTTCCTCTAAACTTCCCTTCTCGCTTCATTTCATTCATTTCATCTTCCAGGGCTGATACCCTTTCTTCCATTTGATCGCATCGGCTCCTGAGGCTTCTGCATTCTTCACGTAGTTCTCGAGCCTTGGTTTTCAGCTCCATCAGCTCCTTTAAGCACTTCTCTGTATTGGTTATTCTAGTTATACATTCTTCTAAATTTTTCTCAAAGTTTTCAACTTCTTTGCCTTTGGTTTGAATATCCTCCCGTAGCTCGGAGTAATTTGATCGTCTGAAGCCTTCTTCTCTCAGCTCATCAAAGTCATTCTCCGTCCAGCTTTGTTCCGTTGCTGGTGAGGAACTGTGTTCCTTTGGAGGAGGAGAGGTACTCTGCTTTTTAGAGTTTCCAGTTTTTCTGCTCTGTTTTTTCCCCATCTTTGTGGTTTTATCTACTTTTGGTCTTTGGTGATGGTGATGTACAGATGGGTTTTTGGTGTGGATGTCCTTTCTGTTAGTTTTCCTTCTAACAGACAGGACCCTCAGCTGCAGGTCTGTTGGAGTACCTGGCCGGCCGTGTGAGGTGTCAGTCTGCCCCTGCTGGGGGGTGCCTCCCAGTTAGGCTGCTCGGGGGTCAGGGGTCAGGGACCCACTTGAGGAGGCAGTCAGCCCGTTCTCAGATCTCCAGTTGCATACTGGGAGAACCACTGCTCTCCTCAAAGCTGTCAGACAGGGACATTTAAGTCTGCAGAGGTTACTGCTGTCTTTTTGTTTGTCTGTGCCCTGCCCCCAGAGGTGGAGCCTACAGAGGCAGGCAGGCCTCCTTGAGCTGTGGTGGGCTCCACCCAGTTCAAGCTTCCAAGCTGCTTTGTTTACCTAAGTGAGCCTGGGCAATGGCGGGCGCCCCTCCGCCAGCCTCGCTGCCGACTTGCTGTTTGATCTCAGACTGCTGCGCTAGCAATCAGCGAGACTCCGTGGGCGTAGGACCCTCTGAGCCAGGTGCGGGCTATACTCTCCTGGGGCACAGTTTCCTAAGCCCGTCGGAAAAGCACAGTATTCGAGTGGGAGTGGCCTGATTTTCCAGGTGCCGTCTGTCACCCCTGGAAAGGGAACTCCTTTACCCCTTGCGCTTCCCGAGTGAGGCAATGCCTCGCCCCTGCTTCGGCTGGCGCACGGTGCACTCACCCACTGACCTGCGCCCACTGTCTGGCACTCCCTAGTGAGATGAACATGGTACCTCAGATGGAAATGCAGAAATCACCCGTCTTCTGCGTCGCTCGGGCTGGGAGCTGTAGACCGGAGCTGTTCCTATTCGGCCATCTTGGCTCCTCCAAGAAAACATGTTTGACTTCATTAACATAATAAAAATTGTGAGGGGCTTTCAAAATTATTTCAAGTCCTACATCTTACATTTATGCAGTTTTAAGAATACTCTTCTAAGACTATAATAAACATTCTCATATTCATTCACTGCATAACATGAGGCAGACGTAAGCTCATGAACATTCTCAGCTTCTTAGACTACTTTTTAAAATCTAGTTTTGTTGTAATATTCAAGAAAATCCAGGATTTCCATTTTTTAAATCCTTGTTTTTCTTATAATTTCAAGGTTTTCATTTCAGGGTAACATATGGGGACACTGGTTAACTAAAGACAAAGGCAGATTACAAGGTTCAAATTTTTCACTCTTATCTCACAAAACAATAAAAGCTGTAAGAAAAAAAATACCTGGATGGAAATCATGCCTTTGGCATAAATTGAAGACAGAGAATGCCCAAACTTCAAAATAAATGCAAAGTATAAAAGTAAACACTTCAAATCCCAGCAAGCACTCTCTCAGGTTTCTACCCTTCCAAAAAACTTCAGGGAAGGCAAACCTAAGATGAAGAACATTTTAACAGGCAATTGATCTCAAACCACTACCAGAAAGAGTTAAGTCTGCCCTAAGGCTTAAAATTCTGAAAACACAAAGTTCTTGCAGGTTGTAAAGTAGAACAGTCTTCTAAGAACTCTGATTCTGAGTTCAGACACAAATGTACCACAGCATAAATGAACTGCAACTTTCCCCACAACAAAGACGAACCTTGTAACTTCTTGTCTCAACATTCATTACCTGTTATAGTTTCTATGATTCATTCATTATTTTGAATCTTTTATCATGTAATTACTCTGTTTCAGACAGAACAAGAGAGTAGGAGGAAATAAAACCTGAAAAAGAAAAAGTTAAATATGATAAAACAGATAATTATGCATATGGTTAATTAAAATCATATGATGTGCACGACTATTCTAGCTGTAAACTTGATCAGTAGTTATTCTGCTTATTCTCTGCCCTCTTAAACAGAAGTCAAACGCACCGTGTATCAGGGGTCCCCAACCCCTAAGCCACTGGCCTGTTAAGAACTGGGCCACACAGCAGGAGGGGAGCCACTGTCAATTGAATATTACAACCTGAGCTCCACCTCTTGTCATATCAGCAGCTGCATTAAATTCCACAGGAGTGTGAAACCTATTGTAAACTGTGCATGTGAGGGACCTAGGTTGCATGCTCCTTACAAGAATCTAATGCCCAATGATCTTAAGTGGAACATATTCATTTCCCCCACCCACTCCCATCCATGGAAAAATTGTCTTCCCCCTGGTAATAAACACCAACAAATTAGTAATTTGCACTTTCCACATAAATTAATATTGGAAACATGTTATTACAAAACTAACTTCTAAAGAATGAACATTCCAACAATCAATACATGTAAAACAATTTGTGAAGGTAAGTAGGGTTATGTCTCAAAGTATACTGAATAGAAACCCACCATACAGAATGTTTTAGAAGGATTAAAGTGGAAAGTGAGCATTTAAAATATTCTATTGTTTAATTTTTACCACTATATTGAAGTATGACAAGTTATCTTCTTGATTTCTAATTCAATAAAAGAATAATATATTAAGGCATAAGCTCAGTGTCAGTCTTTTTATTTTTATCCCCAGAACATTTTTTGGATGAAATACTTCTGTAATAATTTTAGGTAAATTAAAAAATGCTTCATGGAGACTCTAAATTTGTATTATATAAACCTAGAATGTCTTTCCACAATATCATGTGAAGTATGATCTATTAATTTCAATTTCAGATTTTTTCTGCTTTGTTATACATACATAATCTAAATGCTTATACTGGCTCAATTTGATTATTCAGGACTTTTGTTTAGAGGAGAGGTTATCTGGAGAAATAAAATATGGTAGCATTTTAGGAATAGAAAAAGAAATTAAAGAGCATTAAAACTAGAGAAAATAGCTTTTGTTTACTTAAAGTAATACATATATAATCATGTTCTTAAGTGTCAAAAAATGAAAAATAAATATTTTCTCAGATGCAATGTTTGATTATTTATTGGTATATTTTTGTATGCCTAGGAGGTGTTGTGTAAGTACTCTTACATATTGGAAACCATTCTATGATTAAGAAAATAATATCCTATTTTATCATTGAGAAAACTAAGGCAAGGAAGGTAAAGTAGCTTTTTTAGTGCCTCACATTTAATTGTTGATGAATCCAGGAGTCTACTAACAATTTCGGACTCAAGAGCCAGCATTATTAGCCACTCACCTACATCACTGATCATTTGAATTATCTTATATAAGTGATGCAATAAAATAGCACACTACATAAAAGGAGTCAACAGGTAATATGGCATTGAAATGCATTTTTTCATTTAAATACAATATGTGTTTAATAGCATGCAATAAATTATGACAACATATATTCTATTTATAGACTATTTTAAGAATAACATCTAAAACACACATTTGGAATGTTTGCTAGTTTAAGTGAACATTTTTCTAATCAGATTTACTCTGGATTGACACACAAAACATACCAGATAGTGACAAGTAAACACATTAGTAATAAACATCTTATTAATTGTGCAAACATTATAAAATTAAGTTTTTAAATGGTACTGTATTGTCAGAAAGGCCTTTCATTAATTTTTAGCATTTACAGGGAAACTTAGAAAGAGCATAAATAATCTGTAAACTATCACTGTACATTTCATATTAGTTTTTATTTATGTCTTTAGGTTTATAAGGAATAAATGTGATGTACTAATAATTTAAACAGTGCTAAACACCAAGTTTGAAACAAATTAAGAATTCAAAAAATATTGTTTGTTGTTTTTAATACTATATGTTGTCTAGTTTAAACATGCCTATGCTATTATTATATAACACAATTACAAATACTGAGAGAATTTTGTTACTTTGTCTTTGCCAAAGAACAAGGAAACACTTTACTTTATATTCCAGCAGAAAAGCATTATGCACAACAAACTCTGTGCCCAAAAAAACCTCCCTAGATCTATTCAGCTGATGAAAATTGTTTTGTGAACTGTCTAGGTAATCAACCCTCACTAAACTTTAACTCCACTATTTCCTGAGACGTGTGATGAGGTTATTGGGTGAAGGTGCAACACTGTCAGCTGAAGATCCATAGTTCTTTGATGAAAATTGGCTGAGTCTGGATAGAGAGTAAATGGAAAAAAAATAGGAATAATTGCATTTTGCGGCTTAAGCAAAAAGTTTGAATTTTATATAATTTTGTTTTACCATTTTACATATACATAGAATCATCATTTTTCAGTGTCATTAAGCAAACTGATATGTAATATCACCATAATTCAGTTCTTCACCCTTACTCCCATGTAAGAGGTATAAACACATACAAGGCTCTTGATACCTATTACCAGAGGGCCAATTAAAATGTGTAAAATCTGTGTGTGAATTATAAATCTCATGACTGAACTCTTAAAAATCAGCATTTTAACTAAATAATCTCTATTGAACCATTAAAGTGCACCAAATTTCTGTTTAATATTGCATTTATTTAATTTCTAGTGAAATTGAATATATTTTTCACGTAAATATAACCAAGTTTTATCATTTGGCATTTTTCTATTGAGTGTATTTTTAAATAAGCTATGTTACAAACATGTCACTAGTTTTTAATATGATTTTAATTTTATTATATCCTCAATGTTCAATAAGGTGAATTAAAGAACAGTATAAAAAAATTAAAGTTAATAAAATCAAATAATATTTGCATTTTCATATACACAGAATACATGACCAAAGTAATATATGTGCACCTTTGGCACTTTTTCAGCTTTTGTTTTCTGTTTGCTTCTAATATATAATTTTTAAAAATATTATTTTTATTTGGATTATTTAAATTTTATTTCTCTTTACATGCAAAATATATGATGTACATTACTATAATGTTTAGCATCTGTTTTGAACTTTGTCTTCAATTTACTTTACATTTAATTTTATATTTATTACATTTAAGATGTTATAGTTAATTTAATTTTACATTAACTTAATTAAGATGTTTTTCTAAAGCTCCCCAATAGTTAACAGTTTAATAGCATTAGATTTTTGAGAAAGAAAAAAAAATTCAAGAATGTATATTGATAGGGAAAAATTAATCTAGATAGTAAATAGAGTTTTCTTTTATTTAACAAAATACATAAGCCTTTTAAAGTTGTTCAAAGATTAATAATTCTTGAACAATATTTTATAATATATCGATACAGAGTAAAGCAACAAAAGGATTTTGATTGATTATTATTATTGACGCTGGATGGAGAAGGAAAAATGTTTTCTTTTAACAGAAGATAGAAAATGAGACATTGTGTGATTTTTATTTATGTAATGAAAGCAGTTCATAATCAAGCAGGAGTAATAATCTACATTCAAGTAAACCAATGCTAGCTTTTATGTTTCTGCTCCTTGGATGTTTGCCTACGATATCATATTTCTGTAAAAATCCTCTCAAATAATATATATTTTATTCTACAATGAATTAGTGATTGTTTCATTAATTTAAAATTCCATCTTTTAATATATTTCTGAATATTTTATGTCACATTCTCTTCCATTGATACATATATTTATATTTATTTGGGAAAAAAGCCTTGTAATAGCCTTATATTGAATTTTTATATCTAGTATTAGAAAATTTTTCTCATGATTCCTTAATAATGGTTTTAATTATTTTAATCCCGGAAATTATTTTAAAAATATACCACCTGAAATAAAATGTAAACAAACAGTACATTCCATTTTGTAACACCTCATCTTTGTCATTATTTTTATACAATTAAATTCTACGTATATTCTAACTTACAAGTCTATGCTATTATTTTAACTTTAAACTGTGTTATATTTTAAAGCAGACAAAATTTAGGGGAAAAGAACTGTTTTTTATCTTTAGTACACATTGAGTGTTTCTGATATTCTTAATTTCATTTTACAAATCTGACTTTATATTGAGACTAGTTTTCCTTTACTCTCAATGTTTCCTTTAAAATTTCTTATTATTTAGGTCTGTTGTTAACAATTTCTTTAAGCTCCTACATGTGTGACACTACTTTGTCATATTCGTTGGGTATAGAATTTTAGATTCGAGGTTTTTAATTATAGATTTTCAAATACCCTTTCATTTTGTTATATCTTATATTATTTCAAAGGAGACATCTGTAATTGTGTTTATTTTAGTTCCATTGAATGCATTTGAAGTTTTTTTTTTTTTTTTTTTTGAGACTGAGTCTGGGTCTGTGCCAGGCAGGAGTGCAGTGCTGCAATCTTGGCTCACTGTCATCTCTGCCTCCCGGGTTAAAGCAATTCTGCCTCAGCCTCCCCAGTAGCTGGATTACAGGCAAGCGCCACCACACCCAGCTAATTTTTGTATTTTTAGTAGAGACAGGGTTTCACCATGTTGACCAGGATGGTCTCAATGTCCTGACTTCCTGATCCACCAGCCTTGGCACTCCAAAGAGCTGGGGTTACAGGCATGAGCCACCGCGCCTGGTCTGAAGTTTTTTTCTTCTGGCAGCTTTTATGAATTTTTTCTGCATCACTTGTTTACAGAAATTTGCCACTTTGAGGGATGTGTGTGTGTATGTGAATGAATTTGCAGATTTTTCTTTTGCTTTGCTTTTTCAATTGCTGGGTTTATAATTTCCATTAAATTTTCCAAAAAGTGGCAATGTATCTTTAAATATTTTTCTAAATCCAAATTTTCCATTTCTTTCTGGGAGTGCAACTACAGATAGATTACAATGCTTAATATTATCTCATTTGTTCTCTGATGCTATGTTCAATTTATTTTCAAATTTTTTTCTCTCTTTCCTTCAATTGGATGGTTTCTATGATTTTTCTTTCAGTTCATTTAACTTTTCTCTGCACGGTCACGTATTTTGTTAAGTCCATCCAGTTAATTTTTTTCAGACATTTTATTCTTCTGTCTTGGAATTTTTACTGGGTTCTGCTGTGTAATTTCTATTTCTCTTCTTCTAATGTTTATATTTTATTTTAAATCCCAGAACCTCCATCCATCAGCCTGTCTGATTATTCATCTGTTATCCCCTCTATCAAATTGATGTCTTAAAGTTGTTACTTGCTAATTCCATAATTTATGTCATTTCTGGGTCTATTTCTAATGACTAAATTTCCTATTGGTTATAGATCCCATTTTCCTGGTTCTTCACTCATCTAGAAATCTCTCCTGGATATAGTGCATTGCAAACATTAACTTTGTCCAACTTCTGCACTATTTCTTTCAAATAATGTGGACTTTTTATGAGCACGTAGTTAATTTATGTGTACATTCGTCTGTATTGTTGTAGTTTATTTTAAAGCTTCTTTTAAGTTTTGTTAGTAGCGTTCTCTAGAGATGGCGGACTCCAACTTGTAATGTGAGGCTTTTCTGGCCTTCCTCTCTAGAATGCCCTGTGTTTTTAATGACATGTGTCCACTCTGGTTGTTTGGGACTTGAACATGTCCTGTGCTGCTCATTGCTTAGCATATAACTCTACAGTACATTGTCTTTTAATAGAAGTTGTTTATTGCCCTTTTAACGGAGACCCAGTGTATTACTCAGGGTTCTCCAGAGGGACAGAACTAATAGCATATATGTATAAATAAAGGCAAGTTTTTTAAGGAGTATCACTCACAGGACCACAGGGTGAAGTCCCACAATAGGCCTTTGCAAACTGAGGATCAAGGAAGCCAGTTCGAATCCCAAAACCTTAAAAGTAGGTAAGCCAGCAATGCAGACTTCAGTCTGTGGCTGAAGGCATGAGAGCCCCTGGAAAATCACTGGTGTAAGTCCAAGAGTCCAAAAGCTGAAGAACTTGGAGTCTGATGTTCGAAGGCAGAAGGCATCCAGCAAGGGAAAAAGATCTGAAGGCTGGAAGACTCAGCAAGTCTGCTTTTTTCTAGCCAAATTGGCAGCTGATTAGATTGTGCCCACCCAGATGAAGGGTGGGTCTGCACCTCCCAGTCCACTAACTCAAATGTTAACCTCCTTTGGCAACACCCTCACAGACACACCCAGGAACAATACTTTGCATCTTTCAACCCAATCAAGATGACACTCAACAGTAACCATCACACCCAGTTTCAGCATGCACAACTTGCTATTCAACAAAAGACCCAAGGAGAGCCCTACGCAGATTTCTAGAGCAATTTATCTGTTTCATCTCTTCCCATCTGGCATTTCTGCCCCCCATACACAAGGAAACTAAGCATCTCTAAATGTAGATCTCTGTCTTTCCAACTAAGTGAGAGTACAATTACCTTCTTGGGTCCCTCTTCCTAAGCTGGTGTTCAGGAAATTCATGAGTTATAAAGGTGGTACAATTATACCCCTCACCTCATTTGTGCCTGTTCTCTCAGTTCTTGTCACCTGTTGTCACTATTTGAATTTTTCATTTTGTCTAATTTTTCTAGTATCCTAGTTATTCATGATAGGAGTACTAGTTAACAGTCCTAATGTGTAGATCAGACTACTATGCATTGCCAGAAAAAAAAAAAAAAACCATATGGCTAGGGCACTGGTATTTATTTCAAGAATAATTTATAAATGACTATTTCTAGACTTCCTGACCAGGAAGATTATATTTTTCTCTACTGCTTTAAGGGATTATTTAGACGTTGTAAACATTCTAAATAACCCCTAAAAATGTATTTCAAATTAATTCTCATTTGTAGCAAATCCTCATAACTGATACATACGGCATTCTTCTAACAATATATTGTATTTAAAAAGTAATGGATTTTTGCATAGTTAGTTACCATTATTGAATACTTTATAAGCTTAATAATGTTCAGTTGTTTCTTCTTTTTGTTTTAAGTGGTTAAATATAAAATCTGATTATGAAGGAAATTTTATTGCTTCCATTAGGAAAGTTATTGTTGTCATTAAATTATAATCTTCATTATTTCATTGGTTATAATTTTTATAATAAACTTACATAAGAGTGATAATCTTAGAAATTCTGTCTTATTTCTCATATTAGCAAACATGTTTGACTTTATTTTAACTGTGTTTTTTCTGAATAATAAATCTTTTAGACATTCAACATCTTTTGAGTACATATTGGCAATTGATATATTCTTTGATTATAATTCATTTAAATGTAAACTTATTGGTTCAGCCTGTGCCTACATATGTAGGCTAATAAAACAAAACTATACCATATGGTTTTATTACTATATAATAAAGTCTTTGGGTATAATAATATATATATCCAATAACCTAAATAAGTTTAGCTATTTTCTTTGAACTACCTTCCCCATATTACTTTTAGTCTTGAGATTTTGATTAGCCTTTGATATCTGATATCAACTCAAACTCATACTTCAGGTCCTTTCTTGAGGGAAATACTCCCTAATCCCCACACCAAGGAGCTTTGATAACCTAGCACAGCTTTTATAATACCCTCTACCTTTCCTTCAGAATAATGGGTAACATTAAAAATAGTTATTTTTGTATTAATATTGACTTTATGTCTGCTTCTATGACGGCTCCAGATTATGCATGAATAATTCTGACTTATTCTCAGTCTCATGTCTAATATTTGACTCACATTTAGCAGACAAAATATATATGTTGAATGATCAACTGAAAGCTATACACATATTTTCTTTCCCTAAGTTGGTTAAGTTTTTTTGTTTTCTTTTTCATTTTTGAGAAGGTAAATATTTTTAATTATCAGTAACGAGTAAATAAAGAGAAAGATGTATTCATAGCATCTTATTATTAACTATTGGCTTTCTATTTTATAGTGTTTAAATATTATATATATTTAATTTTTTGTTTTGATTGCAGCATATGCTGTGTATTATATAAGTCAGATAAGGCAACTGCATTAAAGTTAAACACCGGCCTCTACACAATCCTATTTCACTCACTCACAGACAGAGGCTGTTCTCGAGTGTACTCCCTAATGTTTATGAAAATCTCTGCCTCAGAAGTCGTTTCTCAAAGATGTAAGCCATCATATAATACATATTATTTTCTTTTGTAAGGTATACATGTACATAATTTTAAAAAATCTTGTGATAAGATTTCCTAAATTTTTTTCTAGATAAATTTCATATTGTTAGCATGAATTAAGTAACTTTATAAGTTCCGAAGACCATAAATGAAAGCAACTAATTTCAGAAAATTAGACTTATACCTGAAGTCAGTTATTATTCTTGTTTAGACCTGGTGAAAGTAGTTGTTAGCAGTTAGCTTCAAAGGTTAATGTAATATCGATCAATATAAACCTAATACAGTGAATCAGAATTGTCATAGGAATGGTGAATTTTTGCCAGCAAAACAGCAAGTACTTTAAAAAAATTATTTCTGGACATAATTAACAAATTTTATTCCAAGAAAATGGTTCACACTTTCTTGTTTCTTTGCATGTCTCATAATTCGCAGCAAAAAAAATGGACATTTAATACATTGCTGAAACTCTGGACACTTCCACTGTCCCTTCCGCAATGTGCTCTTGTTGTTGGCTTGTTTATCTTACAGGAGTGCCTGGCTTATTTTACTAAATTCTTTCACCCCAGACATTGGTAAGCCTCTATTATTCCCCAGGAGGCACAGGTTCTTCTTTCCATGACCAAATCCAGCTGTTAAATTCCACTAATTGCTGGCTGATTGATGTATGTTTTCCACAGTTCCCTAGGGCATAAACTGTTCCACAGTATTACTGTATCAAACTGTAGTTCTTTTGAAGGGATAGTTTTGGAAATCCATGTTTGATATTTGTTCTGAGTTCAAGAGAATGAGTTCCTGGTGGTTCCTCCTTTAAACTAGCTGACCTAGAGTCTATGCTTTATCTTCATTAAATTCACATATTTCCTCCCATTTTCCTTTTATTACAACTTTCACTGTTCCTGAGAATTACCTTAAGCTTGAACTTCCTCATGCCATATTGTAAGTAAAGTGAGTTTCTTAGGAAAGAGATTGGGAGTTACATGTGTTTTGACTCAAATATCCTCCCATGCAAAACAAAACAAATCAAAAGATATACATATGTGTGTGTGTATATATATATATATGTATATATATACACACACACAGATAACTAAAAATAAGTATCATTGATAAAGCAAAATAAAGAAGGGGAAATGAAACACAAAAATTAAACTGAGATTAGTACTAGGAAATAAACATTTGTAACACTTATGTTTTGCTACTCACAGGCACAAGATGACACCAGGATGTATGTATTGGATAAAAAATATATATACACACACACATATGTACACACACACATATGCACATACACATATAAAATACACACACACACGCACACATGTATATATGCTGTTACAGGTATTTTATCCCTCATTTCTCAGGGGAAGTAAATAAAGTACTGCAAATAAAATAGGGAATTTTAAGAATATAAAAAATAATAATAATAAAAAATAAAAAAATCCCAGTTTTTACAGTGCTTTTATTAAGAAGGGCATATTTTCCATTACTGTGCCTTATAATTACCTTAGAAATTGGCAATTATTTAGAAATCATTCATTTCTAAATGAATGAGAAATTTAAAATAAGAAAACAGTCCTAGATTAAACCTAGATGCAAAGCAAAACTAGGAATTCTTGTTAAGGGAGAGAATGCTAGTGATGGGTAAAAGTTGGGAAGAAGATTTGAGGAATCACCTTAAACACGCTTTTTACACCAAAGAAACCTAGACACGCTATTAGGCTACAACTGGCCCTAAACAATGTTTCTGAAATATAATGACTTCAAATGTATTCAAGCTGTCATTCTTTCATTTGAATACTATTAAAGTCATGGCATTTAATTTTCCTAACTTTATAAAAAGTAATGAAATTAACGACATTCTGTGTTTTATCTTCTCCCGTCTTCACCTCTATCATAGTTCACATAATCATTTTCTAAATAACGCTCTCTATTTCTGTTGAGTGCTCTCTGAATTAACTTTTCCTGTGATTTTAAATATTAGTTCTCTATGCTTCTTTAGTAATTTTATGCTCCATTTTCTCAATTAGTAGTTATAGCTACGAGCAATATGCCATCATGGAGAGGGTTCAAAGGTTATAGATTATGATTTTCTTTAAATGTGAAATAACTGTTTAGATGGTATTTGCATGGTAAAAATGAAAGAGAGAGAGATTTATTGTAAACTTTTCTTCTTTGCATCTTCCTTCAGATTTCTAGCAGATTGAATTATGTTAATATGACAAATATTTTCAAGTACAAAACGCCTTTGAAGAAACAAGAAGCAGTTGATAACTTAAAAAGTCAATCTCGGATTTACTTTTTAACAAATGTCAGCACTTACAGAACTGGAGTGATGAGCTTATTTATATTCTTTCTCAGTCTTAATTTGTTAATCTGATACAAACTTAACTATATAGTTTAGAATAAAACTATTTTTTCTATTAATTTTTGTAGAACTACTTTATACTTTTTTTCAAATTATTTTTTAAAGTCTTTGAAAGTGACTTTACAAATATTGTACTTTGTGGGGAAAATATCTTTTGTTGAAAATAATAAATAGATAGCTCATTAAGTCTGTGGTAAAGTTGAAATATTGACTGGAACTAAGAACCAGAAATTTTAGGAAAAATTCATTATAATAAATAAACACCAATCACTTTCAAAGTTTACTTTCCAAAAAACACCATTGAATTGGCCTCGTTTTTAATTATACTTCTTTCTATGTTCAGAAATAAAAGTAAACAGAACTTAACTTCTACCAGGATATACACAATAGGGTGAAAAGTATTTCCTTAACTGAAAAGAAATTTAAAAATTATTATAAAAAATATTTAGAGCTAGTAAAACAATTCACCAACATTGAAACCCTTTTACTTCCAAATAGTCTTTCAAATGATTATGTCGGATAAATTTGACTCTCTAATTATTTATTATCTTGGTAGCTGTAGCAGGCAGTTTACATAATAATATAGGCAGCAGAAATAGCCTCAGACGAAATTCAGCAGAAAATAACTTCATATATTATTGCTGAGTTAACAAAAATACCAGTCAACTTGTTAAAAAAAATCCCTTATATGTGATTTGACAGAATTACAGTCATTTTACCAAGGAACGAGTTTGATGAAGACACAATTACCATTGATGTTGGGCCCTGTGTCTACCTCGGTGATTCTATCACTTGATTTGAATATGGATACTTTTAGAAGCCCCAGTGCTACTACGTCATATCAAAGTGATAAGAGTAAAATTAAAAAATAGATAAATTAGATTACAGCAAAATTAAAATTTTTGTGCTGTAAGTAATATCAAAAAAGTAAAATGACCACCAATATTTGGGATAAATATTTTCAAGTCATATGTCTTATAAGGGGCTTAGATCTAGAATATTTAAAGGAAACTAATGACTCAATGATAAAAACATAGGCATATTTTAAAAATGGACAAATAATTTGATTCCAATATTTCTCCAAAGAAAATATGCCAAAGGCCAGCAGGCACATGAGAAGATGCACATTATCATTAGTCATTCATGGAATAAAAATTAAAACCACAATACAATGCTACTACATATAAAATCAGATAGTAAAAATCAGAAGACAGAATATAACAAGTGGTGGTGATAATGTGACTACATTGGAACAATCATCCATTGCTAGTGGAATGTAAACTATTACAACCAATTTGGAAAATAGTTTGACAGTTTTCAAACAATTTAAACATAGATTTATAATATGATCCAGTAATTCAACTTCTAATTACATACCCAAAAGAAATGAAAACCACAAAATCCAGAAAATATCTTGTACATAAATGTTTATAACAGCATTACTCATAACCACATAAAAGTGAAAAATTTCAAAATGTTCATAAATTGGTGAATAAATCAATAAAATATAGTTTAGCCATGCAATGGAAGGTTACTCAGCAATAAAAAGGAATGAAGTGTTGTACCTTCTATAATATGCATGAGCTATGAAACATCATGCTAAATGCAAATAGCCAGTCTCAAATGATGTCATATTGTATGAGTCCATTTGTACAAAATGTCTAGAATAGCTAAATCTATAGTAAAACAAAGTAGATTAGTGGTCACCTATATCTGAGGAGGAGAGAGATAGAGAATGGTTGCTAATGGGTAGATTAGACGTGATGAATATGTTCTAATATTAGGTATTGTGATAACGGCACAACCATGACTATTCCAAGGAAGCATTGAATTGTACAATTTGAGTGAATATTATGGTGTTGTATCTCAATAATATAAAATATTATATCAAAATGAAGCTGCTAAAACATGTAGTTCATGAAAAAATGTGTGATTTGGGGTACTATATAAAATTGTATTGTATGACTAGGTAATGTATGAGGGGTGAAACTTTTTCTTTAATCTCAGTCATAAGTAAATGGTGAAATAAAGTTTGTAGGTTTATTAACAGAAGTAAATGAAAATCAACTTATGTAGACCATGTTATCTGGATATACTTCAAAATTTCTCCATCTTTCTAATGTATTGACTTTTTAATCCTTAAAAAAGTCCTGCTTTTACTTTGAAGACATTCTATACATTAAGTATACATTGTTTGGTATCAGTTTAGTCATTCCAGCTCTCTATTGGTTACTGATTACTTGGTATATGGTTTCCAATTTCTTTGCTTTAAAACTATCCGGGTATTTTAATTTGAAATATATCACAGGTAGAGGGCAGACAGTATATCATTGAATCTTGTTTTTATTTTATTCCAATCTTACAATCTTTGCCTTTGAACATCATGTGTTTGTAATTTCTGTTTAATGTAACTACTAATATAGTTGAATTGATGTCTGATATATGGATGTGATATATATGTATATATGTATATTTATATATCTCTCACATATATATATGCATATATATACACATGCTGCCAGCACAAAGAAGCACTGGATCCTTTTAAGTTAAACAAATATTATATTATATCCTGTCTTTATCTCCCATTCCTATTTTCCCTCTCTTGCTCTCTCTATTATATGTGTATATATAATATATAATGCTTGACACACTACACGACTTAATATTGCAAAGCTACTTTCATATAAGTGACATACTTTTATAGTTTATATAAATATTTATATAGTTCAGATATTATATATTTACAGGAGTATTTTATAATTTACATATGTATTTTATAAAAAGGTCAGATATTTATATAAATACATGTGTATCTCAACATATATATAGTTTTATAGTCTCCTATCTGCCAACATGTATATGCCATTTTTAGTGCTCTTGACTCCTTGTGGATTCCAGTAAAAATCTGTTTTCTACAAACAACTATTCTTTTATTCTTCCACAAATTCTCTACACCCAGTGTACTGCATTTCTTGTCACTTTGTTTGTAAATTACACTTTAAGTTCTGGAATACATGTGCAGAACATGCAGGTTTGTAACATATGTATACACACGCCATGGTGGTTTGCTGCACCCATCAACCCGTCATCTACATTAGGTATTTCTCCTAATGCTATCCTTTCCCTTGCCTCCCATCCCCTGACAAGACCCGGTGTGTGATGTTCCCCTGCCTGTGTCCATGTTTTCTCATTGTTCAACTCCCATTTATGAGTGAGAACATGTGGCATTTGGTTCTCTGTTCCTGTGTTAGTTTGCTGAGAATGATGGTTTCCAGCTTCATCTATGTCCCTGAAAAGGATATGAACTCATTCTTTTTTATAGCTGCATAGTATTCCATGGTGTATATGTGACACATTTTCGTTATACAGTCTATCATTGATGGGCATTTGGGTTGGTTCCATGTCTTTGCTATTGTGAACACTGCGACAGAAAACATATGTGTGCATATGTCTTTATAGTAGAATGATTTATAATCCTTTGGGTATATACTCAGCAATGAGATTGCTAGGTCAAATGTTATTTCTGGTTCTAGATCCTTGAGGAATCCCCACACTGTCTTCCACAATGGTTGAACTAATTTATACTCCCACTAACAGTGTAAAAGCGTTCCTATTTCTCTACAACCTCTCCAGCATCTGTTGTTTCCTGACTTCTTAATGATCGCCATTCTAACTGGCGTGAGATCGTATCTCGTTGTGATTTTGATTTGCATTTCTCTAATGACCAGTAATGATGAGCTTTTTTTCATATGTTTGTTGGCCATATAAATGTCTTCTTTTGAGAAGTGTCTGTTCATATCCCTCATCCACTTTTTGATCCATTGTTTTTTCTTGTAAATTTGTTTAAGTTACTTGTAGATTCTGGATATTAGCCCTTTGTCAGATGGATAGATTGCAAAAATTTTCTTCCATTCTGTAGGTTGCCTGTTCACTCTGATGATAGTTTCGTTGGCTGTGCAGAAGCTCTTTAGTTTAATTAGATCCCATTTGTCAATTTTGACTTTTGTTGTCATTGCTTTTGGTGTTTTAGTCATGAAGTCTTTGCCCATGCCTATGTCTTGAATGGTATTGCCTAGGTTTTCTTCTAGGGTTTTTATGGTTTTAGATCTTACACTGAAGTCTTTAATCCATCTTTAATAAATATTTGTGTAATGAAGGGGTCCAGTTTCAGTTTTCTGCATATGGCTAGCCAGTTTTTGAACACCATTTATTAAATAGGGAATCCTTTCCCTATTGCTTGTTTTTGTCAGGTTTGTCAAAGATCAGATGGTTGTAGATGTGTGGCATTTTTTCTGAGGCCTCTGTTCTGTTCCATTGGTCTATATATCTGTTTTGGTACCACTACCATGCTGTTTTGGTACCCGTACCAGGCTGTTTTGGTTACTGTAGCCTTGTAGTATAGTTTGAAGTCAGGTCTCGTGATGCCTCCAGCTTTGTTCTTTTTGCTTAGGATTGTCTTGGCTATAGGGGCTCTTTTTTGGTTCCATATAAAATTTAAAGTAGTTTTTTTTTTCTAATTCTGTGAAGAAAGTCAATGGTAGCTTGATGGTAGCTATCCAGCATTGAATCTATAAACTATTTTGAGCAGTAAGGCCATTTTCATGATATTGATTCTTCCTACCCACGAGCATGGAATGTTTTTTCCATTTGTTTGTGTCCTCTCTTATTTCCTTGAGCAGTGGTTTGTAGTTCTTGAAGAGGTCCTTCACATCCCTTGTAAGTTGTATTTCCTAGGTATTTGATTCTCTATGTAGCAATTGTGAATGGGAGTCCACTCATGCTTTGGCTCTCTGTCTATTATTGTTGTATGGGAATGCTTGTGATTTTTGCACATCTAGTTTGTATCCTGAGACTTCGCTGAAGTTGCTTATTAGCATAAGGAGATTTTGGGCTGAGACAATGGGGTTTTCTAAATATACAATCATGTAATCTGCAAACAGAAACAATTTGAATTCCTCTCTTCCTATTTGAATACACCTTATTTCTTTCTCTTGCCTGATTGCGCTGGCCAGAACTTCCAATACTATGTGACTAGGAGTGGTGAGAGAGGGCATCCTTGTCTTGTGCTGGTTTTCAAAGGGAATGCTTCCAGCTCTTGCCCATTCAGTATGATATTGGCTGTGGGTTTGTCATGAATAGCACTTATTATTTTGAGATACGTTTCATCGATACCTAGTTTATTGAGAGTTTTTAGCATGAAGGGGTGTTGAATTTTATTGAAGGCCTTTTCTGCAAATAGACCAATAACAAGTTCTGAAATTGAGGCATTAATTAACAGCCTACCAACCAAAAAAGCCCAGAACCAGACAGATTCACAGCCAAATTCTAACAGAGGTACAAAGAAGAGCTGGCACCATTCCTTCTGAAACTATTCCAAACAATAGAAAAAGAGGGACTCCTCCCTAACTCATTTTATGAGGCCAGCATCATCCTGATACCAAAACCTGAGAGAGACACCAAAAAAAAAGAAAATTTCAGGCCAATATCTCTGATGAACATCCACGTGAAAATCCTCAATAAAATACTTGCAAACCAAATCCAGCAGCACAATAAAAGCTTATTGACCACAATCAAGTTGGCTTCATCCCTAGGATGCAAGGCTGGTTCAACATACGCAAATCAATAGATGTAATCCATCACACAAACAGAAACAATGATAAAAACCCTTGGAACTTTTTATTTGTATTTGCTTTTATTTATTTGACCTTTAAAGTTGCAATGCAGAAGAATTTGTCATTCTTTAATATTTCTGTGTGCACTTTAAACCTCAGACCAAATATGTTTTATTTATCAAAACCAACAAAATGCTCTACGGTTAAATTAGTCTTATAGTTTATTTATATCTACATGGTATTACTTACTTTGTCTTCCAGGTATGTGTACAATACTACTTCCTTGAAGGCAGGAAAATACTTTGGCTCTCATATTTGTGGACTTTGTATATCAGAAAGAATCAATACAGCACGTTGTAAATAAAGAAGTTCAATTAATTTATAGAATTGAATTCAGCAAATTAACACCATTATTATTTAACAAACCTAGTTATATTACCTCACACTTAATCAATGTTATTTATAGCATTGTCAATGTGAATTTGATACAGAGGAGGAAGATGAGCCAGACATGATTAGCTACTCAAACAGACAAGACTAATGAGTCACAGTCCTTTTCACTGAGTTTGCAAAACCTGCACAAACATATAATGCCACACAAAGATTGAAGGACTGTGCTTGATATATTCAAAGGGGACTTGGGACACTCAAGTAATAAGTTTTCATTTCCATTGGTGGATGGAAAAGCCATAAAACCTCTTAACACGAGGATTTTTGAACGATGAGAAAGACATTCCTGCTAGAGTAAGAAAAAGCACCAAAGAATAAAATAGCATGACGTGTTTGACGTGCTTTATGTTGATTATTATGGCTGTGGCCCAAATTGCAAGGAGCTAAACCAGTAATTTATGAAGAACCTTCCTCACTGTGCTACAGAGGGTTTGTTCTGCTGTAATTTTAGTGACCTGATTTGATTTCCCTTTTATTAAATAAAAGTCTCCATTTGGAACTATTAAAATGATATAGGTAAAAGTTGAAAGATGATATTTTACAAATGGGATTCTTTGTGGTAACATCATGATAGACATGAGATAGAGTATGATAAACTTTTAGGAATTATAGTGGAGATGAAACATTACTAAATGTATGTGAACTAAAAGGAAAGCAAAGTAAAAATAAAAGAAAATAAACTGAACTCCTGGCAAAGTTAGATCAGTCAAGGATGAATTTCCTCATAGAGATAGAAAACAAAGTATGATGATTAAATTGAAAGGCAATTGTACAAGCAAAATATTGTTGGGGTTGAATTTGAGATTATTATATGCATAAAATTGATTTGTTGCATAAATTTAAGTAAAATTAGCATACAGATAGTGGTGTGAGAAACAATGACCAGAAGAGTGAATAATCATACCCAATATAAAAATGCTTAATATTTGTTGAGCATTTATTTTTTATTTATTTATTTTTTTAAATGGTGTCTCGCTCTGTCACCCAGGCTGGAGTGCACGATCTTGGCTCACTGCAACCTCCGCCTCCCCAGTTTACGCCATTCTCTTGCCTCAGCCTCCCGAGTAGCTGGGACTACAGGCACCCACCACCACGCCCAGCTAGTTTTTTGTATTTTTAGTGTAGACGGGGTTTCACCGTGTTGGCCAGGATGGTTTCGATCTGCTGACCTTGTGATCCGCCCGCCTCAGCCTCCCAAAGTGCTGGGATTACAGGCGTGAGCCGCTGCACCCGGCCTTGTTGAGCATTTATTAACTGTCTTTGTGTTTTACATGTATTAACAAATCTAACACATTAAACATAAAAGGAAATTAAGACAGGGATATTTTAAACTACTTATCCAATTTCACAAAACTAGTACCTATGCTTTTAATCACTGTCGCGTATTACCTCTGAAATAGAAATACTCATAAAGAAAGTAGTATTCAACTGTTATCAAATGAAGTTGCAAGAGAGAACTATATTTTACAATTAATTTACAATCTTGGAAAGATATTTTTAAATGTAGGCAGAAGCAAGTTTGGTTTGGCAGAGTAAATTGATGGTGCTTTATGGTGACATACGTGAGCTGCATTTTTTTTTTTTTTTTTGCACAGTTGTATAGCAGTGAAAAAAGAGACTTAGTGTGCAGAGGCTCAGAGTTTAACACAAAGACTATTAAGATGGGAGAGATTAAAATTCTGTGAGATTATGGGAAATTAATTAGTAGACAGAGACTGAACATATGTGAGAAAGAGGAAAAAATTCCCAGTCCTGAAGAAATTGAAGCAGCTGGAATAGAAATCAGAAGTGAAGGGATTAGTGTTAAGCTACAGGAAATAAAATCACTTTCTCTGAGTAATAAAAAGAAATAAGTGCATGTAGAAGTACTTTGGGATTCGGTTTTATTTTTTGGTTTGGGGAAGGCAGTTTAACAGATCTGTTGGTTAAATTGACTATTTTATCTTTTTTTTTCTTGGTCAATGCTGTAATTTAATATAATAGTTTTAGAAAGAATTGGCAGTGAGCTCCCTATCTTATCTGAGTGTAATGTGAGTACATAAGTTTCCTTATATGTAGTAGCCATAAAATCCACCTGTCACTATTTTTTTGTTTAAAGAAATTATAAAGCAATTATTAGAGTTTTTTTCCAAAGGCATGACTCCTTACTGATGATGATGAAGTGATAAAAAGCAGATAAAAAATTATATTACAAACTCAATTTCTTTTAAATTTTTGTGAAAATATTAACTCATAACACATAGACGTGTGTGTGTGTGTGTGTGTGTGTGGGTATATTATATATATATATATATAAAATTCATATAATCAATGGAAAATTGATTATATGAATTGAATCATTCTTGTCCTATCCAACTAAATCAGAGAATCAGGATCAAGGAGCCCGGAGAAAATCATTCAGGGCACATAGCATCTGCTCCAAGAGTTAAATACTCTACAAGTTCAGCTGCTAAAATCATCGGCTGTAACCCTAAGACCAGTTTCACCTGCCAGTATCACTCACCAATCAAAGCCTGCCAGCTCCCAAAATCTTCTCTGGTGCCAAGAAACTTACTTCCACAACAAAACTTAGTATTTCTCTACTAATAAATCTCCCAAACTTCCCTTTGTGCTTTGGACATACGGAAGACCACACATCATTTGTGTATGCCTCAAACTGCATTTCTTACTTCCAAAATAAAACATTTTAAATTTAGATATTTATCTCTATATTGTATTTGATTTTGACAGTGTATGTTTAGATATACATATAGTTGAACATCCTATAAATTTGATATAAAATTTAGTAAAAGAAAAAATAACTTTATAAATTTATATACACTTAAAAATAGCATATTTTTACTTAACATTTTAATTTTACTTTTAAGATGCAATTTTATTCTTACATATGATTATCATATTAATTTGAAACAGATTCACACACAACTGATTCACACATAATCAGAGGGATTATGTGCTTATTTTACCCATTGTATTGCTGATGTGGTTATATTTAATATAAAATTCATTTAAATCATAAAGAGACACATCTAATACTTGAATGGGTATATAATTTGTTATCAATAGCACAAACATAATGTATAATTATTATTGTATATGTGTATGTTTACCATGAATTATATTATTGGTAACCATTACATATAAAAAGTTAAACTTTATACTTTCTATATTAATGTATTTTAAACACGATATTTATTTCTTCTGTAGTCAAACACTTGTAGCATGTAGAAAATAATCAGCATAAACATTTAGGTGTAAAATATATACATAACCCACATTTTTTTTGGCTGCCACTACATAAACTGCACTAAAATAATAATAATGATTTTATTTTCTTAAAAATATTAGATGCATGTTTTTATTTAATTTATAAACTTACCTCACCAAGTCATATTATAATCTATCCCCATTTTACATATGAGGAAACCAGGGTAGCTAGGTACTATGCTAGGAATTTACAATAGCATAGGAAAAACGCAAAAGCATTATTTGCCTTCATGGAGCATCTATTCTAGCAAGAAAGACAAACACCAATCATGTGAAGAAACAAATGAATTAAAAATTACTAGATAAACAACAACAAACACAGAGGTGGAGAAAACAGTTCTAAAGGACTGACAGCAACAGTGAGACCCGGAGGGAAGTAAGGAGTTACTTATGAAAACAACCAGAAATAATTTCTTTAAGTATAAAGGAATAACAAGTGCAAAAGTTTTGAGTAGAGGGAACAATCCTAGTAATTCTAGTAATTCATAGAATGACAAAGGCTAGAATTCTGTGAGTGTGTGTAACATAATGAAGCTGGAAGGATAAACAAAAGCCATATCTCTCAGGGGCCTGATCACTTATAACCTTGATAGCCACGAGCACGCAGGACTGAAATTGAGCATTTCTTCCTGTGCTGGGCTGTTACTTTGTACATGCGTATGAGTTCAGAGAGCATTTTCATCTTCTACTTATTCTTCTCTTTCACAGTACTTTGAGCTATTCAGGAATAGGGCCTCCTCTTTATTTATCCACAAACCAGGCACAATACTGGTGAATTTTTAAACCACAGTAACTTAAATGAATGATTTCAACTGTAGAAGATTTAATAATGGCTGTTTCCACTCACTAATGTATATGAATTACAATCAGACACACAGAAAATTTGTAACATCATTTTAAAATTCTGTATCAATTGCTACTCTCCAAAAATCATTTTTAGAGTAAATGTAATCTTTGGCTATAAATTTCATATAGTATGTGTACCATGCTTTTTCATTAAACGAGTAGTGTAATATAATGGGCAACCAATCTGTTTAACATCTTTTAAAAAAATCAAATATTTATTTAAAAATACTACCAAAAATCTTTCATAATATTTGATTGTATTGTTTGCATTATTTATCATTTTCTTCAGAAATTATTAAAAGATGTATATTTAAAAATTGTTACATTCATATGAGCCCTTTTGTCTGATAATATATAATACCACTGAAAATTTTTCATAAGGCATTGAGCTTAATATGACTGATTTATGTCTTGCTCAAATTCTATCATTTTGATCTCTCTTCAATGCATTCATATTTATTCCTTTTCGTTTTTATTTCACAAAAAAAAATCATATCACAAAACGTCTGCCAACAATTTTCTTTTGGGCTGAGTCTGATAGATAAGAGACAGGGCAAATTTGGAAAGGCTTATTTTTTCCTTGTGATTTTAACATTTTATTCTATATTCCTGTTTTTTGCTGCACTCCAAAGTCATTTTGACCCTGAGCAGAAAAGTTCAGCCGGACTTCTTTTTTTCTGTCCTTCTATGTCTTCATTTTTTACCTTGTGGTTTTATTTTTAAATGTTACCAATTTCAAAACTTCTTTTTTTAATCAAATTCTTCATTCAGTACCTATATTTCTGGATGTTGCTCTTTAAAATTGTAATTGCCAATTTTGGTCTGATCCTCATCTAGCTTTAGAAAAGCTCCTCTACCGAGAAGGAGAAAAAACTACCTATTAAAATCTAACCTGACTTTGGAGTTAATGGATAGAAAGCCATGTTGAAAATCAGTTTAGAATTGTGAGAAAACAACAGACTGTGCATTTTATGCAAAATTCGTATAAGCGTCTGAGCTTTA
Source organism: Pongo abelii (assembly GCF_028885655.2). Classification (NCBI taxonomy): domain Eukaryota; kingdom Metazoa; phylum Chordata; class Mammalia; order Primates; family Hominidae; genus Pongo; species Pongo abelii. Next base: position 92,827,186 of record NC_071999.2, on the reverse strand, counting down.
GGGGAATGGGCAACAATAGCCAAATTTCATTTAAGAAAAAATAAATAGGAAAATTAGTGTCGTTTTGTTAAATTTAAATGCAACTCGTTCAAGGTTTCCGAGACCCAAAACTTCTATTATGTTTCCTTAGTACTCATACGCTCTTTCTTCTAAAAGGGAAAGCTGCTTTGTTTCTAACACACCCTAACCTTAGTCCCTATGCGTCAACTCTCTTACTATTTCTTCAGTAAAGCATATATCCTCACGCCTACAAATAAAACAAAGTGAGATACAAACTCCAATGCTTTTTTTTTTTTGAGACTAAGTCTTGCTCTGTCACCCAGGCTGCAGTGGCGCAATCTCGGCTCACTGCAAGCTCCGCCTCCCGGGTTCACGCCATTCTCTTGCCTCAACCTCCAGAGTAGCAGGGACTACAGGCGCTCGCCACCATGCCCGGCTACTTTTTCTATTTTTAGTAAAGACAGAATTTCACCATGTTAGCCAAGATGGTCTCCATCTCCTGACCTTGTGATCCGACGGCCTCGGCCTCCCAAAGTGCTGGGATTACAGGGGTGAGCCACCGTTCCCAGCCTAATATTTTGTATTTTTAGTCAAGATGAGGTTTCACCATGTTAGCCAGGATGGTCTGGATCTCCCGACCTCCTGATCCGCTCGCCTCTGTCTCCCAACAAACTCCAAAGCTTTTAAGCCATTTTAGATACATGAGTCACTGGATAGCTGCTAAATATTAACCTGGGAGTGACGGTTGATTCTTTTGAAAAAGAAATAGTCAGTGTCAATGTTTCTGTAACAGAGACCAATAAACTGGAGAAAGGCTGATAATTATCTACAAATTGTAGTCCATGATAAATTTCTTACTGTTTAATATTTTTAGTTTTGACATAGAAAATATATAATAAATCCAATTAACACATTCCAAACAAAACATTCTTCTTTCATTAAATGACATGTGATGTATTTTAACATGATGTCTTTCTAAAAATATATATTATAAATAAGTTCAAAGAGGTACGTGATTATTTTTTAACTATGACAAATATCTACTTTTCTTCAGTGTTTCCAATATGACAGTTTGTTGTTCACTTGATTGTTATCTCATTTAATCTTCAAAACTGTCCCATAATCATTATGATCATTTTACCAATTACTGAGAAGTCATACAGTTTGCTTGTATAGTTAATAAATACTTTCTTTACACGTACTTTTCTCTTGTTAGACTCACAAAAATCTGAAATAGTATCATCATTTCCATTTTGTAGATTAAGAAACATAGAGATATTTGCTGAAATGCAAATAAAATTTTGATATTCTTTATTAACATCTGCTTTAAAACTTCAAACAATTGCTACCTCTCATACTTAACACTCACTTGATGTGTAATCCAATGATATTAGAACCAATTGTACTATATAGATCATTTCCTTTTCTGTATTGAATAATAAATTGGAGTGTACCAAAAGTAATTAATAGTCTTCATGGTAAAGATTGGCAGTAAATTGAAAGATTCTTTAAACTTTGAGCTTATTCATTCTTCCATTGAACATGGATTACCAGGAGAGCCTGTGATTTTAATGGCATTATACATAATAATTTCAATTTAAATGAGATTTTGAATATTTTAATAAGCTATGTAGTATTTCCAATAGAATCTATAATTGACATCTCAAAGAAAAACTTTCCTTTTATGCTTTTTATGCCTGAACAAGTTTCTAAAGAGCATTTATATAAAATGCATTTTAACATTTTAATATTGATATTAATGTTTGACACCAAAAGTTGGTAAATTCAGTTTTCCAGAGTACTACCTTCTTCAAAGTGAAACGTTAGAGACCATATTGACCCAAATAAATAGGTCAGATTTTCAAGAGTTTTCAAACTCTCGTTTAATTGCTCCCAAAAATCTTTTGTTTTGTATTTGTTTAGTGTAAGACTTTCATTCCCATCAATTCACAAACTTACTCTTTGAAATAGCCAGAAGCTACTGTGATTTATTTATAACACTCTAATACAGTTGACCCTTGAACAAAATGAGGAGTAGGAGTGCTAAACACCATGAAGTTGATAATTCATCTATAACTTTTGACTCCACAACAACTTAACTTTTAATAGCCTATTGACTGGAAGACTTACTGATAAACAGTCAATTAATACATATCTTATATGTTATATGTATTAAACACTAAGTTTTTACCAGAAGATAACCTAGAGGAGGTTACTAAGAATATCATAAAGAAGATAAAATGTTATTCATTAACTGGGAGTGGATCATTATAAAGGTCTTTGTCCTTGTCATCTTCACGCTGAGTAGGCCAAGAAGAAGGAAGAAGATAAGTTGGTCTTTCTATCTTAAAGATGGCAGAGGCAAAAAAAAAAAAAAAAAAAAAAACTTGTGTGTAAGTTGACCACAGTTCAAACCCAAGTTATTCAAGGGTCAACTGTAAATGGCAGTTATGTTACTGAATCGGGTTTGAAATATTAGTCATTATTAGTGACATCAGCTAACATCAGCTGTGTTATATCCAGTGTACCCCAAGTCTTATATCCAGTGTACCCCAAAATCCAGTCTAAATCAGGTTTTAAATATTAGTCATTATTACTGACATCAGCTAACATCAGCTGTGTTATATCCAGTGTACCCCAAGTCTTATATCCAGTGTACTCCAAAATTCAGTCCAATTTATATATTTACCCCCGAACTTGTGATTATGCTAAGATTGGTGTCTGATTATAATTGAATAAATTATTAATAAAGCAATCATTCTAATTCTTCTCTGAAATATTCATATTTCATAAAATATATTTAATTAAACTTTTAAATGTGTTATTTGCAAAATTGGAAGACACAGTGTAGGAAAAATATTGACAAATTAAATTTACCCTTGCTAGATTTTTACCAGAAGTTAATGTTTAAAAAAAAAATTCAATATCAAACAAATGTGGTAGAGGTCAAATTATCTCTTCTCCCTCAATGAATAAATGTAAAGAAAGACTTCAGAGAATATTTTTAAATTGACAAATCTTAAAATGTTACCATTGTGATAATGAAAAAACATTAATAAATTCTCTAGACTAAAAAAGACAAGTGGGCCGGGCGCGGTGGCTCACGCCTGTAATCCCAGCACTTTTCGTCTGAGGTTGGGAGTTCGAGACCAGTCTGACCAACATAGAGAAATCCCCGTCTCTACTAAAAATACAAAATTAGCTGGGCGTGGTGGCTCAGGCCTGTAATCCCAGCTACTCAGGAGGCTGACGCAGGAGAATTGCTTGAACTCGAGAGGCGGATGTTGCCGTGAGCCGAGATCGCGCCATTGCACTCCAGCCTGGGCAACAAGAGCAAGACTCTGTCTCAAAAAAAAAAAAAGACATGTGATGCTCTTTTTTTGAGAATCCTGTGTTCCAGAGATGCCCACTGAGATTGAATTCCTTCGTGTGCCAACAGAGAGGCAAACCTAGGGTAGCTCTCAAATTAAATAAGCAGGAGGCCACTAGCGTGAGATGGTCTCCCATATTTTGAGTTCCTAAGTACAAACCGCAACCTAATTTGGGATTATAACAAATGGCTACATCTTGGCCATCACAAACAGTTGGGCTTCAGCCGTTCACAGGCAGCCCACTCTTCACACCATGCCCAAATTAGGCAAACATCTAGCTGTGTGTAGCCAATCAGGTGATTTCTCTACTTGACATCTGTGTTCTTTCTGTGAAATGAAAGTTGATTTAGTCACATTGCTAGGTGGAGCTCTTGGAACCTCTTCTAGATCTGAGTGCTGCCTAATTTACAAATTGTTCTTTGCTCAAGTAAACTCTACTAAATTTCATTTGCATTAGGTTTTTTTACAACACACCAGATTCAGTTCAAGCAATTTAGCATTAACTGAGAGGAACCAGTTATATCACAGCTATTTTTACATCAGTGACATTTTATATGTCCATGAGAAATCCCATATCTCTGAGACAAAAGGTTGAGGTGAAGGAAGAAAGAGAATCAGAGCAATATTTTATGTTGACGGAACTTACATTTTTAAATTTTACTTGGTTTGGAAAGGACACTAGAAATCAAAAACAAGTACTGTCACTGTTTTTTTTTTTTTATTATTAATCTTTTTTATAGAGATAAACTGCTATACCTTACATAGACGATGCCACTTTAATGCCATCTCTCAGGAAATTTCTGTAAGGCCTGGATCCTGACAAAAATTCAACCTTTCAACAAATGCTTCCTCAACAGTACCACCTCTGATTCTTTTTTTTTCTTTTCTTTTTTTTTTTTTTGAGACTCTTATCACCCAGGCTGGCTGGAAGTGCAGTGGCGCGATCTCCGATCTTGGCTCACTGCAACCTCCACCTCTCAGGTTCAATGGGATTACAGACATCCACCACCATGCCTGGCTAATTTTTGTATTTTTAGTAGAGACGGGGTTTCACCATGTTGGCCAGGCTGGTCTTGAACTCCTGACCTCAATTGATCCTCCCGCCTCAGCCTCCCAAAGTGCTGGGATTACAAGTGTGAGCCACTGTGCCTGGCCGTGATTCTTAAATTCAACATTCCAGCCACATTTTAATTACAATTTTCAAGCACCCCATTCATCTCACCTCGAGATCTTAGCATTTTTTCCCTTTATCTTGTAGTGTTCTTTCTTCATCTGGTTAATAATCATGTATCCCTCCTATCTGAGTTTCTAGGTCATTATACATAGAAAACAATACTTAATGACTCATAAAATCTGTTAGTTGATCTAGTTTACCCCTTCCCTGTGTTTATCTCTATCATAGCATTTATAGCTCTTGGCTGTAAATCTCTTTACGTGCCAGGTTTCACAAATATTGTGTAACTATAATGAAAGCTGAGACTGTGTATGGCATAGCGCTGTCTCTCTAGGGTGGCACAATACCTGGTACATAGTTGGAAACTGATTAATATATTTTGGATGTATGGCAAATTACCAATGTGACTTACACAACTATCAACACCTTTTTTTGGTAAACCCATTGAGTTTCAACAAAAGACTTAAAGGAAACTGTCTCTAACTTCCTTTGGTGTTTGACCACATAAAGAGAGGACATGTGATTTCAAACACATGAATGAGTCTTTTAATATTTGGCCCAATAAGAACCTTGAACTTATAAAAAAAAACTTTAGAAATTATGTAGTTTCATTTTCTTAGGGGACGAAACTAAGCAACAAAGGAAATATGTAATATATCAAAAAATCAAATCATTAGTAATTGACAGATCAAACATAAAAAGTCAGCCTCAAGTCCAGGTTTGATGACCCCAGCTTTTTTCAGAGACTATTGACCTATTTATTTAATAACGACAAGATTATATAAAGTCAAAATTTCTCAATTCTTGTTCCAACTGGATCAGTTGCTAGTACCATAACCTAATTACAAGCTGACCTGGGCAGATTTGATTCAAATGTCAAATAAGAATAATATCATTTTCATTTTTTAAAAGTTATGCAATAGATTTTTTTATTGCAACTTATCTAACACCTTTCTAGTTTACAGTAGAATTTATTCCTCCTACTTCTATGAATGTGATTGCTTTGCATATGTTTCAGTTTGATCAGAGTTAAGAACAGTAAGGTAATAGACTCTCCAAGAATTTTCTTGTGTGTGAATACAGTTGTGTGCCGATAGCTACAGTAATCACCCTAATTTTATTGGCTAATTTTCTTACTCTTAATAGAGGATCTCCAGCGTTTACTCAATTCTCACTCTAAAAGTTTTCAGAGACTATTCTCGACAGGATCACAAATACCTCCACTCCAGTTAGTCATGTTCAGTGTTTCAGCTGCTCTCGTTACACGTGTTAGATTTCATGGGGATTTGCTAATGCTCCTGCTGTCATCAGTTTCTTAAAAATTTAGCCCATGCTCCACCTGCAACCACTTTCTTTACGAAATGCATCACTATTGTGCAATTCACAATGGTATCCTACCACAGATGTAGATGTACATACATAGAGTTAATCTAATTTGTACAACAAATTCTACTTGCTACAATCAATAAGATAAATGAATTGAAATAAATTGAACTAAATAAGGATTAGACTGATCAGAATAGATCTTAGGCAAAAGGCCAAAAAGCAATTAAGTAGAGATTAAATAAGAATAATACCCAGTGCAATGAATTGAGCCCAGCGGTGGAACCACAGACTCCGAGTATATCCTCAATCTTTCAGCTTTTTCATTGTGTGATTCTGGGCAATTAACTTTATCTGTCTCTAACTCAGTTTTCTGACTGGTGGAATAGAGATAAAAATTCCCTCATAGCTTTCTAATTTCCCTCATAGCCATGTTATTAGACTTAAACCAGTTAATATTTCTAAAATGCTTAAAACAATACCTGTCATACAGTATTTTTTAAATTTTTTTTAATTGGCTTTAAGTGGACATCTGTAAAAATTCAGTAATAGGACTGTAAATTAATATTCTGCAAAATAACTATAAGCATTGTGAAAAAATAATTCTGTCCTAAAATTGATATAGGCAATACCATCTTAGCTCTATTAAGTGTATTTTTGTCAGCAGGTTTATTATAGATTTTAATAATAGAATACTGCAAATCATCAAGCAGGAATATAGTATGCATTGTTTCCCAGTTTACTTGTGAAATCCTCTTTTCATAAAGATTTTATTAAGATCTTTCATAACTTGTGCACGTAATCTTTCATAAGAATACAGATGGGAGATTTTGCCTTAAAATATTGTGCTAATAAGGAATATTTCTACATTATACACTACTATATGCATGATTTATAAATTATCATCAAGAAATTTTTGCTATGTAATTACAATGTCTCCCAGTGTAAAAGTTATGAATAATGCACTTACAATGCATAGAAAAAATAAGTATACATCAGAAATAACATTTATCACTTTTAACACTGAAAATTATTGAACTATATATTCTCGAAGTATGAAATAGTCTGGTTTTCCAGATATATGGAATACACCAATGGAAATTAATTAGAGTTAAATGCAATTCAGCTGGTGTGCAAACCAGTTCAATTCTGCTTGCTTTTATATCATCTTTAGAAAAATAGTAGGCTATAGCTTTTGAAATAATTCTTAAGTAAATTTAGTTCACATTTAGTCACAGTTTAATAATCCTTACATTATTAAATGTTAAATAGATATTAACATATTTTGGTATGAAGATTGTGAGTTAAAATTTTTTTCCTGATTTCACTTAGGCAGATAAAAAAAGATACATTTATATTGGTATTATTCAACAATAAAAGCTGGGATATTGAAATTCCTACTTATGTTAATTTACCGTCATTTAATATCCTACATTATAATTATAAAATACATAGTGTAAAAAGTGAAAACTAAATTACTTCCATATATAATAAATATTTTATTGGTATTTTAAGCTAAAATGTTCTATTTTTGTGTTTGTCATTATTGCATTTGAGAATGCAGTTTGTCTAACAGACTCACACATGTGATGAACAGTACAGTTCCTAAAGTTAAAAAAACTAACATATAAATATGTATTTATGAGTGCCTATATGTGTATATTTGAACATATTTGCACAAAAGCTCATAGAACATTGTATAATAGTTTTATTTGATCTTTACACACAAAATGTATACATGGCATTTTTAAAGCATTTTTATTCTTAATATAGACATTCAAAATTCATCAACTCAACAAGAATTCTCTATCAATTAGGTACATTATAATAATTTTGTTAACTATTTTTGGTCACATTTTAACTACTGCTGTAAATAATTGAGCGGTAAATAGTATTTAATTATTCATTTTCACAGGCAGAAAGTACAGTTAATCAGTTACAAATGAACAGTTTCACTATGGGAACCAATTATCCAAACATTATAAACAGTAAGATCAGATTATAGATTTGAGTTTCATGTTTTCATTTGGAAAAGATAGGATTACATAAAACATCAAGCAGAAACGAGCTCTTTTTGTTCATTCTATGAATAAATTATTACACTTTGGTTTTGTTGTACTTTGCCACACTTCTCCATGCTTTATTCATGATCTGTCTTATGGTTGAAAGGAAGAGTCCATGTGGTTAACTTTTCCATCTTATTGTAAATACAAAAGCCATGTTCTATTTGGATACATAGTTCTCTATCATCATTATTTACATCAACCTCAGTTTCTTTGACTACATTTTGCTCATTTCCTTCTAACAAATTGTATTCATTCTAGTTTGCTGATAATTCAAACTCTATTTATTCTGAAAATATTACTGATATTACTAAAAGCTCATTTCTAAGACCTCTCTATTTGTCAATTTCCATACACTTGTTAAGCAAAATTACCCTCTTTTGTGAATTTGTGGCTTACTTAATATGTGGCTCATAATGCACACACACAACTCAAGTACCTTTCAATACCGTCCTAGCTGAGCTTAAAATCATATATGCATAAAATTATGCTTTATACATGTTTACAGTATTCTTCATGAGGTACTTAGCATATGGGGAAGAAAATTAGTGCTTAAGTTGGTTTAGTACATCCAAAAGTTTTAGAATAAATATCCAAGAAAAGCTGAATCATAATGTTCTCCAAGTTTATCCAAAGTGAAGTAAACCACTAACAGAAAGACAAATATTGCATGATTTCACTTATATGTGAAATTTAAAGAGTTGTTCTCATAGAAGTAGAAAATATAATAGTGGTTACCAGAGGATTTGGAGGTTATGAGAATGAGGGATATGGTGAGAGCTTGACCAATATGTACCAAGCAATTGTTAGACAGGAGAAATAAGTTTTGGTGTTCTATTATATACCGGAATAACTGGAGTTAGCAATATTGTATTGTATATTTCAAAATACCTGTAAGAGTGATTTAGGTCCTCATGACAAATAAATGATAAATGTTTAAGGTGATAGATATGTTGATTACCCCAAATTGATCATTACACAATGCGTACATGTATTGTAACAATAGGTTTACCCCATAAATATGTAAAATTATGTGCTAATCATAAATTTAATAAATAAATAAAAGCTACAGTAATTATTAAAGCAGTAGCTTCCAAGTTTCATATATCATTTTCTTTAAAAAGGGGGAATGCCATGTCACATTATGATTTTTTCTTTGTTAATCATTTAATAGCTTAACAAATCCAATTTCTGGTCAGTTACTGTTATCTAAAGTCTGACCTAAAAAGAACCTAAAATGAAGCTAATTTTTAGTGCTAACGAATTAGCTGTCAGTAGAATCAATTGATATAAAGTGAAATGATATCTGTGATTCCAAGATGGCTTTTTCAGTTGTTACCGTCATAATGCAATGTTTTTTAATATCGAATAGATGAAAAAACTATGATTTTTCTAAAGTTTATAATTTAAAAAAATTTAATTTTTATGGGTACATAGTAGGTGTATACATTTCTGGGGTACATGGGATGTTTTGATACAGGTATGCAATGTGAAATAAATATATCAGAGAATGAGGTATCCATCCTTCAAACACTTATCCTTTGAGATACAAACAATCCAATTTCATTAAGTTATTTTAAAATGTACAACTAAGTTATTATTGACCACAGTTACCCTGTTGTACTATCAAATAGTAGGTCTTATTCATTCTTTTTACGTTTTTTTGTGCCCATTATCCATCCCCGCTTCCCCACCCCCAGGCCTCCCCTACCCTATCCAGCATCTGGAAAACATACTTCTACTCTCTGTATCCATGAGTTGAATTGTTTTGATTTTTAGATCCCACAAATAAGTGAGAACATGCAATGTTGGTATTTCTGTGCCTGGCTTATTTCACTTAACATAACAATCTCCAGTTCCATTTATGTCATTGCAAAAGACAGGATCTCATTGACAATAGTTACAAAAAAAAATCATGGAGCATTATAACTTCAGTTGGTATATTTGCCTCTTTTTTGACATTAAAACAGGTGATTCCAACTCTCTCCATTTTAAATTAGACATAAAAGTTAAATTTATCTCCACTTTGCAAAGTATTTTGATTTAACTCTCAAGCAGACAGATGGATAAGATGTGATTTCATGTAATTTTGGTTGTTGTATTCTAATTTGAGTTTACAGTTTAAAATCACATTGAAAAATCTCCCTCATTTTTTTAGTCAAATACAATTATAGAATTTTAGGTCATTAAAAGAATTGTTATTTTTACCTAGATTTCCAGATCACTGGTTGATAACATTTCAAATTGAGTAAATAGACTTTGGTTTCTCAGGAATTTAACTATCACTTTCAGGCTACTGATTCTAAAATGTTTATATTTATATTTAGGTTCACTTCCCTATTCAGTTTCCATGTCAGTCTGGATACCTAAAAAGTTAATCTTTCCATCTTGAGCATGTGATTTTCTTATTTAAAATCAAATATTTACAGTACAATAATATAGTAAAAAGTGAAAATGGGGGACATGTTTTGTCTGATGTAAGCATTTGCATCCGTAACTACTTTGTATTATTCTCAATATGTTAGTTTGCCTAAAAGAAAATAAAAGTAAAATCTGTTGTATTTTAAAATACACTTAGACTTTTCATTCAAAATAAACAAACACTATTTATTACTAAATTTATGAGTACTCTTAATCAAATCTGTATAACATTAATAAAATTCCGCTAAAGCATAACATAATAAAGTATACCAATAGAAAATGTACAGATAAATAAATTTACAGAAACTACATGTAACCCAGCACCAAGACCAAAAAACATAACACCACCAATACCCAGAAACATTTTTGAAAACCTTCCAAGTCATTTCATTCTCCCAGAGGAAAATCACTTTTTCTGATGTTTTACATCACAGATTAGCTTTGTCTGGTTTTGATCTTTATACTAATGGAATCACCTAAAATGTATTATTTTGTGTATGACTTTTTTCATTCAATATGTTTGTGAAATTTGTTCTTACGTGCAGCTGTAATTTGTTTCTTATTACTGTTTATATTTCATTATGAAAAAATAGCACAATTTATTTATTCATTCTGCTCTTGATGGTCGTTTGGGTAGTTTTCAGATTTGGGCAATTATAAATAGCACTACTAAGAATATTTGTGTGTGTGTGTGTGTGTGTGTGACAGAATCTCGCTCTGTCGCCCAGGCTGAAGCACAGTGGCACGATCTTGGCTCACTGTAACCTCCGCCTCCCGGGTTGAAGCAATTCCCCTGCCTCAGCTTCCCTAATAGTTGGGACTACAGGCACATGCCACCACACCCGACTAACTTTTTGTATTTTTAGTAGAGACGGAGTTTCACCGTGTTAGCCAGGATGGTTTCGATCTCCTTGACCTCGTGATCCTCCCGCCTCGGCCTCCCAAAGTGTTGGGATTACAGGAGTGAACCACCACACAGGCCAGAATATTCTTGTCCATATATTTTGCAGAATAAATGCATGATTGCAGTTGTTATGTGTGGAATTGCTAGGTCCTAAGGTGGGTGTGTGTCCAGTTTGAGTAAATACTGCCAAAGAATTCTCAGAATAATTGTATCAATGTACGTTCCTACCAGCGATATACAGAAATCAATTGCTCCATAGTCTTACCAAAAATTGTCATTTTCTGCCTCAAAAAATTATGGGCTTTATTGAATTCTGATTTTAATATGTATTTTCCTTGAAGAAGGGGTGTGGGAGTAGAAAAAAAGTATTTTCTTTATGCCTAATAAAGTTAACTGTGTATTTTATGTGAATAAAACAAAGTAAAATACATGAAATGAAATAAAATTTTTAAAAGTGTATCTTTTTTCTTCAAGTGAGCTCCTCTGTAAAGTGAGCTCCCTGTAAAAGAAGCAAGAAATTGTTTCTTTTAAAACAATTGCACCAATAGCCATTTGGATAGTCAGGTTGTGAGGTGCAAAGTTTTTTTTGGTTAATTTTATTCTATGTCTCTCATACCCTATTGGTAGCCAAGTCTGTATTAGATGCTGAAGTTAGAAGTAAGGAAGCAAAGAGGAAACACATGTACGTACTAAAAATAGATCTAAGCAAAAGTGCAAACACTGTCCCATGTCGTACAGATTGTACCTAAAAATTCCTATTTAATCAATTTTATTCTTGACATTATCATTGCAACCAACTCTCTTTAGAATACTCTTATTATTTGACTCTAAAGTTGTGTGCGGTCTTCTCATTGGGTGCCTGATTTTGCTTTTTTGTACATATAATTTTAGTCTTTTCCCATAAGAACTAGACTTGGCCATGTTATTTTATTTACCCCAAGAAAACCTAAGTTGAAGTGATGTGTCATCATTCTGGGCAGACACGTTAGTGCTATTCACCTTATCTTCTGTCCCCCGCTTCTGTAATCATGGTGGCATGTTTTGAGATGTAGCTTTTGTCACCTACATTTCTCAAAGACCACAATGAGCAGAGACTTTTCACTGAACTATGATGGAAATGTAGTATAAAAAATAATTTAATTATTTTAATCCTTTGAGGTTTGTGTGTTCCTGGTTCCTTTCACATACTCAAACCTTTTCTGACTTATAGTTTCCCTGCCAACTTCCATTCTGAAATTGCCCAAATCTTTTTGATAATAAGATAACATATTATCATCTTAATCATTTCTCTAAAGCTCAGTTCCTACTATGACTTCAAAATATTACATATTTTCCTACAACCTGTTAAGTCAAATACAAACACTTTGGATCTAAACTTGAGATTGTTTTTATGTTCACATTTGACACTTTGACAGAAGTTGTGATATATTTTGGATATAGCCAATTAGACCTGGAAAAGAACAAGTCACAACTTGGCATATCTTCTTCTATAACATTTGTTGAAATTAAAGAAAATTACTAGTGTAGCTGCCAAGACTGGCTCTGAATCAACAGAGAGAATCTCTAAAGAGAATTACTGTTATGGGGAAAATACCGCAAACACTTATACAATCATATATACAGGGACAAATAATTAGGAATCTAGTTGAAAGACAGTGAAGTTATAAAAACTAATGGTAATCAACTTTTGACTATGTAATCACCGTCCAGCTGCGGAGTGGATAACTGATGACAGTGGATCTCAGGACAATACCAGCATCGCATAAGATTGGATATGCAGGTCAGTCGAGCTAAATAGGGAGAATTTTGTAGAACCCCAGTTTTGGGGTTGAACAAGCATGTGAAACAAACCATTACACAGAGATTTTGTTTTTTACTGTTAGTATTACCTTCTTTTCAATCTTAAGATTAAAAGAAAATAATCTTCATTTGCTTTCTTCTTGTTATAAACATTTTTGCTAAATGTAGAGATTGATTTACTCTGTCATCAGTTGTTCTGTGCTCTATTTACAGTACTTATAGTATTTTTCATTTCCAGTCTTGTTATGACACTCATATTACTGTAAGTTTTCTTTACCTATTTTCTGGTTTTTGAAAGTAAGTATGCTATATGGTAATCATATCTAATTCAAACCAAGTAACTTGCTTATTATTCTTATTTAATGTACATCTGCAAACTGATAGTGATTGAACTGATACATTCTCATTAAAAACGGAGTGTCACAATTTTTTTTCCTTTCACATCCAGGATCTATTATCCATTCTTCTTCATCCTTCCCTGTGTTTTGAGTGGATGACCTATATGAGCTCCATCTAGTAGCATCCTTGATCTCTGGCTTTCAGTTTGCTTTGGACAATGAGGAGCCCTAGAAGAACACTAAAGAAAGGGAATAAGTGTAGATTCAATTATTTATTTTCACAAGTCTCTCCTGTTCAATAGCCACTTATGTACTGTTATGCACTTGTGTGTAATTTACTACTTCTTCCCAGAACACTGTATTCCTCAAGGACACAGTACTGTATTTCTGGATTCTAGATTCTAGTAACCAGCATGAACCCTCTTTCTCCAGGAAGCAGTCACAGCTCCATGACGGTAACTGCTCTCTCTTTCGTGTTCTTCTATACCTCATCCACTCTTTCATAAATGACCCCTTAAATTTTTCTACTAATTACTTTCCTTGGAACAGACTGTTGGTTTTATGATGGGATGCTAACTGAAATAGCAGTTTTTGATAAATCCTAACTCAGTGCTGAATATTTGCAGTTAAAAAGGATTTCCATAGGGTAATATTATTACATTTCACATAGTATTTTGAAAAAAAAATTTGAAAATAAAAACACACTTCTGGTTAGAACGCTAATATGAAAAGAAAGTCTTAAAAATGAGTTCTTTACTCACAATTAAATACACAATGTTTATACAGATACAATATTTGTTTTTAAATATCAATGAAATCAAGCTTTAGGAATTATCTGTGGGTATATTTCTATTACAAAAATTTTAATCAAACTCCAGAGTGAGACTATATGCTCACTAAGAATTCGGTCACTTGGTGGGTATCAATCCAATGCATCACAACCAAGGAGGATTTAGTAAGGAGATTTTATTACTTGCAAGTAAGCAGAAATATTCAGAAAATGAGGCATGATCTGATTGTATCTTGCAATGAGGTGATGTCAAGAGAAAGTATCTGACTGGATCCTGCCATGGGGTGAAGCCAGAGCTTGATCTGGTTAAATCTTGGATCCTGTCATGTGGAATCCACTTCTTAATTCTGTCCCCACTCCTCAGTCCTAGCACTTAGATTCCCCTGAGGTTGCAGGCTTGGTTCCACCAATCTGAGGGGCCATAGCATGTGAAAAACAACTTACCACTTTGTCACATAAAAGTTAACCCAAATAGGCCTGGTGTTGCTACAGTTTCAAACCCTAGAGGGAGACTGAAGTCTCTGTAAAACCATTGAAAATTGGAACCTAGAATTTAGTCGCAACTTTATTTGCCAGGTGGGGGTGATATAGCTTATTCTTTTTTCAGTCCTACTGTTGTTCCAACCTCTCTCTTTTAAGAACTGTAGCCAACAACGATTCTGTCTTTGGGAAATTGTAAGCATTACTTTTCTCTTATAAGAAGACAAACAATATAAAAATAATAATTATTAATAATAAAGTAACCATTATTTTTGTGTAAACTTCACCATTTTGTCTATAGAGGAAGTTAGAAGGTAATGAAAAGGTCTCACCCTTCAGTTTTTGATTTAAGACTGACGAGAAATTAACAACAAGAGGATGATGATGCAATCCCTGACATAAAATATATGCACAGTGGAGGTTCAAATTTGTCTGTGTTGACTGTCCAGGTATGCAGAATAGCCCAGGTGGAGTTACTTACTTTTCCAATGTGAGAGGAAGACAGTCACATGTCTAATGTGGATATTTAAAAGAGAAGAAAAGAGAAAAGAAAGAAAGCCAACCTCCCCTTTGAAACTTGTTCATTCTTAGCCCTTTTTTTTCTTTCTGTTTAGAGATCTAATCATTTAGCAATGGGAATTACAACATGCTTTGTACATTTCTTCCATTGATAATATGTACTGGACAAGAAGTATGACTTTAGAAATTATAATTTTAGAACAATTTATGAAAATACATAGTTTATAAAGTTTTTATAATTCAGCTATTATCTAAATATTTTTATTTATACATGAATATGAGTACATATATACATGTACATATATATGTATGTGTGTGTATTCTAATCTATTTATAAATATTTTGGTTCCAAAATACATTTTATAATGCCTCAATGCAAGAACCTATATTATATCTCACTTAAATTTAAAATTTTTATCTGGTGTAGAGTAACACACATACAAAAAATCAGTAATGATAATAATATTAATAAAGGTAAATGTATTAAATACTTCATACACATCAACATAGTTATTGATTTTCATTCTTTTTTCAACCCTATGAAGAAGTTATTTTATTTTAGTAAAATTATAATGTTTTATTTATGAAATTAGGGATCAAAATGAGTCATATAATGTTGGTAATGGTGGTAAATAATTAAAGAGGCTATTAGAAAAAAATGGTATATTTTACTCCATCTCACAAAAACAGGCAATAGACTTTGACTCTTTCTTAAACAAAAACAAACAAACAAAAAAAACTTTCTCAGATAAAATTTTCTAATTATTTGTATAGTATTAGTTAATGCAAAATAATGTGGGTTTTGCAATTACTTTTCATTGCGAAGGCTGCAATTACTTTCACGCCAACCTAATAAAAGTCCTTGACACATATGTTAGTTCATTTAGTGCTGCTGTAACAGAAAAACTGAGATATAAAGATGTAGTTTATTAAGAAAAGACTATTTGGCTGACTCCTCCTGTGGCTGGAAAGCTCAAGATTGGATGTCCATATGTGGTGAGGCCCTCAGGCTGGTACACCTCAAGGCACAAAGTGGAAAGGGATAACAAGGCCAGAGCGGAAGCAAGAGAGAAAAACTACAGAAGCCAGACTCTTTTTATCAACCCAACCTTGAGAGAGCAAGAATCTCCTCATCCCTGTGGGAGGGCGTTAATTTCTTCATGAGAGATCAACCCCCATGACTCAAACACCTTCCACTGGGCCCCACCTCCCAACATTACCACATTGGGAATCAAATTTTAGTGTGAGTTTTGCAGGGGACATAGCAACGTATAGAAACACGTTAAGGCTTTGCTGCCATGATTAGACATGCTTAATAATAAATCACATGCACTTATAACATATATGTGATCTTATTTATTTCAAACTTAATAGATAAATATCAACCAACCACAATTTGTATGCAAATCACAATGTTACAAAGGATCAGCATTATTTCTAGAAATAATAAAAAAGTCAATGAGGCTATAGCACAAATATAATTGTTTATGATCTGTTTACAAGTACTTACGTATATCTTTATTTCTATTTAATACCAATAGAAAAATATAACAATTATAGGTTAGTATATGTCTGTTTCAGATATCTGACTGAAGTGTCTCAAAGGCAAACAAGTTTTACCAAAATTAATCCCTTTTCAGTGAATTGATCAAATGGATGAATTCTGACCCTCTCGAGTTCCTTTCCCCAGTTAGAGTGGGGAACTGCGTGACTTTTAACTGTGGGATTCACTGAAGCATCTTACCCTAAAGGCACCAGAAGACTGAAATGCAACCTGCGGAGCTGGGATTGATTCCAGAGTCGCAGTCTGGCCCCCACTACAGGAGGCTGCCCTACTCAGAGAGAGGTTTAATAGGGAGCTGAAGGAATACTTAGGGGGCCAGGGAGATGTGACTGAGACTAGTTTTCCAGGTGAATGAGGTTGGTGGAGGGTTTGATGCTACAGCCAGTCGGAAGATTTGCAAATATAAACACATTCGTGTGTGAGGCACTTTACCCTTTGTCAGTGATTGTGAATATAAGTATTTTAAGCGATAAGATACAGCTGGTCAGACTTTTCTGGGCAGTCTCAATGACACATTTCCTGTGCTGTGATTATCCTGAAAACAGAGTGGCTCTAACCACTGTGAGAAGCCCAAATAAAAATTGATCCAAAAATAATAATAATAATAATAATTATTATTATTATTATTATTATTTTGCTGAGAATGGCAAGAGATAAGCATATATATCATATTAATTCCCTTCTAAGTTTCTTAAATGACTTCAATTTCAGCTAAAATTAATCCTTTTACTTGGTAATATTTAAAATAAACTTTGTATTAAAGCAACTGAAGAAAGACTGTACAGTTTTTTTCAAAGCTATATACATTCAACAATACTATAAGCACGTTGAAAATTAAACATAATTCAGTAAAAAATTTTGTACGTTCTTTTGCATTTTAGACAATAACATTTAGCATTCCTTCAACCGTTAATATTAAAATACATAGAAAAACTATAAATACAATATGTTCAATTCCAATGTAAAATCAAGTTTCCCAAAGGGATATTTTTCTAACTCAATGTAATCCAAAAAACTGGGATAAAATGTTGTACAGGTGAATCAAGAGAGTGTTATACAATGTATAGCTCTAAGAATCCAACACCAAAAATTTTCAACTTCTATTTACGAATCCATAAAAACTAAAAATCATTTTTAATGCTGAAACTTGCAATTTTACTACAATTGTCTAAATTTCTACTAAATGAATTATCCCCATGAATTTGTGCAATGATTAGATTGTTCTTAACTTTTTCAAACTTATGGTCAGATATCAAATCATACCACCACATTCTAAGCCTCAAATGGGAATAAGAAGGAAACAAACCAGCAAAAATTAGTAGTTTCTGAAAAAAAAATTGGCTTGTAATAAATATTTTTGTTGGTTTGATCTCTTTACAACACTTAAAGCATAAAAGATAGTGATAGAAATGTAAAGACATAAAAATTACTTTAAAAATGTTCCATATTAATACAGCACATGACAAAAGAACATTTGTATTTACATGTTTCTTTTGATTCCGATTGGAGATGCAATGATGTTTATAGTAACACAAATAACTGGGCAGTCTAATACAAATTTTGACATGAATAATGCCTGACACATGATAAGTACTCAATATCTATAAAATGAGCCAATTGATGAGTAAGTTATGCTAAATATGCTTGACCTACTATTGTATCCTAGTCAGTGCAATCAGCATGACTTATAATGATACATGCTAATCGCTATAGTAATTATCATATAGCATTATAAGTATATCCAAAAGAAAAAATATGTGGCTTTAGGATAAATCATAACTTTAAACTTAATTGTAGTTATTATAAACATCTCTTTAGAAATATACACACTAATCCTAATTGGAGTCTAACTCAGAGTTGTCCAAAAATCACAAAGTTTGGTGTTGAGGTAGTATAAAATTTTTGGCATAAAGTGGGAAAAAAACTTGCCTGGGAATTGGGCAGTAACTGAAATAATTTTCTATAAGATGGAGACATAAATTTAATGAGAATTTAAATTCTCCATGTTGTATGAAAGAAATTGGAATCTATTAATGAAATATTTAATTTATAACAGTTTTTAATGATTGCCTTTTCTATTTTGCATTCACTACCCTAGCAAATATTTTTATGCATGCTTAGTGTTTGAAACTGTGCAATACTGTGGATGTATGAATTACATTTATATGGATTGAGAGCTCTTCAAGTGTTTTACCAGCTAATAACTTGACGATACCCACATTTCAGAATAAATGGAGGAGAAGATATGAAAAAGTGAAGTTGAAAAAGAAAAGACTGACAGCAGATGAATCAGGAATTCATCGTAATTGTACAAACAAACTAGAAGAGAGGCCTGAGCTAATGCCATAAAGAATAAATTATTTTGATGAATTTCCTTTATGATAATCAGTAAAAATACATAAAATTCTTGGACCAATTAGATGCAATATTTGAGTAAAATTAAGCTGTCTCATATAGGTGTGAGAACATATGAGGCTGCATTTCTTCATGTAATATATTTTGTCTAAATACATGCATGTTTTTGGCAGTGCTTGAGACTGGTCATGTGTCCATTGAAGATTATTTAAAAATAAGGTAATGATATTTTGTGGATCTAAATAATCTTATAAATTATTTTCAAGGCTTAGATAAATAGCGTCCAAGATTTAACAGTATAACAGTGCATGAATATATGCACCGTTGGTGGTAAAGAATATATGTGTTTGAATTTCAAATGGAATATTGGTGCTTTTTATTTGCTCTGTGTGTGGTTTATCTGTCTATTCAGCTATACATATCTGTGAAATCATAGCTAGCTTTTTTTTATTGTTGTTGCTGATTTTCATAAAACCTGGAATTGAATAAGATGTCAGAATTTAAATCTAAATGGAAAATTATGATTCAATATTGTTTGTACAAAGCAGGTATCTGGATCAAATGAAAAGATAGTTTTTATCCATTCTGATATTACTAATTTTAGTAGACACAATCATCTGCTGTTTGACTGAAACTTTGCAATAAAGAGTATTTTAGTAATATATATCTCATGCCAATGACACAGTCAATTTGAATACATTATTGTAATTCGATTAATTGTAACAAATTCGTTACCGACATCCCTAAAGGGACCATGTTTTATTCAATTTTAGAACATTTGCATTCAGCAGGTAGTAAGTAGTCCACAAATTATTACTGCATTAATTACATATTATATGTATTACTAAATTAATACAAATATAGTAGTTACATATTTAATGCCATTTAAAGTATTTATAAAAGTTTCGCAAATCCAACCAGTTTAGAAATATTTTGTATTTGAAAATAGACATGCCCTGTGACCCAGCAATTCCGTTCCTAAATGTACATGCAAAGTTATACCTAAGTGGAAAAAAGACATTTACAACAATGTTCTTAAAGACATGAATACTAGTAGTTAACATGGAAAACAAGTCAAACGTCATAATATAATGGTTATAATAGATATATGCATTATGTATGTTATATATTATACATAACAGATATTTATAGATGAGATATATAATTATACAAGTAATTATATATACAGAAATAAATATACATATCTTACCAAGGTTATAAGAATAAATATATACAAAATGGAATGTACAGTACTCTGTTGGTGCATAGAAAGAGCTTTGTTTCTTTTGGTGAATACATTATTGTTTACTAACCCCAATTGCATCTCTCCTAAAAGTGAAATGTTGGCAAACAGACTTAAGAAAAATATTGATTAACATACTTTTCGAAATCCATCAATAAGTTTTTCTTAATCAGAAAACACTGAAAATAAAAGTTTTAAACTTTATTTCATTATATATTTGCAGGTACTTTAGACACTGTGACTGTGTATGCACATGTGTGTTTGTGTGTATATATATAAACAGATATGTATGTATATACTGATGTACTTTTTAATATTCAAGTTATTTGCAAATTGATTTTAAAATGTTAATGAAATCTAAGATAATTTAATGTTGTTAAAAATGGAATCAACTACAATGTTTTATGTAGAACTTGAACTAGATATCTGCAAAGGCTTTTTGGAAACTAATCTATTGGGCTCATATGTGTCATGTATATGTTTACAAACACATATGAGTTCTCACATAAATGTATTGATACATAAATATGTATATAGATATAGATATACCCACACATCTGTTATTACTATATTTTGAAATACTAAAAGAAGGCAAATGCAAGCACAACTTTGAGCTGACAAATGTATGCAATTAGAAGAAGTACAAGGCAGATGATTTTCTAATGCAATAGGTAACAGTATGGAAAAAGTAATACACTGCCTTCAGGCTCAAAAACTTTGATCTGAAGCAACATACTTTCTATAATGACTTTCCTTTCTGTAACCTGAATGAGACAGATTTACCCCGAGGTGTATTCCAAGCTAGATGAAAACATTTCAGTTCCCTGAATAATTAGTATTGTGAGAAACTGAATTCGATTAAATAATCATTATGTTACACATCCTAAAAGTGACTAAGCGAATCATCGCCCTACTGGGCAGGAACATCCTATTGTAGTACCAGGCTCTAAAGTCAAATTGCCTGGTGGAAACTCAGCTGCAGAATTGACCAGCTATGTGAACTTAACTTTATTTAAATTCTTTGTGACTGAGGCTCCTGATCAAAATATATGGATCAAAATAACAACTATCTTCATAGTATTTCCGTGATGACTAAATATTTTTGTGATGAACAGTGTATTTTAATATTTAGTATCTAGTATATTTATAGTTCAACAAGTGATATAAAAATATTTCATATCATATACTTACTTGGTAAATGTTATATATTATTAATAATACTAATGTAGTAATTATAAATATTATCAGAGAAAGAGAGCAAACCTCTACAAGGTAACTTTTCCAGTTAATGATTTGTTAAGATCATACAAATTAAAAATATATAGCAAATAAAAAATGATTAAGAATATGTTATAAATATCCCAAAGTCAATATTATTCTACTTCATGTATTCAGCAAAAAGTCCAGAAAAAATGTTGATAAATAGCTGGTAAAAGTTAAGATCAATTATATATTATTTTATAAGTTTTTATATATTTTTCACCTTCTCAACAGATGGTAGCTTATAAATATATACCTACAAACACACATGTAAACATGCACATACCTATACATATATCCTTATGCATATGCATGTATATATATAATATACATGCATATATACTGACACACATAAAACAAATACATATTTGAACATATATAATATAGTAACATAACACTGTACTGTAAAAATAAATTGTTATAATTATTTTTAACAAATAAAGATCTGGCAGAGGCATAACATTTCTGAAAGCAGAGAAGATAACATTTGCGATATCTTTAAAAATGGCAGAAATATGTTTTGCTCATTATTATTTGGATTTGTCTCACCAAAGGGTCATGCATTTCATATAAGAGCTATAAAAACAATTGGTGAAATCCACACACTTTGAATTGAGACAGCTGGATTTGAATCTTTTCTTTTTTGCTTTTTGGGGAGAATGACGTCTTGCTTTGTTGCCTTGGCTGGTCTCAAACTCCTGGGCTCAAGCTAACCTCCCTCCTCTGCCTCCCTAAGTGATGAATTTGAGTCCCAAATGCAACAATAATCTTCAGTGAGTTACTTGCCATTCACTTCTGAAGTTCTATTTTCTCATTTAATAAGTAAAGATAGTAACCTACAACTCCATTTACTTACTATATGAAAATGATGATTGCATATTTAGTTATGTCAAAATGGCAATAACTATTATTATTCTTCAACCAGATTTGTCTTACATCAAAATTTACATTGTAACCCTACCTGAAAAACATACCACTTAATTTTACAGATTCACAATAATTTGGATTGCTTTGATAGTTTATTACTACAACAGGTACTCATTCATGCATCATTATTATGCAAACTATTGGATACTTTCTATTTTCCACACACCTGTTAATGAATAAGACACAGTATCTCCTTTCAGGATGCTTTCAAACTCACATGGGAGAAAGAAATCAACAGGAAATTTAATCAATTATAATCAATTTCAATATTAATAAAAGCCAAAACGATTCATAATTATAGAAGAGGATTGTTTGTTTAATCAATTTCATAAGTCATCTGAAAATGTGGTTTATATTACAGTAGGTAGCTAGTCAGATATGAGCAGGTGATATGGTTTGGCTGTGTCCCTACCCAAATCACATCTTGAATTGCCACTTGTTGTGGGAGGGACCCAGTGGGAGGTAATTGAATGATAGCGGAAGTCTTTCCAATGCTGTTTCCATGATAGTGAATACGTCTCACAATATCTGATGGTTTTATAGAGAGTAATTTCCCTGCATAAATTCTCTCTGTTTGCCTGCTGCCATCCATGTAAGACGTGACTTGCTCCTCCTTACCTTCTATCATGATTGTGAGGCCTCCCCAGCCATGTGGAACAGTAAGTCCATTAAACCTCTTTCTTTTATAAATTGCCCAGTCTCTGGTATGTCTTTATCAGCAGTGTGAAAAATGGAATAATACAGCAGGGCTGGAGAGGGCTCCTCCTACACCACCAGGAAAGTCAGGTGACCATAAGGTGAGGGTCAGGTTGTTGTTTCTCTAAAATAATAATTGGTCACAACCAGCACCAGGGAAAGGCAGTTTCCCGACAGATAAAAACACCTGACAATGGTTATTGGCAGCTTCTCAATAAGATCTCAGAAATTAGGTGAGTGAGCTCCCACATGTGCATTAAGAGGCAAAATGGTAGAGTTTAACTGGTATATGACCTTCCTGGGGCATTCCACTGGAAAAGGCAAAGGGAAGAACGCCTCAGGTGAGCATGCGTTCAACTCCAGTAAACACAATGTGCATGCTCTCCTCCAGAATGCTAGCAGGTAATTGCTCATGCAGACAACCCACCCTCTTGGGGGAGAATGAGCACAAGACCCCAGAAGCATGCCAACATATAAAACCTTAAGTCAAAAGGTCAAAACCTGCCCTTGTCCTTCAAGTTGCCTGCTTAGGCCTCTTCCAAATGTACTTTCTTTCCTTCCTTTCATTTCTGTTCTAAAGCTTTTTAAATAAACTTCCACTCCTGCTCTGAAACTTGCCTTGGTCTCTTCTTCTGCCTTATGCCCCTCAGTCAAAGTCTTTCTTCTGAGGAAGCAAGAATTGAGGTTGCTACAGAACCATACTGATTCAACACCTGTAACAGTTTATACTGATTACAGCAAAATGAAATAGTGATAGGTAGGCAATTGGAAGGGAGAGTGTTGCAGACAAGGAGAACATTAAAAAAAAAAAAGCCTCATGCCTGTAATCCCAGCACTTTACGAAGCCGAGATGGATGGATCACCTGAGGTCGGGAGTTTGAGACCAGCCTGACCAACATGGAGAAACCCAGTCTCTACTAAAAATACAAAATTAGCCAAGCGTGGTGGTGCTTGCCTGTAATCCCAGCTACTCAGGAGGCTGAGGCAGGAGAATCACTTGAATTGGGCAAACAAAGGTTGCAGTGAGCCGAGATCATACCATTGCTCTCCAGCCTGGGCAACAAGAGCAAAACTCCATCTCAAAAAAAAAAAAAAAAAAGCTACAAGTAATTAATCATGACTGGATCATACAATTTATGATAACCAGGAGTGTTGCCTTCAGTGGCATGTTCTTTGTAAAAAGTGCACTTATGTTAAAGGTGAGAAGGCACTGACAGATTTTTTTTTAAAAAGTGAAGTGAGAACTGAAATATTAAATTATGTATTTTAGAATAATCTATTAAAATTGTACGGAGAAAAGTGCGGCTATAGTCTGGGAGAGTTATTAACAGGCGATTTCAATTATTTATGCAAGAGATCACAATAAGCTAATTTTTTTCAAAAAAGACGTATCAGATAAGAAGTAAATGATTTCAAGAGACATTAGATAAATATTTGGTAAATAATTGGTTTAAGAGTATAAATACGTAGGAAACTTTCAGTAATTTAAACCTTTTATGTAGGAGGAATATTATAAGGGGCATATGATGTCTGAATTTTTGAGGATATATCAAAGGTAGAGAAAAATTTCTTTAATTTCAGGTCTTAACCCACCAATTTCAGGCAACTTCCAAATTAGAATAGGAATGTACTTGAAGTTTTGGATTTAAGGTTTGGCAATGAAAGCAAAATACAACTTTCTAAACCACTTTGTGGAATTAGTTACAGTAAAAATAATGCACAGTATAGTGATTTCAGCTAAGTTTACGTCTTTTTGTATTTGAGATTTAAAAAGTGTGATCAACTGATTAAAAAAAAAAACATGTTTATGCTCAGAATTGGTCTGGTGACCAAGGCTAAAATTGTAAACATTTCTCTTTTAAATCCCTGTGATGGCAATATTTGGAAGAACAAGCTTTGGTTAACATAGCAGGAGAACTGAACAAAACAAAACACAAACATCAAAAACAGAAACAACAGAAAAGGAGAGGTTGGATGGGAGAAGAAGTAAAAAATGATTATTTCAAGTTTATGAATACAAAATACACAATTAGTGATATGGGAGGGGATCAGGGAAGGGCTGGGAAAGGAAAGGCATGGTCCCTGGCTAGAGCTCCACCCCCAGGCCTGTGCCCAGGGACCCAGGTGAAGACAGGCATTTCTGTTTTCCTGCCCACATGTTCCATTCCCCAAGACCATCCTGGCCCACCACACCCTCATCCTGTGCCTATAAAAACCCCGGGACTTTAGTGGGCACACACACAAGCAGCTGGACATCCAAAGGAACACACCAGTCGAAGAAGACACAAGCGGCTGGACATTGAGAGGAACGCACCGACGTAGAAGCACACCGACAGACACGGACAGGCCATCGACCAGTGCAATGATGAGTAGTTTGGCTGGGGGAGAGCCTGGTCACTGAGTGGCCTGACTCCAGGGGATAACAACCTTTCCACTCCATTTCCCTTCTGGCTCCCCCCATCTGCTGAGAGCTACTTCCACTCAATAAAACCTTGCATTCATTCTCCAAGCCCATGTGTGATCCGATTCTTTCAGCACCCCAAGGCAAGAAACCCCAGCATACAGAAAGCCTTCTGTCCTTGTGATAAGCTGGGGGGTCTAATGGAGCTGACTAACACAAGCTGCCTATGGACAGTTAAACTGAAAGAGCACCTGTAACACACGCCCACTGGGGCTTCAGCTGTAAACGTTCACCCCTAGACACTGCTGTGGGATGATTGCCCCACAACCTATCCCCGTCTGCATTCTCCTGCTAGAGGTTGGAGCAGTGGGGCACCAAAAAAGCGGACCATACCCGCATCACATGCCCTGCAAGGGGGACAAGGGAACACTTCTCCTTTCATTAGTACAAGGAAATCACTTCAGTAAATGAGAATTAAAATGGGTGTAGCAGAAATAAAAATAATAAAGAGTCATAAATGGAAGTCTCTCAAAAACATCGAGATCTTGCCATGATATTTTAGTTATATTTGTTTTAAAGTTTTAATACAGACAGGATTGGGGCTAAAAAAAGCAATCAGGAATTTAGTGGGGTATGATGAAAGAAGGCAAGCTGCATAAATGGCATGACTCAAATTTGCATATAACATTCAACAAATAACTTGCCTGAATACTAAACAATGCCTGTCTGAAAATCACCATAGCCCTAGTGAAAGTAACTGAAAGCTGGAAAAACAAAAACAAAAACAAAAAAACTGATACCAGATGTTAGATTTTTCCCTACTACTAGGGGACTAGAATCTGTACCATACATCCAGTCAAGAAAACTTCCTGCTACTATACAATTTCCTATTAATAGAACATAACATAATCCAGTGTATCTACAGGATATTAATCATACCGGCCTTAATTCAACAAAAAACAGATATAAGACAAGACAGAAAGTGTAACCCAAGTTCAAGAAAAAGTCAGTCAATAAAAAATGACCCTAAGGAAACCTCAATGTTGCAATTATAAGATGAAAACTTATAAAGAGATATTATACCTATGTTCCAGGCTTAGGGTGGGGGGGAAAAGCAATGAATGACCGATGTAAATTTTCAGTAGAGAAATAGAAACTATAAATTACAGAAACAACAACAACAAACTACACGTGAATTTAACACCTAAGGAGTTAAATGATAATTGAAAAATGAGCTTAGCTGGAAGAAATAGAAGCAGAGGTAGAGGGGAAAGAAAATGTTTCAAGAAATGGGTTCAACTCCAACAGCTCACTAGCACCCAAGCATCCTGTTACAAGCACCCAGATCACTGCCTACCTGAACTCAGGCATCCTGTCTGCAAGCACTGAGCCTAAACAGCATCACCTTACAAAACTCGAGGCCTTGCCTGTTTACAGATCGTATTGTTCCTGCTGTCTTGCCCTTTGTTCCCTTGCAACATATCTCCCCCTTTCCTCTAAATAAATCTGCCTTTCTAAACTCATTACTGTCTTGGTAAATTCCTTTACCACCCACGCACCAGCCTCAGACGGTGACCACGACATATACTAGCACTAAAATAAATATCTTGTTGATGGATTAGAGCAGACTGTAGGTGGGCCAGCCTGGAGTCAGTGATTTTGAAGACAGAACAATTAAAATTTCCCATCTGAAGAAGAAACAAATATTAAATATAAAAAGCTGGAGCTTCAGAGCTTAGATGGAATTTGATTTCCCAAAGAGGAGTCATAGGATGGGGCAGAAATATATTTGAGCCATACGATGGAGCAGAAATATATTTGAAGATACAATGGCCAAAATTTACTTAAATATAGTGAAACATAATTTATATATCCCAAAACCTTAATAAAACCCAAGCAGGACAAACACAAAGAATATCACCCCTATGCACAAAGTCATATTGCTAAAATCTAAATGGTTAAACACACACACACACACACACACACAATCTTGAAAACATAAAAGTATATGTGGAACCACACATTACATACAGAGAAAAAACAAATAGCCACGATGGCTAATTTGCATAAGAAGTGAGAAGACAACCAAAAAGCATATTTAAAATACATAAAGAAACATTTTTGTCATTCCAGTCTTCTAGGCCATAACAGCCAAGACTAAAAACAAGCAAGTCCAACAAGTGAATGTTGAATAAACAAATCATTGTGTAGTCTTACAGTGAAATATTATTTAGCAATAAAAAGAGGGCTGCTGATACATGTAACCTGATTGAGGAATTCATACATTACATGAAGTAGAAGATACACACACACACACACATGAACATTACGGTATGACTCAATCTACATGAAATTTTATAACTGGAAAAAGTATATGGTAAATAAAAAATCAGTTGTCTGTGGAGAGTGGGATGTGGGCAAGAGAAATTAGCAAAGTACAAAAAAAAAGTTTGAATAATTGGAAGTAGATTTTTATGATTGGAGTGAGATTCCTATAGCTATACTCATTTTTAAAAAATATACAGCTAAAAATTCGATATTTCAATGTATGCAATTTGGAATTTTAAAAACCTATAAAATAATAATAATCACTATTATCTAGAGAGGAGTAAGGAGTTGATGTAGGTATGGCAGATGGCAGAATAGTGATAATTGTTGAACCTGAGTAATGAGTAAATTTGAAGCTGGTAGTTTATAACAAAATTTTGTTTACTATTGTATGCTAAAAATTCCATAACAACTGTTAATTTTTTAAAAAACCACAAAGAATCATTTAATTTACCTCCGAAAAAAGATAATATTAAATTATTTATACTGTCATTCAATAAACATGTCCTGTGTTGTGGGCATGAGACTTAGCATACTGAATTGATTAAAGCATCAAACTAAAAAAACAGCTTTATAGGGTCAATCAACCATTTCATCATTTGCAAAACCTCCATGAGGCTAAAAGGACAAAATGTAATTCCAGAATCCATATTCTTAACCCATATTCTCTAAGAGCTTACTCATTACTATAAAAAAAATCTTTACTTAATAGAATTATACCATGAAATTTATAATTTTTAATTAAATTCAAATATTTTGGTATAAATAAGTAAATGAACCTCAGTGAATATTTTTTAAACATTTAATAGTTTAAACTATATTTTTAAAGCTGAAATATTGCTGAAAATATAAAGCAAACTGTCTAAGAATTCTGTTGTAAGATATATTTTTAAAATAAAAATTCCCAAGCCAACGAATAAACCAAAAAAGAAGCTCAAACTATACATTAAAAAGAAAGCATAACTTAAAAAGTTTTTCTTATTGTTCAGGATTGAAATTTGTTATGGGTTACTGAGTCTTCCATAAAATGAAGCATAAAGTGTGAATAAAGAAATGAGATTTGTATGGTCAGCATTTATGGAGAAAATAATTTTGCAAATGTTTCATCTGTAGAAGCTTTGATCCAAGGATCTAAAAAAATGTCTAAAACTATTTTAGTTTTTACTAAACTTGTCAAGTATCTAATTTACAAACAAGATTGCTCTTCAAATCATATATTCATGTGATAGTACTTGCTTCTTGCCTCTAGTTTTGCTAGTTTATTTAAGGCAATTTCAGTGAGACTAAAAAATGAATAGAAGTGAACAATAAAAATGTAAAATGCAATGACAAATTTTTAAATTTCTTAAACTAAATAACCTGTCATTGTTCTGGGGAATTTAGAGCAGAAATCATGCAACAAGTATTTTTAACAAAAGCTAGAGCACTTTAAGAAAAATAGAAATAAATATACAAGCAAATCATTTTGTTTAGAATTTTAGAAGAAAATAAAGTGAATACTGAAGTTTCAACATTACCACTGATTGCCTAACTTCTCTGTTGTCTCTTTTCCTCAAGGAAGTGTTTAAACTAGATGCTATCTAAGTTTGTTTTCAGGTCAAATATTCTGTGATCTTGCTATAAATGTAAATAACATTAGAAAAGGGACATCGTCTCTGGTTATCTGTGTGGATAATTACTTGTGTAACAAGATATCCCTGCACCTAGTGGTGCTTTTTAAGAAAGGGAAATTCATATGCATATTAGATAACTTTATTTCAAAAACTTTTTTTGCCCAAATCAAAGTAATTAAAATTGAATTTAAAAAATTTTTTAAATAATGATTTTTTAATAGATGTAAGATTCTCCTCTATTAATACCCAGAAATGCAGCTCCCTGGAAAAGAAACACATACGCAAATTTCAGAAGAAATATGATTCTTATTGCCCTTCCTCTTCCAAATATCATTCTCATTGAGGAAATAAAACTCCTAAAAACCTAGGAGTGTGCCTTATTCTCTTTAGCTTATTATCTCTACCTCTCTACCAAAGGAGAAATTGATAACAATCAGCTCTTTAATACTTTCTACCTTGACCACGTTTTGGAGAATATTGATACTTTAACAATACTGAGTCTTCAGAGGAACCATTAATACGTTATAATTTTCAATTCAATTTATTTAGGTATTAGCCAATTTATTTATATTAGAAATATTTCAAATATTAGTATTTGCTTGGTATACATTCTTTATCATTTATATTAAATAATTTCAATATTTTGTGTCCATGCTTTCAAACTACAGAGGTCATAGCTAAATCTTAATCACTAATTCAGACTGATAATCTTTGGTTTTAATTGTGAGAAATAGCAATTGTCATAACTGAGTACTAAGCTTTGGTTCAACTATTAAGTATTCTCTCCCTCCACACTGGCAGCTACGTGAGGATAGTTACTCTGCTACTTTTGCTTTAATTGAAAATACCTAGAAATTCTTAATAAAGATATACTCAGTGGGTATGAGATACAACAAATAAATGAATTACAGTTTGAATTTGAATCCTTGAATATCTGCTCTGCTCTCACTAAGACACACAATTGTTGGTATGTTGATAAAAATGTTATAAAATTTGATATTTATTATGTCTTATTTATAATAGACAATATATTATAAATAATAACTTAGGCCATTATTTTTCTCTATTGTAAAGGATAAAAATATTTCAATCAATATATTTATTGTAAATAACAACATAATTTTCTAGGATCTTACGGAAAAACAAAATTTTAATGCGAAATCCTATTTGGACAATATATATTTTGAGTGTAGGATTTTAATTTAACAAGTCATAATTGACTTTATTCTGTTTGCTTTATCCAATAAAGTTGTGATTTGTTTCTCAAAGCCGTTTTACTGATTAGATAAGATTTGAGTAGTGTTATGAGAAGAAAAACACTTAAGTCGAATTTCCTTACCTCTGCTCTGCGGATGAAGTTTTCATTAAGCAAATTAAAATCAACTGCTGAACAAAGAAGACCTAAAAGATAAGTGATAATAATTATTATTTATTTATAGCTTATTTGGATTAATTATGGAAGTATTTGAATATTGCCAACTATACTTTCAATTAATAGCCTACAGTATAAATGAATTTCCTAATATTTATATTGTGCCACTATTTTCAAATTGGATAAAGTTACAATGTTTATTATGAATGAAATTCATCCTTCTGATAAGGTCTATACTGGCCAAATAAATCAAAGAATGAATGTCTATAGAAGATGTCCCGCTTACACATTCATTAAACCACTTGAAGTCCAAGTCATTAAAGCTAAAATAAAACTTCGTAATACCTTCACAGAAAAATGGAATCATATTGCTGCCTTGAAAATTTTTTTTTTTTTCTTTTATTATTATTATTATTATTATTATACTTTAGGTTTTATGGTACATGTGCGCAATGTGCAGGTAAGTTACATATGTATACATGTGCCATGCTGGTGCGCTGCACCCACCAACTCGTCATCTAGCATTAGGTATATCTCCCAATGCTATCCCTCCCCCCTCCCCCCACCCCACAACAGTCCCCAGAGTGTGATGTTCCCCTTCCTGTGTCCATGTGTTCTCATTGTTCAATTCCCACCTATGAGTGAGAATATGCGGTGTTTGGTTTTTTGTTCTTGCGATAGTTTACTGAGAATGATGATTTCCAATTTCATCCATGTCCCTACAAAGGACGTGAACTCATCATTTTTTATGGCTGCATAGTATTCCATGGTGTATATGTGCCACATTTTCTTAATCCAGTCTATCATTGTTGGACATTTGGGTTGGTTCCAAGTCTTTGCTATTGTGAATAATGCCGCAATAAACATACGTGTGCATGTGTCTTTATAGCAGCATGATTTATAGTCCTTTGGGTATATACCCAGTAATGGGATGGCTGGGTCGAATGGAATTTCTAGTTCTAGATCCCTGAGGAATCGCCACACTGACTTCCACAAGGGTTGAACTAGTTTACAGTCCCACCAACAGTGTAAAAGTGTTCCTATTTCTCCACATCCTCTCCAGCACCTGTTGTTTCCTGACTTTTTAATGATTGCCATTCTAACTGGTGTGAGATGGTATCTCATTGTGGTTTTGATTTGCATTTCTCTGATGGCCAGTGATGGTGAGCATTTTTTCATGTGTTTTTTGGCTGCATAAATGTCTTCTTTTGAGAAGTGTCTGTTCATGTCCTTCGCCCACTTTTTGATGGGGTTGTTTGTTTTTTTCTTGTAAATTTGTTGGAGTTCATTGTAGATTCTGGATATTAGCCCTTTGTCAGATGAGTAGGTTGCGAAAATTTTCTCCCATTTTGTAGGTTGCCTGTTCACTCTGATGGTGGTTTCTTTTGCTGTGCAGAAGCTCTTGAGTTTAATTAGATCCCATTTGTCAATTTTGGCTTTTGTTGCCATTGCTTTTGGTGTTTTAGACATGAAGTCCTTGCCCATGCCTATGTCCTGAATGGTAATGCCTAGGTTTTCTTCTAGGGTTTTTATGGTTTTAGGTCTAACATTTAAGTCTTTAATCCATCTTGAATTGATTTTTGTATAAGGTGTAAGGAAGGGATCCAGTTTCAGCTTTCTACATATGGCTAGCCAGTTTTCCCAGCACCATTTATTAAATAGGGAATCCTTTCCCCATTTCTTGTTTTTGTCAGGTTTGTCAAAGATCAGATACTTGTAGATATGTGGCATTATTTCTGACGGCTCTGTTCTGTTCCATTGATCTATATCTCTGTTTTGGTACCAGTACCATGCTGTTTTGGTTACTGTAGCCTTGTAGTATAGTTTGAAGTCAGGTAGTGTGATGCCTCCAGCTTTGTTCTTTTGGCTTAGGATTGACTTGGCGATGCGGGCTCTTTTTTGGTTCCATATGAACTTTAAAGTAGTTTTTTCCAATTCTGAGAAGAAAGTCATTGGTAGCTTGATGGGGATGGCATTGAATCTGTAAATTACCTTGGGAAGGATGGCCATTTTCATGATATTGATTCTTCCTACCCATGAGCATGGAATGTTCTTCCATTTGTTTGTATCCTCTTTTATTTCCTTGAGCAGTGGTTTGTAGTTCTCCTTGAAGAGGTCTTTCACATCCCTTGTAAGTTGGATTCCTAGGTATTTTATTCTCTTTGAAGCAATTGTGAATGGGAGTTCACTCATGATTTGGCTCTCTGTTTGTCTGTTATTGATGTATAAGAATGCTTGTGATTTTTGCACGTTGATTTTGTATCCTGAGACTTTGCTGAAGTTGCTTATCAGCTTAAGGAGATTTTGGGCTGAGACAATGGGGTTTTCTAGATATACTATCATGTCATCTGCAAACAGGGACAATTTGATTTCCTCTTTTCCTAATTGAATACCTTTGATTTCCTTCTCCTGCCTAATTGCCCTGGCCAGAACTTCCAACACTATGTTGAATAGAAGTGGTGAGAGAGGGCATCCCTGTCTTGTGCCAGTTTTCAAAGGGAATGCTTCCAGTTTTTGCCCATTCAGTATGATATTGGCTGTGGGTTTGTCATAAATAGCTCTTATTATTTTGAGATACGTCCCATCAATTCCTAATTTATTGAGAGTTTTTAGCATGAAGGGTTGTTGAATTTTGTCAAAGGCCTTTTCTGCATCTATTGAGATAATCATGTGGTTTTTGTCTTTCGTTCTGTTTATATGTTGGATTACATTTATTGATTTGCGTATATTGAACCAGCCTTGCATCCCAGGGATGAAGCCCACTTGATCATGGTGGATAAGCTTTTTGATGTGCTGCTGGATTCTGTTTGCCAGTATTTTATTGAGGATTTTTGCA
Source organism: Pongo abelii (assembly GCF_028885655.2). Taxonomy (NCBI): domain Eukaryota; kingdom Metazoa; phylum Chordata; class Mammalia; order Primates; family Hominidae; genus Pongo; species Pongo abelii. The sequence goes on along the minus strand of NC_071999.2, from coordinate 92,793,408 downwards.
TCAATGTTCATCAAGGATATTGGTCTAAAATTCTCTTTTTTTGTTGTGTCTCTGCCAGGCTTTGGTATCAGGATGATGCTGGCCTCATAAAATGAGTTAGGGAGGATTCCCTCTTTTTCTATTGATTGGAATAGTTTCAGAAGGAATGGTACCAGCTCCTCCTTGTACCTCTGGTAGAATTCGGCTGTGAATCCATCTGGACCTGGACTTTTTTTGGTTGGTAAGCTATTGATTATTGCCACAATTTCAGCTCCTGTTATTGGTCTATTCAGAGATTCAACTTCTTCCTGGTTTAGTCTTGGGAGGGTGTATGTGTCGAAGAATTTATCCATTTCTTCTAGATTTTCTAGTTTATTTGCATAGAGGTGTTTGTAATATTCTCTGACGGTAGTTTGTATTTCTGTGGGATCGGTGGTGATATCCCCTTTATCATTTTTTATTGCATCTATTTGATTCTTCTCTCTTTTTTTCTTTATTAATCTTGCTAGCGGTCCATCAATTTTGTTGATCCTTTCAAAAAACCAGCTCCTGGATTCATTGATTTTTTGAAGGGTTTTTTGTGTCTCTATTTCCTTCAGTTCTGCTCTGATTTTAGTTATTTCTTGCCTTCTGCTAGCTTTTGAATGTGTTTGCTCTTGCTTTTCTAGTTCTTTTAATTGCGATGTTAGGGTGTCAATTTTGGATCTTTCCTGCTTTCTCTTGTGGGCATTTAGTGCTATAAATTTCCCTCTACACACTGCTTTGAATGCATCCCAGAGATTCTGGTATGTTGTGTCTTGGTTCTCGTTGGTTTCAAAGAACATCTTTATTTCTGCCTTCATTTCGTTATGTACCCAGTATTCAGGAGCAGGTTGTTCAGTTTCCACGTAGTTGAGCGGTTTTGAGTGAGATTCTTAATCCTGAATTCTAGCTTGATTGCACTGTGATCTGAGAGACAGTTTGTTACAATTTCTGTTCTTTTACATTTATTGAGGAGAGCTTTACTTCCAAGTATATGGTCAATGATCTGAGAGACAGTTTGTTACAATTTCTGTTCTTTTACATTTATTGAGGAGAGCTTTACTTCCAAGTATATGGTCAATTTTGGAATAGGTGTGGTGTGGTGCTGAAAAAAATGTATATTCTGTTGATTTGGGGTGGAGAGTTCTGTAGATGTCTATTAGGTCCGCTTGGTGCAGAGCTGAGTTCAATTCCTGGGTATCCTTGTTGACTTTCTGTCTCGTTGATCTGTCTAATGTTGATAGTGGGGTGTTAAAGTCTCCCATTATTAATGTGTGGGAGTCTAAGTCTCTTTGTAGGTCACTCAGGACTTGCTTTATGAATCTGGGTGCTCCTTTATTGGGTGCATATATATTTAGGATAGTTAGCTCTTCTTGTTGAATTAATCCCTTTACCATTATGTAATGGCCTTCTTTGTCTCTTTTGATCTTTGTTGGTTTAAAGTCTGTTTTATCAGAGACTAGGATTGCAACCCCTGCCTTTTTTTGTTTTCCATTTGCTTGGTAGATCTTCCTCCATCCTTTTATTTTGAGCCTATGTGTGTCTCTGCACGTGAGATGGGTTTCCTGAATACAGCACACTGATGGGTCTTGAGTCTTTATCCAGTTTGCCAGTCTGTGTCTTTTAATTGGAGCATTTAGTCCATTTACATTTAAAGTTAATATTGTTATGTGTGAATTTGATCCTGTCATTATGATGTTAGCTGGATATTTTGCTCGTTAGTTGATGCAGTCTCTTCCTAGTCTCGATGTTCTTTACATTTCAGTATGATTTTGCAGTGGCTGGTACCGGTTGTGCCTTTCCATGTTTAGCGCTTCCTTCAGGAGCTCTTTTAGGGCAGGCCTGGTGGTGACAAAATCTCTCAGCATTTGCTTGTCTGTAAAGTATTTTATTTCTCCTTCACTTATGAAGCTTAGTTTGGCAGGATATGAAATTCTGGGTTGAAAATTCTTTTCTTTAAGAATGTTGAATATTGGCCCCCACTCTCTTCTGGCTTGTAGGGTTTCTGCCGAGAGATCCGCTGTTAGTCTGATGGGCTTCCCTTTGATGGTAACCCGACCTTTCTCTCTGGCTGCCCTTAACATTTTTTCCTTCATTTCAACTTTGGTGAATCTGACAATTATGTGTCTTGGAGTTGCTCTTCTCGAGGAGTATCTTTGTGGCGTTCTCTGTATTTCCTGAATCTGAATGTTGGCCTGCCTTGCTAGATTGGGGAAGTTCTCCTGGATAATATCCTGCAGAGTGTTTTCCAACTTGTTTCCATTCTCCCCGTCACTTTCAGGTACACCAATCAGACGTAGATTTGGTCTTTTCACATAGTCCCACATTTCTTGGAGGCTTTGCTCGTTTCTTTTTATTCTTTTTTCTCTAAACTTCCCTTCTCGCTTCATTTCATTCATTTCATCTTCCAGGGCTGATACCCTTTCTTCCATTTGATCGCATCGGCTCCTGAGGCTTCTGCATTCTTCACGTAGTTCTCGAGCCTTGGTTTTCAGCTCCATCAGCTCCTTTAAGCACTTCTCTGTATTGGTTATTCTAGTTATACATTCTTCTAAATTTTTTTCAAAGTTTTCAACTTCTTTGCCTTTGGTTTGAATATCCTCCCGTAGCTCAGAGTAATTTGATTGTCTGAAGCCTCCTTCTCTCAGCTCGTCAAAGTCATTCTCTGTCCAGCTTTGTTCCGTTGCTGGTGAGGAACTGCGTTCCTTTGGAGGAGGAGAGGTACTCTGGTTTTTAGAGTTTCCAGTTTTTCTGCTCTGTTTTTTCCCCATCTTTGTGGTTTTATCTACTTTTGGTCTTTGATGATGGTGATGTACAGATGGGTTTTTGGTGTGGATGTCCTTTCTGTTAGTTTTCCTTCTAACAGACAGAACCCTCAGCTGCAGGTCTGTTGGAGTACCTGGCCGGCCGTGTGAGGTGTCAGTCTGCCCCTGCTGGGGGGTGCCTCCCAGTAATTTTTTTAAATCTTCTAACAAACTTGAATGTTCATTTATGACAAGTATGTTTGAAATTATGAAAAATAAATTGCTGTAATGCGCACAGTTAATAGACTAACCAAAGAGGAAGATAGCAGAGTGTATACTTTTTGCAAACATGACAAAAAAACAAAATTTAAATAATATAGCTCAAATGCTAGTGATTATTTTGACCTATACTAGATAGGAGAAAATAAAGAGATATTAAAAACAGTCATACATATAAAACATGAGGATCATTTGAACTTGGCAATACGCCCTTTGGTTCTCAAGTTTCTTGCTCTTGATAGAATGATCACCTCTGACCATAATACTCTCACATGCCCAATCCATAATATTCTTTTGCCTTGTAAAACCTAATAGGTTTCAAATCTTATAGCATTCTTAGTCTCATTTATCAATCCTTTCAAATGCAAGCCTAAAATTGCTAGCATTTATTTGAATACTAAAAGTGAACTTCACAATTCTTAAGGAAAAACTCTCCAGTCAGATTCCCTTGTGTTTCCTCACCCTCCTTCTCCCAAACCAGTTCCCTTTCTGCCCTTCACCAAGATTACTGTATTTTCTAATTTTTTTTTCTTCTAAGAGATACATGGAAGAGGAAAAATCAATGAAAGCTTTTACCCTAAATCTTTTAAAAATATTTTGAAGTGAGAACATCTTAAAAATGGGTTTTTAGTGGGACACAAGAAGATTTAAAATTTTATAAGGAAGGTTAAGAAATGTCAAGTGGAGTTTTTTTCTCCTAAGCACTCCTTCTTCAGATTCTTAGAAAGCACAGTAAATATTAATCAAAGGACAAATAGCATCAAAATTGGTTGCAGATTAGCAGACATTCACTTGACAGTTCGTGGTTAGCAAGATGGATGGAAAGAAATAATGGATGAATTATTTGCAAGGAGCAATGTGAAAATTATTTCATTCTTCTGTGAATAAAAAATTGAAAATCGAACCTTGGATCTGTCATGTGCTTTCTCGGATATATGGGCAAATTGTTAACTGTTTTTGAGTCCTTATTTCCTCACTGCAAAATATGTCTAATACTCATTTTATAAAATTTTTAGAATACGATGTAAGATAATATATGTACAATACTTAACAAAATATATAGCATATAGAAAACAAATAGTGGCTACCATTTGTATTAATAGTGGGGGAGTTTTAAGAGTTTCTTTTTGTGGTATCAAACTGTCTCAGTCAGGTTCTATCACATTTGAAATGAATCAAACCTGAAAAAAAATTTTGGAGTTTGTGATAATTCCATCTGTTACCATACTTTGTCAAGATTCCTTCTAGAAAATTCCTGAGACCAACCCTCTTCCCTGCTTCTAGCATCTTTCATCTCCAAGTTGGATAATTTAAGTTGTAGTGGCTCACAGCTAAGTTCCTTACTTTCAGTTTCTAATTCATTTAACAAATATATGCCAATGGCAGATAAAACTTGCCCAAGAGTAATTCTAATTCTATTTAAAACATTCAATGCTTCCTTATTTTCTATAGGAAGACCTAATTCTTTCGTTTTGCATTCATGATGATCTGTTCCATTGAATTGTCCCAAACAATTGCCTCTACCTGATTTCTGAGCTTCCTTTTCACGGTAACTTTTGTTACAGTAGGTAGATAGATGTGAGCAGGGCAGGAGAGAGGGCCCAGAAATGTTGGGCATTTGTCAAGCCAGGGTCAGGCAGTTATAAATGTGTACTCTGAAATGGTGAGCAGGACAAGGTAGGGACCCCAGAGTTGTCTGATTCTCACCGAGGGGAAGACTAGTGGGCATAAAACTAGGCCTCTAAGGTTGTAAATGGCCCATGACTGGCGCTGGGAATAACAGGGGTCTTACAACAGACAGAAGACACCTGAAGTTAGCAAGCCTGACAAGGTTTCCAGCATGTGCAGTAAAAGTGCAAAAAAGTCAAATTTAACCAGTATCTGACCTTCCTTTGGGGGCCCTTGACCTATAAGGACGAATTGCCTCTAACGGGCCTGCGCCTGACTTCAGTAAGCACACTGCGCATGCGGCCCCAACAAAGTGCTGGCAGAACCACATAATACACCATAATTGAGCGACAGCCTGCCCGGGGGAAGAACGAAGAGTGGAGGCAAACAGCCCAGGAAAAGATAAGGGGTGTAAAAACTCAGAACAAAGATGCAGCCAAGGCACCTGATTTTTCAAGTTAGCTGCTTGGCTCTCTTCCAGGTGTAATCTACTTTCTCCAATAAACTCTCACTTCTCTTGAAATAAACTTTCCCTCCTGCTTTAAAGCTTGCCTGTGTATCTCATTTGAATTATTTCCTTCCAGAAGACAAAGGACTGAGATCTGCAGAGTCTCCCCTCTGGAGTTTCTCGGGGTAACTGCAGACTCACATTCCGGTAACACTTTGTACCAGACAAATTGACGTATTTATTTCCTGCCAAATATGCCTTATAACTTCTTATATCTATTTCTCTGCTTATTCAGTTTTCTTTATTCAGAATTTTTTTTCTCTGTACAAGTTAAATATCAATGTATACCTAAACCCTCTAAACAGCTATCTTCTTGTTCAAAATTATTTTCCACATACCTTAATATTGAAGTGAAGCTCTTTTTCAGTTGAACATTCCTAATACTGAATCTGCATCATTCTAACATGTAGATTCTATATCTGCATTTGTCATGAATTCCTGTATTAGGCAGAGCTTCTTGAGAGTGGACGCTGTTTGGCTTTTTAGGTTTCTCCAGGAAACCTAGAACACTTGTGTATCTCAGTTAATTGATGGCAAAATCCTTTTCCTGCCTCCAAGTGCTGACATCTTTCTAATATATTATATAATAACACTGTCAATCTTAACAAACACCCTACTGTCCTACAGAATTACTGGCTTCCATAAAAATTAAAATTGCAAGGTCCCAGCATTTTGGAAATTTTTGAAAAAAAAAGTTTTCAGATAAAAATCTTTCTATCATATCACTTCTGAATCTGGGCTATCTCATGTATTATGCCTTAAAAATATATTGAAACACTGAAGGTGAGAATCTGTAAATGTACTTGTCAATGCAGGAAACTTTGTTTTGGAAATGATTTGCATTGTTCCAAGATCAAATGTTTTCAGTTCTTTTTGATCATACTTATCCAGGGCCACTTTTGCAGAATAACAGTTTTCTCACATCTCACTCTCACCATTAGAAGTGCAAAATAAAGGCTGGCTTCTGAGTTACATCTACTGCAAATGGAACTAACTGAATGCTGAAAGACTGACAAGAGGTTTAACATTTGGAAGAAATTATTTTGTAGGATTTGGGAATAGATGGCCTGTAATGAAGTAGGCTACAACCCATGATGGAAGTTTAAATAACATTTACTTCATTACTGTGATTTTTACTGACTCAGATGCATAATGTGTATAATATGCAGTTTCAAGATTTAAGACAACATGAAGTATTACTGTTTCTTTTCAATATTTTATAAGCTGAGTAATGAGTAAACTAAAATAATGTGATCATATGCCTTAAGAAGTAGAAAACATCAAGGTAAATTATAACACTAGGTTTGACATTGAAAGATTTGATTTCTAGAACCAGACTCTTAATCTAAATTTTATATAATTTGGGGCAAATCTATTAACATTTTAAGTTTGTTTCTTTCAACCATGAAATTAGGAAAAAGTGACATCCACATTTGTTATTTTCCAGAAATTTAGCTAAGGCAAATTGAAATAATATATGCTTTAGTTTGTAAACTATAATGTGAGGTAAGTAAAAGTGTGATTTTACTAAACAGAATTGGATTATAATAAAAATAATAGAACATTTAGCATAAATTTGGATGATTGTAAAAGTGAATGTGTTCTTTGGTTTTGTTTTTTAATAAATCTCACATACAACACTTCCTAAGAATCTATTGAATTTTCCCTGACTGCACAAAGCAGTATAAGATAGCAGATAGATATCAAAAAGAATTTATGTATTAGAATAGATCAAATAAACACATGTGAAATAATTTTAGACTTCAAAGCTAATGTCAACGTTTTGAGAATGTGGTAATAGGCTTAAAGTAAGGACAAACTCAATCTCAGTCATGATAAATCAGAGAAGACATCAGCTGGCAGGTTTATCTTGTGCTGGCCATTAAATAGTTTGTAGAACACATATTTTGCACAAATGGCAGAACCTTATAAATAAGTCAGAAGGAAAAAAAAATCAAGGCCTATTTCATGAACAGCAAGGAAAAGACACCAGCTGTAGCCAAAGAGGAGTGAAAACCAAGCTTGAATTAGTCATAAAGTTTCCATAGACCACAATTTGCAAGATCTACGAATAAATTTCATTCATGTCAAGCACAGTTTCTGCAATGGTCTCTGAATAAAAAAGCAATGATGATTTAAAAAAAATGGATACCGACCAAAAATAAGCAAATAAACAACAAACTCTATGTTAATCGCATATGCTTCCAAATCCAATTGAAGAAAATCAGGTCTAAGTAAGAACTAAACTGTGATTTTCCTAGTTTCAATGTTATCTTTAGTTTTACATCATTTCTAAGCATAATATGTCTGACAGCATTGCTATGTCTCAGTTTCTCAAAATATAACTACCGTGGGGATTATTGGAAATATGTTGATAAAGGACAATTGTCAAGCAACCTTCATTATAATGTGAGCTATCCTCCATACAATTCAGATAAGGGTCTTAGAACCCCTGACACTCACCTGGCATCAATAAAAATAATAAACCTGCTTTTGCAGACTATGTCTATTCTGCGTTCCCAGTATGTATTGAGTTGAGGATTAAAACAAATCTGCACTATTTCTGGGAATATTTGAGAGATAGCTTAACTCTCATCATCATAAGTGGATTTGCCTCTGAGTAGCTAGCTAAGCAGAAAGGCAGGATAATAGAATGGAGAAGAGGCTGAACTGTGGAGTGAGTCACTTGATCTGAATCTGCCATGCATGTATAGGAAACCTTGGGAAAATTACTTTTTCTCTCTAAGCCTCAGTTTTCACCAACGTAAAACTGAGAAGTTCAAATGTATCTCAGAAGCTATTTACAAATTTAAAATAATTGTTTTTTTGATTGTTATATAGTACTTATCATAATGCCTGATACGCAGAAAATGTACAATATATGGTAACTAATTATAGATCACTAGATCTCAAGATTGCCTCGTTTTCCGAAAGCAATGTTACTATGAATATCAATTTGCATTAGGTGTTAGAAAGTTGTCAACCCCTTTTTACACTGAAAGGCACCATAAGGCTTAGAAGTTACATTTAGACTTGTAAATTAGGTTACAAGCTTTTTGCAGTCAGGGACAAAATCTTATTGACTTCTTCATCCCTAGTTCCTAACAACGTGCCTAGTAAATAGTATCGCATGTGGGAATAGACCAATTTAGATAACTTCAGTTGTTAAATGAGAAACAAGTCTGAAGGGCTTGACACAACTAGCTTTGAATTGAGCTGTGATACTCTTCAGTACATCAGGGAACTAAAACAATCATGCTGGGCTGACAAGTTCCCACAATGCTTCTGACCCAAAGTAGCTGTTACACATTACGAACTGTTGCTGCTGTTTTCTTCCAGGGTCTTTTCCACTTTATTGTGCAATGATATTATTTTTGTAAAATTGAAAGATATTCCTTTTTAATACATGCAGCAGGAAAAATACTCATTGCTAATGTTAGCAATAACAAAAAAATGCACACTTTTTACCATTCAGTATAAAAAGCATTAACATTTTGAAGAGTATGCCATGTACCCCCCATGCATATGGCAGATTTGCCTAGATAGACAAATATATTAAATGTGAAAAAATTGTGTAAAGCTGACACATTAAAGCTGCTATTTTAAAATTACAGATATTTTCATCAGAATGTAGGGAATAAATAAGAACACTAAATTCAATCTGATCTAAATTCAATCTGATCAAATTGCTGAGATTCAGATAAGTATTTTCACATAAAGGAAATATTAATTTCTTTAAAAATTAGTGAGGACAAACTATTTTAATAATAATACCAATACATTACTTGCCCTTTCTACTCTGTTGACATTTATACTGGCGGTGTCAAAGTGGATGGTGGTTAAAACTACTGGCACCTTATCAAAAATCAAGGCAGTGACACATCAAATTGTATTAGCATTCATATTACACACATTTGTGGTGGGTATGGGGTGTGTGATTTCTTTAAGAATGTCTTTGATATATCAGTAAAATTAATAATTTTATAAATTCTGGACCTTGGAGTATACATCTTTTTTATTTTTTATTATTTTATTTTATTTTGTTTATTTATTTATTTTTGAGATGAAGTCTCCCTCTGTCTCCCAGGCTGGAGTGCAGTGGAACACAGTCTTGGCTCACTGCAGTCTCCGCCTCCCAGGTTCAACTGATTCTCTGGCCTCAGCCTCCCAAGTAGCTAGGATTACAGACATGTGCCACTATGCCCAGCTAATTTTTGTATTTTTAGTAGAGACAGGGTTTCACCATGTTGACCAGGCTGGTCTCGAACTCCTGACCTCAACCATCCGCCCTGGTCTCCCAAAGTGCTAGGATTACAGGAGTGAGCCACTGCACCCAGCCATATACATCATTTTTAAAATATTTGGTGTTACAAAATGGGATGATAATGCATTCCTTTTATGTATAGAAGTTGTATTTAAAAAATATACTTCTGTATTCATTTTCTAATTGTTTTTGATAAGTTTTTAATCTATGTAGTTAGTGGTATCTATCTGTAGTGGGTTTTTTTTGTGCTGTATTTTTTGGGTTTTTGTATCAGAGTAATGCTGTTCACTTACAAAAGAAATTTTGCACATGTGAAAATTAGTGATAATGCCATGTTAGTCATGTGTACATTTAATTTCAGAGTTCTTATATATCATGTTATCAATTTAATATATGCACACGGATGTAGGCGATATGGAAGAATTCATGATTAATACAGAAAGCCCGTATTACATCCTTCATTAGAACAATGTGCAGTCTCCAAAAGAAAATTAATTTTAATTCATAAAATTAAATTAAATTTTGTTATAAACAGAATAAAAAATGGGAAATGTAATATCATTGGCCCTTCATTTAAACTGTACAAATATAAACATAATGCTACATTATAACTATGTGTTAAAAATGTAAAGAAAATAGCATATTATAATCAGATTTTAAATCTATAAGCATATCACCAAATTATAATCAGATTTTATACAATTTGTTTAAAACTTATCTGACCATTTACTAACATTAATTCCCAATAGATTTTATTACTAAAATTAATGTAATGTTTTCTGTTTTGAACTATTTTCAGTGAGAAATCTTCTGTTGTTCTTTGTTCCTCTGTACACAATGTTTCCATTTTCTCTGTTTTAAAGATATTTTTTCATTATTGGTATTAAGGAAATTGGTTATGTTTTGAGTTCATGTATTATTCTGTTTCTTATTTGTAAAGTGCATTGAGGCATTACTCAATTGATAGATGGATTTATTGTTTTTATCAAATTAGGAAATATTTTGACATCTATTTCCTCAGATTTTTTTCTGTCATTCCCTTTCCCTGAGGACATCTTTATTGTATCTTAAAGTTTTTTTATTCAACTCACCGATGCTGTTTTTTTATTTTGTCTGTTTGTATTTTGTATTTGTTTCATTTTTGATAGTTTCTATAGCTGTAAATAAGATTTTTTTCTCCACTATCTAATCTTCTGCTAATACCTGTATTAAATTCCTAAGGTTCTGTAATAAATTACCACAAACTGAATGGCTTTAAAAAACTACCCTGTCACAGTTTTGGAGGCTAGGAGTTCAAAATTGAAGTGTCATTATGCCCACACATTCTCTGGAGGATTTCAGGGAGGTTCGTTTCTTGCCCCTGCCAGGTTCTGGCAGTCTTCAGCATCCCTCGGTTTATTGCACTCTTGATTCCTTCTTCACATCAACTTCCCCTCTGTGTAGCTCTTTTTAACTCTGCATCTTTGCCCAGATAATCCAGGATGAAATCTTCATCTCAAGATTTTTAACTAAATGACATCTACAAAATTTCCTTTTCCAAATAATGTAACATTCAGAGGCTCTGGGGATTAAGACATAGACATATCATTTGTGGACCAACTGCTCTATCACTCCATAGAGTCTATTTTTCATCTCAGACATTTGATTTTCCATCTCTAGAAATGTGGAGGATCTTTTACTATAACTTTCATGTTCCCAGTTAATATATTCATCTCCATTTTGAATGTATTTTATATTTTTATAATAATGGTTTTACGTTCCTTTCCCTCTTACGATTGTTGCTACAATGGGATTTTTCTTTTTCAAACTCAACTTTGTATTTTCATTATATAGTACTACATATTTTGTTAGCCATAAATTCTGTGCTATTTTGCCTGGAGAGAAATCTATGTTAGCTCGGCTTGCCATATGAATCAGAATCGAAGCCTAATTTTCTAATTTTATTTTTATTTCTTAGTTTACCACTGCCAGCAGCTACTGGTTTAACAAATGTACACAATTTGTCTGCCATTGCATGTGAACATTTAATTCAGATTTTCCTATTTCTTCTCAATACTTTATAACTATATTATTTGAGTGTCCCTATAAGTAAAACTACTATGTCCAAATGCTTATCATCAATATAAGAGAAATATACCTTTTTTAATTCTAAAATTAATTATATCAATTAATTTTTATCTAATAATAATTGCCATTAACATTATTTTACAATGCGTATGGTAGTGTGGCAGTATACTTACTCTGTGTGCCAAGCGTGAACATTTTGCCCTCATACACTTTCTCTGCTCTATTACTTGTTCTGCTAAGCATCACAGGGTGAGTGAACCTCACGAGCTGTGTCCTGTGAAAGTTCATGCCAACTCATTTCTGGCTGATTTTCTCTAATGAGGGGTGCTGGTAAGATATTACAAAATGAGAGGGTCAGAGAGGCTGGTACTTCCTTTCCTTGTTGTTTTTAGCCTCTTCTTGTCATTGCTGCCTTTTTTTCTGGGTGCCTAAGAGATGCCCAAGCAGATCCCTGTGATTCTACCTTTTGTGTGTTTGTCCTGTCTTCTGGGCTCTGGTGATACTATCTCTTTCTTTTTGTTAGCTATTTATTATCTATGAAACAAGTTATCTATGTCAAATTATCACTGTTTTAATAAGAGTAGTTCTTTATCTCCTAAATGAACTCTCACTAAAGCCATTTATTGAAGAATTGTTATTAGAATATTACTTTTTCAAGTTTTTTTCCTAAGGAAATGGGTAAGTTTAAATAGATAAATTAGTAAAATAAGATGTCCCAGAATATCTCAATGGGTTGAGACTGTATAGCCTTAAGAACAATAGACAAATGGGTGATATTAACTAGTACAATCATGTGACTATTAATAAGTAGGGCAACAGTCAGCTAGCATTAATCTCAATATACAGAGAGAATATGAATGAGAAGTACTCAAAGTGTTTAAGAATGAGTAAACAGCTGCCAGCAAAATAAACCATTTTAAAAGGTATTATAACTAAAAACCAGAATGCCCAATAAGATGGGGTGATTATATAATATACCCAAGGGTACCAGAAGGAGCTGGATCTTAAGGATGTTGGAGATAACTGTCTTAGAAAAAAATAACATGGATAATAAATAATAATAATAAATATAATATACTAATATAAATAATATACATAATATTATAAATAATAAATATATGGTTAAAAGTATAGTTAATAACTGGTATATAGCTAATTTAAAAGGGTTATATTTAAAAATAAATACAGATGCATAAAGATGTAATTCTTTATATAATCTTGAGAGCATAACATTAGATTTTTCTACTTTATTTGAAAAAGAAATGAAATCTAATAAAACAAATTAAATCGTATTAAAAAGTAAAATGACCTGAAGTCCACTTAGGAATCTGTAGACTCAGTCTAGAGGTCAGATATTTGCCTCTTATTTCCTTCTTTATTCCACTATTTGTCTATTTACAAAATGGTTATGGACAAGATAATTTTAATTGAAAGGTCATTGCAAAGGATGTTAAAGGGGTTTGGGTTAACCTGATGACAGTGTTTCCAAAAGCATAGTCCACAAAAAAGTCACTTTGGAAGTTGTTATATCTCTTACTGCACCCTCCAAACCCATTCAATGAAGCAGAATTCTTGGAGTGGGTCTTGGCAATCTGCATCACTAACAAGCTTCTCAAGCAACTCTTATGTGTAATAAACTTGGAGACCCTTAGACCTAAAGAGATGCTATTGATTAGACGCTTGACTAAAGAGAGGGTTATGTTTCTAGTGAATAGTATGAGATATCAATCACAGATATCTTTAAATATAGGATGTTAAAAAATCTGCTCCAAGTAGATAAGCATAGCTATGCCTGGAGGTGACCTTCCGTTTTGAGACTGTTCTTTTTTTTTTCTTTTAAAGCAGGATTAATCACCTATCACTGAGTGGGTGTTAGTTCTAAGTAGTTCAATTATTTTCACATTCCACATAATTTTGTTTATGACTCATCAAGGCTAGGCAGCTTTAAAAACAAATTTTACTTGTTCTAACAAATGATCATCATGTATATACAATACACTTGCTTTGACCTCAAGTTGCATTTAATTTGTAAAACCATCATTCATACATGCCAGGTGTCTAATTATTTGATAAAAACACAAATAGGTCCCAGTGAAGCCACAAGACTGTCCCCCAGCTTTATCTTCTGTCCTCATTACTCAGGATATATCTATTGTTAATTTCACAAAATTCAAAAAGTGTATGTATTCAGGGATTGAGGACTGTGGGCATCTCCATGACTTTCTGGGATACTTGACTGGCTTGTCTATGTAAAAATAACTTCAAAATGGACCTTGAGGAAAGTGTTGCAGAAGAAAAGAAGCTAAGAATGTTTTTAAAAGGGACAGAATACATAGTTGTGGCAGAAAATGTATTAAATTACTACTGTTTTTTAAATATTTGTTTCTAAAACCAAATACCTTTTACATATAATGGCAAGAATAAACAAAAACAACTCCCCCTTTTCCAGGGAGAAAAAATCTGAAACCATTACCTAGTTTACTTTAGTTCAAAGTCTCTAAATTAGGACACCTCATGATCTTGTTTTATAAGTTGAATCTTTTTGGGGGGAAAAGAAGAAAATTTGGAGTCTAACTTAAGACATGGATAAAGATTATAAATTCAAAGTTTTACACTAAGAATTAGAAAGCTATATTTGCATTTTGCATTGGATATATGAGAAGAAACAATAAAATTAATTTGTGTGTGGGTAACTTTACTACAATATTATCATTAGTAGTCTCTGCTCATTCTGATCCTTTAAAAGATGGCAAATAAATTGGCCATCACCAAAAATGAGGCTTACTAGAAAGGAGAAAAAAAGTCAACTTCTTGTATTGTGGCTGAAATGAGACATTTTTATTCATTAGTTGAGAGGCCTCTTCTTTTGAAGTGCATAAGGTATTTTTTGCTGATTCGGATTTAATGGTACCTTGGTTAATTCCTGAACAAATTCAGTTTCATTTTCAATCCATGTAACACAGAATTTTAAGCATTTCCTGTGTTGTCTGCAGATTTTTTTTTAATATTATTATACGTTAAGTTCTAGGGTACATCTGCACAACGTGCAGGTTTGTTACATATGTATACATATGCCATGGTGGTTTGCAGCACACATTAACTCATCATTTACATTAGATATTTATCCTAATCCCACCCCCTTCCCCCAAACCCATGACAGGCCCCGGTGTGTGATGTTCCCCACCCTGTGTCCAAGTGTTCTCATTGTTCAGTTCCCACCTATGAGTGAGAACATGCGGTGTTTGGTTTTCTGTCCTTGTGACACTTTGCTTAGAATGATGGTTTCCAGGCTCATCCACATCACTACAAAGGACACGAACTCATCCTTTTTATGGCTGCATACTATTCCATGGTGTATATGTGCCACATTTTCTTAATCCTGTCTATCATTGATGGACATTTAGGTTGGTTCCAAGTCTTTGCTAATGTGAATAGTGCTGCAATAAACATATGTGTGCATGTGTCTTTATAGCAGCATGATTTATAATCCTTTGGGTATATACCCAGTAATGGGATGTCTGGGTCAATTGGTATTTCTAGTTCTAGATCCTTGAGGAATCGCCACACTGTCTTCCACAATGGTTGAACTAGTTTACAGTCCCACCAACAGTGTAAAAGTGTTCCTATTTCTCCACATTCTCTCCAGCACCTGTTGTTTCCTGACTTTTTAATGATTGCCATTCTAACTGGTGTGAGACGGTATCTCATTGTGGTTTTGATTTGCATTTCTCTGATGGCCAGTGATGATGAGCATTTTTTCGTGTGTCTATTGGCTGCATAAATGTCTTCTTTTGAGAAGTGTCTGTTCATATCCTTTGCCCACTTTTTGATGGGGTTGTTTGATTTTTTTCTTTTAAATTTGTTTAAATTATTTGTAGATTCTGGATATTAGCCCTTTGTCAGATGAGTAGATTGCAAAAATTTTCTCCCATTCTGTAGATTGCCTGTTCACTCTGATGCTAGTTTCTTTTGCTGTGCAGAAGCTCTTTAGTTTAATTAGATCCCATTTGTCTATTTTGGCTTTTGTTGCCATTGCTTTTGGTGTTTTCGTCATGAAGTCCTCGCCCATGCGCATGTCCTGAATGGTATTGCCTAGGTTTTCTTCTAGGGTTTTTATGGTTTTAGGTCTAACATTTAAGTCTTTAATCCATCTTGAATTAATTTTTGTATAAGGTGTAAGGAAAGGATCCAGTTTCAGCTTTCTACATATGGCTAGCCAGTTTTGCCAGGACCATTTATTAAACAGGGAATCCTTTTCCCATTTCTTGTTTTTCTCAGGTTTGTCAAAGATCAGATGGTTGTAGATGTGTGGTATTGTTTCTGAGGGCTCTGTTCTGTTCCATTGGTCTATATCTCTGTTTTGGTACCAATACCATGCTGTTTTGGTTACTGTAGCCTTGTAGTAGAGTTTGAAGTCAGGTAGCATGATGCCTCCAGCTTTGTTCTTTTGGCTTAGGATTGTCTTGGCAATGCAGGCTCTTTTTTGGTTCCATGTGAACTTTAAAGTAGTGTGTTCCAATTCTGTGAAGAAAGTCATTGGTAGCTTGGTGGGGATGGCATTGAATCTATAAATTACCTTGGGCAGTATGGCCATTTTCACAATATTGATTCTTCCTATCCATGAGCATGGAATGTTCTTCTCTTTGTTTATGTCCTCCTTTATTTCGTTGAGTGGTGGTTTGTAGTTCTACTTGAAGAGTCCTTCACATCCCTTGTAAGTTGGATTCCTAGGTATTTTATTCTCTTTGAAGCAATTGTGGATGGGAGTTCACTCGTGATTTGGCTCTCTGTTTGTCTATTATTGGTGTATAAGAATGCTTGTGATTTTTGTACATTGATTTTGTATCCTGAGATTTGCTGAAGTTGCTTATCAGCTTAAGGAGATTTTGGACTGAGACGACGGGGTTTTCTAAATATACAATCATGTCATCTGCAAACATGGACAATTTGACTTCCTCTTTTCCTAATCCAATACTCTTTATTTCTTTCTCCTGCCTAATTGCCCTGGCCGGAACTTCCAACACTATGTTGAATAGGAGTGGTGAGAGAGGGCATCCCTGTCTTGTGCCAGTTTTCAAATGGAATGCTTCCAGTTTTTGCCCATTCATTATGATATTGGCCATGAGTTTGTCATAAATAGCTCTTATTATTTTGAGATACATCCCATCAATACCTAGTTTATTTATAGTTTTTAGCATGAAGGGCTGTTGAATTTTTTCAAAGGCCTTTTCTGCATCTACTGAGACAATCATGTGGTTTTTGTCTTTAGTTGTGTTTATATGCTGGATTACATGTTTATACGCTTGATTGGCATATGTTGAACCTGCCTTGCATCCCAGGGATGAAGCCCACTTGATCAGAGTGGATAAGCTTTTTGATGTGCTGTTGGATTCGGTTTGCCAATATTTTATTGAGGAGTTTTGCATCGTGTTCATCAGGAATATTGGTCTAAAATTCTCTTTTTTTGTTTTGTCTCTGCCAGACTTCAGTATCAGGATGATGCTGGCCTCAAAATGAGTAGGGAGGACTCCCTCTTTTTCTGTTGATTGGAAAGTTTCAGAAGGAATGGTACCAGCTCCTCTTTTTACCTCTGGTAGAATTCCGCTGTGAATCAGTCTGGTTCTGGACTTTTTTTGGTTGATAGGCTATTAATTATTGCCTCAATTTCAGAGCCTGTTACTGGTCTATTCAGGGATTCAACTTCTTCCTGGTTTAGTCTTGGGAGGGTGTGTGTGTCCAGGAATTTATCCATTTCTTCTAGATTTTCTAGTTTATTTGCATAGCGGTGTTCATAGTATTCTCTGATCGTTGTTTGTATTTCTGTGGGATTGGTAGTGATATCCCGTTTATCATTTTTATATTGCGTCTATTTGATTCTTCTTTCTTTTCTTCTTTATCAGCCTTGCTAGTGGTCTATCAATTTCGTTGATCTTTTTAGAAAACCAGCTCCTGGATTCACTGATTTTTTGAAGGGTTTTTTGTGTGTCTATCTCCTTCAGTTCTGCTCTGATCTTAGTTATTTCTTGCCTTCAGCTAGCTTTTGAATGTGTTTCCTCTTACTTCTCTAGTTCTTTTAATTGTGATGTTAGGGTGTCAATTTTAGATCTTTCCTGCTTTCTTTTGTGGGCATTTAGTTCTATAAATTTCCTTCTACACACTGCTTTAAATGTGTCCCAGAGATTCTGGTATGTTGTGTCTTTGTTCTCATTGGTTTCAAAGAACATCTTTATTTCTGCCTTCATTTCGTTATTTACCCAGTAGTCATTCAGGAGCATGTTGTTCAGTTTCCATGTAGTTGTGTGGTTTTGAGTGAGTTTCTTAATCCTAAGTTCTAATTTGATTGCACTGTGGTCTAAGAGACAGTTTGTTATAATTTCTGTTCTTTTACATTTGCTGAGGAGTGCTTTACTTCCAACTATGTGGTCAATTTTGGAATAAGTGTGATGCGGTACTGAGAAGAATGTATATTCTGTTGATTTGTGGTGGAAAGTTCTGTAGATGTCTATTAGGTGCACTTGGTGCAGAGCTGAGTTCAGGTCCTGGATATCCTTGCTAACTTTCTGTCTCGTTGATCTGTCTAATGGTACTCTGATGTGATGATTGTTCCCTACCTGTCTCTCTCATTAGCCGGTAAGCTCTGCAAGGGCTTGGCCAGTGCCTGTCGTTCAATTGTTCATTCAGAAACACAATTTAAGTGTCTCCCTTGGTCCAGGCACTATACCAAGAACCGAGGGATACAGCAGTGAGCAAGATAGGCAAGAACTATCCTAAATATATGTGCACCCAATACAGGAGCACCCAGATTCATAAAGCAAGTCCTTAGAGACCTACAAAGAGACTTAGACTCCCACACAATAATAATGGGAGACTTTAACACCCCGTTGCCTGTAGATTTTAAGAAAGTAACCTCTTGCATTAGATGCATTCAGATGTTTTACATATTCTGGAAGGAGCTTCATTTTTGATACGTGTGATAGATTGAATTTCTGGCAATTTATATTCCTGTACATAAATTGCTATATATTACCCTTGTATTCACTTTGTGCTTCACATTTTATGTTTTCTTAATTGGATTTGAGACCTTTTTCTTCACTTTTGTATATCATGCACACATTACACACATAACTATATATATTTTCTTTGCTCCAAGATTCACAAATTTTTACTTACAGTCCCTAACAGTTTTAAATTACCTGTCCAGAGAAAACATCTTTCTCTGCATTCTATATAGTCAATATAGAAAATAGGCTTTTTATATTAGGAGTTTTCAGAAGCATGTTATTTAAAGGAGGTGACTACAAATAATTAAACCTAAATAATATAAAATTTGATATTAGATTTAAGCATTTGAATTTTAGACATGCTTTATGTTAGAAAAATACTCAGCTAGATTTTGGCATAAGCTCAGATGTATCTGTAAATTTTGGTATTTGAATGATGTGAATATTAAAGTCACAGCCATGTGTAACTTACTCTATCATGTTTGTGATGTTAGGCAATAAATATACTAATATATCACTTTATTCACCTGTAAGATAGGAATTATAGTAATAATACTATTTTCCATATTTGTTGTAAGGGATGCATTATATATCATGTAAGGATTTCTGATGGATAATAAATCCTCATATATTAGCTCTTATTATGTTTCTTTTCTTTTTTTTTTTTTTTTTTGAGACAGAGTCTCACTTTGTTGTGCAGGCTGAAATGCAGTGGTGCAATCTCAGTTCACTGCATCCTCTGTCTCCCAAGTTCAAGCAATTCTTCTGCCTAGTCTCCCATGTAGCTGGGATTATAGGCACATGCCACCATGCCCAGCTAATTTTTTGTATTTTTAATAGAGACAGGGTTTTACCGTGTTGGTCAGGCTGGTCTTGAACTTCTGACCTCAGGTTATCCACCCACCTCGGCCTCCCAAAGTGCTGGGATTACAGGCATGAGGCATGAGCCACAGTGGCTGGCCATGTTTTTGTTACGTTTTGAATCATAGTGTTCTGGCTGGAATTATGTACACCCCCCAAAAATACGTTGAAGTCCTAATCACTAGTACTTGTAAATGTAACCTTGTTTGCAAATAGAGTCTTTGCATGTATAATCAGGTTAAAATGAGGTCATACTGAATTAAGGTAGGCCTTAATTCAATATGACTGGTGTCCATATCAGAAGAGAGGCGACACTAAGAAACAGAGGAAGGGAATGTCATGTGATGATGGAGGCAAAGAACAGGTTGATGCATCTAGAGCCAAGTAACAACATGGATTGCTGGAAGCTTCCAGAAGCTAGGAGAAAGACATGGAACAAGTAGGTTCTTCTTCACTACTTTCTGAAAGAGGCCATCCTGCCTTAATTTCACCCTTCCAGCATTCAGAACCATATATAATAAATGAATTGTTTTAAGCCACCCAAATTCTTGTACATTGTTCTGGCAGCATTAAGAAATTCATATACATACACTAAAATTATAGCCATATATGCAGTTACATTTCAATGGTTAACATTAGTGAACTCACTCCATGTACCAGTCTGCTCGGGGAGCAGGACCAAAACGTGAATGTAGAGAGATGACAACCAAGAAAATAAATGAGATACTCAGCTTTCAAGTGAGGGCAGCCATATTGTGAACCATTCGGACAGACATCTAACAAAAGGAAATGGAATAGTTGTGTGCTAATCAGAAAAGTTAAATGCAGGGATTTAGTAACAAGGATGAATCCAATAAGACTGTGAAATATATCAGAGCTATTTATTCTAGCTTTGCAAAATACTGTCAAATGTTATAACTTGGAATTGCATCATCATGTGCTACTGATCTAGATCTCAGAAATCACTTATTTATCAATAATTTTTTTAGTTCAAAAAAGCCTTTGATCTTAGACAGGACAGCTAATCTTAGGAATAGGAGTAGATTTCTGCCTAGGATAAAAGTGATGTGGTGGCAGGTAATTCTGCAGCAAATTAGAGAACTATTTTCAAATTCTGCTCATAACCTCTTCAGGATTTTTATCATTACCATAGTATTCTATGAGTATTGTTAAAATAAATCTAAATTTTGGATAATTATACATACACATATATGTGTATCAGATCTTATTATATGTCAAAAGATGTCCCTTTTACTTTATCTTGAATTTCCATCCTTTCCTCAGGTTAGAGATTTTCATTCAAATAAACTGGAAGAAGTAATATAAATATTTGTATAAAGATGTCTAGAAATTAGAAAAAAATGTTATTTAGATAATGGAAGTGATCACTGATTCTACTGAACTAATAAAATACTTTGACTTGGGGTTTTGTTAAAACTCAAATCTTAGTCATATTGATTTTTTTTTCATCACTGTGTTGGAATTTCCATAGGTACCTGACTCATTGTATTTGTCAGTTTCAGTGAGTTTTTTTTTTTTTTTTTTGTCTTTTAGCTTTAGTTGAAACTAGATATAGTAGGCATAGGCATCCATAGAGCAACAAAATAAATATGTATAATTTCATGCTTATTTCTATCCTCTATTTCATTCTATGTTAAATTTGTGCTGTTTAAAGAACTTAAAACATTTTTTGCAAACGCATTCCATCCAACATGCTGTATAGATACAACATGTAACATAAATTCCACCAATCATATGTAGAAACACACACACACACACACACACACGTGCACACAGTGTTGATCCCATCTACAAAAGACATCCTCAACAATCGTAAGAATCTGTATTATATGGGTAAAGTGAGTGTCATGTGTTATGTGACAATTTAGATTAAATATTGTTTTTCTACATTTGTAACAAAATACCCATTATTTAAAGAAATCGATCAATTTATAATTTGTTCTCAAACTCTAACCATAATAAATGTATAAAATAGAAAATGTACTTTAGTAAAAGTGGTAATTAAAATTCAATATAAAGGTTATTTTTACTAATTAATGAATTTTACATTTAGGCTTTCTATGGTTTACAATACAGATAGCAAAAAGTCAAGCAATAATGTAGTTTCTCTGTACAATACGAGCAGATTTTAAAGTTTCTTGAGGAGACATAAGAAGTCACCCTTTAAATCTTAAGTCCCTCGTTCTTATTTCAAAAGATCAGTAATATTTTACACTTTAACTTTGTTAACATAGATTTAAATTGTGTTTTTATCATGTTAAAATAATTGGTGAAATATTCATTTAAAACAAATCAACACTTGATACAGATTCAGATTCAATTATCATCCAGAACTTACTATGAAAGAAATATTCAGTTTCTTACTGAACTTCTCATATTGTCAGTAATGTTTCACAAAAGTAAACTTATCAATAAAATACATTTAGATATGTCTTCTACCCCTTTCTTGTAAAACCTGAGATTTGTATTCAGAGTTTAGTTTTTTAATAGCCAGCTCCTATTAAAGAACTCCCACAACTTTTTCTTGAAGACTAGAATCATCTCCCCATTAAGAGAGTGGGTATTCACGAGCATTCATACTTTCTCAGGAGCACTAGAACTCTGCAGGTGGCTGGAGATAAGAATGGTGAGTCATTGGCCGAAAAGGCAAAAATCTGACTTCTTTTTTTCCCCCTGACTATACACACCTCCACACTTCGTACAGCTAGCTTTAAACAAATAAATAAACATGATACAGATTATGCATTTGACTAAATAATTACACGCAGGATTTACACATAAGTTGGAGTGTTAAATGCTAAATGAAAAAAAGAGTCTTAGCCAGGCTAAGGCGCTGTGGGTCACACCTGTTATCCCAGCACTTTGGGAGGCTGAGGCGGGCGGATCATCTGAGGGCAGGAGTTCGAGACCAACCTGGCCAACACTGTGAAACCCCGTCTCTACTAAAAAAACACAAAAATTTGCCGGCCGTGATGGCGGGCGCCTGTAGTCCCAGCTACTTGGAAGGCTGAGGCAGCAGAATGGCGTGAACCCGGGAGGCGGAGCTTGCAGTGAGCTGAGATCCTGCCACTGAACTCCAGCCTGGGTGACAGAGTGAGACTCCGTCTCAAAAAACAAAAATAAATAAAATAAAATAAATAATAAAAAAGGAAAGAAGAAAGTACAGAGCCTCACGTTCAAAAATGTTTAAGAATTTCAAGACGGCAATAGCACAACATTAAGCCGAGTGTGGAGCCCTGTGACGCTGTGTAAGTTACATGTCTGGGAAGGCAGCAGCCCTGTTTTGGGAGGTTCTGAGGAGCTATGTTGGATTGGATGAATCAAATGCCTCCAATCTTTTCAAAGATTATCTCATATTTTCCCCCTTCTGCCCGTAAGAGCAGGAAAAGCGTTTCACTGGCCGCTTTTTCCTAATGTTGTTAATACCGTAAACAATACCCCTGCCTATATCTTTCAATGTTCAACTTCCATGAATCCATGTGGAGAAGAAATCTAAACCAATCAGCTTTCCTTCAAATCCTAGCTCAAAACAATTATTCCATGATTAGAGTTGAGTCTTAATAAACAGCAATATTTGACAGTTCTTCGGAGCTTTGTATGTGGTAGGCACTGTTCTGAGGCTTTACATGTTGTCTTAGTCTATTTGGGCTGCTGTAACAAAATACCATCATCTGGGTGGCTTATAAACAGCAAAAATTTTTTCTTGCACTTCTGGAGGCTTGATGCTCAAGATCAAGGCACCCCCAACTCCATAATCTGGTGAGGACCTTCTTCCTGGTTCATGAATGGAATCTTCTTTCAGTCCTCACATAGTGAAAGGCACAAATCATATCTCTAGGGTCTCTTTTATGAAGGCGCTAATCCCGTCCTCGAGGGCTGGATCCTCATGACTTAATTGCCTCCCAATGACCCTACATCTTAATACTGTCACATTGGTGATTAAGTTTCTTTTTTCTTTTCTTTTTTTTTTTTTGTGAGATGGAGTCTCACTCTGTCACCTAGGCTGGAGTGCAGTGTCGCGATCTAGGCTCACTGCAACCTCCTCTTCCCGGATTCAAAGGATTTTCCCACCTCAGCCTCTGCAGTAGCTGGGATTACAGGCTCCGCCACCACGCCCGTCTAATTTGTGTATTTTTAGTAGACACGGGTTTTCATCATGTTAGCCAGGTTGGTCTCAAACTCCTGATCGCAGGTGATCTGCCTGCCGCGGCCTCCGAAAGTACCAGAATTACAGGCATGAACCACCACCACCAGCTGTTATATTTCAACATATGAATTTTGGAGGAATATAAACATTGAGAAAATAGCATACGCACTTACTCATAAAACTTTCAAAACCGGTAGGAATTATATTACCTTTATTTTATAAATGATGAACAGGACTTGAAGAATGGAGAAGGAAGTAAATTGTTTATGATTATCCAGGTAGTAAGTGGCAGATCCTCGATGCAAATCAAAACATTGTGCATCCAGAATCTGCATCCTTAACTGCAAGTTTATTTTATATCGATACATGGTGAATTTTCTTCTTGTTTAATTGGAAAAGCACAGTAATATGATAGTATACAGCTGGATGAATTAACATAAACTACCACATGGTTTTAGCAGAACCTCTCAGGAACTCCCTCAATTGCTACCCCTTCTCCAGAGGGAACCATGACCCCAAATTCTAACATTATAAATCAATATGTCTGTTATTGAAATTTATAAAAATGGAGTCATTTGGTACAAACTGTATATTCTGGCATTTTTCTTGCAACATTATACTTTTGAGATACACCCCTGTTATTTGTGCAACGGTAGTTAAATCACTTTTATTGCTGTATAAACCGTCCACTACTCAGTAGTAAATTTATTTACTAATATACTGTTGGCCATCTAGGTGATTTTTTGTTTTTTTACTATTATAGATGATTCTTCTATGAACATTCTTGTATATATGTTTTATTATTCCGGCAGGGATTTGTTGAGTAACAGGTAAAGAATAGGGTCAAGTTTAGTAGCTGTGGTCAAAATGTTTTTCACAGGTTTTGAAAATATTTACACTTCTACCAGTAGAAAATCTTTAAATTTAACTATGATTGTAGGTGAGTAGCGGTATTCCCCAATTTTTATTTTACACTCCCTTGATGAATAATGGAAATCAGCATGTTTTCAAATGTTGGCCTCTTGGATAACTTCATTTGTGATGTGCCTGTTCATGTTTTTTGTACTTTTAATTTTATTGGGTTATCTATCTTGTTCTTATTTATATGAAAGTCTTTCATGCATTGTAAACACAAAATTTATATTATGTATAATTTTTGTAAATATTTCTCCTCCCTCTGTTGTACACTATTTATTTTCTTAGTATTTCCTATTGAGAAACCTAGGTCCCTGATTTAACATATCTAAATGAATAAATGACTAGTTCATTTTATGCTTAGAGGTTTGGGTAAACACTTTAAAATCTTTTCCCACAAGCTCATGAGAATGTTCTCAAATGTATTATTTTATTTTTTCTCTTTTAACTTTTTCCATTTGTGTCTGCAATTCAACTCAATTTAATATTTTATGGTATGAGTAGGGTCAATTTTTATATTTTTCTTTCTACATGGATATCCAATTGAATCAGAGGAATTAAGAAGACTACTCTTTCCTCATGATGTTAGATTTTTCTCTTTGTTATAATCTTTATGTCTATTTATCTATCTTTATGTCCATTTATGTATCTGGCTTTTCTATTCAGTACCATTCATGTACCGCTCTAGCCTTGCCCTAACACCAAGGACAAGAAAAAAAAATATCTTTCTGAAGGGTTGAAAAAATATCTTTACCTCACCCATCCTAAGTTCATAGAAGCCCCTGTAACAGAAAACAATTAATAAGAAAAAGCATACAGATATATTTCATATAAAATTTACATGACTTGAGAGTCTTTATAAGGAAATGAAGGCCAAAAGAAATGGGTAAACCTGTAGATTTTTTACAGGTTTTACAAAGAGTGGACAGTTTCAGAGAAATATGATTGGACAAAATGTATGATTTAATGGCAATAAACTGGGGGGAACTTAGCAAGATCTGTTTGTTCAGATTCTACTTTGTATTTCTGTGTCCTCAGAGATAAGGGTGCTCCTTTCCTCTTGGTATAGAAGATACGCCTCCAATGAGGGTCTTATGACCTGCTTCAAGGGAAAGCTGGAAAATCTTTCCTAGGTTTTATGTCCTGCTTTAAGAGAAAAAGGCCAGAGAAAGTCAAAGGGCAGCCTTTCTGATTCTGTTGTTTTCTCAAATGCCAATGTGCTGTATGGGATAGGAGGTCCTGAACCTCATCGCCACTCTGTCTTAATTAAATTGTTTCATGATACAGATAGATACCACCCAGACATTTACTCTACTTCCTTTTATTTTAAAGTGTCTTGGTTGTTTGGGGGGATTTGCTTTTCGATGTATGTTTTAGAATTGACTTGGAGGTTTATGAAACTTACTGCTGGGAAAAAATAGACATGTGCATGATTTACTCTGGTAAAAATATTGAGATGTTCTAATTAATTTAGATTTTCTTCAATGGCTTTCAACAAGTTAAATAAACTTCTTCATAAAATGATGTTATATATCTCATTAGATATATAATGAATATGGTGGTATAGCCATCCACCCTTTTTAAAAAGATTTTTTACAAGATTTTTTTCAGTGTCTTGGTTTCTTAGCATTTTCAGGTGCATTTTAGTGCAACTTTGTCAAACTGCTACCATATATCCTCCTTCAAAATATTCCATTTGTTGAGACTCCTTTCAATCTATAGATCAATTTGGGAGACAGGAATTTTTATAATATTGAGCATTCAAATACACAAACATGGTATACACTTCAATTTATTGAGATCTATTATATTGTATCTCAATAATATTATATTTCTATGTGTAAATATCTGGTATATATTTTAGTAGAACTATTTCTATGTGATTAAATTTCTTTAATATAATGAACACTATAGAGTTTTTAAACCTTCACATCTAATATTTTCTTACTGGAGTTTAGAAATAAAGTTTATTTTTTATACTGATCTTTATCCAATGGCCTTGATACATTTACTTATTTAATACACTAGTGTATGCAATTGTTATAGCATTTCTATGTACACAATACCATCTATGAATAATGGCATTTTTACTTATTCCTTTCCAATCTTTATACCCACGATTGTATTTTCCTGTCTTAATGTACTGGCTACATCTTCTAATAAAAGAGGGAAGAGAGTAGCAGCTAGCTTTATTATTCCAATCTCGCTGAGAAATTTTAGACATTTTACTGTAGGTGAGGGAGTAACAAAAGTTTTCTATAAAGAGTTGGGTGTATGTATCTTTAGACCTGCAGAGCATAATCTCTGTCATTACTATGAAACTCTGTCAGTTCAGGACAAAAGCTATCAGAAATAATAATCAAATGAATAACTATGGCTATGTTCCTATGTAACTTTATTTAGAAAACAAGAATGGGTTACATTTGTCCTGTGGGCTATAGTTTGCCTTTCTAGTGTAAGAAATCTCTTTAGTATTCAAATTTCTAGCAGTTTTGTGTAATGAATAAGCTTTATTTAATGGTTTTTAATGTAATATTACGTAATAGCTTTATCTTCCTTGTTCTAGAAGGAATTTTCAGAATTGCCAAAATATTTTAAAAATATTAAGCAATTTGCATTCCTGAAGGATATTCTAACTGTATGTGATGCATTATTTTTTGTTTTTAATCTATTGGTGGATATTGTAAAACATATTTTTAGAATTTCATTTAGTTGCACTGCGCTTTAACTTTTAAAAATGTAATTTTTAACTATTATGGGTACATAATGAGTGTATACACTCATGGGGTACATGTGATGTTCTGATACAGGCGTACAATGTATTATAATAAAATCAGGGTAACTGGGGTATCCATAATCTCAAGCATTTATCATTTCCTTTTGTTAGGAACATTTTAATTCTATTCTTTAAGTTATTTATCTATTTATTTTGATACAGAGTTTCGCTCTTGTCGCCCAGGCTGGAGTGCAATGGCACAATCTTGGCTTGGCTCACTGCAACCTCCGCCTCCTGGGTTCAAGCAATTCTCCTGCCTCAACCTCCTGAGTAACTAGGATTACAGGTGCCGGCCATCACGCCTGGTTAATTTTTAGTATTTTTAGCGGAGACGGGTTTTCACCGTGTTGGCCAGGCTGGTCTCGAACTCCTGACCTCTGGTGATCCACCAGACTCGCCCTCCCAAAGTGTTGGGATTACAGGCATGAGCCACTGTGCCCGGCCAAGTTATTTTAAAATATACAGTAAATTCTTATTGACTATCTTCACCCTGTTGTAGTATCAAATACTGGATCTTATTTATTCTAAGTGTATTTTAGTACCCATTAACAGTTTGCACTTGCCCCCAACCAACCAACATTTTTTTAAAATTATTTTTCTCTTGCTTTTCTGTCAGGATTATATTGTTCATACTGAGTATGGAAGCATTTTTTCCTTATTTAACTCTGGCAAATATCATTTAAAGATTTGCTATTTTTTTCCTTAATTATTTGGTAGTTTTTTCATAGTGAGATCATTTGGGCATGAAGTTTTCTTCTGGAAAGGCTTTTAATGGCAGATTAAAATAATTATATAGATGCAGTACCTTTCAGAATTTGTATATATCTTCTCCTGTCAGTTGTGCTGTGTTTTTCAGGCACTTTTTTTTTTTTATAAAACACATCAACTTAGTCGGTAAATTTTGTCATTAAATTATCATTCTTAGATTTCTGCAGAATCTATTGCAGCGGAATAGATCCCGAAGAATTCTTTAATTCTGATTTTATTTTGCCTTTTTTTCCCTTTCTGTTTTTGTCCTTTTTACCCCCTTGCTAGGATTTATCAATGTATTAGTCTTGTTAAAAATTAATTTTGACGTTTTTGCTGCTCCATAAGCATTTTTTTTCATTTATTTCTTTCTTGTCATCGTTTCCTTGCTTCTATTAGTGTGTGTGTGTGTTCACTTCTATTTTCTTTTCTAACTATTTGAAACAAATCTTTACTGTTACTGCCCTTAGCTACTCACTGTCTCAGAAGGTCTTTAGATTAACAATTGAAAGAGTGTTGCTTTAAGATGATAAAATTAATCACTTCCTACCCACTATTGTAAACCCTCAGTAAGTGTGAGTTAAGTTTATAGGGACACTGAAATTGCATCTTCTTTTTTTGATCTCCTTTAATTACTTTCCATTATACTGCACCAACTATTAAATTTATTTTGACCATGCTCATTTCACTTATGCAGTCTATTCCCCTTCGCTAGTGAACTTAAGACTAGCATGTATCTATCATGCTAAAACTGATTGCTTGTAATGAGTAATAAATAAAAAATATTCTCAACTTACATATGATCTATTTCTTCTGATAATCTTTTATTCTTATCAGATATACTCAACTTGAATGCAAAAGGTAGGAAAGACCAAACTGAGCAGTCCACAGAGGGAAGTTTCTCAGGGCACAGAACAAGGCAGAAAAGGGCAGGATGAAAACATTTCATCTGAGTGTGTGGCTGACAGGAAAAGTGTTTCTTTCCAGTAATAATTTGTAAATTACAAGTTGTGGAGACAGCTACTTAGAAACTAAATATTCATTTCCCTTATACAAATAACATTAACTTATATTTTGTAGATAAATGGTATTTAGAAATCAATAGGCTACAATTTTCTATTTTGATTTCATGATGAATTTGATTTTGACATTTTATTAACATAATCACTTGGTTTACTTCATAGATATATTAAGTTATACTTATGTAATCAAAGTTGAATTGTTAATAGGCAGCCATGATTTTAATTTATTGAATAATATTAATTTTTTTCTATAGGAATTTCTCCTAATCACTTTTATTCAAGTTGAATTAACAACAATATTTGGATCAAATATGTTATTTCTGAATATTTATTTACGTCTTCCGTAATCAGCAAATGATTAATACTAAAGAGCCTACTATAAATTTATCTTTGAGCTAGTGTAGAGAAAGAGATAGTACAGGAAATAAAATCTATTGCTTATCTCCCTAATCAACTTCTATTGCACGTGAGAAGTCGAGGGAACCATAAATCATATAAAAGTGAACACAATGAAGATTTTTTTTCATAAACCAATTGTAAATTGTTTGCTCACATTAAAATTCATATACATATGGCAAACATCCATTTTATGCAATGCTATGCAATAGAAGTGTGGGGGAATGTTGCTACCACAAGAAAAACTATGGCCGGAATATATTTATCTTGTGATCCTCTACAAAGCTGCAGCTCTGATCAGTATCACATAATAGTACTGTTTTTAATCAAGGTATTGACATCAACCCAATTCAATATCAATTATATCTAAAATTTCTCTCCACTTCCTTTTATTCAGTGTACATTTAGATTATTCAGAAATAGTAGAAGAAAGATTTATTGTATATACTTGTGCATTTGTTGCAGAGTTCTTTCTTACTAGTATCTGGCCTTCATTTATTTCAAGGTTCTTTGTTATTGGTTTAGGTCTAGATTTTTATGTACTGCATTGACCTAAGCCAAATCTCTGTTTAACAGAATCAAATTAGTTTGATTTCATAGATCTCATGAGGCTTTCATAAACTTTCTTTATATTTTAGTCATGAGGATGCCATAAATAATTAGTGGCAATCAAAAATCTCTGCGGCTTCAACTATTCTAATTCCCACCTTGACAGTCAATTACTGCTACTGTTCCTACCTTACCTTTGAAGGTTAATTACAGCTACTTGGATTGTACTATCCACGTATCTTATCTTCCCTATTGAAACTGGGAAACCACTTCCATCGCAGAATCATCTCTGGCCTACAGATGAGAATAGCCAACAGAGTATTTTTCAAATAAATTGACCTTTTCCTCACCAATGTCCTTCTTTGTGTTTTGGTGAAACAAGGCTTTTGTGGTTCTCCTCCAGGGCCATAATGAGGGAATGGGTGAATAACTTTATAATTTCCACTTTCGCAGTACTTAAGATAAATTCTTATGTATTGCAAAATAAAACCGAAAACATATCTAGCATTTCACCTTCATTTCCCATTGGCCACCATCAGTACAGTTTTCAAAAATCAGAATCTCTAGATAGTGCAGGCATATTAATGAATTCATTACAATCCAAACTTATGTTTAGTGCCCTAAACATAAACTTAAAATGTAATTCTCTAAATATATATCGCAAAACATGTCCTTCTGTTTTGTTAAAAAAAAAAAAAAAATTAAACAAATTTCCATATATTTTTTTAAATAACCAAATTATTTTGTTGTATTTCTCCTACTGACTTAGTCTTATTCAATAGTGTTTCAATCATTTTCTCTTCTTGTTCATGAGGAAGGGATTCCCACTCCAGGGTATGAGAATGACTCAACACATGAGACCTGCAATTGGACAGATGAGATGGACAGCAGTGTTTTAGTCATGTAGACTCACAGTCCCAGGGAGAAGAGCACAGCATGTCATGCAGGGTTACATGGGGATGTGCTTGAAACAGAGTGGATAAGCAGCAGCTGTGGAAAGCAGGCCTTGTAGTTTCAAGAGGGTGCTTATCCTTTTTCATTCCCTGGGAAAAATGTGATTGCCTCATTTGACCTATGGTCTGACAGAAAACTGAAACCTTCTGTGCTCAGGGATAAGCAGGAACTTCACCTGGTCCTGTTGATAAGGAGAGTTGTTTGGTTAGGAGACTTTACCCATATGAGCGGAGGAGAGGAAGTTGTAGCTACGCCATTTGAGACCCTCCTGATTTCAACAGATGTTAAAGCATCACTTAGTATTGGACTTAGATGTTAAACTTTACTTCACAACTAGGCTTCTCTGGATGTTTGGAACTAAAAAAAAGCTGAGAGAGAGAGCTGAGAAATTGTAACCAAAACCAGATTCAGCCATTTGCTGCTCAAAAACCACACTTGAAAGACAAGGGTTTGTGTTGATATGGTTCTTATGATTGGAGGAACACCAGGGTCCTTGGTCTCATGCCGGTTTGGATAAAATGACACAGACACACGTGGAGTGGTTTTTAGGAGCAAAAAGTTTAATAGGCAAGAAAGAAGGAAGGAAGAAAACAGGTCCCCCATACAGAGACAGAGGGAGGGCGGACTCGAACAAACAGAAAACCCCACGTGCAGAGGCGGAAAAGTGGCTGCTTATACTGGATGCTGGAGGAGGCTGTGTCTGCTTTGCATAAGGCTCAGGGGATTGGTTTGACCAAGTGTGTCATTTACGTAGCCCGTGAAAAATGTGGCCCTCCCACTTTAGTCCTTTCATATGCAAATGAAGGTCACCATGATGTTTCAAACACATGGTGTTATCTGGAGGTGGCCATGACACCTGGTACACCTAGTAAGAAGGAAAGGACAGCGGGAATTGCCACATTGAGTGAACCCAGTTTCTAATGGCTGGCATTTGCATATCAAAGCTTGCCAGCCTGGCTCTTCAAGCAGCTTTTTCTGTTAGAAAAGAGATGGTTTAAGGTTTGTTTCTTATTACAGGAAAATTTCCACCGAGAACATTTACTCTTACTATCTGCCTAAAGAATTATTTCTTAATAACTCTTGTATCAGTGGGAGGAAAAGCAGGTTTACCCAGAAAAACCAGCAAAATCAAAAAGATCATGAACTAAAATTCAAAAGTACGATCTTAAGTCAGTACAAATTTTAGGCTCTTTCTACATTAAGGACAGAGAGAAGAGGCAGGGGTTGACATCAAGAGGCAACTGATGACTACAGATATCTGGGTGACAGCAAGGGTCTGAGGAAACTGGGAACTTTTTTGCCCTTAGTCAGGTCACAATTCACCTCTAAATCTTTAATAAAAGACAGTTAGTTGTTTTCATACGTTTCCTTTAATTCCGGAGTTATTTTTTAGAAACTACATGATTGCCATTACTGCTTGTTATCTCAGTAGTCTAAAATTATCCTAACCTACTAGCAGGGACCAGCAAAGGCCCTTTGAATAGAAATGGAGTTAGGCTAGTCCTTTCCTTGTTTCACTGTTACAAAATGAGGGCTATTAGCCTCCCCTTGAAAAGTCATTGCCTTGGGCAATATTCTTACAAGTCCCCAAACAAGATAGAGGCCTCTGCTTCAACAGGAATGAAAAGGCTCCTTTGGCTAATAAGGACAGCTCAATTTGGTTTGGAAATTGGGATGCTCTCCGTATCCCATATCCTCTCCAGAGTCCCTATTTTAATTCTCATTCCTTATTGGTTTATGATCAATGTTCTATTTTTCATATAAAAGAACTGGTAACATGGTAAATTTGATTAGTATAATAATTTAATAATGTACATGGTCAGATTATAATTTTTTTCACTACTTTAACTCCATGATAATTAGACAAAAGTGATTCATTTGGGACACTTATTTAAATGTTGATTTTCCTTGAACAGAGAATTTAAAACTTTTGGCATCTAATGTACTTTTTTCAAGCTCTCAGTGCAATCACAAGCACCACTCAACCCACGGTTCTTATATTTATCTTGTGGTTCACAATGTTCCATGACAACAGCTATTTAGTAACTGAGGTTTTAGCTTCAAGATGGACTTCACTTTCAATAAGTGCAGGTGGTCATTGTGGAAGATTCATGGAACACCATGGTTACATATATTTATATAAATTATTTTTAAACTCAACCAGCTTAGTTTACCAATACCTATTCTCATTTTTATGATGATCTGTTTCATAAAGTAATTGTATTTACTGATTATAGTGTCAATTAAGATTCTAACTTGCAGACAAAGCAGGCTATTCTGATTTGCTACGTGGAAAAATGTATTGATTAATATATATTAGAAAGCTTATAGAATCATTAATAGAGCTAGAGAAAAGGGCTCATAGAAAACTTTAATAATGACAATCAGAATCACTCCACAAATTGATTTGAAAGACAACACTGTCATTACTACCTGCAATACAATAATGCGATTGTAATAAAACCTCTACATCTACCAGGAAACTTGATCATATACAATTTCTATCGATGCTTTTGGTTGCCAGGCTTCTCTAAAACATCTCTCTCCATTACATAAATGACTTATGAAGAGTCCTTTTTCTTAAATAGCTCCCACATTATCTAAAATGCCTGTGGGTCTGATTGGTAAAACATTGGTAGGTTACATTCCTTCTTTATATTGGAGAGACTTTTGACAAAGACTATTTATCCATGACAGGACGTAATTCCATTATGTTAGGGGTTCCTGCAATTGAATGTTAAATCCTACTTGTGGAGAACTCTACTGTAGTAAAAAATATTTCTTCGAGACTGGTGTGTGTGTGTGTGTGTGTGTGTGTGTGTGTGTGTTGCATGTGTGTATGTATGTTGGGACTGGGGTTGATGTGTGTATTTGGCTTTATTTTTGTATGGGTATATTTTATACCAATTACCCTCAGGACTATTAGAAGAATAAACTGACCCGAATACAAATCTAAATGTTTAACTGATGGGCATAACTAGTATGCACCAATCTATAATTGTTTTATCAACCTTTGAGAATCCTTCTGTAAGCCTCTGGAAAATTCTGCAACAAATACCTAAGGGAAATGTACTATGGGGTTGAAAATCAAAACGAGTAGGCAAGTTGAGAGAAAAGTGGTCTCTGTTGGTGGGGCCAGATGAGATTAGGAGAAGGAGGTGATTTCATAGACTCCTCAGTCAAACCTGAAGAAAAAATGCTAAGTTTGTAATGGAGGCATTTATGAGACTGATAGTTTGACTTTGAAGATGTAATCTATTTATTTTTATAAAAGAAGTGGTATCTAACATATAATTGAATTTTTACTATTTATAATGTATTTTTATATTTTCCTCAAACTTCAGTAAATCTGAAACATGTGGTCTTTCTTTGTGGATGATGGGAAATAATGAGAGGGAACAGCAAAGGAATATGTACCCTACCCAACATTAATTTCCCCCTTAACATCCATTGAGAAGGATCAGCATTTTCTCAAAGGCACTTTGTCCAAGAAATTGAGAAGATGAATAGCCACAGAGTAAGTGAGCTGCTATCCATGTCAAAGTGGAGACAGCAGTAAAAATTAAAAAAAAATACAGAGAAGGTGACAGAATGACAAATGATGACACAAAACCAACACCTAGCTCTCCTTCCATTTTGAATAAGCATATATATTACATCTCCTAGATAGGAAGGAAAAAAGCAACACTTTTACTAAGTTATATTAATTAACAATAACATCCAGTCTTCTCACAACAAAAATAATAACTCTGTGAGATAATGCACATGTTAATTATCCAGAGTCAGTCATTCCACAATGCATATATACTTCAAAACATCATGCTGTACATAATAGTACATACACTTTTATGTCAATTTAAAATAATTGAAAAATAGTTAATAACAAATATGTTGCCAAACTGTATAGGACTGGTATTCAAAATAGTAGAACCTTAAACAAATTTGCTAACAAAATATTAAATCCATTTGCAGCGCCGATGTTTGTGGATGTGTTACAACCTTTACAAATATCATAATAATAGAAGAAAATTACTAATTTTTCCACTGTGAATTGACAAACAAATTTCCACTCTGAATTGACCAATAAATTACAAATTGGCAGTAAACTCAGTATTTTTTTTTTTTATCCAGCCAGTACTGAATTCCGTACTCTCCTGATAATCTTCTCTGTAAGTCATGTTCCCACCCCCCTCTTTTTTTTTTTAGCTTGCTATCTTCCTTTGACAACTAATTTCCTGTTCTTTCCCATTATTCAATGTGAGAAAGTAAATACTAAAAAAAGGAATGAAAGTAAAAGACTGTTCTGAGTTTCACGTCATGCAAGGGTTATCCAGAATTGTTTGTAGTTTGGAGTAAATCATTAATCTATCATAGAGTCATACTTTTCTATCATTTTTAAAAATATATATTCAAATAGGTTCAAAGGAAGGTAAGTGAGGCTAATAAATACTGTGAAATAACCAAAGTAGAAAAATGTGGGCCAGGCGTGGTGGCTCACGCCTGTAATCCCAACATTTTGGGAGGCCAAGACGGGTGGATCACGAGGTCAGGAGATTGAGACCATCCTAGCTGACACGGTGAAACCCTGTCTCTACTAAAAATACAAAAAATTAGCCGGGAGTGGTGGCGAGTGCCTGTAGTCCCAGCTACCCGGGAGGCTGAGGCAGGAGAATGACGTGAACTGGGGAGGCAGAGCTTGCAGTGAGCCGAGATCGTGCCACTGCACTCCAGCCTGGGTGACAGAGCAAAACTCTGTCTCAAAAAAAAAAAAAAAAAAAGAAAAAAAGAAAAAGAAAAATGTGATTAGCATTTTCATAAAATCTAAGTCTATGTTAGCATATATATATATTACATAGATATAGCTTTCTCTCCATATATAGATATCAAGTAGATATCTAGACATAGAGATATTATTTATATATATACACATATATACAGAGAGAGACAGAGAGTTATGCGTGTGTGTGTATATACATATATATAGAAAGAGAGGGAGAGTTATATGTGTGTGTATATACATATATATAGAAAGAGAGGGAGAGTTATATGTATGTAACTAAACTCATCTAAACCAGAATAATCATTCAACTATCTATCTGTCTATCTATCTATCTATCTATCTATCTATCTATCATCTATCTATCTATCTATACATAAAGCAAGTATATCTCAAAGTAGTGGAAAAACTTTTAAAACATTCTAAATGACCAATAATTCTTACTTTTGGTAATGAAGACGACACTCTTGAAGTCAACAGAAAAAGTAACAACAAGAACAATAACAAAAGCCTTTGAGGCATACATTTTCTAGCTGAAAGCAACATAATTCACAAAAGCATTGATCAGAAGAACAAGGCTGCAGGAATGATATTTTTCTCTGGACACCATGAAAGATATGGGGATTCTAGTCCATTTAATCACCAAGAGAAAAACAAAATCCTCCAGAATTAATAGTTTGGAGATAATTCTAGTTGAAACAGGAAACCAATATAAATCTGCCAAGATAGGACTAATGTGTTGTCTCTTCACAGTGAAAGTTAAATTATGATCCAACAAGTTCTAGACATGCTGTAATTTGAAGATAGTCTTATCAAAAAAGCCATAAAAATAAATGTTACAGTAACCGGTTGCTGTAGCAACTGTGATGTGGAATAAATAAATGAGAACTTCATAAAAGCAAGTTATACAAAACATGCAAAAATGTGGCATAACTCATAAGGTATTAAACTCACATAAATATTTTAAAGCCTCATTAAAATATGAATGCTTCATTGCTTTTTGTGAAAGTGTCAGGTGTTTAAAAGCTTAAAGGTGCATATTAAAAATGCAGGCAAGTACTGTGCATGGTGGTACACACCCGTAATCCCATATTGGGAGGCTGAGACAGGCAAATTACTTGAGCCCAGGAGTTTGAGACCAGTCTGGGCAACATGGTAAAACCTTGTCTCTACAAAAAAAAAAAAAAAAAAAAAATTAGCAGGTATGGTGGCATAGGCCTGTGGTCCCAGCTACTGGAGAGGCTGAGTTGGGAGAGTCACCTGAGCCCGAGAAGTTGAGGCGGCAGTAAGTCATGATTATCCCACTGCACTCCAGCCTGGGAGACGGAATGAGACCCTATCTCAAAAAAAAAAAAAAAAAAAAATTTGTAGTCCAGGTGCTGTTACTCATGCCTGTAATCCCAGCACTTTTGGAGGCCAAAGCAGGAGGATCACTTGAGCCTAAGAGTTCGAGATCAGCCTGGGTAAACTAGCAAGACCCTGTTGCTACAATGAATAATAAAAAAGACAGCCTGGCATGGCGGTTCATACATGTAGTCCTAGATACTAAGAATGCTGAAGTGGGAGGATTGCGTGAGCCCACGAGTTCAAAGTGAAAGTGCCCTGTGATCATGCCACTGCACTCCAGCCTGGACAATACAGCAAGACCTTGAATTTGTTGTTTGCAAGATGGAGAGCTTCCATTCAAAAGGAAAACAAAAGATAGCCTTTAAGATCTTATGAGTTATAAATCTGAAGATTAAATATTAGTAATACCATTGAAGCATATCTTGTTTTTAAAAGTCATCTCTTCTTATTTGCAACAACGTGGATGAAACTAGAAGTCATTATGCTAAGTGAAATAAGTCCAGTACAGAAAGACAAATACTGCAAAATGTGACTTACTTAAAAGTCAAATTTATAGAAGTAGAGAGTACAGTAGTGGTTACCAGGCATGAGGGAAGGTGAGAGAAGAAATGGGGAGATGGGTGCAAAGTTTCAGTTATACAGGAGGAATAATTTTTTGAGATCTCTTGCATAGCATGGTGACCATAGTTAATGACAATATATTACAAATTTCAAAAGTGCTGAGAGAGTAAATGTTAAATATCTCACTACAAATTATGTTATGTATGTGAGGCGATGGATATGTTAGTAAGCTTGATTTCATCATTTCACATTGTATGCAAATATGACAGCATCACATTGTACTCCATAAATGTATACAATTATCTGTCAAATAAAACTTTTTAAAATTGAGAAAAAATTGCATCTCCTGAAACGATTTTCTTCTTTTATCTATTACTCTCCCATGTTTACATTTTTGTCTTTTCTTATCCTTGTCTTTATTGTTTTTCTTTAAAACTTAACATTTTCAAAATATTTTTCTTATTATGTGTCCCACCACAATTAAGTACGTAGAATAGTATTATTCCTATTTTTCAGGTGAATGAACATGAGCTTTAATAATATTCTATGTTGGTGTAAAATTTTAGTTTTAAAAAATCTTCCTTCAAAGTCATGGAGAAATACCTTACTGAGCTTTCTTGTAGAGTGCCACAATGTCCTCAAGAGAAGTAAGTAGTGGTTGAGTACATGATTATAGTGTTAGTTTATTTATGAGATAATAATCATGAAATTTTAGAGACAGACTGAAATATGTCAACGTTTCTATTGAGTTTATGCAATATAATCCAGAATTTAATTTAACTAATTTGACTGTAGGAACCCAAATTTCCATTAAGCTAAGTAACTAAAATGGCAACATGTTTCAAAATTGCATTCTCACTGTGAGCCAAGGTAAAAAGAAATCTCGAAAATTTACTTATAATTCAAGCAGCTTTCTGTCTTGTATTCAAAAATATAATATTGAATAACTAATATACTTTATGTAAAACATTTTAAATGGAGTAGGTGCTTTCCTATGTTGCATCTGAAACAAAAGTCTTCACCTGAGTCAGTATTAACCTCTTTGAAAATTAAGAAGAAAAGATCTGTTAAAACAGTATGAGATCAACATAAAGAGATAAATTGACATAAGAAGATATACAAATCTTAATCACATATAAGCATTTAGGACTTCATATGTTGTTATCTCATTCTGTTTATATTTTTTTCTTACATCTGTGAGATACTTTGTGTCAAACCCAGCTATCTGCCTTTGTAAAACTGATCAGTCTCTTATACCTTATTATTATATTTCCAAGTTTCTTTGCAGAAGCAAACAGTCCAGTGTCCAGAGTAATGGTTACTTTCCCAGCCTCCCACGAAGTAATGGATAGAAATCTAACATACTTGCAACAAATGAGATGTAAGTGGAAGTCTACTGGTGAGATTTTTCAGACAACTTGATTGTTCTCCTGACAAGGTTAAATAATTAGCTTGTGTACTCATTTTGCTTTTTTTTTTTTTTTAACCTCCTTTACTTTCATTTGTCTGTTCTACTCTTCTTGCTTAGAGTATGGTTGCAATGCTGGAGTTTTCAGCCCATTTTGTGGACATGAGACTGTAAAATCCATGTGAAGGTAGGTAGACTAAAAAGATAAACAGTGCAAATACATTGATGATATCATTAAGGTACAGAACAGTGTCAATTTTGGCTTGTTCAATATTGGGGCATTGTTTTTATGTCAGATTAAAAAAAAAACTTCTTTGACAATTCAGTTTCCTACAGCAGAAATTTGATATAGTTCTATTGGTGTCCTAAATGCTCTATTTATATACAGGTTTAGTCACATCAGGAAACAAAATATTTTTGATCATTTTATTTTATTATAAGAGTCATATTTTTCTATACTTCTTAAGTGCCATCTATAGCATCAGAATAGGTCAATATTTTTCCGTTAAAGGTGTATTCATAAAGATTATAATAATATCTATATGCTTTATTTATGTGGTTATGACCTACGCTACTTTTAGATTTTTTGTTATTCTGCAAGAGCCCAAATAAAAAGATAATTAAAATACAGATTACATACATAAGTCCATCTATTTGATAGTTCCTTTTCTTCTGGAAAGTTTGCTGCTATATATAAACTTTTTTTTTAATCTGATAGAAATACTTGATTGGGGCATCACACAGTCTCAGAGAAAAAAATGTAATAGACTCAAGAGTCTCAGAACAAAAAGCTCAATAGACTAAAGTATTTTAACCTCAGTTTGCATTTCACTTTTAAATTTTTAGCACACTGACACTGCTTTATCATGAGAAAAGATCATAATAAGAAGTGCATTTACTGTGACATATGGTTACTTTGGAAACCTTTGTTACTTTGATATATTTATATAATTTACTAATTTACTAATGCAAAAAATTTAGATAAGTGAACTCAAAATATTTAATCTGAAATCTATTAAGTTTGAAACTATTACAGGCAAGTCCCCATAGAAACTTAAATAGATTTGAAATTCATGAAACTTGCAAACAAGCTCAAACAAAAATTTAAAAAATCATTTTATTTTTGCAAATACCAACATGAGGTATTATTCTTATATCCTTGTGGCATATGGATACTTTTAAATTCCAGCAAGACTTTCTTTGATCTTCATTCATAGACGGATATATTATTTGAGTCTCACATTAGATTAAAGAAAGCTTAACAAAATTTAATAAGTAAATAATGAGGTGTGTTTTTAATTTTTTTGTTAGATACCACAACTTCTGATGCAGAAAAACAATAATCATACTTAAAAGACTTTAAAGTAGAGAAATTATATGTAATGTGCCTTTTGAGCAGAATGTGACATGGGCTATATATAGTTTGGCCATTCTAATAGAGTTTATACCACTGTAAGTCTTTTCATATTGTTTATAAAAGCAATTACATGCTGATTCAGAAATCACATTTCACAGCTTCCCTTGTCAGATCACCATATGATTAAGGCTGGCAATGATTGTTTTCTTTCTTCCTAATCAAATGGCCTGGCCATTTCTCAAGGTCAGAAGAGTGTGAAAATGAAGTTCACTGTCTCGGCAGCCATCTTCCTTATGCTTTTGTTGCACCTCTCTTCCCACTAGGTAAGCATCACCTCCATTACTGTCCTTCCTGCTGACTTCTAGGTTACTCTTGCCCTCACCACCTATGTATTCTGTTGTGATGATTGCCTAACACTTAGAAACTGTTTCCAAGTATCAGGTCTCAAAAGAAAGATGCCTTGCCAATAACTCCAACAAACACAGTATCTGCACTACTGAGTTTTTCTTTGTCAGACCACAAAAAAAAAAAAAAAAAAAAAAAAAATGAGGTTTGGACTCAGATTGCCTAGATTTAAATTTTTGTTTCACAGTGGCTGTGTGATCTTGGTCAAGTTCTTGAAATTCTCTGTTCTTCACAATTGTTGGTGCTAAAAATTGAGGATAAAAACAGTGCTTACCTTATAGGATTATTGCAAGAATTAAATCAGGTATTGTGCATAAAACTAAAACTAATAGTTCTCATAAAACTAGAACTACAACTCTTACATACTAATCATGTCACTGATTCACCAATAATTGCGTGACATTTTACTATAATACAATATAAGTAATAGTATATTTGAATAACACTAATTTCATTGTTATTTTGAAAGAAATCATAGGGAAAGAAATCATACTGATATTAAAATAGTGTCGAATTCTATGTTTTGAGCTGAAATTGTGGGGATGCAAAATGGAATACAAAATAAATGCATGAATGCAGAACCACACATTACCATGAACAGTAACATGGGCACAGGACAAGGCAACAGCTTTTAATCCTATCCTCTTCAGGTTCAATGTCATTTCCTCCTTTTGTTGCTGGGTTGATTTTAAATTTGTTGCATTATTATAGAGAGCATCAATTTAAACTAAGGAAAATATCACTTACCTTCTATATTGTAACACATGATAAGCACTCCATGCATAATATTATTGTAACATTCTTATCATAATACATTGCTGTTTTCTTGTATAGTGGCCTCTTACGTCTTATGCATTATCACTGCAGTCTCAAGATACTCAATGGGTAAATCTTCAGACTGTTTTTCTTATTGCATATATTTATCTAATATCTCAATTGATAATATTGTGCAAACCTCTATAATTAGCATAAAATGATTTCCTTTTATTTCATAATATAGAAAATATACGTTTAAATTTTTCCATAGTACTTTATTTGAGAAGATATTTTTACTTCAGTAAAACAAGAATTTGCAAATTCCCTTATTATAGAAGGAGTATGTTAAAGACAATGTGTCCAGACATTTTAAAGTTATCATCTCATCTTAATTCTTAAACAAGTATTTGTAAAGTTTTCTGAACTTGGTAATACTAAAATGTAATTGTTTCAGTTCCTCTAATTAACAAGTAGTTATTAAACACAATTTTGTAGAAGCAATTTTTTATTAGTTTAGCATGTGGTATTGTATTCTAACTAGATTATACACTAAGCAGAAGGATATTAAGGAAAGAATATAGAAAGAGTTATTCCTTTAAGAAAAGTGACCTGATTAGGGAACTTGGGGAATATAATTATTTAAAAAAATGTAGACATTACTCAGTTCACTGACTGTAAGTAAACTAGTAAAGAAGCATTTCTACCACCAAGGCATGTGTGCGTTTGTTGACAAGGAAAATAGAAGTAGGAATATCGAGAGAATTTCTGGGAAAAAGAAGTGCCTCTGCCTGAGACCGAGTCTTGATCTGTTGCCCAGGCTGGAGTACAGTGGCATGATCTTGGCTCACTGCAACCTCCGCCTTCCAGGTTCAAGCGATTCTCCTGCCTCAGCCTCCTGAGTAGCTGGGATTACAGGTGCCTGCCACCACACTGGGCTAATTTTTTTAATTTTTATTACAGATGGGGTTTCACCATGTCGGCCAGTCTGGTCTCAAACTCCTGACCTCAGGTGATCCACCTGCCTCGGCCTCCTAAAGTGCTGGAATTACAGGCGTGAGCCACTGTGTCTGGCCTCTTTTAGCCAGTTTTTAAAAGGACTGTAACCCATAACCTCATTATCTGGCTTGCCCCAAAACTGTGGCAAAGTGTCCTATCGGAGATTCACTATAAAATCTTAGAATATTAAAAAGCAAAGTAGTTTAATTTTAGTCTTGTCCTCATCATATAAACATAACAATTTTCCCAAAGAGTACTTGTTGTAACCTAGTATTGTTAAAGAGAGAATAATTATTCAACAATACTTGTTAAGGTATTGTAAGGCGGACTTTATTGAAAACCATCACAATTGGTATATATGAACCACAGCAATGGGATTTTGCAGTAGGGGAGAGAGATTGGACTCCACTCTGAATATAGCGTGGGCAGGTGGGACTTTATAGCCACAGAGCAGGGTGGATAGTCAGTGGATGAAAAATTACTAATAGGACACATCAGGAATTAGAGGTATTCTGGCTACACTGACCTAGCAGGATTCCTGCTGAAGGCAGGCCAGGGTGATCAAACATCTCCTGGAGGACAGCGAATGAAGAACCCAATTAAATATTTTGGGTTATTAGACATCAGGGAGAGGGAGATTGATTCTAGCTAACCTGATTTAGCAGGGTTCTTTGCTAAAGCTGGATTTTGCAAGAAAGTGCACAGGCAGGCTTAGGAAAAGTTTCCGGAGGCTGACTAAAGTTTGGTCAAGCAAAGAATCTTTGTCCGTATGAAGATAATCCAAATTTATGCACACCATATGCTTTGGACTCACTTTATGGTAAAAGCTGAAAATTACTGCAGCACAGTGGTGATTTGTGATCAGAAGAGTCTTAAAAGGGCACAGCTTCAGCTGGTTTAAGGAAAACGATGTGTCTGCTAAGGACTAGTAGCTATGAATGACTTTAGTAACCTGTATGCACAGAAAGAAAAATGACTGCCATCCTAAGACACTGAAAAAAGCATAATGTATTTCTTTTACATTTCTCAAAGATTTTGCCATTTTTGTGCCTTAATCCTGCCACCTGCTGGTGTTACATAGAACTGAAAAGAAATGGCAAAAATATTTTAAAATGAATTTTACAGGAAACATACAATTGTTTCAAATTGCTCTAGTATAGTAACTAATGTTTTTCAGCAAAGTTAGTGTTTTTCTTAGAATATATGCCTCTTTAAAACATTATATTAATATACTCAGTGAAGGAAAATATGG
The DNA here is from genome assembly GCF_028885655.2 of Pongo abelii. Classification (NCBI taxonomy): domain Eukaryota; kingdom Metazoa; phylum Chordata; class Mammalia; order Primates; family Hominidae; genus Pongo; species Pongo abelii. The sequence goes on along the minus strand of NC_071999.2, from coordinate 92,749,630 downwards.
AATGTTAGCGAGTGTTAATAATTTTTTTTTCATAGCTGCTTTGAGGAGTTGATATATAAATAAAAGATTTTCTCACCAAGAACTAAGAAAAGTATGCACAGTAGCAAGGTATTTTTATAGGAACTGCAAGTAATGAATTCAAATGTGGCTTTCAAAACTGTTACTTTTTTTTAAATGAATTCTTATGTATCTTTGGTTTTTCCAGCTTCTTGGCTTCCCATGCCTTTCGTGCAAATATGAGCCAGGAAATCTTAGCCACAGCAGAGCCATATGAGGAGACGCTATTGTATCACTGCTATACAACGATCATACAGAAGACTTGAGCTAAATCTGTACTGAAAGAAATTATAGGGAGACTGTGTAATTACGGTTTGCAAGGAAACCTATATGATTATAATTTGAGAAATTTAAAGAAATTTTTTTTTCACATTTGGGGACACAATTTTTGTCTCATGAAAACTGATTATTTTTCTTTTTCAGGAGAGCAAAGACAATTATATACTCAGAAACATAATTAGTACAATACTGATTAAAGGCAAAAGACACTTTAAAAGACTGCTTCTTAGTCATGCATTTTTTTTTTCATTATATCAAGAGACTGTCTTAGAAAAAGGCAAAAAAAAATTTCAGGGAATTAAAAGAAATTCTTCAGTATAGTTTATGCCTCATTTTTCAGTCTTTAATTCAAATTAAAATTATTTTGCCGACTAAATTGACATCTGTAAAATGCAAAAAGACAGTCATATTTTCTTCAAATAGTTTCGCATAACATGGGGCCTGAAACAATGTCATCTTAGATAGCACTTTGTCAAGGAAAATAATCCAAGAAAACAAAAGGGAACATGAGGAGTGAGCAAGGAACAGAAAGCCAATATGCAAATAGGTTATGGAGAGGGCTGGCTCCAGGGCGACTGATGGAAGATGTGGTAAGAATGTCCTCTAAGAATCCCTGAAACTCCCAGGAAACTGATGGGAAAGACTTGATTCTTCAGCTCCAGTGTCTGATTTGTAGGTGTTTTACTCCCAAGATGTTGCATGTCAGGCACTCTGAGTTGTGCATTCATAGATACCTCAAAGCAGTAGCTGAGATTCACATGATATGGATATGAGGTGAGGTCCTTTCAGTTGCACTTGCATTAATTAGTTGGAACACATAGTGATTTGATCACTTTAGCAGCGCTTGAACAAGACAATGATAAGTTCGAGAGCTTCCAAAGAGGTATATAAAAGAAGTGACAGGTAACTCAATATTCAATATTTATTACATAATTTAAATTTTATCTATAAGTCATAAAACCTTAAAAAAGGGAACTGCACATTTCAGTTACTCAGACAGATGTATGGTATCATATAGAAAAGGTATGTGAGCATCTGACTAGCATTCAAGAGTTATAGAAGGAGGCCTGGTGTGGTGGGCCACGCCTGTAATCCCAGCACTTTGGGAGGCCAAGGCGGGCAGGTCACCTGAGGTGGGAGGTCGAGACAAGCCTGACCAACATGGAGAAACCCTGTCTGTACTAAAAATACAAAATTAGCCAGGCGTGGTGGTGCATGCCTGTAATCCCAGCTGTTCAGGAGGCTGAGGCAGGAGAATTGCTTGAACCTGTAGGCGGAGGTTGCAGTCAGCCAAAATCACACCATTGCACTCCAGCCTGGGCAACAAGAGTGAAACTCTGTCTCAAAAAAAAAAAAAATTAGAGTTATAGAAGGAGAAATATTTAGACAAATCTACACAACAATGGCCCAAAGTGTTTTAGTTTGTGTCTTCGTTAGTTTGTTTTTAATATGTGTTACTTCAGAAATGAACATTTTAATTGAAGATGGGAAAGACATGGCAAATTACTTTTAAATAAATTTATTAAAAAATAATAAATATATGTTATTTCACATAATAGTAACCAACCAAATTGCTGGGGTTTTTTATATTTTAATGTGGCCTTTCTTGTTTGTTTATATTATATCTGTATCAGTTTAGAATTTGAGATGTTGAAGGTACTACTCATATCACTCCTATATAGCTGTCACTAACTTTCTTCTCTCTTGCTTTCAGTCACTGTGTTCACAGCCTTAATGGTCATGACTCTGAAAGCCCCAGAATGATCATGACTGGCAATGATTGCTAAAGGTGTCACTATTAAGGGATTTCATTTGAATTGCAAGAGTGTTATGCATAGTAAATATTCCTCCATGTTTGTACCAGGGCAATCAGAGCTTAATGTCAAAGGAGCTACTGGTTTGGCTAATGGTTTATTTTTGTATTGCTGCCCAAGATATTAGCCTGGTTTCCTTTAGTATACAAAACACTAGATCAACTACGTGTATTTACATCGTGTATATTTTTTTCTGGAAGTCAAATCTCTTACCTTCAGTCTTTAAAAAATATTCTGTTACATAAATTGTAAAAATATGTTTTCCTTTCAGATTTTGTTCAACCCTTTCAGCTTTTATTTGCAACGTTTGGTACCTAGACTCAAATATTATCCACGGAAAATAGGCAAGAATATAATTTGAGAGAGTATATGTGAATTTCTACTCAATAATTTTCCTTACAAATTGAGCATCAAAATAAATAATGCCACATTGTGTAATACCACTCACTAAACAAAACAATAACCCATTAAATAGAAAGATAAGGAAACAGGAAGGAAAAAAGGAAGAAAATAAGGAAGGGGAAAAAGTGGGGGAGGGCAGATAAAAAGGAAATAAAGGAAAGATCTCTCTTATAGCAGAAGTTAAAATTGTATATAAGTGTGTGTGTGTGTGTGTGTGTGTGTGTATACCAAAAAACCTCAAATATTTCAAATTTGATAAACAACAGAATTTTTTATAATCTCAAGTTAGATACCTACAGCAAGCTTATTCATTAATTGCACTTATTAATTAAGGTTACAGGAAAAAACTGTGGTCACCTTCTTAATTAAGTGATAAAAGCTAATGTTACCAATACTGGGTGAAAAGCACATTATACATATGTCTTCAGCTATGATGTGCTGAGAAGGACACAGCACCAAAGGTGTGGTATGCCTGACAAACAGCATAACATGAATCTAATCTTTAGGAAATATCAGAAAAGGTCAATTTAGAGAAATTGCAAAAGATTACTGGTCTGTACTTTTTAACAATGTCAAGGTTAAGAAACAAGAAATTAAATCTGTGGAAATGTTCCAGATTAATAGATGCTTAAAAGATATGACAGCTAAATACCATATGTGATTCTGCACATAATCCTGGAAGCAGCAACTGTAAACTATAAAGGTCATTATTGGAGCAATTGATATTTAAATATGGACTACAGGTTACATTGGTGGTGTTTCAATGTTAAATTTTGTAGCATTTTACATTTCTGTTGTTATGTAAGAAAATTCCCTTTTTCTTTAAACATACAAACTGAAGTATTTAGGCATAAAGGGGTCCAGCACATCCAAGGTGCTCTCAAGAGGTTCTGAAAAACAAACATGTATACATGTAAACTTATGACAAGAGAGAATGAGATAAAATGTTAACAGCAATAAAACTGGGTAAATGTTCTAAGAAAATTAATTGTATTATTCTTGCAATTACCATGTAAGTTTAAAGTTCTGGCAAATCAAAAGATTTGAAAAGCAATCTCCCTTCCTATATATCTTTTCATACTGGTTCATCGTTCTCAGAAAAATTTGTGACTCTTGGTCTCCTGGTCCTGTAAAACATTCCCAAGAAACTTCATTTTGTTATGTGAATTGGTCCATTAACATATTACAGGATGGTCACATAACATTTAAAAGGCAGTGTATCACATCAAATTTTAACTGAAATAAAAATAAAATTTATTTCATTATTAAACATTTAAGGGTTCAATGTGCTAAGAAAAAGATACAAATGAATTTGAAGGATTTTCTACAGAGGAGACAATGAAGGATACATTCAGTCAACATTTCTAGGCCTTATTCTCCCCACTAGTTTAATATGAAATTAGCTTTGTGTTTTGTGCATTTTTCTCCGGCGTATTGTTGGTTATAAATCCTATGTTTTGGCTGTTTTTTTCATAGTGAAATATGTTGTGCCTTAAAATAAAAAATTGCTGTTTCATTGAAAATATATTTCCCAGAGGCACTTTGATCCTTCATTCAAATAGATCCCTAGAAATCTGATTACATAGGTCTTCCTTATAAAACATGTATGCATACATAATAAATATCCTACATTTTGTGATAAAAATGTAGTTAAGTGAAAAGAAAAAGAGGCTAATATCCTGTCATGCATAGTTAGTAGATATCTTATACTAATGTCCTAGATTAGGAGATATTATATAATTTTAAAATGTTTTATTGTAGAATAGTGATTAAAAATGTATCGTATATAGGTAGCGTTCAACATTAGGTCCTATTATGTATTCTGGATGAAAATGTAAATAACTAAGCATATAGTAAACAAAAAGTTTTCTCTTCCCTCTCAAATTAATAAAAAGTAGTCTCATTTTTTATCAATTCTGGCTTCCCCCATGAAGGGAAATTAATTGAGCTTAAAATTTCTAATTAAAGGAAAACATTCTCAATTACTTAGTTTTGCTATGTCTTGATTTTATCCTAAATTAATACTATGTTATAGAAGTTACATTTAGAAAAGTAAGATGTTAAATTTCTGTTTGTTAGCATAGCAATGTATTTTCATATTTGGTATAATAAAATATGTACATCATAATAGTTATATGTATATTGACACAATAATAATAATTATTATTATTATTGAGAGAGAGTCTGCTCTGTCACCCAGGCTGGTGTGGAGTGGCATGATCTCTGCTCACTGCAAGCTCTGCCTCCCAGGTTCACGCCATTCTCCTGCCTCAGCCACCTGAGTACCTGGGACTGTAGGCACCTGCCACCATGCCCGGCTAATTTTTTGTATTTTTAGTAGAGATGGGGTTTCACCGTGTTAGCCAGGATGGTCTCAATCTCCTGATCTTGTAATCTGCCCGCCTTGGCCTCCCAAAGTGCTGGAATTACAGGCATGAGCCATCACTCCCAGCTGACACTATAATTATTTTATAAAATAGATAATATGGTGGTTTTTTATCTTGGTAAAGCAAAAAAGAGTGTTGTTGGTTTGTTAAGATGAATGCCTGAAACAAAAATGTATCTTCAAGTGACCTATTTCTTTGTTTTAGTATTTTTAATGGTTAAAATTTGTTAGATACACTTTTTACCATTTCACAAATATTGAACATTTTATATGCATAATAACCCTATGAGATAATTACATTTATTATCTTAATTTTAAAGATTTGGAAGAGGCAGCCCAATGACTTTAATCAACTTGTCCAGAATCCCATGCCTATTTTGCTTCTCAACAAGAAGACAGGTAAACACCATATTATTAGTTTTACTTCTGGAAGATGTGACATATATATTTAATAGTAAATACAGAAGACATTCAGTTTAAAGCTATAATTGTAAATTATATAACCTCAGCCCCCATAATATTAACAACATTTTTATGTGGTAAAGATGTTTTTGAAAGAACTCTACAGGTCACTGAAACTACAAAATGCTACTCCTTCCCCTCTTTGTCTTAACAATTGAACTTAAATCTTACTGATAAAAGTTTAGTTTCTAAATTGTAGTAAGTAAACTTGATTTAAATTGTTTCAATGTTATAATTTATAAATAAGGTATTTCATAGCAAACCATATAAATCAATTAGTACAACTTACAGCACTACTGTAGCCAGCAGAACTTGGTTTAAAATAGCATATGACAATTTATGCATTTTTTTTTTCAGGTGAGTGATGTGTGTAGCAAAAAATGCATCATAAAGCATGCGAATTAATGACTGGAACTACTAGTTTCACCAGGCTCAGCAGCTCAGTTCCTACCATGAAATATTAGACAAACACCCAATTAGTCAAGAAAGATATGCATAGGTTTTACTAGAATCTTCATCCCATTATTTCATTTGTAAACCCTTGTCCATTCTCTTTTAGGTACATTAAATGTACATGTTATTTAATTAATAGGCCAGTAATCCAATTAATCTCAATAACCAAATTCAAATGGTCAATGAATTTGAATAGACATTTCTCCAAGTCAAAGATACAAATGATTAATAAACACATGAAAATAATACTAGGCATCATTAGATGGTTAGATGCAAATGAGGTTAAGATGCAAATGAAATACCATTTTAAATCCACTAGGATGGCTAAATAAAAGTGACTGATGATAACAAGTGTTTGTGTTGATATGAAGAAATTAGCACTCTCTTATACTGTGATTTACAATGTGAGATAGTGCAGCCACTTTGAAAATCATTTGACAGTTTCTCAACAAGTTAAACATAGAGTTAATAGAGCCCAATTTCCTTTTATAGTTATATACCAAAAACAAATGAAAATATTTTTCTAGTAAATAACTGTACAGGGACCTTTATACTAGCATCTATAACAACGGAAAGGGGGAGACACCTCAACAGCATATCAAATAGTGCATAAACAAGATATAATTAACCCTTGAAAAACAGAGGTTACTGTATGGGTTTTATATTAGTCTGTTCTCATCCTGCTGTAACGATATACCAAAGACTGATTCATTTATAAAAGAAAGAATTTTAATTGACTCACAGTTCAGCATGCCTGGGGAGGCCTCAGGAAACTTACAATCATGGCAGAAGGGGAAGCAAACATGGGCTTCTTCACATGGTGGCAAGAGAGAGAATGAGAACAGAGCAAAGGGGCAAGCCCCTTATAAAACCGTCAAATCTCATGAGAACTTACTATCTGCAGAATAGCATGGGGGAACTGCCCACATGACTCAATTAGCTTCCACACGTGGGGCTTATGGGAGCCACAATTCAAGATGAGGTTTGAGTGGGGACACAGCCAAACCATGTCATTCTGCTTCGGCCCTTCCCAAATATCATGTTCTCACAATTCAAAACACAATTATGTCTTTCCAGCAATCTCTCAAAGTCTTAACTCATTCCAGCATTAACCCAAAAGTCCAAGTCCAAAGTCTCATCAGAGACAAGCCAAGTTCCTTCCATCTGTGAGCCTTCAAATTCCAAAATGATATCCTTTAACTCCATGTCTCACATCCATGTCATACTGATGTAAGAGTTGGGCTCCCATTGCCTTGGGCAGCTCTGCTCCTGTGGCTTTGCAGGGTGCAGCCCCCCTCCTGGCTGCTTTCACAGGCTGGCATTGAGTGTCTGCAGCTTTTTTAGCCACATGATGCAAACTGTCAGTGGATCTACCATTCTGGGGTCTGTAGGATGGTGGCCATCCTCTCACAGCTCTATTAGGCAGTTTCCAGTGGGGACTCTGTGTGATGGCTCCAACCTCACATCTCCCTTTCACACTGCCCTAGCAGAGGTTCTCCATGAGTGCCCCACCCCTGTAACAAACTTCTGCTAGGATATCCAGGTATTTTCATACATGCTCTGAAATCTAGGAAGAGGTTCCCAAACCTCAATTATTGACTTCTGTGCACCCACAGGCCCAACACCACATGAAAGCTGCCAAGGCTTAGGGCTTGTACCCTCTGAAGCAATGGCCTGAGCTGTATGTTGGCCCCTTTTAGCCATGGCTGGAGCTAAAGTAGCTGGGATGCAGGGCACCCATGTCCTGAGGCTGCACAGAGCAGGGGGGGCCTGGGCCTGTTCCACAAAACCATTATTCCATCCTAAGACTCTGGGCCTATGGTAAGAGGGCTTGTCATGAAGGTGTCTTACATGCCCTGGAGACATGCTCCCCATTGTTGTGGTGATTAACATTCTGCTCCTCATTGTTTCTTATGCAAATATCTGCAGCAGGCTTGAACTTCTCCCCAGAAAATGAGTTTTTCTGTTATATTTCATCATTAGGCTGCAAATGTTACAAACTTTTATACTCTGCTTCCTCTTGAACCCTTTGCCACTTAGAAATTTCTTCTGCCAGATATCCTAAATCATATGTCTCAAGTTCAAAATTCCACAGTTCTCTTGCGCAAGGGCAAAATGCCACCAGTCTCTTTGCTAAAGTATAACAAGAGACAACTTTGCTTCAGTTCCCAACAAGGTCCTCATCTCCATCTAAGAACACCTCAGCCTAGACTTCATTGACCATATTACTATCAGCATTTTGGTCAATGCCATTTAACAAGTCTCTAGGAATTTCCTAACTTTCCCACATTTTCCTGTCTTCTTCTGAGTGCTAAAAATGTTCCAACCTTTACCTGTTACCCAGTTCCAAACTTGCTTTCACATTTTCGAGTATCCTTATAGTAGTGCCCCACTCCACCTGATACCAATTTACTGCATTAGTTTGTGCTCATGCTGCCATAAAGACATATCTGAGACTGGGTAATTTATAAAAGAAAGAGTTTTAATTGACTCACAGTTCAGCGTGGTTGGGGAGGCCTCAGGAAACTTATAATCCTGGCAAAAGGGAAAGCAAACATGTCCTTCACGTGGTGGCAGAAGGAAGAATGAGAACTGAGTGAAGGCAGAGGCCTCTCATAAAGCCATCAGATCTCATGAGAACTTATTCACTATCATGAGACTAGCATAGGGGAAACTGCTCCCATGATTCAATTACTTCCCACTGGGTCCCTCCCATGACATTTGGGGATTATAGGAATTACAATTCAAGATGAGATTTGGGTGGGGACACAGTCAAACCATATGAGATTCCCTTACATGCCCATTTTTTTTCAACCAATGTGATTCTAAAATACAGTATTCACCGAATGAGAAACCTGCATACATGGAGGGCCTACTTTTGAATATATGGGTTTTGCAGTGCCTACTGCAGGACTTGAGTATGTATAAATTTTGCTGTACATGGGAGTCCTGGAACAATTCCCTGCATATATCAAGGCACTTGTATAATGTATATCCAAACAACTGAATATTATTTGGCAGTGAAAAAAATGAAGTATTGATGCATGGATAAAATTTGATAATATTATGCTAAGTGCAAAAACTCAGTCATGAAAGATGAGATATTGACTGATTTCATTTATATTAAATGTCCAGAATATGCAAGTATATAGGCTAAAGAGGAGATTAGTGGTTGGTAGGGAATAGAAGGGAGTGAGGAGCTGGGAAGTGTCTGTTACGGGGACAGAGGTGCTTTCAGGAAGTAAGATATGCAGAAAAATATATTTCAATGCTGGCTACATAACTCTGTGGATATTATAAAAACCATTTCATGATATATTCTACATAAATAAATGAAATGTCATGTTGATGTTAGTGTAGCCTACTAAGACATCTTTTGGTGGTAGAGCAGACAGGACAGCCATTGCAAATAGACAGAGATATCAAGTAGATATTTTGCTGCTTTATGACTATTATCTCAGCCTAATTAATAGTAGCATCCCCTTTTACTTTCAAGAGTTTCCTGAATTAGGTGATGCATGACATGATAACTAAGTGGATAAAATTATGTCCTTTCCTGGATAAGGAAGAAAAGTACAGAAGGAGGTTGAATGTAATGATCAAGAGATCTCTTTGGTCTGTTCAGTTTAAGATGTCTACTAGACACTTTTTGAAAAATGTCAAATAAGTTGTTATACATGCAGTTTGGAAATCCAGTGGAGCTAATTTGGAGCTTGGGCATTTTCCAAAATCATATTTGGTCAATAAAACAGTGCATGAAACAAAAGGACTAAAGTACTAAATTTTGAATAATAAAGAAGTATGTCTAAATACTGGTGATAAATATAAATACAATATTGATTTAAAGGATGAAATTCTTTTTTATACCTCAACATTTAAATTATAGAATGAGGTAATGACACTGAGTAATTCAAGATCAAGTTTACGAAGAGCATTGGTGAACTCCTCAAAAAGGTCCATTGGTATACAACACTATTTTTCCCTACACCTATAATATCCCTAGTTACACAGAGAATGGATGACTTGGAATTGCATTTCCCGGAAGCGTTTGACAGCACTATCCAAGTTTAAATTCTGCCAAAGAAAAGCATGTGCTTGAGATTTGGAAGGTAAAATAGAAATCAGGAGTCATTTTCTTCCTCCAGCTGTGGCTGGCAGAGGCGTGAGTTTTAGCAGGTGTGGGGATTTGCAGCAGTCTCCAGACTTTACTCTGCAAATTACTCCTTTCGGTTCTTAGCTACTTGTGTCTGTGAGAAGTTAAATAAAATATTGAACAATCTAATTTAACTGAATTTTAAAGAAATAATTCCCTATAGCAACATATCAATTATTTTTAAAGTATTATGTTGATATATTACTTGGATATATAACAATATAATATACATCTTTATTAACCTGAAAAGAACCTTTATAATTTTAAGTCATTCCTTATAATCTTAACAAGTTAGTAATTTACTTATTTAATAATATTATAAATAATTAATATAATGTAATAGGGAAGATTAGTCTGTAGCATGCAAATAATTTTGGGAAATATTATTACAGTGCTTTAATATTTTACATAACATACCATGTTTTAACATGTTACATGATTCACTGCAAAAACTACACAAGGACCTCAGATCTCTTATCTAAAACCAAGTACCCATACATGTCCCTGAAACATTCAGTTATTTCCTGCAGATGTTATGGACCAAAAAACAATTACGATACACTTGCTTGTGTTTTTATTTCTTATCTCTGATTTTGCTACAAGCTATATGTAAATATATATATATTTAAATCTTTGTATATAAAGAATTAAAACAGGGCAATTGCCATATAATCATCATTCTTTTAAAACTGTAATTCAAAATGGTTATATTAAGAATATCTCATATAAAGTCATGTGTCATGCACTACTGAAATGATAAAGACAAATAAAAGCCAAGTCCAGAGTTTATTGTGGGAGATCAGGTCCTTAATGTGTGGTATCCCTAGGATACATTCTCCAAATAATTTTGTAAATTTGAATTGAAAATGTAAATGTTATTAAGTAACAAAGTAATTATTAGAACTTTCGAAAATATTGCTGTTCATCTTTTTCTAAAATTGTTTATTTAAATTTACAAGAATAGGACTTTAAGACATTTTAAAATATTTCAAAATCTACCATACTAACATTGCTTCATGGACCATTCAATGGGGCACGCAAGAGAAAGATAAGTGGTTCAAAATATGAAAGAAAATACCATTTTTAGGAATGCGAAAATCTAAAGGATGAAATCATCATTTTAATCAGTGCAGAACTTTAGAGTTAGAATGTTTCATAACTATTATATTGTCCTTAAGTCATGTGTCTCCTAATATAAACAAATAACAAGTTAATAGACAAATTGAATTTATTGTCTCCATTGATAAGGGAAAATACCACGTTTCAAAGCTCTGTCATTATCTCTGAGAAGGTAAACTCTGAATCTACTGAGATTTGGAAGTTCAATTAAAGGAGGGTGGTTCAAGGAGAGGACTTGATTGGGTTTGGTTAAGTTAATAAAACCAACACAGGATTGTTGGGAATGTATGAAAAGGATTTTAAGAGGAGGAATTTATAGCAACTTAGCTCCCAAATTGTTGATACTTTCTGTTGAGGAGTCATAAGTCCTTCAGAAACTTTCCATAATGAATATGCAAACCATTCTTCTTGGGAAGGATCATTTAGGAAAATTAAAATAATGCTAATGAAGACCATGGAATAGTAGAATCACGTTAATATAGACAGTAAAGCATGGTTTATGTCGTCAGTGTCTAGGCTGAGTGTTTGGGTAGGTAGTTTGGTTTTTGAATGACATCATTAAGATTAATGTGCACATAATCATAGAAATGTATCATTTAAATAATAGCAATCTGAAAACTGGACTTTTAATAGTTTGCAATGACAAGTAAATGAAATAAATGCCCTCACAGTATCTCTTCAACCAACAATGGAGCAGCTTGTGCACCTACTTAACATTCATATAGTCCCTTTGGAGACCACCATATTGCCAGAAAACCAACTGAGGCCAAAGGAATTTCAAAGCTTTCTTCAAGGTCATTGATCGGGAGTAAAGATTAGATATATTACTGCTGATTTTTTTAAATATAGATTCTGACCAGCCAGGCTCAGATGGGGAACATAAAGAAAAGAGAAAGATACAAAACTAATATTCCATAGAGTTATAAAAATTTAATTTACCAGCCCAGAAATGAGAAATATTTGTTAAATTATTTGAGAAGATGTGCGATCATTATTTTAATTTTAATTTTGAGTAACTCAGTTTTCTATATATGTTCTATATACTCTCACAAATTTAATGGAAATAAATAATGCACGTTAGTTATCACATAGTTTCCATAGTTGAAGGGTATGGGCATGGCAAAACTGGGTCTACTGCTGGGGCATTCATCACTGCAATAAGGTGTCAGGGCTGGGGACTCATCTGAGGTTCTAGGTCATCTCCAAGCTCCAAGCTTACACAGTATTGGTAGAATGAGTTTCCTCAAAGCCTTATATATCAGAGAAGAGTTTTGCTTCTTCAAAGACAGCAGAAAAATTCTCTGATTTTCAGACCGTCTTTTAAAGGGCTAGCCTGATTAGGTCAAGCCTAAGGAGGATAATTTACTTTCTATTAACTTAAAGTCAACTTATTAGGGGCCTTTATTAAATTTGCAAAATCCTTTTACCTTTGCTGTACTCCAACAAAACATGGTCACAGGAGTGCTATTCCTTCACCTTTGTCATATTCTATTGGTTAAAACCAAGTTAGACTGCGCACAGTGGTTCAAGCCTATAATCCCAACACTTTGGGAGGCTGAGGCAGGCAGATCACAAGGTCAGGAGATCAAGACTATCCTGGCCAACTTGGTGAAACCCTGTCTCTACTAAAAACACAAAAATTAACTGGGTGTGGTGGCGCGTATCTGTAATCCGAGCTACTCAGGAGGCTGAGAGATGAGAATCCCTTGAATCCAGAGGGCGGAGTTTGGAGTGAGCACTGCGCTCCAGCCTGGTGAGAGAGTGAGAGAGTGAGACTCCATCTCAAAAAAATACAGGACCTGTTCATTTAAGAGAAACACTGGAGTCATGTTACAGTTCGGCCTATCACAAAAATCGTTACTGCTTTTAAAGTATTTATTAGAACGGTATAACTTATTCAAGATAAGCTATTAGCCATGACTTACATGTATATATTTTTAAATAAATTTTGATTTATTTTCCTGTTATATCAAGGGACTACTTCTAGGACACAACTTCAGCTTTGTAATTCCTGATTAGTTTAATGGGTTGAATTATCCAGATTTCTTTCATTCTTTTTTTTTTTTTTTTTTTTGATGGAGTTTCGATCTTGTTGCCCAGGCTGGAGCGCAATGGTAAGATATCAGCTTACCACAACCTCCACTTCCAGGGTTCAAGCGATTCTCCTGCCTCAGCCTCCCAAGTGGCTGGGATTACAGGCACGTGCCACCACGCCTGGCTAATTTTGTATTTTTAGTAGAGATGGGGTTTCTCGTTGTTGGTCAGGCTGGTCTTGAGCTCCCAACCTCAGGTGATCCACCCGCCTTGTCCTCCCAACGTGCTGGGATTACAGGCATGAGTCACTGCGCTCGGCCCCAGATTTATTTCTTTTTCACTGTAGTAGTGAGTCAGACCCATTAGTATAAACTATTTCAAGAACACATTGGTCTATATTGAGTACAAGTTAATGTAATGACTCACAGGGGTCTATCCTACCTTTAGAAAGAAAAATAATTTTTTTATAATGGGCAAATGCATGAATTAATAATTTTTGATGGTTTTATACAATGTCACTATGAATATTTTCACATATGTGTAACCATTTTTCTAGGTGATACCTGGGAGTGGAATACTTGAGTCTCAGAATATATACATATTCACACTCATCAAATATGCAAACAGTACTCCAAGGTTGTTAATCCAATTATAACTCAACTAGTGATGCATAAAAGTTCTCACTACTCTATATGCCCCCACAACCTTTGGCTTTGCAGAATTTCTTGTCTTGTCAACTTAAATGTTATGGGTATTTCTTGGCATATCCTTGATTGCTAGATTCTATTTTATCTGTTTTTAATGATATTAAGCATTATGTTTCTCATTTTGTATTTATATTTGAGAACTGCCTATTTAAGTCTTTTGCCCATTCATTTACACAATTCTCTATGTTTCTCTGTATTGACAGATATGAGCCTTTTATGTGTTATCTATCAAAAATTTAACTGCTTACAGGTAGGGCATGCATTATCCGTAGCTGGTGATTTAGATTTACTATTCTACCTATATTTTCATTGAAAAAGTTTTTTTCTAACTTTTAAGATAATACAGTCAAATTTTAAATATTTTTCTCCACAGTGATTTTGTGTTTGTTGAAAAACAGAAAAAAGACCTGTCCCCGGCCAGGCACAGTGGATCACGCCTGTAATCCCAGCACTTTGGGAGGCCGAGGCAGGTAGATCATGAGGTCAAGAGACCGAGACCATTCTGGCTAACACACAGTGAAACCCCGTCTCTATTAAAAATACAAAAAACTAGCCGGGCGTGGTGGCGGGCGCCTGTAGTCCCAGCTACTGGGGAGGCTGAGGCGGGAGAATGGCGTGAACCCAGGAGGCGGAGCTTGCAGTGAGCCGAGATCACGCCACTGCACTCCAGCCTGGGTGACAGAGCGAGACTCTGTCTCAAAAAAAAAAAAAGGGACCTGTCCCCCTTTAAGTCATGTCAATTGTGTTTTATTTATTTAAAAGATTATTTCACTTTTAACACTTAGATCTTTAATCTACTGAAATTATTTTACTGTAAAAGTGTAATTCGTTTATTTTCATATGGATTCCCGATTCAATAAACACCATTAGTGAAACTTCTATAATATACACTACTCTTTTTCAAAACCACCCTTTTCTATATATTATGTGAACAGCTGGCTTAGTCCTTTTGGGCCACTATAACAAAATACCATAAACTGGGTGACTTGTAAACAACAGAACTTTATTCCATACACTTCTGGAGGCCAGGAATGCCAAGATCAAAGCATTACCAGATTCAGTGTCCGATGAGGAACTTCTGATTCATAGATAGTATTTGGTAGCTGTGTCTTCACAATGTGAAGGGATGAATTAGCTCTCTGGTGTCTATAAGCACAATATTCCCATTATAAGAGTCCTAATCCCATGACCTAGTCACTCCCCAATGGCTTTACATCTTAATACTATTACCTTGGGATTAGATTTCAACACTGAAAATTTGAGGTAGACACAAATGTTCATACAACAGCACAGACGTGAGAGTATATTTTTATATATTTTTTAATCTATGCTAATGTTAGTACCATACCTTCTTAATATGAATTTATATTAATGATTTGTTTCTAATAGAACATTTTTCCCACTGTTATTTTTATTCAAATTGTTGTATACATAATATAACCAATATAATAATGTCTATGAGAAAGAGTTGGAATAGTGAAAAAGCCAAATGTTATCTAATTCCTTTCAAGATTTGATATATACTTCTAAAACTGCACCGAATATATACAAATTTCTTTTCAAGAGGGAAACTACAAATAAAAAACTTAAACATTGAAGTTGTAGATACAATATTTTATAGTAAATAATTTATGTTACAGGTACTATTTGAAAATTAATGTTGGGAGAATTATATAATTGTACTAGTCTTTTTTTAACACCTACATACAAAATGATATGGGAAGAAGTTACATAAAAATTGAGTAAAAATAAAGCAACTATTTTTCTGGTTTGCATTTTAATAATCTACTCTTAATTACTCATACATACACTTATTTTAAATCTCTTCAATTTAATTTAATTTTATGATTTTTACATACACTTATTAAACATTTTTTATAAAAAGTACTGTTAAGGCAACATTATATATTTGTAAGGTGAAAAACATTTGCTTTTGCATGTTCATTAGCCACCAGAAATCTTCTCTTGCATTAACTCATAAATTTCTCACAACAAATGTTTGAAGTCTGAATTCTCATTACCATTTAAAATAATAATGTTGAAGTACATGGGAGTTAATTAAATTGCTAAGTTTTATATTAATATTTTAGTGCAGATCTGTGATTCATGTTAAGTTCTTTTTATCTGCATTTTATACTTTTTGCCTTAGTAACCATCTAACCAAAAAAAAATGCTGCATTTAAAATATTTGTTTTTTCAGTATTTATATCTACAAAAAGCAATATTGTTTTTATTTTTGTATTTTTAACATAACTTTTTTTTTGTTTTTCTTAACCTAGGATCTGTGACTCGATTTTTTTTTCAGCTTTTATTTTAGGTTCAGAGGTACATGTGCAGGTTTATTAATACAGGCAAACTCATGTTATGGCGGTTTGTTATACAGACCATTTTGTCACCCAGGTACTAAGAATAGTACCCAATAGTAAGTTTCCTGATCCTCTCCCTGCTCCCAATTCCCTCCCTCAAATAGGCCTCAGTGTTGGCTGTTTCCTTTTTCATGCCCATTGGTTCTCATTATTTAGCTCCCACTTATAAGTTAGAACATGCATATTTTCTTTTCTGTTCCTCCATTAGTTTACTAACAATAATGACCTCCACCTCCATCCATGTTCTTGCAAAGGACATGATCTCATTCTTTTTTATGGCTGCATAGTATTTCATAAGGTATATGTACCACATATTCCTTATCCAGTCTACCATCAGTGGACATTTAGGCTGAGTCCATGTCTTTGCCATTGTGACTAGTGCTACAATGAACATATATGCGCATGTGCCTTTATGGTGTAATTTTTTTTTTTTTTTTTTGAGATGGAGTCTCACTCTGTCGCCCAGGCTGAAGTGCAGTGGCTCAATCTCAGCTCACTGCAACCTCTGCTTCCCGAGTTCAAGTGATTCTCCTGCCTCAGCCTCCCAGGTAGCTGAGACTACAGGTGCCCGCCACCATGCTTGGCTAATTTTTTTTAATTCTAGTAGAAACAAGGTTTCACCATATTGGCCAGGCTGGTTTCAAACTCTTGACCTTGTGATTCACCTGCCTCGTCCTCCCAAAGCACTGGGATTACAGGTGTGAGCCACCGTGCCTGGCTATTGTATAATGTTTTATATTCTTTTGGGTATATACCCAGTAATGAGATTTCTGGGTCAAATGGTAACTTTATTTTTAGTTATTTGAGAAATAACCACCCTGCTTTCCACAATAGTTGAACTAATTTACCCTCCCACCAGCAGTGTGTAAGCGTTTCCTTTTCTCTATAACCTTGACAGAATCTGTTATTTTTCTGGCTTTTTAAAAAATAGCTATTCTGACTGGTATGAGATGGTATCTCATTGTGATTTTGATTTGTATTTCTCTAATGATTAGTGATATTGAGCATTTTTATATACTTGTTTGCTACATTTATATCTCCTTGTGAAAGCTGTCTATTCTTATCTTTTGCCTACTTTTTAATGGAGAGTTGTTATTTGCTTATAAATTTAAGTTCTTTACATATTTTGGATATGAGACCTTTGTCAGATGCGTAGTTTGCAAATATTTTCTCCCATTCTGAAGATTATCTGTTTACTCTGTTGATAGTTTGTTTTGCTATGCAGAAGTGCTTTAGTTTAATTAGATCTCATTTGTCAATTTTTACTTTTGTTGCAATTGCCTTTGGTGTCTTTGCCATGAAATCTTTGCCAGTTTTTCTGTCCAGAATGATTATTCCTTTCAGGGTTTTTATAGTTTTAGGTTTTACATTTTAGTCTTTATTTTGAGTTGATTTTTGTATGTAGTGTAAGGAAGGGGTTAGTTTCAATCTTCTGCAGATGGCTAGCCAGTTATCTCAACACCATTTATTGAATATGGCAGAGTCCTTGCCTCATTGCTTGTTTTTGTCAGGTTTGCCAAAGATCAGACGTGTGACCTTATTTCTGGGGTCTCTATTCATTTTTATTGGTCTATGTGTCTGTTTTGGTACCATTTTCATGCTGTTTTGGTTACTGAAGCCCTGTATTATAGTTGGAAATTGAGTAATGTGATGCTTCCAGCTTTGTTCTTTTTGCTTAGGATTGCCTTGGCTATTCAGGCTCTTTTTGGTTCCATATGAATTTTAAAATAGTTTTTTCCTAGTTCTGTGAAGAATGTCATAGGTAGCTTGATAGGAATAATATTGAATCTGTAAATTGCTTTGGGTAGCAAGACCATTTTAGCAATATTGATTCTTCCTATCCATAAGCATGGAATGTGTTTTCATTTGTTTGTGTCATCTCTGATTTATTTCAGCACTGTTTTGTAATTTTAATTGTCAAGATCTTTCACCCCTGGTTAGCTGTATTTTTAGATATTTTATTCCTTTTGTGGCACTTGTGAATGGGATTGTGTTCCTGATTTGGCTCTCAGCTTGGATGTTGTTGGCATATAGAAATGCTACTGATTTTTGTAAATTAATTTTGTATACTGAAATTTTGCTGAAGTTATATATAAGATTAAGGAGCTTCTGGGCAGAGACTATGGGGTTTTCTGGATATAGAATCATGTCTTTTGCAATCAGGGATAGTTTAACTTCCTCTATTCCTATCTGGATGCCTTTCATTTCTTTCTCTTGCCTGATTGCCCCAGCCAGGACTTCCTATACTATATTGAATAGAAGTGGTGAGGATTTCCAGTACTATATTGAACAGTGTTGTCTGGATTTTGTGCTGGTTTTCAAGGGGAATGCTTCCAGTTTTGCCCATTCAGTATGATTTTGGCTGTGGGTTTGTCATAGATGGCTCTTACTGTTTTGAAGTACGCTCCTTCTATGCCTAGTTTATTGAGGATTTTTAACATGAAAGGATATTGTATTTTATCAGAAGTGTTTTCTGCATGTATTGAGATAATCATGTGTTTCTCCTCTTTAATTTTGTTTATGTGATGAATCATGTTTATTGATTTACATTAGTTGAATCAACCTGTTATCCCAGGGATAAAGCCTAATTAATTTACCGTGGTGAATTAGCTTTTTGATGTGCTGTTGGATTCGATTTACTAGGAATTTTTGAGAATTTTTGCATCATGTTCATCAAGAATACTGGGCTGAAGTTTGCTCTTTTTTGTTGTTTCTCTTTGCCAAGTTTTAGTATAAGGATGATGCTGGCCTCACAGAATGAGTTGAGGAGGAGCTCCTCCTCCTCAGTTGTTTTGGAATAGTTTCAGAAGGAATGGTATCAGCTCTCCTTTTTATACGTGGTAGCATTCAGCTATGAATCAGTCTGGTCCTGGGCTTTTTTTGATTGGTGGGCTATTTATTGCTGATTCACCTTGGAGTTCATTATTGGTCTGTTTAGGGATTCAGTTTCTTCCTGGGTAAGTCTTGGGAGAGTGTATGTGTCCAGGAATTTATCCATTTTTTCTAATTTGTGTGCCTAGAGATGTTCATAGCAGTCTTTGATGGTTATTTGTATTTCTGTGGGGTCAGTGGTAATATCCCCTTTGTCATTTCTAATTGTGTTTGTTTGAATTGTCTCTCTTTTTTTCTTTATTATTCCAGCTAGTAATCTGTCTTCTTATTACTTTTTTTAAATAACAAACGCCTGGATTTGCTGATGTTTTGAATGTTTACTTTTTTCTGCGTGTGTGTCTCAATTGCCTTCAGTTCAGCTCTGATTTTGGTTATTTCTTATCTTCTGCTAGTTTTTGGGTTGGTTTGCTGTTGCTTCTCTAGTTCTAGTTGTGATTTTAGATGGTTAATTTGAGATCTTTCTAACTTTTTGATGTGGAAGTTTAGGTTTAATTTTCCTCTTAAGACTGCCTTATCAGTGCCAGAGATTCCAATGTATTGTATGTTTTTTCTCAGTAGTTTCAAAGGACTTCTTGATTTCTGCCTTAATTTCATTATTTGCCCAAAAGTCACTCAAGAACAGGGTGTTTAATTTCCAAGTAAATGTGTGGTTTGAGTGATTTTCATTGTATTGAATTATATTTTTATTGCGTTGTGGTCTAAGAGTGTGGTGGTATAATTTTGATTCTTATGAATTTGCTGAGGATTATTTTATGTTAGATTGTGTGTTCAATTTTAGAGTATGTGCCATTTGGTGATGAGAAGAATATATATTCTGTTGCTTTGGGATAAAGAGTTCTATAGACGTCTATTAGGTCCATTTGATCAAATTTGAGTTCAATTCCTGAATATCTTTGTTAATTTTCTGTCTTGATGATCTATCTAATACTGTCAATGAGGTGTTGAATTCTCCCACTGTTATTGTTAGGGAGTCTAAGCTTCTTCATATGTCCCTGAGAACTTGCTTCATGAATCTGGGTGCTTCTGTGTTGAATGCATATATATTTAGGATAGTTAGGGCTTCTTGTTGAATTAAACCCTTTACCATTATGTAATGCCCTTCTTTGTCTTTTTTGATCTTTGTTGGTTTAAAGTCTGTTTTGTCTGAAATTAGGATTGTAATCCCAGTTTTATCTGATTTCCATTTGATTGGTAGATTTTTCTCCATCCCCTTATTTGGAGCCTCTGGATGTCATTGCATGTGAGATGGGTCTCTTGAAACAGCATACCACTGTGTCCTGCTTCTTTTTCCAGCTTGCCACTCTGTGCGTTTTAATTGGCACGTTTAGTCCATTTAAATTCAAGGTTAGTATTGATACGTATAAATTTGATTCTCTCATCATGTTATTCACTGTTTGTTATGCAGTCTTGTTTGTGTGGTTGCTTATATTGTCATTGATCTGTGTACTTAAGAGTGTTTTTGTATTGGCTGGTAATCGTCTTTCCTTTTCGTATTTAGTGCTCTTTTCAGAAGCTCTTGTAAGGCAAGTCTGGTGGTAACAAAGTCCCTAAGCATTTTTTGTCTGAAAGTGGTCTTATTTCTCCTTCACTAATGAAGCTTGAATTGGTTGGATATGAAATTCTTGGTTAGAGGTTTTTTTTTCCTTGAAAATATTGAATATGGGTCCCCAATTTCTTATGGCTTATGGAGTTCTGCTGAAGGTCTGCTGTTAGCTTTTTGGGGTTCCCTTTGTAGGTGACTTGCCATTTCTGTCTGTCTTTAATATTTTTTCTTTCATTTTGATCTTAGAAAATCTGATGATTATGTGTCTTTGGGATGATCATCTTGCGTAGTATTTTGCAAGGGTTGTCTGGATTTCCAGAATGTGAATATTGGCCTCTCTAGTGAGGTTGGGCAGGTTTTCATTAATGATGTCCTAAAACATGTTTTCCATGTTGCTTGCTTTCTCTTTTTCTCTTTCAGGGACACCAATGATTCATGGATTGGGTCTCTTTATATAAACAGAAGTTTCTTTACATAATGATGTCATTTTGTTCATTCCTTTTCTTTATTTTTTCTTATTTTTTGTTTCATTGTCTTATTTTAAGGATCCAGTCATCAAGCTCTGAGATTCTTTCCTCAGCTTGGTCAATTCTAATGTTAATACTTGTGATTACAGTATAAAAATCTTACAGTGTTTTTTTCAACTCTACCAGGTCAGTTAGGTTCTTCTTTATACTATCTATTTCATCTGACAGCTCTTCTGTCAGCCATAGACTTTTGCAGTGAGTATTACAGCTCTTAAAGATGGTGTGTCTGGAGTTTGTTCCTTCAGATGTTCAGATGTGTCCAATGTTTCTTCCTTCCGGTGGGTTCGTAGTCTTGCTGACCTCAGGAGTGAAGCCACAGACCTTTGCAGTGTGTTACAGCTCTTAAAGGTGGTGCAGACCCAAAGAGTGAGGAGCAGCAAGATTTATTGTGAAGAGGGAAAGAACAAAGCTTCCACAGTGTGGAATTGGACCCGAGCAGGTTGTGATTCTTAGCTTCCTTAAATTGGGGTTTGACATTCTCCTGTATCTCCATTATCTTTGTTTCTTTCCATATTCTGAATTCTATATCTGGCATTTCAGCCTAGTTAAGGACATTTGGTGGAGAATAAGAATCCTTAACTAGGCTGAGATGGCTAGTTTGGTCATTAGGAGGACAGAAGACACTCTGGCCGTTTAAGTTGCCAGAGTTCTTATGCTGATTCTTTCTCATCTCTGTGGGTGTTCCTTTAGCTGTGGTGTAGGTTGAGTACAGTCAGTAGAATTCTTTTTTTGGATGTTTCCAGAGGGCTGAAGCTCTGTGAAAAGTCTTTATGTGTAGCTGACTCCTTGTATTTGGTTTCACAGTGTGGTATGGTAGTAAAGTATTTTTGACATTTAAATTTTGGAATATGATCCAGTAGATACCACTTAACCATAATGTAGAGTAGGTAGACTCTTGCTCAACCGCATGGCTCCTCGGTGTTTCCTTACAGTTGCAGCCATGCTCCCTCTCAATGCACTGAAAGTATGTGCTCCTTTACCATTTGAGTGTTAACTGCATGTCATGGCTTGGCACTCCCAGTCTGCCCACCACAGCCCTGGGGCAATCTCAAGGTTTATATTCTCTTCCCAACTTGCAAGTACCAGAGAAAGGGAACTTAGCAGTGCTTGTGGGCAAGGGTCTTTCACTTTTCTCCTGGGGCTCCACCCCAGAGACATGCAGAACTGTCACCAAACAGTGCTATTGGCCCAGTATAAGGGGCTGCACTCTGGACCCAAGCTGTGGGGGGTTAGGGAGGGCACCTTGCCTGGTGCCAAGCAGGGGGAGTGGTTGGGACCTGTGGGAGACACACTGGCCTCCTCTCCTTAGGGTTACTGCAGCTTGCTGGAGGTCTGGATAAAGAACTTAGGGTCTTTGTTCCTTCTCCAGTCTAAGAATAGCAGAGGCAGTGATTGAAGGGCTTTTGGTTGCTCTGGGAGCTCCACCTCTGACAGACACAAAGATACTGCTACAGGGAGTGTTCAGCCATGGGGTGAGGCAGCTGCACTGCTAGTCTGAGCTGGGGGTTCCACTTGTTGTGGAGCATGGATCAAGAGCTCACAGATAGGACAGACTGGTCTCTCTTGTGGTGATGGTGGCATACTGTAAGCTCAGGTGTAGCCCTCAAATTTTGTTTCTTCCCCAGCCTAAGGGCAACAGGAGTGGAACCACTGTTGTGGTGTGTCCAGAATTTATTCCTTCTGGTGGGTTCTTGGTCTCGCTGACTTCAATAATGAAGCCATAGACTTTTGCAGTGAGTGTTACAGCTCTTAAAGATGGTGTGTCCGGAGTTTGTTCCTTCAGATGTTCAGATGTGTCCGATGTTTCTTCCTTCCAGTGGGTTCGTAGTCTCGCTGACTTCAGGAGTGAAGACACACACCTTTGCGGTGAGTGTTACAGCTCTTAAAGGTGGTGCAGACCCAAAGAGTGAGGAGCAGCAAGATTTATTGTGAAGAGCGAAAGAACAAAGCTTCCACAGCATGGAAGTGGACCCGAGCAGGTTGTGGCTGCTGGCTGGGATGGCCAGATTTTATTCCCTTATTTGGCCCCGCCCATGTCCTGCTGATTGGTCCATTTTACAGAGCGCTGATTGGTCCATTTTACAGAGTGCTGATTGGTCCATTTTACAGAGTGCTGATTGGTGCATTTACAATCCTCTAGCTAGACACAGAGCGTTGATGGGGGCATTTTTACAGAGTGCTGATTGGTGCATTTATAATCCTTTAGCTAGACACAGAAAGTTCTCCAAGTCCCCACTCGACCCAGGAAGTCCAGCTGGCTTCACCTCTCAGTGGCAGTGGCAGAGACGCTATTGTTTCCTCCGGGAGCCTCTCCCCAGTGAAACTCAGAGTCACTACCAGTGGGCATGCTCAGTCTGTGGGGCTTCTGTTCTGCAGTCCTGAGCTGGGGGCTCTGCCTAGTTGAATGTGGTGGGTGGGGTTTCCCAGGATAGAAAGACGGGGCTCCCCACAGTACGGTGTGTGCTCTGTGCTGAAGATGCCTGTGTAGTGACTAAGCCTCTGTTCCTTCCTCAGCTGGAGGGTGGTTAGGGTGTTACCACTGCAGCTGCAATAATGGAGAGGCTGTGGGTTGACTCTGGGATTTCCTCCTCAGAGAAATGTTGAGCTACCTCTGATTTAGGTGATCAGGTAGCGGGTGTGGTGGTTATGCTAGAGTCCCAGGTCAAGAGGCTCTGCCCAGTAAGGAGAAGTAAAGTCTGGGATCTGTGTGGAGGACATTCCCATCACTTTTTCGTGTGTGGCGGCTGTACTGTGCTAGGGGTCCACACCAGCCCCCCTTCCCCTTGAGACTCTCCAGAGCCTGAAGACAGCAAAGTCAAAGGCTGTGAAATGGAAAAGATTACAGCCCACCCTTCCCTCTGTGAGCTCCATCTCAGGGAAGTGCAGAGTGGGTGAAGGCTTGAGAACACTGTGGGGGGCCGCTAGAATCCCAGGTCAGTGGGTCTTGGTCTTTGTAAGATGTCATGGAAGTGAAGCCTGCATACCATTGCTGCCTAGCCCCCTGCACTCAGCCGCTTTTTGGGGTAAGATAAGGAAGGCTAATCTCGCCCTTTGCCAGAGCTCCCCCTACTTACTGCCTGGATGCCCAGGGATCCACTGCTTCTACGATTCTGCATGTATCTGAGCAGCAGCTCTGCTAAGATACCATGTAGCTCTGCATGTCAGACTGAAGGCTCTGGTGAAATGGGTTCACAGGGGATCTCCTGACCCCACGGTGACAAAGATCCATGGAAGAACTGTGGGACCCCAGGGTCTCCCACTCACTCACCATTTCCCTGGGTTGAGGAGCCTCCCCTGGCTCCATGTCGCTCCCAGGTGGACGGTCATCCTGTTTTGCTCCTATCCATTCTCTGCTATTTCCTTGGCTAATCCCAATGAGTGCACCTGAATGTTTCAGCTGAGGTTGTATTCACTCATCACGTTTCTTTCTTGCCATGAGAATGAGTCACACTAACTGCTTCTTGTTGGCCATGTTCCCTCAGCATAACATAACATTTTACATGCTTATGTCTCCTAAATTCTTATAGTTTTTTCTAAAATTTCAATTTTTTCGAGTGCAGTATCAAACATCATCATACAGAGGTTTGAGATCAATCCCTTAATAAATGTATACATACCCAATATTTCCATTTAATAACATGTTGACATTTATCCATTAATACCATTGACATCTGATGTAATAATACAGTTTAGCCAAATTCAGTACTCATATGCTTATGTTTTCTACATCAGGTCCTTATTAAACACAGCAATATGCGTCTAGACTATATATTAGATTAGTCATAAAGAACTTACAACATTTTTGTGTTTGTGCTGGAAGCTACAAAATGTGCAAACTACCAGAGAACCTAGTTCTGAATAAAAACATAACTAACAAATACTGAATGTAGAAGCAGGATTTTAAAAGCTCTCCCCAGAAGACTGAAATTTTAAATGTCTCCAATGACCCAGACAATATTTTCCCTTTATAAACTATGGTGCCAGTGATAACATGGAGTGTCCTATGTCAGTTGCAGAAAGTATGTTGCAGTTTTATGTACATTTGTGTGTGTGTTTTAATATTAGAAAGAGGTGCTATTTTACCTTAACGTGGAGTTTTAAGTGGAAACCAACCCAAGGCTGGACCGAACTAATATTTCAAGTGATTTTACAAAGACTGTCATCCAGTATCATCCTCAGGGTTTCTCTCAGTAGCTACTCCTGTGGCCAAAGGAAAAAGCATTTTTCAAAACTGTTTTCAGAACTTTAACTTGGGATTCAACGATGAAGATGACTGGTGTTTGAAAAGCTAAAGTGTTATTTTCTTCAGGTTGTTTGTAACTCTCCAAATTTGTTTGAAACATGTGCTCATTGGATAAAAGGGACAAAGATTGTTTCCCAGTTTAAACTCAGGCATAACTAAGGAAAATGATTTCATTTCAACAGTGTTTCATTCTCTAATTTAATGTATGAAAAATATATGTTCATACTTGATTTTATCCATCTGAAAAAAAAACCTCTGAATGTTGTGTTAGAGATATTACTGCTTGAGAGAAAGCTATGCTAGTCATCATGCAAAATGTTCCAGATACTCAACTCACCCATGCACACTATTATTTTCCCCATTATTATTTAAGCATCCTGCCTTAGTTTACGTTATCACATAAATCCTCAGAAAATAAAATCCATTCTAAAACATTTAAACACCTTAAAGAGAACTTTCATTTCCTATGTTCTTATCATTTGTAGGGGCTAATATTTATCAGGCTTTTCCTTTCATCATAACCAAGAAGTGATAAAAATTTTCCTAAATTACACTTTATGACAATGAACTGCACACAAGACAATTTAAATGTAATTTGTTGTGCAGAAAGTATTTTCTTAAAAAATATTAATTGATATCAGTGTACAGACATTAATTTAAAAACACAATGAAATGTAATCAAGGTTGAGAAGACCCTGCTTATATTCTCTCTGAGATATGATAATTTCCCAGTAGTATAATGATCTCTAATGAAACTAAAAAATCAGAAGGACATAGGAACATAATACATTTTCACTTGGAAATCAAATTGTTTAAGTTGAGAAAATAGAAAGGTATTTTTCTTTCAGAGGGAGAAAAAAGCCTTACACAAATTGAGAGCTTCATTGAGATTACGATTATTTTAGATTCAGTTTTTTTGTGACAGAAAAATCACCTTAATAGTCTTTTGAAATTTTTTGAAATGTACAACACTTAAATAAAATTTTAAAACATTTATCTATTTTGTTATGTTTAATACCAGCATGCAATATATATTATTGTCTTAGAGTATTAACTTTTTTCATAATATTGTATTAAATATTTAATTAGCCATAACAGGATAAGTCAATAATTAAAAGTGGTATATGTGTTGAATATCTTGAAAATATCAAAAGTCACTTTATTTTGAATAAATTTTAAATCTTATATACAATGAATTGAAAAATATAATTAAAACTGGCTGTTTGGTAGTGGAATGAGTTTAAATCTCTAATAAATAATTTTATCTAAATCAGTTTTAACAGACTCCAAGACCATAAAACAAGTATCTATGAAGAATGTATTTGGTTACATTTTGGAATCATTTTGACAGTAGATAGCTTTAATGACCAAAATTTTGTATTACCTTTGTCCGTGTTTGCATTGTGTAAATATAACTCACAGCATATCAAATAGGATTTAAAAGTGTGAAAATTTACTTTTTTTACATTAAATAGAAAGAAAAATATAAATTTCTGATTCAACCCACTTAATACCATTGTTTTGTCCACTTGTCCAATAACTTGGAGTCGGCAACTGAGATTATTTGAAAAGGTAATACATTCAAAGACCATATCAGACAAAAACTTCATTATTTTAACTTGAGCTTTGCTTAGACTTATTTTTATCAAGCAAAAGAAAAAAAAGACAGACATTTCCCCCTAGTATTAAGAGTCCAAAAGAAATAATTATTTGAGGCCAATGACTAGAGAAAATTGATACAAGGAGGCCAAGTATTCAGTGAGTAGAGCAGGATGCATATTTGTTACCAATTATGTAATTCAGCATACAAACATGCAGTGGAAAGTGGACATTTTAAAATAAAAATGAATGTTACAAAAATTGGATGTTAGCAGTAGTTCGGCCGCATGAATAACAAAATTTTAACTGTTTGAATTTGAAAGCAGACTTATTCAAAATAATCACGGTATGGAATCCACCTAAGTGTGCACTAGTAGAAGAATGGATTAAAAATGTGACATGTATATATATGAAATACTGTTATAAAACTATAAAACTACAATGGAATACTGTTTAATTATAAAAAGACAGGGAATTCTGTCATTTGCAACATGGATTGACTTGGAGGATATTGAGATAAGTGAAATAAGCCAGGCACAAAAAGGTAAATACCACATGATCTCACTCATATGTCAAACCAAAGAAAACGAACTCGTAGAATTAGACAGTAGAATGGTGGTTATTAGGAGCTGGGGTGGAAGGTGGGGTAGCAGGGGAAGGTTTAGAAGATGTTGGTTAAAAGATAACAAAATTTTACATATGAATAGATTTATTTAGATAAGAGGAATTTAAGCAATCCATCATATTTAATATATTGCATTTTTTCTTTCTTTTTTTTATTATACTTTAAGTTTTAGGGTACATGTGCACAATGTGCAGGTTAGTTACATATGTATACATGTGCCATGTTGGTGTGCTGCACCCAGTAACTCGTCATTTAGCATTAGGTATATCTCCTAATGCTATCCCTCCCCACTCCCCCCACCCCACAACAGGCCCCAGTGTATGATGTTCCCCTTCTTGTGTCCATGTGTTCTCATTGTTCAATTCCCACCTATGAGTGAGAACATGTGGTGTTTGGTTTTTTGTCCTTGCGATAGTTTGCTGAGAATGATGGTTTCCAGCTTCATCCATGTCCCTACAAAGGACATGAACTCATCAATTTTTATTGGCTGCATAGTATTCCATGGTGTATATGTGCCACATTTTCTTAATCCAGTCTATCATTGTTGGACATTTGGGTTGGTTCCAAGTCTTTGCTATTGTGAATAGTGCCACAATGAACATACGTGTGCATGTGTCTTTATAGCAGCATGATTTATAATCCTTTGGGTATATACCCAGTAATGGGATGGCTGGGTCAAATGGTATTTCTAGTTCTAGATCCCTGAGGAATCGCCACACTGATTTCCACAATGGTTGAACTAGTTTACAGTCCCACCAACAGTGTAAAAGTGTTCGTATTTCTCCACATCCTCTCCAGCACCTGTTGTTTCCTGACTTTTTAATGATCGCCATTCTAACTGGTGTGAGATGGTATCTCATTGTGGTTTTGATTTGCATTTCTCTGATGGCCAGTGATGATGAGCATTTTTTCTTGTGTCTTTTGGCTGCATAAATGTCTTATTTTGAGAAGTGTCTGTTCATATCCTTTGCCCACTTTTTGATGGGGTTGTTTGTTTTTTTCTTGTAAATTTGTTGGAGTTCATTGTATATTCTGGATATCAGCCCTTTGTCAGATGAGTAGATTGCAAAAATTTTCTCCCATTCTGTAGGTTGCCTGTCTTGAAAATGCTGAGAGATGTAAAATGTTCTCATCACAAAACTGAAAACTATATGAGATAATGCATATGTTAATTAGCTACATTCACTCATTTCACAATGTAGATATATATCGAAACATCATATTGTGCACTAAATACCTACTTTTATCTGTTAAAATTTTTAAATCCTCAAGCAGAGTACATCTAGAAACTACTTTTATTGGAAAAGATGGACTTATCAAGGAAGATATGCGTAGAGCAAAAGTGAATTCATATTCTGAAGAATCTGGGTATCAGACCTGCAAACAACATGAATTCACACAGAAAAGAGGTAAGAATTTAACTACTGAGACAAGATTACAACATGCAGCCCAGGTCAATGAGTAAAAGTAAAAGGTGCTATGTATTTACATTGTCCTAAAAAGGACAATTATAGATGTTAACTTTAAAATATACTGTGAGACTTATCCACCACATTTCCCACCTCCAACCACCCTCCCATCTCCAACACACAGAAACATACACACAGTAAACAAGCTGATTAGTTTCTAAATTCTGAAACAAAGCTAATACATCTCAGTGTTTCATACCTAGTAAGCATTAAAAAATATTTTTTATTTGAAGAGTCATTAAGAGAGTTGAATATGCGTAAAGAAAGATAAAGGGATTGTATCCAGATATAACTTGAATATTTAACTGTATATTGCAACCATTACCTTTGGTTATTGCACCTATATCTCCTGCAAAATATCCAAGTTTCTCATGTGGAGCCAAGTAATAGATTTGTCATTAAGTATTTTGAACTGATAGGTTAAAATTTAATTTTTTGTGTAATTAAATACTAATTGATTTTGTATTGTCTCTTTCACTTGGTTTTTCAGTTAATTACCAAGATATTACTTTTATTAGCAATTGGTAACAATTAGTGTTAATGATGGCAGTGGCAGCCCCTCTGAAGCAGCTGCTGCCATGACTCCATCTGCGGTGGGGTACAGGCCCAGGATGTGAGTCCTCAGATTCAGACACCAAGGCAGGTAGTCCCCAGAGCTTCTCCCTAGGGCCTGCTGCCCTGGGAACACACCTCTGGGAGCCACTTTGGTGGGGCCAGGCCCAGCCACCCCCTGACATGAAAGCAGTGTGGCTGACCATGGAGGAGTGGACGGAGAGGGGCCCCAAGGCTGGGCTGGGCCCAGGGAGGTGCTGCTTTTGCACATGGATTCACTTGGAGGACATTGAGATAAGTGAAATAAGCCAGGCACAAAAAGGCAAATACCACATGATCTCACTTATATGTGAAACCTAAGAAAGCTGAACTCATAGAAAGCAGAATGGTGGTTATCAGGAGCTGGGGTGGAAGCAGCAACTCCTGGGCCAGCCCTGAGACTTGGAACTGGAGCTGTGCATCAAAGGCCTGTGTGGGAAGTGGGAGCATCCTGGGCTTCAAGAACCCAGCCAGGATGCAGGCACTATGCCCGACCCATCTACAGCACCAAGTTCCTGCACCTCAACAAGAGGCTCTGTCCAGGGCTGCCCAGGGATCTGCCCCACATGGAGGTGACCACCCAGGCTGACACTCTCCATGGCCAGGCCCAGCACCACGATCTGCTCCTGGAGGTGCCCTTCAAGCAGGGCCATCAGCCTGGAGAGGGGGAGACCCAGGCCACCCCTAAGCACTGGGGCCACAGAAAGAACTCACAGCAACATCACCCCACCTAGGATGACAGCCCAGGCCCAGAGAGTGAGGACATGAAGTTCCCACCCCAAGCTGTGGCGAGGCCCAGCTGGGGCTGCATGCTCCTCAAAGGTGGCAGGAGCTGGGGACAAGCAGGAACCCGTTCCTTCTGAGCTGATGGGATGGGAGTTCCCTGGGTGCAGCTATAGCCACCCTCCCATGGTTGCGGACCCAGGCATCTCTGCATTCTTTGAGGCCCACGAAGGCCCCCCAGCTTTTCCCCACAGGTTTGAAAGTGTCTGCTCCCACTGCCTGGCTTCTCCCTTCTATCAGCACTCACTCTGATCTCAGAGCAAAGTCGGGGCAAGCCCAGGCACTGTCTGAGTCAGACTGGATGTGCACATGCTCAGGGCAGTGTTAACACACCAGCCCCCTGCCACCTCAGGCCCCTGTGGACTTTGGGCATTGACAAGCATGGGAGGGAGGGTGAGGAGGTGCTGAGGACAGCCCAGTACTAGCATGAAGCCACTCCTTGATATGAAGAGCCTGGGCACCATGAACAGGCATGAGGCAGACAGGCTCCTGAATGGAAGGGGGTGGTCCTGGCGAAGCCCCACTTTCAAGCCAGGTAGGGCCTGAAGCCTGGGGCTGGGCTGCCAGTCCTGCAGTCTGGAGAGGGATCTTGCATTACTTTTCTCTGGAGCTGCCAATGCCCCCCCCATAAGGACCAGTCAGCACACACTTCCTCTCCTCTGAGGCTCATAAAAACCCCCAGACTCAGCCAGACTCAAGGAGAGGATGGAGATGACATGATGACCAGCTGTAGGGAGGAGCTACCGTCTCTACTGAGAGCTGAAGAGTTGATGGGATGACCTGTCCTCAGAGAGGAGCTCCCCTCTCTGCTGACTGAAGAGAAGATGAAATGACCAGCTGCAGAGAAGAGCTACCCTCTCTGCTGAGAGCTGAACACTTGTTGGGACACCCTGTCTACAAAGAGGAGCTACCCACTGCTGGTCTCCTCTAAGCTGTTCTATCACTCAATATAGCTCCTTTCGTCTTGTTCACCCTCCTCTTGTCTGTGTACCTCATTCTTCTGGACACACAAAAAGAACCCAGTGTAACGCCAAGGTTCTTGCCTTGCCATGCCAAAGAATTGGTGTGGCAGCTGACCACAGCAAGTGATAGAGACACGGACCAATAGAGGGAAAAAGCTCTAGGCTTTATTGAGCAGAGTGAAAATACAAAGCTTCCACAGTGTGGAAGGGGTCCCGAACGGGTAGCCACTGCTGGTTTTGGGTGATTGCCTTTTAAACTCTTTAAGGCAGGAAATACGTGCGGCAGGAAGATGTTACTAGAGCAAGAAAAAAAGAAAGTAAATTATTTTGTGACACGTCTTAGATTTTGAGGAAAATCAGAATTGCAACTTAGGTTTTATTTACTTTATGACCTTGCAGTGGCATGGCAAAGGAGACAGGATCTCACAGGACTTTACAAAGTATATTTACAAGGAATTGGAACTGGGAGTAGAGATAAGGTCTGCTGGTCACAGAAAAATGGGCAGTTAACATTCCTTTTACTTTAGTTTCAGTGGAGGGGGAAGGGAGAGAGGGAGAGAGGACACAGGGAAACTTACAGCAACATTTTCGCTGTTTATAGCTTTCTTGGGGAAGAAAACACATGCACAAATCCTGGTGTTAGGAATAGTTTAAGCATATATCTTCAATATTATTCATCCAGGACCAAAGTAAGTCCTGATGCAGGAAATGAATGGGTTTCACAGCTTTCTGAGCCCTTACTCGACCCAGGAAGCCCAGCTGGCCCCTCCTTTCACCAGGACCCATTCAATGGCAGGGCTAAAGGAGCTGTAACAAACAGGGCTGAAACAAGTTCCTTGCTTACCACACTGCAGGCAACAAGAAGAGAGAAAAAGAGAAGAGCTGCAGCCCTTTGGAGAGCCCAGACCTAGAAGCTTCCTGAGCCAGGGCTACGATATCCTCTTTGGGGTTCTGCAGTGTCTGGCATCTCCAAGCTTCTTGGAGCCACTGCATTTCCTGGTGTCAGCTGTGGAAGTTGCTTATGGTATGCCTGGTGTAGCCACAGCCTTGTAGGGAGCCAGCACCCGTGTCAATGCCTGAGACTGCATGTCCCATCACAGCGAGTGTGCCCGGCTGTGCTCACTGGCCATTCCCCATCCTCATTCACGCATTCCTTGCTGCTTCATGCCTGTCTTGACCTTGGCAGGCATGGGATCCAGGCCGGTAGCAGGAGCTGAGTGCAGTCTGCCAGGCTGAGTGGGCAGAATGAGCCCTGCAGGCCAGAGCAAAACTCAGGCAAAGGTGCCAGTGGACACAGAGGTTTCTGGTCGGTGAAGGGACACCCCAAAGATTCCGTAACATTAATGCAACACTTTAATGCATACAGTGATTCACATACTAAGTAATGAGGCTCCTAACTAGTAAGTGTTTAATTATGTAGAACTCCAGAATATGTAGAGACAAATAGCATAGTGCATGCAGTTAAATTCCTCTTATTATTAACTTCTTAAAACCTATCTCTAATATTTTTAAGTTACTTAATAATTAACTCATTACCAATCATTATTACTTAAGTTTACATATTAAGGATATGAAATCAGAAATTTGATTTTCCAGGCACTATGACAATATCACTCCTAACATTGAATATTGAAAAGAATTACGGAGACAAATGTGTTAGTTTTCTTTTCCACCATAGCAAGTAAACATCTACGTAGAGAAGTAAACAGCACCCATGTATTATCTCACAGTTTCTGTAGGTTAAAGTCTAGTCACAGTTTAACAGGTTTCTCTGATCAGAGACTCACAGGGTAACATCAGAGTATAGTAACCTGGACTGTGTTTTTTTAAGGCATTGAGAAAGAATCAATTTCAAGTACACTCACATTGCCAAAGGTTTGTTTCTGGCAGTTGTAAGACAGATCCCTTGATTATCTGTTGATCGTCAGTTTGGTTTTACTCTCAAGTCTTAGAGCCCACCCACATTCCTTGCCACGTGATATGGTTTGGCTGTGTCCTCATCCAAATCTCATTTTGAATTCCTTTATGTCATGGGAGGAACTTGGTGGGAGGTAATTGAATCATGGGGGCAAGTGTGTCCTGTGCTGATCTTGTGATAGTGAATATGTCTCATGAGATCTGACAGTTTTATAAAGAGGGGTTTCCCTGCACAAGCTTTTCTCTTATCTGCCACTATTGAGATGTGCTTTCACCTTCCACCATGATTGTGAGGACTCCCTAGCCATGTGGAACTGTAAGTCCATTAAACCTTTTTCTCTTGTAAATTGTCCAGTCTCGGGTATATCTTTATCAGCCAGGTGAAAACAGACTAATACAGTAAATTGGTACCAGTAGAGTGGGGCACTGTTGAAAAGATACCTGAAAATGTGGAAGCAACTTTGGAACAGGATAACCAGCAGAGTTTAGAACAGTTCGGAGGGTTCAGAAGAAGACAGAAAAATGCGGGAAAGTTTGGAACTTCCTTCCTAGAGACTTGTTGAATTGCTTTGACCAAAATGCTGATAATAAGGACAATGAAATCCAGACTGAGGTGGTCTCAAATGGAGATGAGGAACTTGTTGGGAACTGGAGCAATGGTGACCCTTGTTTTGCTTTAGCAACAAGACTGGTGGCATTTTGCTCCTGCTGTAGAGATTTGTGGAACTTTGAACTTGAGAGACATGATTGAGGGTATCTGGCAGAAGAAATTTCTGAGCAGCAAAGCATTCAAGATGTGACTTGGGTGCTGTTATAGGCATCCAGCTTTAAAAGGGAAACAGAGCATACTTTGGAAAATTCGCAGCCTGACAATGTGATAGAAGAGAAAATTCCATTTTCTCAGGAGAAACTCAAGCTGGCTGCAGAAATTTGCATAAATAATGTGAAGCAGAATGTTAATTGCCAAGACAATGGGGAAAATGTGTCCAGGGCAGGTCAGAGGCCTTCACAGAAGCCTGTCCCATCACAGGCCCAGAGGTTCAGGAGAAAAAAATAGTTTCACAGGCTGTGCACAGGGTCCCTCTGCTGTGTGCATTATAGGGGCTTGGTGTCCTGTGTCCCAGCCACTCTAGCCATGTCTAAAAGAGGCCAAGGTACAGCTCAGGCTGTTGCTTCAGAGATTGGAAGCCTCAAACCTTGCCAACTTCAACACCACATGGTGTTGAACCTGCAGGTGCACAGAAGTCAAGAATTGTGGTTTGGGAACCTCTACCTGGATTTCAGAGGAGGTATGGAAACACCTGGATGCCTAGGCAGGTTTGCTTCGGGGTGGGGCCCTCATGGAGAACCTCTGCTAGGCCAGTGCAGAAGGGAAATGTGGGGTTGGAGCCCCCACACAGAGTCCCTACCAGAGCACTGCCTAGTGGACCTGTGAGAAGAGGGCCACCATCCTCCAGACCCCAGAATGGCAAATCCACTGACAGCTTATACCATATGCCTGGAGAAGCCACAGACACTCAACACCAGCCTTTGAAAGCAGCCAGGAGGGGGACCATATGCTGCTCAAGACTGTGGGAACTCACCTTTTTGTTCCCAGCATGACCTGGATGTGAGACATGGAGTCAAAGGGGATCATTTTGCAGCTTTAAGATTTGTCTGCCTCGCTGGATTTTGAACTTACATGGGACCTGTAGCCCCTTTGTTTTGGCCAATTTCTCCCATTTGGAACAGTTTTATTTTCCCAGTACCTTTGCCTCCATTGTTTGTAGGAAGTAACTAGCTTGATTTTGATTTTACAGGCTCATAGGTGGAAGGGACTTACTTGTCTCTGATGAGATTTTGGATTGTGGACTTTTGAGTTAATGCTGAAATGAGTTAAGACTTTGGGGGACATTGGGAAGGCATGATTGATGCTGAAATATGAGGACATGAGATTTGAGAGGGTCTGAGGCAGAATGATATGGTTTAGCTGTGTCCCTACCCAAATCTCATCTTGAATTCTCACATGTTGTGGGAGGGAGGCATTGGGAGGTAACTGAACATGGGGGCAATTCTTTCCAGTATTGTTCTCATGATAGTGAATAAGTCTTAGGAGATCTGATGGTTTTATAAAGAGGAGTTTTTCTGCACAAGCTGTCTCTTTTTGCCTGCCACCATCCACATATGATGTAACTTGCTCCTCCTTGCCTTCCACCATGATTGTGAGGCCTCCACAGCCATGTGGAACTGTAAGTCCATTAAATCTCTTTCTCTTGTAAATTGCCCACTCTCAGATATGTCTTTATCAGCAGTGTGAAAACTAATATAACACGTGATCCCATATTGAAAACCAGCAATGAGGAATATTGCACTCATTAACTTCCTTTCAAGCTTTGGATCTCTTTCATAAGGAAAAGCTTAGTCCCTTTCAAGTATTCCCTTAATTAGATTAAATGCCCTGAGGATAATATCTCCATTTTAACACCAGCTGATTTGGGACATTAAACATATTAGCAAAATCTTTTTACTGAAGCACCTAGATTATTGTTTGATTGGATAACCTGGAGAAAGTGTGTGTGCACTAGAAAATGAGGGTTTTGAGGAGCCATCTTAGAATTAAGCATAACCCCAAAAGTAGGTGGATTGGAATGCTAAAAAGGTTTACATTATTGCCCATGTATGCTGTTCATTAAAAGGATAGAGAAAATCTATATTATGACCTAATTGCACATAAAATGGATAATGAAAATAAATTGTATTTACTTTTGGACAAAGAGCTAAGGAATTTTGGAAAAAAAACTAATACATAGGGTGGTGAAAATTCCATGTGAGATCTAACTGAGGGCTCTCTTTCAAGAAAGCTCACACCTATACATAAAAAATTTACAGCTATGTATAAACGGCTCTTGCCATGCCAAATTATTACTATTTCTTGAACATTCTACTCTGGGTAACATCTGTTCCCTTTGTGCATTTTATTCTTAGGCAGAATTAGATATGCCATTTTCTGTGATCTAACAGTTACTTGCATACATCTCTATTCTGGAGCTTATTACTTTATATTTTTGCTAACTTCCCATGAAATATTGAATTCCATTTTGGCAAGAAATGCCTTGCTACCAACTGCAACCAATAGATACTTGTTATGCTACCTGCCTCAGAGTGATCGTTTCACAAAATATGGTAGAATTATTACGTTGAAAAAATGTAAGTCAATTCAAATAAAAAGATGTGTTTTTCCTACATGCTATGATTTTATATTTTTCAGCTATATTGAAATATATTGGACAAATAAATTTTTTTTATATTCAAATGTACAATGTGGTCTTTTGGTATACATATACATTATGTAATAATTACCAAAAACAAGCTAATTAACATATCAATAACCTCACCTGGTTACATTTTTATGGTAAGAATAGATAATATCAATTGTTTTGGTGAATTTCAAGTATACAATACAGTATTATTAAATAGAGTAAGCATGCTGTGCATTAGGTCTCCAGAACTTATTAATTTCTCATAACTGAATCTTTGTATCCATGAGCAACAACTTTATATTTCCTCTGCTCTTCAAACCCTGGTAACTACCATTCTACTTTTTACTTTTCTGAGTTTGACATTCGTAGATTCCACACAGAAGCAAGATCATGTCCATGAGCATTGGAGACCACTTTCTGTCTCTAGCTTATTTCTCTTAGCAAAATGTCCTCCAGGTTCAAGTTGTCACAAGTGGCAGAATTTATTCCTTAATTAAAGCTGGATAGTATTTTATTGCATATATACATATATCCACATTTTCTTTATCCATGCATTTGAGGGTAGACACTTAGGTTGTTTCCATATCTTGACTATTGTGAATAATGCTGCAATT
Organism: Pongo abelii; assembly: GCF_028885655.2. NCBI lineage: Eukaryota > Metazoa > Chordata > Mammalia > Primates > Hominidae > Pongo > Pongo abelii. The sequence continues at coordinate 92,712,394 of NC_071999.2, read as the reverse complement.
AAAATAGAAGTGCAAATATCTCTTCAAGGTAGTGATTTTATTTCCTCTAGATATATACCCAGAAGTGAAATTCCTGCATTATATAGTAATTCTATTTTTAATTTTTTGAGTAAACTTCATATAGTTTTTCAAAATGGTTGTATCAATTTTCACTCTCACCAACAACGCACAAGAGAAGTTTTCTTTTCTCCACATCCTCATGAACATTTGTTACCTTTCATCTTTTTGATAATAACTAACAGACATGATGTGATATCTCATTTCGAATTCAATTTGCATTTCTCTGAAGCTTAATGATGTTAAGCATTTCTTCATATACCTATTGGCTATTTGTATGACTTCTTTTGAGAAATGTGTATTAAGGTCCTTAGCCCATTTTTTAGTCAGGTTATTTTTTTTGCCAATTATTTCTTGTAGTTCATTAGGCATTTTGCATATAAACCTCCTCTCGTTTACATGATTCACTTGGCAATTTTTGCTTTGGTTGCCTGTGCTTTTGAGTTCCAAAAAATCATTGCTCAGACCAATATTTCAGAGCTTTTCTCCTGTGTTTTCTTCCAGTAGTGTTACAGTTTCAAGTCTTACACTTCAGTCTAATCGGTTTTGAGTTGATTTTTTGTATATGATGTGAGATAAGGTACTAATGTTATTCTTCTACTTATATTATAATAGATACTCAGTTTCCCCAACAGCATTTGTAGAAAAGGTTAGCCTTTCTCCATTGTGCATTCTTGGTACCCTCATGGAAAATTACTTAACCATAGATGTGTGGACTTATTTTTGGATGTCCTATTGTCCATTCATTTATATGTCTGTTTTTATGCTGGTACCATACTGATTACCACACATAGCTTTGTAGCATCTTTTGGAGCCAGGTAATTTGATACCTAAAGGACAAAAGAATTTTGTCCTTTTTGACCAAGATTGTGTTGGCTATTTGAGGTTTTTTGTAGTTTCCTAATCATTTTAGGATTTTTTTTTCTATTTTGGTAGAGAATATTATTGAGATTTTAATAGAGATTGTATCAAAGCTGTAGATTGCTTTGACTGCTATGGACAGTTTAACACCATTAATTTTTGCAGCGCCAGGACTTTTTAATTACACAGTTTATTTTGTTGACTACCTTCTCATAAATAAAAAACTAATTAGTATCACAACGCTAAAAGATTAGAGCATAATCGTTAGCTAAGCCAAAAAATAAATAAATTTGTATGTATTCCATTAACACATGGGAAAAATTCATTTGGCAGTCAAAATATCACCTCTTACCATTCATAAAATTATTCCATTTTGCTAAAACATAATATTTGCTTACTTGATATGTGTTAACAAAATATAACTCTTAGAGCCAAATAAATAATGTTTTTTTGGTGTAAGCATACAATTCTCTTGAGTTGTTAAGTAATACTAATTCCTAAAAATAATTAGCATGCAGGAAAAAGATAAGGAACCAAACACTGAAGGCTATATCAACGTGTTCAAAGTAGTAAATATAGAACCAGGGAAACATGAGCCTACTTTCATAACTTCAGACAGCACAGATGGAATTTTAAAGGCATTATATTTGATTAAATAGTTAAGTGTCATCCAATGCCATATGAGTAGCTGTATATAATCAATAAAGATTATCAATAAACGATACCAAGTATTATTCATACATTCAAGTAAAAATTCACATAAAGTTTATAATTGTGCTTCAAATCAATATGTTCTGGACTATTTTATGAAGAGTCCATATCATACGTGTGTCAGATATTGACAGATTGCAAGAAAAAGACAATTCACCTGAGTTTTTAATATTCCAAACAATCTTTGAATGCAGTATTAAAAAATGCTAACTGGGCATCTGTTTAAAAATATTATATGCAAAATTATTATTCATGCACCCAGTCATGCCAACATTCAACAAATATACATTGATATATTCTTTTACCCAAGAAATAGAAAACTGAAACTTTTAAAAATTAATTTTCAATCTAATAAATTTTCTGTTAAAAAATACAGAAGTCACAATATGCAGCATTCTATAATGTGTTATAGGCAATGTGTTAAATTTACACATATTAAGTAAAATAGAAATGGAATAATTTTCCATTTTTATGTTTACATTGAATTATTTTATTTTTCCAGTGTTGCATATTCCCACAATAATCTAACTATAATGCCCAGTTCATGAGGTGTAACAATTACTTTTATTTCTTCAAAAACTTAATCAGTGTATGTTAATTCCAGTCTTTAATTTGCATCCAGTGAACTCACTTTATCATAATTACAGAATACCTTGTGTGAATTCTACGTGCCTAGTGTTGTGCTTATTGCATTTGAGCCTAACAGCTCTGAAAACTGGCACTGTATTCCACATTTTAGAAATAAATTTTGTTGATTTTAGTTATGTGTGTATGTTTGCATGCTAAAATTACTTGTACTTTCTATTATTTTTGTTTCTATAGAGTTAAAAAATGTATTCATTTTGCTTGGTTTTCTATGAACTTATAAACTCATCAACAAACTCTTCCAGTTATCTCAAACCTTCTCTCAGTATATACGGACACATCAGGCAGCTTATCAGCTTCATCTTCTTGAAGAAATCTTTTCACAACTTGCTGCTCTATTCTAATTTGAAATGTGGTCTTTATGTTTCACACGAGTCATCTTGGGGTTTTCCATCATCATTAACCTGACAATTCCATTGCCTTTATCTTACATATATCTCCTTATCTTTAGATCCTGTCTCTTCCTCCTTTTTAGTTTAATCTCTTGTATTTGTGAAGCCCATTTTTCAGTAGCTTTTTCTAAAACATTTATTGGGAGGGTAAGCTTTTTGACACCTTGCTCATATAAATGTTTTCGTATTCTACCCTCATACTTAAATTAATACATATTCTAGATATAGAATGATTCCCTTTCTCCACAACTTACCACCATGCCAACTAGAGTTCATTATAATAACAGTGAATGAAATTAACAAAACAAATAGGTAAACCACAAGACAATTTTGCAACCCATATACCCAATAAAGAGCTATATCCAAAGGATGAGGGGACTTCAAACAGTTGTGGAAAAAATAGAATTTAAAGATAAAAATTAAAATATAAACTTTATTTTTCAACATAAGTTCTATCAAAATCATGACACTTTTGTAAGTGATGATACCAGTCATTTTTTTTGATTCCTAAAGAACTGATGTTCCTGGAAATTTAACCATTTCAATGAAGTATTTTTTGTCTTACTAAATGAAAGAAAAAATGAGTGGCCTTTAATTTTTTTTTAAATAAGGATATAAAAAGAAGGCAGAAGGAGCCAAAAGAGGACTGTAAGGTGGATGCCAATAATTTTCCATCAAAACTCTCACAAAATTGCCCTTGTTTGATGAGACAGATGAGCAGGAGCATTATCATAGTGGAGAAAGACTCTCTACTGAGGCTTTCCTTGGTGTTTTTCTAAGGCTTTGGCAAATTTCTCAAAACACATTCATAACAAAATATGTAATTATTCATTGTACTTCCATAAAGTTACCAAGGAATATGCCTTGAGCATCTCAAAAATCTGTTGCAATGATGTTTGCTCTTGACCAGTCCACTTTTGCTTTGACTGGACCACTGCCACCTCTGGGTAGCGATTGCTTGGATTACACTTTGTATTCAGGATCACACTGGTGAAGGCATGTTACATCTCCTGTTACAGTTTTTCAAAGAAATGCTTCAAGAACTTGATCCCACTTGTTTAAAATTTCCATTGCAAGCTCTGCTCTATTCTGCAGCTGATCTGAGTGCAAGCGTTTTGGCACCCATGGAGTAGAAAGTTTGCTCAACTTTAATTTTTCAGTCAGAATTGCATAAGCTAAACAAACTGAGATGTCTGTGGCATCAGCTATTGTTTCTGCTGTTACTGTTAGTCCTCTTCAATTAGGACATAAACAAGAAAATTTTTTTCTCACAAATTGATGTGGATGGTTTGCTCCACAGGCGTCATCTTTAGTATTGTCTCTTTCTTTCATGCAATGAGTTATCCATTTGTAAACTACTGATTTATTTGGAACACTGTCCCTAATAACTTTTGTAAAGCGTAAATAAGTTTACTTTCTTCTACTCAAGCATCATCATAAATTTGATGTTTGTTCTTGCTTCAATTTTAGCAGAATTCATCTTGCACTGATAGGGAATCTTTTTAACTTTTCTTAGTAGCTCAAACTAGATCCTGTTTATATATGTTACAATAAGTTTATTGTAACGTGTACAAGTTCATTTTGATAAATTTTTTTTAAATTCATGCATAATTATTTTTATAATACAAATTTTTCCCATGAAATTTTTGAAAGTCCTCTACATAAGGAAGTCAAATAATTTAATAGCAAAACAACAACAAAAACCCAAAAAAACAAAAACAAAAACAAATTACCCTACTAAAAATGGATGGACAAACCTGAATAGACATTTTTCTAAAGAAAACAAACAAATCAGCAACAGATAAATGAAATTATGCACAACATCACTAATTATCATGGAAATGAAAATCAAACCACAGTAAAATATCACATCACACATTTGGCTGTGATTAAAAAAAAAGACAATAGATAATAAATGTTGATGAAGGTGTAAAGAAAATTCTACATTGTTGGTGGGAACGTAAATTAGCATAGCCTTAATGCAAAGCAGTGTAAAGGTTACACATAAAATTAAAAATAAAACTACCTTATGATCCAGCCATCCTACATCTGGGTATAAATCTAAAAGAAATAAAATCACTATCTTGAGGTGATCTGTACGTCCTTATTAATTGCAGCATTATTCACAATAGCCAAGATATAGAAATAACCTCAGTGTTCATTCACAGATGACTGGAGACACACACACAAACACACATCCAGACACACACTGAAATTTTATTTTGTATTAATAAGGAAGAAAATCCTGCCATTTGCAACAACTTGGGTGAATCTAGAGACATCATGCTAAATGAACAAACCAGACACAGAAAGACCAATAATGCATAATCTAACTTATATGCAGAACCTAAAAATATCAAACTCATAAAAGTAAATAATAGAATGGTGGTTACCAGCGGCTTGGGAGTCAGGAGACCTGTGGAGATGTTGGTCAAGAATACAAAGGATCAGTTTTGAGAGATAAATAAGTTCTAGAGTTCTCATTTATATCATCATGACTGTAGTTAATAACATTGCATTGTATACTTTAAAGTTGTTAAGAGCATTGATCTCAAGTATTTTTACCACACACGCACAAAATATAACAGCTTGGGGTAATGCATATGTTAATTAGTTTGATTGTGGTAATCATTTAACATTATATGTGTCCATATATCAAAAACATAACATTGTACACCTTGAATGTACTGCATGTAAGTTTTTATTTATCAAGTATACCTTAATAAAGATGATAAAAACAATAGATTCTAGCAAAAAGAGCTGGAAGGTACCAACTCTAAGAAAAAGTTATTAGGGAAATCTTCATGAGGAGACAAGGGCAGAGACATTAGAAGAATTTAAGCCTCTGGCACATACAGCTAGAGCAAACAAAATCATAGCTTAATTCCTAGCCACATTAACATTAAAAACTCACAGTAAAGTCCTCAGTTCCTACTACATCATACATCATGTTTGACTTTCAACAAAAAGTTGAAGACGTGCCAAAGACAATAAAAAAAAGAAACATAGACACATTCAAATTTGATAGATATTGTAAATCCACATAGTTCCATAGTTCCATTGCTTTAATCCATTGTCTATGGGGTGGTGACTTTCAAATTGATGACTCCAATCTTGACTTTCTCTTTGAGCTTCAAACTCAGATACCAAACTACACAAAAAACATCTCCACTAGGATGTCTAATGGGTACCTCATAATAAAATTTCTTATTTGTTATTATTATACTTTAAGTTTTAGGGTACATGTGCACAATGTGCAGGTTCGTTACATATGTATACATGTGCCATGCTGGTGCGCTGCACCCACTAACTCGTCATCTAGCATTAGGTATATCTCCCAACGCTATCCCTCCCCCCTCCCCCCACCCCACAACAGTCCCCAGAGTGTGATGTTCCCCTTCCTGTGTCCATGTGTTCTCATTGTTCAATTCCCACCTATGAGTGAGAATATGCGGTGTTTGGTTTTTTGTTCTTGCGATAGTTTACTGAGAATGATGATTTCCAATTTCAACCATGTCCCTACAAAGGACATGAACTCATCATTTTTTATGGCTGCATAGTATTCCACGGTGTATATGTGCCACATTTTCTTAATCCAGTCTATCATTGTTGGACATTTGGGTTGGTTCCAAGTCTTTGTTATTGTGAATAATGCCACAACAAAAATAAACATAGGTGTGCATATGTAACTAACCTGCACATTGTGCACATGTACCCTAAAACTTAAAGTATAATAATAAATAAATAAATAAATAAATAAAAGAAAAAAAGAAAATTTCTAAGAACTCCAAGTAACAGTCCCTATAATGAGATACTTCCCTAGTGCTCCCTACTTTGTTAAATGGTACATTCCTCCCAGTTTTCACAGTGTGCACGTATAATTTATCTTTATTCCTTTTTCCTACAGTTCTGATCAACTGGAATACATTCTTGGTTTACCTTCAAAATATATTCCAAATCCATATGTATCTTAGCAGGTCCTTATTGAGCACCTACTAATTTCTATAATTTTAAACAGACCTTATTTCTTCGAATAATTTTCAATTTATAGAAAATAACAAGATAGCGCAGAGTTGGCATATATGCCACACCTGGTTCTAATATTCACATATAATAATGGTATGTTACAGCTTTTACAATGATTAAAAATTATTAATACTCTATTTTCTTACAATCCATAATTTATTCAGATTTCCTTAGCTTTCATGTGATTTTCTTTTTCTGTCTCAGGCTCCTATTATACATAACATTTAGTTGTTATCTTCCCTTAGGGTTCTCTTGTTTATGGCAGTTTCTCAGACAAACAGGTGCCACTTCCAGACTTTATTGAAAAGACCCTATATAAGCTGCATATAATAGGCTTTGAGCCAAATACAGTGATTTGTTGGGATGCTTGTTGTGGGGCTGAATGTGCTCTGTGGGTTAGATGAAGGAAGCGATGAGGTGTTGGAGTGGAAACCAGCTATTTGAATTGCAGCTGATAGATCACTGTTTCTGAAGTCGATGCTTTTCATTGTTCTTCTTGGAAGAATATTCAGCTTTGCAAATGGTGTTCTAAAATGAAATCTCCACTCCCCACCTTATTTTGTAGCTACATGAGTACATATGGCTGAATCCTGACCAGTTTGGAATAAGTAGGAGTATTGTGTGCCGGTTTCCAGAACCTTTCTTTAGAAAGTAGCTTGTGAATCGTCTTTGTTTATTTTGCTTCATTCCTTGTCTTTATTCCTTTCCTTGCTGGGATGTGGTCAGAGTCGTGGACAATGAAGACAAAAGCCACATTATAGAAGGTGGAGTGGTGAAAAAACCTTGATATTGATTCTCTTAGTACCTAATGTAGCAGTTTGCCTTTTTCTCATAATGCATTCCTCTGCACTTTTATTCTAGATGTAAATAAATTTCTATCATTTTAAGCTGCACTTATTTTGGGTATTTTTTTCCTCATCATCAACAGTGTAGCCTAATCTTAACCAATATAGACCATGGAGGTAAATGATAGTCACACATATCACAGTGCTGGACACCATGCGTTGTTGACGTATTTTTCCACTGGTTTTTACATCAATAACACACATATGCATATTTTCAGATTAAACACTCAAACTGTCATTTTTCTTAGCTCAAAGGGGAAGGACATGTTCCGCGATTTTGTCTGTTGAACAGTAGTTGATGTATGTGAATGCTGGGAAAGTGTATGGGATCTTGTGATACTAAGGGAAAAAGGCAAATATACTGATGTTTGTCATGGTGTGAGTAATACTATCTTTTTTTCTGAAATAGGTGTCTTATGTTTTTTATTTGAATCCATAAAACCGTGGCATACTAACATAGTAGCTGGCAAATAGAAAAAATGTCAGACACTTCACAATTCCTAATATAACAAACATCCTCTAGCAAGATATCTAACTCAGGTAATCCTCTGCAAAGTCTCCAGACAAACAAAAGAAAACTGTTCTATAGCAAGGAAAAGGAATACATTTGTGCTTACCAGAGGTTTCAAGGGAATCTGGAGATTAAAGTTTCTCTGGCACATCCACTCATGTATTCTCATTTTATGTGACTGCAACTCACTCCTTCCCTTTAAGAAACTGACTCTAGCATTGGGACTCATATAGGCAGTGAATTCAGCCAGTTTAGAAATTTAGCTATTTTTCCATTATATCCTCAGCCTGATTTTCTATCACAATTGGCTCTCTGGCTGTTCAAGAAGAGATCTTTCAATGCTTATATAAAGCCCATCAGACTTTCACACTGTCCCTTTAGTTGTTATTTGGCTTACTTGACTCTCCAAGGTCCCACTCCTCAGCATTACAATGACAGCTTAAAAAAAAAAAAGTACTGACTTCACTACTCTTAGAATTCACTACCCCTGAAAATCCTCAAAGGCAAAACGTATTGCTTTGTCCAGTGTATTTTCTTCTACCGGTTTGCTGTCTACCATTTGCGATGTTATCTGAGAAAGAGGGAACTTGATTGTTTATCCAGCAAATTATATTAATCATTAGTTAAACCCATGGCACTTTCAGACTTCCCTGCAAGCAATCACTCAACTGGTCAGAGACAGATCTCAGACAAAGATTTGCATTTAGAAGTCTGACTGATGTACAGGAAACAAATAGTAAGTTTCAGGCATTTGGACACTACAAACATTTGTTTTTCCAGGGCACAGCTCAAGTGTACCTGTGGACCAAGCAAATGTAAAAGTGGAAAATTATGACAAATTGATTATTGAATCAGTTGTAGTTATTGTATTTACCCACACTCACTTTAAAACACTGCTTAGAATGGTAAATTGCATTTACCTGAATTGAAAGCAAAATAAATATATTTTTATTAGGATATTCTAATATTTACTAAGAATGGAGATGAAAAAAACTGTATAATATAAAAAAAATAAGCAGGATGCAGTGGCTCACACCTGTAATCCCAGCACTTTGGGAGGCCGAAGTGGGCAGATCACCTGAGGTCAGGAGTTCGAGACCAGCCTGACCAGCATGGCGAAACCCTGTCTCTACTAAAAATGCAAAAATTAGCTGGGGGTGGTGGCACATGCCTGTAATCCCAGCTACTCAGGAGGCTGAAGCAGGAGAATCACTTGATCCTGGGAGGCAGAAGGTGTGGTGAGCCGAGATCGCACCACTGCACTCCAGCCTGGGTGACAGAGCAAGACTCCAACTCAAAAAAAAAAAAAAAAAAAGTAATAAACAATTTTAGAATTAATTTCAATATGTGAGGCTGTTTAAGTAAACTATAAAAACACCAAGTGGTTTAACTCTTAAAAATAATTAAAGTACAGTTGAGAGTTGGAAATATTTTATTATTGGGAGATTAAGAGCAATAAGGATTTTTGAGCACTGTCGTGCACCCCAAAACAATATTTCAATGAGATAGATTATATATACCACAGTTATCTCTTAAGATTATAATTGAACTGAAAAATTCGTATCGCCTAGGAGTTATTATACTATAATTTTCATCATTACATTAGAGTGTACTTCTTCTACTTACTGAAAACAAAAATTAACTGTAAAATGACCCCTGGCTGTTCCTTCAGGAGGTATTCCACAAGAATACATCGTTAGCATAGGAGATAACGGGTCCATGTATGCTACTGCCTCGGAAGACCTTCCAGTGAGACAAAAGGTAGAAGTGAAAGACAGTGATACTGATGATCCTGACCCTGTGTGGGTCTAGGCTAATGTTTGTGTTTGTGTCTCAGTTTTTAACAGAAATGTTTTAAAAGTAAAAATAAAGTAGAAATTTTGAAAAATACAAAAAGCTTGTAAAATAAAGATCAAAAGAAAGAAAATATTTCCGTATGGTTGAACAATGCGTTTGGCTTTAAGCTAAATGTTATAAAAGAATCGAAAAGGTTTTTAAAAATTAAAGTTATAAAGTAAAAATGTTGCAGTAAGCTAAAGTTAGTTTATTATTTATTATAGGGTTGTGTGAACATTTCAACAACATTAATGCTTTCAATCCATGAACCAATGATATCTTTCCATTTGTTTGAGTCGTCTTCAATTTCCTTCATCAATGATTTATAGTTTTCAGTGTACAGGCCTTTCAAATCTGTTAAATTTATGTCTAAGTATTTCATTTTTTTGGTAGCTATTGTGAATGGAATTTTTTAAAATTTCTTTTTCAGATAGTTTGTTAGTGAAAAAATCTCAATTGTTTTTGATATGTTGATTTTATATCCTACAACTCACTGGAATTTATTAGTTCTAACCAATTTTCTGGTGGAATTAAAAAAATCTTTATACATAAGATCATGGTGTCTGCAGAAACAATTTAACATTTCTTTTTCTGATTTGAATGATGTCATTTACTTCTTTCTCTTGCTTAATTGCTGTGTCTAGGACTATATTGGCTAGAAGCAGTAAAAGTGGGCACTCTTGTCTTGTTCTTGATTTTAGAGAAAACGTTTTTAACACTGAGTATGATGTTAGCTATGGGATTGTCAGATATGTTCTTTATTGTATTGAAGTACACGCCTTCTAAAACTAATTTGTTGAGGCTTTATCATGGAAAAATGTTGAATTTTGCCCAGTTGCTTTTCTGCATCTATTGAAGTGACCATATGGTTTTTACTCTTCATTCAGTTACTGTGGTGTTTCACATTTATAGATCCGTGATGCTGAACCATCTTTACTTCCTACATTTCTCTTAATATGGTGAGTTATTCATTCAATGTATTCTTGAATTCAATTTGCTTGTATTTTGTCAAAAATATTTGAATCTATGTTTATCAAGAATACTGGCCTGTAATTTTCATTTCTTATAGTGTCCTTATCTGGCTTTCTTCTCATGGAATGGTTTGTTATCATGGAATGCTGGTCTCACAAAGCGAGTTTATGAGTATTCTCTCTTCTATTTTTTGGAAGAGTTTGAGACAGATTGGCATTAGTTCTCCCTTAAATGTTTGGTATAATTTACCATTGAAGCCATGAGGTCCAGGGCTTCTCCTTGATGACAGATTTTTTAATTATTGTTTTAATCTTCCTGCTCATTCATGGTCTGTTCAAATTTTCTATGTCTTCGTAATTCAGTTTTGGTAAATTGTGTGTGTCTCACAATTTCTTTCAGGTTATCAAATTTGTTGGCATAAAATTGCTCAAAGTTGTTGCACAATCCTTTGTATTTATGTGCTACTCACCCATATTAGCTGTAATATCTCCTGTTTCATTTCTGATGTTTGCTTTTGAGTCTTCTCTCTTATTGTAGCTAAAAATTGTCAGTTTGTTTAATCTTTTCAAAAACCAATTCCGTTTTGTTGACCTTTTCTATTGTTTTTCTAGCCTCTATTTCATTTATTTCTGCTTTGATTTTTATTATATTCTTCCTTCCTTCCTTATTATTAATTTGTTTTTCTTTAGTCCCTTGAGCTGTAATGCTATATTGTTTATTTAGGAACATTTTCTTTTTTGATGTAGACATTTATTGGCATAAATATCCATTAGTTTTATGCATCCCATACATTTTACTGCATTTTACATGCATTTTACTGCATCCCATACATTTTAACATGTTGCATTACCATTTTCATTTGTCTCAAGATATTTAAAAATTTCCTGTTGGATTTCTTGTTTAATCCATTGGTTGTACAGAAGCATGTTGTTTAATTTTCAGATATAGGTAAATTTTTCAAAATTTTTCCTATGATTGATTTCTAGTTTTATTCCATTGCGGTTAGAAAGGAAACAATATGATTTCATTTTTTAGAAATTTGTTAAGACTTATTTCGTGGCTTAACGTATGATCTATCCAGGAGAATATTCTATGTGTGCTTGAGAAGAATTTTTATTCTGCTGCTGTTGGCAGAATGATTAGTATAGGTTCATTAGGTCCATTTGATCTAAAGTGTTGTCCAAGTCTAGTGTTTCCTTATTGATTTTCTGTCTGGATGATCTTTTTATTTCAGAAATTGAGTGTTGGTTCCCTACTAATATTGTATTGCAGTATATCTCTCTCTTCAGATCTATTAATATTTGGTTTTAATGTTAAGGTGCTCTGATGTTGGATACATATAGATTTATAATTGTTATATATTCTTGATGAATTGATCTCATAAGCATTGTATAATAACCTCTTTATCTCATTTTATAGTGTTTGACTTGAAGTCTATTTTATTTGACATGAGTATAGCCACTCCTGCTCTGCTCTGGTTTGCACATGCATGGAAAATATATTTCCATTGTTTTACTTTCATTCTACGTTTGCCCTTACAGAGGAAGTGAGTTTATTATGGACAGTATATAAAGGGGTCCTGTTTGGGTCTTGTTGTTGTTTATAGTGGTTATTGCTTCTATGCGTGTTTTTCAAATCTATTCAGCCTATGCCTTTTGATTGGGAAATGCGATCTATTTACATTCCAGGTAATTATTGATAGCTAAAGACTTAGTGTCATTTTGTTAATTGTTTTCTGGTAGTGTTGTAGACCCTTTGTTCCTGTTTTTCTCTCTCCCTGCTTTCATTTGTGATGTGATCTTCTCTGGTGGTATGCTTTGATTCCTTACTTTTTAACTTTTTTGTATCTATTTTAGGTTTTGCTGTATAGTTACCATGAGGCTTTCAGGAAATGTAACTTTAATAGGCTATTTAAGCTGATAACAACTTAACTTTAATCTCATAAAATAACTCCATTACTTTACTCTTTCCACACACACATTTTATGTTTTTGATGTCACAATTTACAACTTTTTATATTGTATAACCCTTAAAAATTACTGTGGATATTATTTTTATTTATTTTGTCTTTTAACCTTTATACTAAATATAATTGATTTTTACACACCACAATTACAGTATTAGAGTATTCTGAATTTGACTATATACTTACCTTTACCAGTGAGTTTTATACTTTCATATATATTTACGTTACTAATTATCATTCTTCCCTTTTATTTCTTTTTAGCTTAAATAATTACCTCAAGCATATCTTATAAAACAGGTCTGAGATTGAAAAGCTCCCTCAGTTTTTGTTTGTCTGGAACCGACTTTATTTCTTCTTCATTTCTAAAGGACAGTTCTGCCAGGTAAACTGTTTTTTTTTTTTTTTTTTTTTTTCAGCACTGAAATATGACATACCACCCTCTCCTGGTCTGAAAAGTTTCTGCTGAAAATCTGCTACTAGCCCTATTGAAAATTTCTTATATGTGATTTGCTTCTTTTCTGTTGGCAATTTCACAATCCTCTCTTTGTCTTTGATTTTTGACAGTTTGATTATAATTTGTACTAATCTTGCTTAAATTTAGTCTTACTGGAGACATTTGAGCTTCCAATTCCTAAATATTTCTAGGATTTCCAAGATTTAGAAAGTTTTTTGCTATTTTTTCTTAAATAATCTTTCTACCATTTTTTCTCTTTTCCTATGTGAACTCATATTCGCTCTTTTGATGATGTCTCATGAATTCTGTAAGCTTTCTGTAAGTCTTCCTTATTTCTTCTTATATTTTTTCTCTTCTCTGCTCTGGCTGTACACTGTCAAAGAACTTGTCTTTGAGTTTACAGGTTCTTTCTTCTAATTACCAATTCTGCTATTGAGACCCTGTATTGCATTTTTTCATTTTATTCATTGTATTTTTCAGTTCCAGAATTTTTGATTTTCTAATATAATTTCAATCTCTGTTAAGTTTCTAGTTTTGGTCATTTATTGTTTCTTTGATACCATTTAATTTTTTCACTGTGTTTTCTTGATGGCCCCGAGCTTTCCTAAAACATTTAGTTTGAATCCCTGGTGGGTAGTTTATATTCATTTCTTTGAGTTAGGTACTAGAAGATTATTGGGTTCTTTTGGAGATTGGGTTCTTTTAGTAGTTTTATGTCTCCTTGGTTTTTTCATGTTTTTGTTGCCTTATGTTGATGTCTGCATATTTGGTGGAGCTGTCACCTTTTGCAGACATGATGGACCAGTTTTGTTGAGGAAGATTTTTCCCTATTGGAGGTGTGAAGACATTTTCAAGGTGGGATGCAGCAGTCCTGGCACCAGTAAGGGAGTCCCTTTATGGTGTCTCTGCAGCTCTGTGAACTGAGGTGGTATAAACAGAGTTTGTAGGAATCTTCAATCACAAATGCTATGGATATTCACAGTGAGTGTGAGAGTTGTTAGAGTCTTTGGTGGTGATGACTGCTAAGGTACCTTTGGTCTCTTTTCCTTTCACTAGCAAAGTTGTGTCTAAGAGGGGTCATTTCTCTTAACAATGATCTGGCTTGTGGGCCTGATCATGGTGGAGGCAGCATTAGTGTCTGATGAATGAATGGTGCTCATAGAGCAGCCACACAGCTAAGACCTGAAGCATGGGTATGCATGGAAAGCCTATGGCTCTGGGATTTGCAGTAGTAATGGCACTGGTGCTTGGGATATAGACACCCATGTGGCTCTGTTGGTAACAGAATGCAAGGTATGAATGCTTGTGAAGTAATCAGGGCATTGAGGGTGTGGGCATTCACAGAGTTAGAGTGGCTATGGGATTCGAGACAGAGCCAAGCTGTCTAGGGCAGCTGTGCTGGTGATTGGGTGCAGGCATCCTGCTGTCACTTTGGTAACAGTTTGTGAAGCACAGTTGCTTGCAAAATAGCCAGGAAGCTGAGTATGGGAACATAGGTATACACATGTTTACAGTGGCTCCAATATTGGGAAGGGTGAGGCCTAGCTCTCTATGGCAGCTGAGCCAATGTCTGGAGCACAGTCACTTGTAGCAAGAGCTTGGTTCCAGAGCTCGGAGTGCAAATTAGCTCACTGTGATGATTGTTGCAATACCTAAGATGTGGGTAAGCCTAGTGTAGCCACAGAGCCTGTGTTTGGAGTTTGAGCACTATAGGGCTTGCCATGGCTCCAGGATTAGGCAACCATGGGGTTGGAAGATATGGCAGCACCTTTATCAAAGCGGGGCGACAGTGGCCGTTCCTGGGTGAGGGAGATATGTGAAGACATGTCCACCACAGACAAGAGATGATTTTTAATAGGCAACAGTTTTGGAATGCAGTTGACCTATTTCACACCTATTTTTGTGATATATACTTCTCCTAAATTTGTTTTTTAGTTAAGTTCTTCCATCTTTTTTGCTTATTGATATCATCCAGATAAGATTCTCCAACTAGCTTCTAGGTTATTAATTTATTTTTGGCAACCATTCTGTTCTCAAATCATCCACTGAGTTCTTTATACCAATTCCTATTTGTCTATTTTTTGAATCTCTGATTAGTTCTTTATAGAATTATTCTTGCTTCGTTATTTCAATATCAGGTTGGATTACCTTGAGATGTTCAGTGTGCTTGCTTTTAATTACATGACAAATAATTTATTTGTTTGAACTTATATTTCTTCTGAGATAAAAAGAATTGTGGTTGTTAAGATATCTGGTTAGGAGTGAAGACTCAAGTCCTAGTTTTTCCCCTCCTGGTGAATTTATGGCCGCACTTCTGGGGTTTGAGCTTGCTTTAGGTTGGAAAACCTCAGTTGTGCTAATAATAAAAGTCTCAGATGGAAACAAGAGGCTAAAGAGGTATAGTAAACACCTTTTCAAAAAATCATGAGGTTTATAGATAATTTACACTATGCTAAAGACACTGTATATTAAGCATTTTGGTGATGATTTAGTGATTGCTACAGTAAACAAGTAATTAAATATAAGGAAAGTTTTTTTATAGCTGAGAAACAACACTGGATGGTTTCAGAGATACTGCCTGTTACTTATTGTTTGCAGTCAATATGGTTAAGAATTCAAAGCATAAGGAACAATTATCAAACATAGTGTTTGAAATATTGAAGTAAAAGTTACAAGGAATGTAAAAATATCAAATACTGTATTATCTGCATAGCAAAAATGGAAGAGTACAAGAAATGGCTGCTGTATTTTATTTTAAAGCTTCCTGGTAATATTTTATCCTAAAAGTATGTGTATTATTATGTTAATAAAAATAAATAAATATCTTAGGTTGAAATATCTATTTATGAAGATTCATAGGGTACACTATATTCTGGGTAAATTTCAATAAAAAGAAACCATGCCTGACAGAGTTTTCAATTCTTGAAGAAATATCACTTTATTCTAAATCACAGTGAGAAGAATTAAAATTAAGAAGTTAAGAATAACAAAGCCTTAGAATAAAATTACATCCAAAGAGCTTTGAATTAATTCTAAAATAAATGGCTCAACCTTTTATGTAAATCCTATTTAATAAATATGTACATAAATATTCTATACAGAGATAATACAGCAAGAATAAAACCATAAAGACCATAAAAATTTGGCTCTAAATAGTCACAGATGATGAAAAATAAAAATATACTAAATAACTTGTTGCATAAAGGATGAAATAAAACAATTTTGCAAACTTGACTCTATAAATTTAATAAATAAACTTTAAAGGATAGTTAATTTTGTAAGGAGCCAGCAGTAGAATTTAGAAGAAAAAGTATCTCTCCCTGAAAAGAATGAGGAAGAGCAAAGTGAGATTTAATAAAAGGCAAAACATGTAATAAAAGGCAAAACATAAAAAACATACATTTTTTACATATGTGTGTATGCATATGTATGTACATATAATTTTGTTGTTTTTGATTATTCTATATGTCTGAAAGCATATGAAATATAAGCCAATTTATGATGATGAAAGAATAAATATAACAGGTTATTCTAGATACATGAGCTATACTACAAAATAAAAATAAAAACAAATCCCTCCAAACAGTTTGCAAGAATGGAGTTTTAGAAGATAAGTAAATATCTGATAAGAAAACACTCTATTAAAATTAGCTAAATCAAGAAAAAAAGATTTTTTTAAAATTCATAAAATAAAACATATATTGAAACTATTTAGACAATAATTCAATTCAAAAATTGTTAAATGGCAGGCAAGCAATTTATGTTATCAAAGCTTCCTTAATATACCTATCAGCTATAGCTCTCATTAATGTTTAATTTTCAGGTTATATTGGATATATGTACATTTATATATAAACATTTAAATTTTTAAAAGTCAATATGAAGGACATTTGACAGACTCACCATATCAATAAGATATTTTAACCCAAAACACTTGCTATAAATGACATTTTAAAATTAAAACAAATTCAGAAGTACTGATTAGAACTAATGTCATTATTTATTTTGATTTCAAGTTACATATCCTGATAATGGTTTCCAACAAATACAGACTAATAATTTTTAAAAAATTAATTAACAAATGAAGTATACATTTCCTTCCCCAAAATATCAACAAATGTAAAAAATATAAAATATCTGAGGCCATGTTTTATCATGTCAAGGCAATTGTCCCAGAATTTAATAAAACATTTAAACTGAAAATATCCACATATTAGAGTCTTTTTTTTAATTAAAGAAAGAAGTACTTTTACGTAGCTGTGCATGAACACCAAATAATAATTACAGGTTGTTTTACCAGATGACTATTGAATAATACTGCTTATAAAATTTGTTGGTATACTTTTAAAGCATTTTTTAAGTTGGCTTAAAAAAAATACGTACACAGTAGGTTTATATATTTATGCGGCACATGAGATATTTTGATACAAGTATACAATGTGTAATAACCACATCAGAGTAAATAAGCTATTTGACACCCCAAGCATTCATAATTTCTTAGTGTTACAAACAAATTGTACTTCTTTAGTCATTCAAAATGTACAACAAATTATTGCTGACTGTAGTCATCCTGTTGAGCTATAAAATATTAGATCTTATTCATTCTAACCATATTTTGTACCCATTAACCATCCCTGTTGTCCCGCTCTCTGTACTACTCACTCAGCCTTTGACAACCACCATTCTAGTCTCTATCTCCATGAGTTCAATTGTTTTAATTTTTAGCCCCCCAAAATGAATGAGAACATGGGAAGAAGTGTCTTTCTGTGCCTGGCTTATTTCACTTAACGCAATATGCTCCGATTCCATACATGTTGTTACAAATGACAGGATTCCATTCTTGTTTATGGCTGATTAGTACTCTTTGTGTGTAAGAATCCCATTTTCTTTATTTATTCCTCTGCTGATTCACAGAGGTTGCTTCCAACTCTTGTCTATTGTGAACAGTGCTGCAATAAACATGAGGGTGCATATACTATCTTTGATATACTGACTTTCTTTCTTTGGGGTAAATAACTAGTAGTGGGATTGCCGGATCACATGGTAGTTCTATTTTTAGTTTTTAGAGGAACCTCCATACTGTTCTCCATAGTAGCTTTACTAATTTATATTGCCACCAAAGTGTACGGGGTTTGCCCTTTCTCCACATCCTTAGTAGCATTGTTATTGCCTGTCTTTTGGATATAAGGTATTTTAACTTGTGTCCTAGACTGCCCTTCATATATACTTAAAACCCCAGAGTACTACAGCCTATGGTGGCAAGGCTTGCAAAAAGTCATGTTCTGAGCCCTGAGATCAATGATTTCCATATAGGGCTGATCTAAATGCTTCCTCTATGAGTCCCAGCCAACTTCTGCCTTGTGTTGCTTTCCACTGGGACAGGGCAGTGGTGAGTTCCAATGCAAGGTCCCACAATCATAGCACTCTCCCTTCCCAAGCACAAGATTCTCTCTCCTCACCACACTGTGTGTTGGAGGATGGGGGGAGGGTGGTGTCAGCAATTCAAGACTGTCTTTCCTACCATCTTCATTGCCTCTTTTCTTGATATAATGTTAAAACCAGATGACTGTTGTCATTCATCCAATTTTTGGTTCTTATGAAGGTGCTTTCTTGTCTGGAGAGTTGTTCGATTTGGTGTTCCTACAGGGGTGATGTTCACTGGAGAGTTCTGTTTAGCCAGCTCACCCCATTTTCTCTCCAAAAAAAATTATTTTAATTTTTGAAAAAAAAAGTTGCCTAGAAAAAATATCTAAATATGCCTTCCATTTAACATAAACAATAGGCAACTGAACATTCAACTTAATAAATTTGAAAGAGATGAGTATAAAGTAATTATTCAGAAAAAAATTTAAAAGTGAAAATTTACAAGTAAGGATAGGTAGGTACTTTATTTTAAAGTATAAATGATATAAAGAAGTTAGTGAAAGTCAAATAAAATGTTTCGTTATTTTTGTAAACAAATCATTAGGGACTAGAAAAAAGATGTAAGATATAGGAGTTTAGTATGTATATTTCTGGATAAATATATTTAAATATCTTAATTAGAGGGAACAGTTTTAAGCTACCTAACAAGAAAATTATGTATAAATAAGAATATTGTTAATAAAAAATAACCTGAGGGTAAATTAACTTTTAAAGAACGATTTCACAATAAGAATTTAGCTAAAGTGGATCCATGGATACTTCTCCGAATCTTTATCTTGTTTTTAAAGACACTTAAAGAATTATAATGCCGCCCAGGTGGAGTGGCTCACACCTGTAATCCCAGCACTTTGGAAGGCCTAAGAGGGAGGATCTCTTGAGCCCAGAGTTCTAGACCAGCCTGGACAACATAGGGAGACTCCATCTCTACAAATAATTAAACACAAGTTAGCTGGGTGTGATAATGCACAACTGGAGTCCTGGCTGCTGGGGAGGTTGTGGAGGGAGGATCACTTAAGCCCAGGAGACGGAGGTTGCAGTGAATCATGATCACACCACTGCATTCCAGCCAGAGTGACAGAGTCAGATCCTGTCGCAAAATAAATGAATAAATAAAAATCGAAAAAAATAAAAATAGTGATAATACCTAGAGCATATGTGTCAACTGAGACATATAAGAAAGTGTAAAGTATGCAAAAATGATTACTGAGTTTTATCGGGAAAATAAAACGCACCTGCCAACAAAAATCCCCTCTATAGCAACATAGAAAAGAGACAGAAAAACTATTTATTACTGCATAAAGGTTAACTGATTTACATTCATGTATGAGAGCATGAAAGCAAATACAAAAATGTATAGAGTATCACACAAATTTAAGTAGTAAAGCAGAATAAAGAACAATTAAAACTTCTCTTATCTCTTCAAGATACAGACAGTCTGCACCTCCTGATAGTCTTTTTTACTAAGAGACATCTGAGCTAATTCTGGTAGAACATGTTTATATATTCAGAGGATATTTGACCTGCAAACGTGGCAATAAATCGACTTTGTAAAAACTAGGGCCTGGGAGTAATTCCTAAAGAGATTTATCTTCATGTCAAATGTTAGAGTCAGATTCACTGTCTCCAAGGAAACACTACAAAAAAATGAAGAACAAAGGGAAAATGGTCCCTTATACTTTTATAAATTGTGAAAATAATTTTTATTTCCATGTACAATGTCTCAGTGGAAAACTGATCATTGTTTGGAGCAAGAATACCCTCCTGGCTTAGCCATTTCTATCCTTTCATTGACTTTGGGATATTTTAAAGCAAGTTATACTGAAGAAAACAATGGCAAGTCATATGCAAACATTTTTGTCCTGTAAAGAGACTTACTTTCCATCTCCCAAACTTAGAAAAAAGCCAGTGTGGCAGGTATTTGTAATTTATTTTAATATACTTGATATGTAAATGTGTTTGCTCTTTGCATTCTCCTTTAAATATGCTGTAAACACCTAATCCATTCCTCTATTAATAATGAGTTAAAGATAATTTTAATACTTTAATATTTTGTGTTGCTCTAAAAGAATGCCAGAGGCTGGGTAATTCATTTAAAAAAGAGGTTTATTTGGCTCACAGTTCTGTAGGCTGTACATGCAGCAGGGCACCAGCATCTGCTTCCGGTGGGGACCTAAGGCCATTTCCACTCATGGTGGAACGTGAAGGAGAGGTGACATGTGCAGAGATCACATAGCAAGAGAGGAAGGAAGCAAGAGAGAGATGGTGGGAGGTAGCCAGGCTCTTTTTAACAGTCAGTTATCCTGGGAACTAATAGTGAAAACTCTCTCATTACTGTGAGGATGACACCAAGGGATTATTCCCTATGAGCCAGACTCCACCTGCTCAGCCCCACCTCCCTACACCACAACACTGAGGGTCAAATTTTAACCCGACATTTGGGAAACAAATGCTCAAATCACAGCAGCAAGTTTTATGGTCTCAAGATAGAAGTGAACACCATGAGATACCCAGATATTTCACCATGACCTTGAAAAGCATATTTGAAGCAGCATTTCAAGCAAAAGTTTCTTTGGATTATCTAACTTAATTATTAATGCCTTTTCAATTAACATGCCCCTAAAGTAAAAAGATGATTTGTCTGATTGGGTTAGTCTACATCTGGGTAATTGTGCGAAATATTTAGATAACACTATATACTTTAAGCTTCTGTAAAGAAAGAAGAGAGAAATTGATTTAAGATACAAACAATAGTAGATCAAAATAATTAAAATTTAAAAGTTCTGTTTGTTTTGTGAAGTCAGAAATTTTGTGAGTTTTATTTATAATTATTAGCACTTATACAATCAGATTCTTTTCACTTGGGTCTATAAAGTTTGTTATCTAGTTTAAGCATGGAAAATTTGTATATAGAAAGCCTAACAAAAATTATTTTTTATAAGGACAATAATATTGTAAAAATACCATTAATTATTGCTTAATAACCAAATATATAAAGATCTCAAAAAACTCTATAGGAAAAAATCTAATAATGCAATCAAAAGATGAGTAAAATATTAAAATAGACATTTCTCAAAAGAAGACATACAAATGGAATACAAGCATATGAAAAGGTCCTCAACATCACTGATCATAAGAGAAATGCAAATCAAAACTACAATGTGATATCATCTCACACCAGCTGAAACAGCTTCTATTCAAAAGACAGGCAATAACAAATGCTGGTGAGGATGTGGAAAATCGAGAACACTTGTAAGCTGTTGGTGGGAATGTAAATTAATTAGTAAAGCCACTATGAAGAACAGTATGGTGGTTCCTTAAATAACTAAAAATTGAGCTACTATATGATCCATCAATCCCACCCCTGGGTATACATCCAAATAAAGGAAATCAGTATATCAAAGAGATATCTGAACTACCATGTTTGTTGCAGCACCATTCACAATCGCCAAGATTTGGAAGCAACATCAGTGCCCATCAATAGATGAATGGATAAAGACAATGTGGTACAGATACACAATGGTGTACTATTCAGCCATAAGAAAGAATGAGATTCACTCATTGGCACCAACATGGGTAGAACTGGAGATCATTAGCTTAAGTGAAATAAACCAGGCACAGAAAGACAAATATTGCATGTTCTCACTTATTTGTGGGATCTAAAAATCAAAACGATTGAATTCATGGACATAGAGAGTAGAAGGGTGGTTACTAGAGGCTGGAAAGTGTAATGGGGAGTTGTGGGAAGGTGGGGAGGGTTAATGGATACCAAAAAAAAAAAAAAAAAAAGAATAAACAAGATCTACTATTTGATGGCACAAGAGAGTGACTATAGTCAAGAATAATTTAACTGTACATTTTTAAATAACTAAAAGAGTGTAATAGAGTTGTTTGCAACTCAATGGATAAATGCTGGCGGGGATACATATTCCATTCTCCATGATGTGCTTATTTCACATTGTTTGCCTGAATCAAAATATTTCATGTACCCCATAAATATTTATACCTAGTATGTCCCCCCAAAATTCAGAAAAAATAAATAGTAAAGATTTTTTAAAACTTTGGAAAAATATCATTAATTATCCTACATGGATTTTTAAAAAAATACAGAATGGTATGGCCGGGTGCAGTGGCTCACATATTTTTCTGTCATAATAATCTGAAAATAATTACAGTAGGTAATATATTTTTATTACTTTTTGTCATTTCCCAAAAACCACTCTTTACTTTTATTCTATCTTTTTAAAATAATTCTTCATCAGAGCACATTTTTAACATATTTATTCCAACTCAAATTTCTACTTCAATAGCAGAACAATACAGGCATATTTTAGCTAATTTTCTTTACTTCCTAGGTACTGGTTTCCGTAGAAATAATATATATATATATATATATATATATATGTGTGTGTGTGTGTGTATAGTAATCTCCAATGAGTCAATCAGTTTCTGTAGTTGATAAACATAGTGCTATTCTGGGGTTTCAAAATGTAATAAAAATTGGTTTGTTCAACATAAAATTATTATAAACAAAATGTACGGGTTGCAGCTGTGCTGGTCTACTCAGACTTTCCCTGTAATATTCAGATCTACGTATTTTAACAATAAAATTTATCTTAATTTTATCTATAAAGTATCTGTAAAATCAAGTGAGAGTAAGGACACAAGAAGATAAATACATGCTTTTATTTAGTAGCAAATGCATTCAAATTATCTGCTCCTGTTTTTTGTTTTGTTTAGTAATCACAGTAGATAAAACAATGTTTCTGTTTCACTTCTGACATGTAAGGAGTTTGGAAGCAATCACTCTTGTCCTTACAACAAGAAAAAATAGACAATGTGAAAAATCAATGACTTTTCTGGTCCACCAGAGAACTGAAGTCACAGAGTAAAGCATCATCCCCAAGTGTGAAGAGACAAACACATCTGGAGATAAACAGGAGCTCTGTAGCAAAAGTCACTAAAGCCAGAAAACGGTAGAAGCATTTATATCATAATTTCACAAATTTTGTGGAGTTTGAGTTTCAACCTACAAAAGTTTGGGTGTAGATTGAGTTGAGAGTGAGAAACTCCTGAAAGCTTAATCTTAGAGGGTTTGCATACTTTCATGAGCTTTACCCCCAGAATCTCCACCAGGTTTTAACGGTGAAGGGCCCAGAAAGATCCCTTTGTCACTCTGGAAAAAGGAAGAGAAGAGTATCATTGTGAAACATTCAAAGAGTTGTCTCTATAATGAAGTGTTATTCTCCGGGGAAATGACTTCACCAGAACACAATTGTGAAAGAAATATCTTTTGTCTCCAGTTCCTCTGCTTTTCTATCTCACTTGGAGGAGAAAGGGGGAATATATTCAGTTTGGAACAGGAGTTCAAGAAAATATATTTGGAAACTGAAGTCAAACTAAGAAGCAGTGGGAGAAAAAGAAAAAGAAAGTGCTTTACCACTGAACAAAAGCACTTCCTAAAGCCATAGTCTTAAGATATAGATTGGCCAAAGGATTAAATGTATTCAGAAGATTATGGAATAATCCTCCTTCTGCACATGCTACTGTCACATCAGTAGGGCTCCGTTACAATAAAAGTGAATTAGAGCTGAAAGGCTTGCAAAGTGTGGACTCTCTCTAAGAATTACTCAGGAAAGCCCCCAAACAAGAGGAAAGACAAAAACAAAGGCACTGAAAGAACTGTAGCATCTGATACCTGTAGCTACAACAAACATCAAAAACAGCTCCATTCCTACTTAGATTAACTTAAGTCCTCACACTGGAAGTCTCTTTATCTCAGTTTCTATTACCTGATATGACATATCTAGCTTTCAATAAAAAAATTGCAAGGCATGTCAAAAGGCATAGCTATTGGTCATGTTAGACAAAAAATTTAAAATAAATGTGATGGATGTGAAAAGCAGATATCATGCAAGAAGAGATGGGGAATGTACTCAGAAAGACGAATAAGGTATGAAAGTATTAAAATGAAACTCTAGAAATAAAAAATCTTACAATGGAAATACAAATTAGCATTCATGGGGTGATCAGTATACTGGACACTACCTAGGAAAGAATCATCGACTCTGAAAATAAGTCAATTGAAATATTACAACTGAAATGCAAAAAGAAAAAAATATGAAAAAATAGAACAGAATATTCAGAATATAACAGAATATGAATAGATATCGTTGAACAATATCTAAATCCATAACACATATGTAATTGGAATACAAGAAGAAAAAGAGAATAGACAAGAAACAAATATTTGAAGTAATAATGACTGAGAACTTTACAATATTAATAATAGACACCAAACCAGATACAAGAATCTCAGAGAATACCAAGCAGAATAAACACCTTAAAACCCCACATTTGGAAATTGCATGTTCAAACTGCAGAAAATTAAAGATGAAGAGAAAATACTGACAGAAGCCAGAGGAAAGAAAGAATGTACAAATTTATAAAGAAACAAAAATATGTATTACAGTAGACTTGTGTTCAGATACCATGGAAGCAAGAAGGAAGTAGAACAAAATATTTAATGTTCAAGGAAAACAAAACAAAATGCCATGCTACACTGCTATACCTAGTATATTCTTTTAAAAATACAGGAGAAATAAATGCTTTCTCATATAAACAAAAACTGGGGTAATTCATCACCAGCAAATTTGCTCTGCAAAAAAGAAAAAAAAAGTTAAAACAGTTATTCAGGTAGAAGGAAAATGATTCAGCCAGAAAATTTATTTCACATAAATAAAAGAAGAGCGACATGGAACAAATAAAAAAAGTTAATATAATTGAAATCATCTAATGGACTCTCTTTCCATATGCAGGATGTTCATGGTGCTTTAAAAATTAAACTCACTCATGTTTTGTTCTGTTTTGTATTATTCAATTTTTTATTTTCATAGGTTTTGGGGGAACAGTTGGTTTTTGGTTACATGAATAAGTTCTTTAGTGGGGATTTCTGAGGTTTTGGTGCACCCATCACCCGAGCAGTGTACATTGCACTTAGTGTGCAGTGTTTTATCCTATACTACCCCCTACCCTTTCCCTCAAGCCTCCAAATTCCAACATATCATTCTTATTCTTTTGCATCCTCATAGCCTAGCTCCCACATATGAGTGAGAACATGCAATGTTTGGTTTTCCATTCTTGAGTTACTTCACTTAGAATAATCTCCAATTCCATCCAGGTGGCTAGATAGATATAGATATAGATGGATATAGATATAAATGCACTACTCAGTGTATATATATATAATATTTACATATAATATATACAATATATTTATTATATTTTTATATTTATTGTATAAATATATGTATTATAAAATATATAATTTTATTTTTATTATAAAATATATATTATATATTATAATATATATTTATTATAAATATATATTATATATTATAATATATATTTATTATAAATATATATTATATATTATAATATATATTTATTATAAATATATATTATATATTATAATATATATTTATTATAAAATATATATTATATATTATAATATATATTTATTATAAAATATATAATATTTAATTTTATATAATATATAAAATATATTATAAAATATATCATATATAAAATATATTATAAAATATATCATATATATTTATTATAAAATATATAATTTTATTTTTATTATAAAATATATATTATATATTATATGTATAAAATATTATACATTTTATATTATATATACACACACACACACTACTCAGCCATGAAAAGGAACAAAATAATGGCATTCACATTCTATCTGTCTGTCTGTCTATCTATCTATCACATTTTCTTATTTACTTGTTGATTAATGGGCATTTGGGCTGGTTCCACATTTTTGCAATTGCAAATTGTATTGCTATAAATATGTGTGTGGAAGTATCTTTTATGTATAATGACTTCTTTTCCTCTGGGTAGAGACCTAGTAGTGGGATTCTGGATCAAACTGTAGGTCTACTTTTAGTTCTTTAAGGAGTCTCCAGACTGTTTTCCATAGTGTTTGTCCTAGTTTATATTCCCACCAACAGTGTAAAAGTGTTCCCATTTCAATGCGTCCACACCAACATCTATTGCTTTTTGATTTTTTGATTATGGCCATTCTTGTAGGAATAAAGTGGTATCACATTGTGGTTTGGGTATGCATTTCCTTGATAATTAGTGAATTTGAGCATTTTTCCATATGCTTGTTGGCCATTTGTATATCTTCTTTTGAGAATGGTCTATTCATGTCCTTAGCCCACTTTTTGATGGAATTGTTTTTTTTTTTCCTTGCTGATTTGTTTGAGTTTTTTATAGATTCTGGATATTTGTTTTTTGTCCGATGTATAGATTGTGAAGATTTTCTCCCAGTCTGTGTAAATCCACTCATGTTTTGATTCATAGACTTTTACCTTGTTATATATGGGGAGGGTGTACTTAATACTATTGATTGGGCCTGTTGTTTCAAAATCTCTCCCTCATATTTATATTGATTCAAAATTTTCAATTCTTAAACTTTTAAAATACAAATAAATATTAGAGACTATCATCTGTTAATATAGTACCAGAGTGAATTAACAGCCACGTATAAGAAAAAATGATAAATGAGTCATGAACTTTGTGCCTGCATACTTACCTAAAGGAAAAAGAGAGAGAAAAAACTTATAATATCATAGATCACCATCTTCATAGTTTTGCTTTCTTCTGCCATTATGATCAATTTCTCATTTAATTTGCCTTTTCATTCCAATTGAATAACTCTGAGTTTCTTTTAATTTGCTTGAAATATAGAATTAAAATATTAATCTAATAACAACATAAAATTATTAAAAACAGTCCTACATGATAAAGGTTGGGAGGTAAAAAGTCAAATGCAGGAGAAAGTCAAAGCAGCTTGGTTGATGACATTTTCTCTGATTCTCCAAATCTAACCATTCTCTACTTTCTAACCCAAAAGCATAAGAATAAGAAAACACACCAAATCTGTGACAACAATGCTATCTTTTCATATAGTTAGTCCACATTCTTAATCCTTCTATGAAGACAGCAATGAGTTGACATAAAATTCATTGTGCTTATACACTATAATCTGATGTTTGACAAGCCATGAGATATTAATGAACAAGGTTTAGTTTATCATGGCATCAGATCAGCAATGTTTGCAACATAATTGAGTAGATATTGAAATTTGTTTTTAAGCTCTAAAGCAGAGTCAAAGATCTGAGCAATGCTGAGCAATCATGCTACATTGCTGCAAGCTAATTTAGTGTTTTGGGGCTGTATAGATCATTTAATCTGTCACACATCCTATTGTCCTGAATAAACCAAAATGAAGCATACTTTAATTTTCACAAAGAAACTGTTATTCATTCTCCAAGACCTCTTTGTATCATGGGATTAAGGATAGTCTTATAGGTTGGCTACATCACTAAAATTTAGGGATGGTGTAGAACTTGATATCAGTATTACTAAGTACAGACACAGTCATTTTTAACTATTTACTAGTATCAATAATTGCCCGTTGCCTAGTTTGTAACAAATAGGCTGATTTGAAAAATCTGGCACTGATTACATGGTTGTTTTTAAGGCCATGAACAAAGAAAATCTGAAGTATAATTTTGTGGGAGGAGAGTTCTAGTCTTTTATAATAGTCTAACAAAGTGTATAAGAGTACTGTGATTTTCAGAATTACCTTTCCCAACATTTGCTAACTTAAATGTGGCACTTCTCAAAACATTGAACAGGTACTCTTATTTAAATCTGTCTCTATGTAATTTTACTCAAATTTCATGAAAATGAAAAATGAACATGTTATTATCTTACTTCAAGACTGGATGAAATTATACAGAAAAAGAGAAAAGAGTTGAATTTAAAATAGTGTTTAGCCAGCATTGGTTTATCCTATCACATATATCTTTTAGAATATTCATAAATAATAAGTTGAAATATGAATTATTATCTGAATCTATTGTTAGAATCTAGATTGATTCCAAAATGTATTATGGCAACAGAGCAAAAGAATTCCATATCTTCTAGAATCACCCTGTTAATTTTATCACAAACATCATCACTAAATATAATTAAAATGTAGTAGGCTGATGAGAGATGTAGAGATGAAGACAGGAAAAGAGAAGAAGGGAGGGATGGAAGAAAAGTGAAAGAGAGAGAGAGAGAGAGAGAAAACACCTGGCAAATAGATAAATAAAAATTCTTAGAGCACAAAAGTAAAGATTCTCAGAAGCCAAAATCAAAATCAAAATGTGATTGTGAATGCTGAGAGGAGACGTAGTTCTAACTTTCATTTTACCTTTGAAACATTTGCTTTACACTAAAGAATATGTTTCTTTTTTGAAGACCACTAGAAATTATGGAAGAAAGAGTCAATTCTAGATCTCGCCCAAAGTTCAGTATCAAATAAAAACTTTCACATGGGAACATGGATCACAAAAGTCTACACAATCATATTAGGATGAATTAGATATGAATTCATCTTGCAAAATGGCTTACAAAGAGAATTTGTCTCCTGGAAAACTAGTGCTGAGTGAAGGGAACAAATTCTTGGCTAGGAATATGTTACCATAGACTAGCCTACAAATGCATTTGTGTTTCAAATTCAGACTACCTGCATCATCCAAAAATTCTCAAGTCACAAAAAGTGACCAAAAGCAAAAAGTCAGCAGTTGTCAGTCTACACATCCAAAAAGGTTTCATTGTGGGATTACAAATCTACTCCCCAATAAAACTTCCTACTTCCCTGCAACTGTTACCTAGTTGGATGATATTGAACCTAGGCTAGAGGGACAATGCGATTATGTAGTTAAGACAAAGAGAAGCACATAGCCTAGTATATCCTTTTAATTTTTCTCACTATAGGCTTTCAATGGCCTAGACAAAGAGAAGACAAGGAGAAGCACATGGCCTACCATATATCCTTTTATTTTTTTCTCACTATAGGCTTTCAATGTGGAGCAGTGCTGAGTGTGAGGAAGAAGACTTCTGTTAAATTACATGTTGAGTTTACATAATTATGAATTAATTACTGCAATAACACTAGTATTGTGACATAAAATTACTTGGAGCATACCTAAGAATTGTATGCCAATTTCCAATTATATATAGATACATTTCTGCATTTCTTCCTGTGCCAATGACACATGGCTTTAATTATTGTATTTTTATAATTAATGTAAATGTCTTACTGTGAAAGCCATGCTTTTAAACAACTCTTTAAATATCTTGGTTCTATTAGGACCTTTTTTATTCATATACACTTTTTAGACAGTTTGTTACAAAAATTGTTTAGATTTTGGTGTCACATTTATTACATAGAACAATTTAGTGAAATGATATTAATAATATCCCTATACATTCATGACTATGGTATAGCTTACTTTAAGTTTTTATTTTATCTAGTATATCTCAGTGTTGCTGGAGGATGATTTTCCTAGTAACAAATCTGACCAGAATAAGTAATCTCCAATTTTATCCACTAATAAATTTAAAAGCTTTGGATCTTTTGTTGACATGATGAAAATGTATCAGTTAAAACTTTTATTTATAAAAATATGTCAACTTTATAAGCCACTGCTTGTTATTTAAGATGACAGTACTAAAACATGTCAAAAAGTGTGTGTGTGTATATATATACACATATATATTTATATGTGCTACACATTTTCAAATAACCAAATCTCATAAGAACTCTATCACGAGATATATTTATATGTGTATATGTTTATACACATATATATACTACTACTTGTTTAAATTTATAATGGGCCTGATATGATTTGGCTCTGTTATCCCACCCAAATATCAAGTCAAGTATTCATTCTCAGCATTGGAGGAGGGTCTTGGTGGGAGGTAATTGAATCATGGGATTGGATTTCCCCCTTGCTGTTCTCATGATAGAGTTTTTAACGAGATCTGGTTGTTTGAAATTGTGTACCACCTCCCCCTTCTCTCTCTCTGTCTCCCCTTCTCAGGTCATGTGATGATGTACCTTCTTCCCCTTCAACTTCAACCATGATTGTAAGTTTTCTGAGGCTGCCCCCAAAGCAGAAGTCTGAACAGCCCACAGAACAGGAGCTGATTCAACCTCTTTTCTTTATAAATTACCCAGTCACAGGTATGTCTTTACAGCAGTGTAAGAGCAGACAATACAGAAGATTGGTACCAGAGCAGAAGGGTCTTACTGTAAAGATACCTGAAAATGTGGAAGCAGCTTTGGAACTGAGTAATGGCCAGAGGTGAAATAGTTTTGAGGGCTCAGAAGAAGACAGGAAGATGAGGGAAAGTTTGGAACTTCCTAGAGACTGGTTTAATGATTGTGACCAAAATGTTGATAGCTACATGGACAGTGAAGTCAAGGCCAAGGATGTCTTAAATGGAAATGAGGAACTTACTGGAAAATGGAGAAGAGGTCACTTTTGCTATGCTCTAGCAACAAGACTTGTGGCAATGTTCCCCTGCTATAGAAACCTGTTGAACTTTGAACTTGAGAGAAATGATTTAAGATACGTGATGGAAGAAATTTCTAAGCAGCAAAACATTCAGGATGTGAGCTGGCTGCTTCTAAAAGCTACACTTATTTGCATAAGCAAATAGAACTTACCTTTAAAAGAGAAACAGAGCATAAAATTTAGAAAATTTGCAGCCTTGCCATGTGGTAGAAAAAAAAAATCAGGAGAAATTCAAGCCAACTTCAGAAATTTGCATAAAGAGAAGCCAAATGTTAATATCCAAGACAATAGAGAAAATGCTTCCAAGGCATTTCAGAGACTTTCGCAGCATCCCCTCCCATCACAGTCCCAGAGGCCTAGGAGGGAAAAATGGTTTTGTGGACCAGACCCAGGGCCCTGCTGTTCTTTGCTGCCTTGGGACATGGTGCCTGGCATCTCAGCTGCTTCACCTCCAGCCATGCCTAAAAGGGGACAAGATACATCTTGAGCCATTACTTCAGAGGGTGCAAGCCCCAAGCCTTGATGGCTTCCCCATGGTGTTAAGCCTGCAGGTGTGCAGAGGGCAAGAGTTGAGGCTTGGGAGACTTCACCTAGATTTCAGAGGATGTATGGAAATGCTGGGATATCCAGTCAGAAGTCTGCTGCAGGGGCAGAGCGTGCATGGAGAACCTCTGCTAGGGCAGTGTAAAGGGGAAATATGGGGTTGGAGCCCCCCCACAGACTCTCCACTGGGGTATTATCTAGTGGACCTTTGAGGAGACAGCCACTGTCCTCAAGACCCCAGAATGGTAGATCCACTGGCAGGTTCCACCCTGTACCTGAAAAAACCACAGGTACTCAATGCCAGTCCTTGTGAGCAGCCATGAGAGACGAGTCCTGAAGAGTAATAGGGACAAAGCTGCCCAAGGCTGTGAAAGCACACCTCTTGCATCAGTGTGGCCTGAGTGTGAGATATCAAGTCAAAAGAGATTATGTGTTGGAGCTTCAGAATTTAATGACAGACCTGCTGGATTTCGTACTTGCCTGTACGTACTTGCCTGTAGCCCCCTTATTTTGGCCAGTTTCTCCCTTTTGGAGTAGAAGCATATACCAAATGCCTATACCCTCATTGTAACTTGAAAGTAACTAACTTTTTTTTTTTATTTTACAGGCTTTTAGGCAGAAGGGACTTGCCTTGTTTGAGATGAGACTTTGGATTGTGAACTTTTGAGTTAATGCAGAAATGAGTTAAGACTTTGAGGGACTGTTGGGAAAACATGAGTGTGTTTTGAGATACAAGAAAAACATGTGATCTGGGAGGGGATGGGGCAGAATGATATGGTTTGGCTCTGTGTTCCCACACAAATCTCTTTTTGAATTATAATCTTCAGTGTTGAAAGAGGGGCCAGGTGGGAGGTGACTGAATCATAGGGGAAGACTTCTCCCTTGCTATTCTCGTGATAGAGTTCTTATGAGATTTGGTTGTTTGAAAGTGTGTAGCACCCCTCACCCTTCTTTGACCATGGAAAGATGTGCCTGCTTCCCTTTCACCTTCTGCCATGATTGTAAGTTTCCCGAGGTATCCCCAGCCATGCAGAACTGTGAGTCTGTGAGTCAATTAAATCTCTTGTGTTTAAATTAACCAGTCTCAGGTATGTCTTTATAGCAGTGTGAGAACAGACTAATACAGGGCCTGTACAAATTTGTATTGCCAAAAGATTTGTAAATAAAAAAAGTAGCATGCAATTATATAGTGCATTAGTCCATTTTCTTGCTGCTGATAAAGACATACCCAAGAGTGGGAAGAAAACAAGCTTTAATGGACTCACAGTTCCTTGTGGCTGTGGAGGCCTCACAATCATGGCAGAAGGTGAAAGGCACATCTCACACAGTAGCAGACAAGAGAAGAGAGCTTGTGCAGGGAAACTCTCCCTTTTTAAAACCATCAGATCTGTGCATTGGCTCACACCTGTAATCCCAGCACTTTGGGAGGCCAAGGTGGGTGGATCATGAGGTCAGGAGATTGAGACCAACCTGACCAACGTGGTGAAACCCCGTCTCTGCTGAAAATACTAAAATTAGCCAGGTGTGATGGTGCACACCTTTAATCCCAGCTACTCAGGAGGCTGAGGCGGGAAAATCACTTGAACCCAGGAGGCAGAGATTGCAGTGAGCCAAGATCATGCCACTGCACTCCAGCCTGGGTGACAGAGTAAGACTCTGTCTCAGAAACAACAAAACAAAACAAGACCATCATATCTGGTAAGACTTATTCACTCTCATGAGCATAGCACAGGAAAGACCTACTCCCATAATTCAATCACCTCCCACAAGGTTCCTCCCATGACACTTGGGAATTACAGGAGTTACAATCAAAATGACATTTTGGAGGGGACACAGCCAAACAACATCATTCCACCCCTAACTTCTCCCAAATTTCATGTCTTCATATTTCAAAACCAATCATGCTTTTCCAATAGTCCCCTAAAGTCTTAACTTATTTCACCATTAACTAAAAAGTCCACAGTCCAAAGTCTCATCTGGGACAAGGTAAGTCCCTTACAACTATGAGCCTATAAACTCAAAAGCAAGTTAGTCACTTTCTAGATACAATGGGGGTACAACTATTTGGTAAATATAGCTGTTCCAAATGGGAGAAATGGGCCAAAACAAAGGGGCTACAGGCCCCATGCAAGTCTGAAATCCAGCATGGCAGTCACATCTTAAAGTTCCAAAATGATCTCCTTTGACCACATGCCTCACATCTGGGCCACACTGATGCAAGAGGTGAGTTCCCATGGTCTTGGGGAGCTCTGCCCCTGTGGCTCTGCAGGGTACAGCCTCCCTCCTGGCAGCTTTCACAGGCTGGAGTTGAGCATGTGGCTTTCCTAGGCAGATGGTGCAAGCTGTCAATGGATCTACCATTCTGGAGTCTGGAGGGAAGTGACCCTCTTCACACAGCTCCACTAGGCAGTGTCCCAGTAAGGACTCTGTGTGGGGGTGCCCACCCACATCACCCTTCTGCACTGCCCTAGCAGAGGTTCTCCATGAGAGCCCCGCCCCTGCAACAATCTTCTGCCTGGACATCCTGGTGTCTCCATACATCCTCTGAAATCTAGGTGAAGGTTCTCAAACCTAAATTCTTGACTTCTGTGCACCACAAGAACAACACCACACGGACGCTGCCATGGCTTGGGGTTTGCATCTTCTGAAGTCATGCCCAAGCTCTACATGTGCCCCTTTCATCATGGCTGGAGTAGCTGGGATGCAGGGCACCAAGTCTCTAGACTGTACATAGCACGGAGACCCAGGGCCTGGCCCATGAAACCACTTTTTCCTCCTAGGCCTCCAGGCCTGTGATGACAGGGGCTGCCATGAAGACCTCTAACATGCCCTGGAGACATTTTCGCCATTGTCTTGGTGAGTAACATATAGCTCCTTGTTACTTATGCAAATTTCTGCAGCTGACTTGAATTTCTACTCAGAAAATGGGATTTTCTTTTCTATCACATTGTCAGGCTGCATATTTTCCAAGATGTTTTGCTCTGTTTCCCTTTTAAAACTGAATGCCTTTAACAGCACCCAAGTCACTTCTTGAATGCTTTGCTGCTTAGAAATTTCTTCCGCCAGATACCCTGAATCTGGTATCCACAAAGCTCTAGGTCAGAGGAAAAATGCCACCAGTGTCTTTGCTAAAAGCTAACAAGAATCACCTTTGCTCCAGTTGCCAACAAGTTCCTCATTTCCTTCAGAGACCACATCAGCCTGGACCTTATTGTTCATATCACTATCAACATTTTTGTCAAAGCCAGTCAACAAGTCTCTAGGAAGTTCCAAACTTTTCCACATTTTCCTGTCTTCTTCTGAGCCCTCCAAACTGTTCCACCCTTTGCCTGTTACTCAGTTCCAAAGTTGCTTCCATATTTTCGGGTATCTTTTCAGCAACACACCACTCCTAGTAACAATTTACTATATTAGTCCATTTTCATGCTGCTGATAAAGCTGTACCTGAGACTGGGAAGAAAACAAATTTTAATGGACTTACAGTTCCTTGTGGCTGAAGAGGCCTCACAATCATGGTGGAAGGTGAAAGGAATGTCTCACATGGCGGCAGACAAAGAAGAGACCTTGTGCAGGGAAACTTTCCTTTTTAAAACCATCAGATCTGGTGAGACTTATTCACTCTCATGAGAACAGCACGGGAAACATCCACCCTCATAATTCAATCACCTCCCACCAAGTTCCTCCCATGACACGTGGAAATTGTGGGAGCTACATTTCAAGATGAGACTTGGGTGGGGACACAGCCAAACCATATCATAGAACATGCTTTTATTTTTAAAAAATAATTAATTTTTGATGCTAGATTTCTGAGTACCTTATAGGTATTATTGTTGTTGTTGTTCAAAGTTAAAACTTTTTAAGTCAAATTCTTCAGGAATTTTTAAATCTTCTTTTGTTAAATTTAAAATGTGTACATTTTATTAAATGAAAGTTAACTTTTAAAATTTATTGTCATAAAAACACTTAACATGAGATATACCTTCTTAACAAATTTTAAGTGTGTAAAGCATTATTGTTGAATATGGGTACAATATTGTGCAGCAGAACTCTAGATTATATTCATTTTGCTCCTTGATTCATAACTATGCTCCTTGATTAGTAAGTCCTCATTTCCCCTCTTTCTTATTCCTGGCAACCACCATTCTATTCTGATTCTATGTAATTAACTATTTTAATGTCTAGAAGTTTAGGAAATTGCATTGTTTCATCTAATTCTTACTATAATCCTGTAGGTGAGTCTGTTAATCTTATTTTACACATAAGAAATAATACATTTCAGACCAATTGAAAAGCTTGCCCAACAATGCAAAATGATGGAGCCACTAATAGCAGCATGCACATTCCTCAAAAAGTTAAAAATAGATATACCATATGATCCAGTAATTTCATGTCTGGGTATTTATCCAAAAGCACTGAAGTAAGGATCTTGAAGAGATATCTACACTCCCATGTCCTTTGCAGCGTTATTCACACTAGCCAAGATGTGGAAATAACCTAAACATTCATTCATAAAAGGGGAAAGAAAATGTGGTCTACACATACAATGAAATGCTACTCAGCCATAAAACAGAAAGAAATTCTGCAATATGTGACAACATGAATAAACCTGGAGGACATTATGCTAGGTAAAATAAACCAGTTACAGAACAACAAATATTGCATGAGTTTTTTCTGTCTTAATCTGGAAGACAAATGTCCATACAACCTCAGAGGAATTCTAGGTGACTAACAATCCACAAAAATGTGAGATATTTGGGCTCAAAAAGACCCTGGAGAAGTATAACTTTTTAATTTCTTTTCCTCAAGTGACATTTTTCAAGCAATATAGGTCAAATATTTTCCTCTGAAAATCCTCTTGAGATAACTGTCAGTTTTTTTTTTTTCATTCAAAAAGTAGAGTAAAACTTTTGAAAGAAGAATCTCTATAGGGATTTTTCTCTATGCACACAGCAGGGTTTGACCCTAGGTGAACATACCCCCTAGAGAGAGTAATTGCTCAGCTGAAAGACAGAATGGTCTCACAGTCTGAAATTCAGAGGGAAACCAGAGGCTTGAAAGATAGAGACTGGACGGCATCACTACTTTATTTTTTTTTTCCTGCATGATTGTGATTATTTTTTTTTGTGGCCCTATGTACTCGAAGTACTACTTCCTCCTTCTTTCTCTACTGCATTTCAAACTCATATAAATGGGAAAGAAGATTTTAGGCTATCTAAAATCATTTTTGGCATTCAAAACAAATTAAGGAAGAGTGGAAGTATAAAAAATAGCTTTTAGGTTTTTTTTAAAGCTTTTCACTCTTGAAATTCCATATTAGCACAAATACATGACTACTATATTGAAAGATATTTTATAAGAAATAATTTACTAAAGTCCTATTTTACCTACATTTTTATTTGGCAAAATTCAAGAGCAAGCCATTATGAGATCTATGCACATTTTTAAGAGTAGTGTAAGATTTTTAAATGTTAGTCAATATTCTGTCTAAATTATTTTTCTGTGGTATAGGTTTATGAGTATATTTTATATTTTCTTGCAAAATGTAATTAAGTCTAAATTTTTTTCTCAAGATTACAACACTAAAAGCCATAGTAGATATAAAATACAACAATTCTTATCAAAAATAATTATGAATTGTAACAATCATAATCCTTTCATAATTATGTGTTAAAACATCAAATATTATAACCATTCTTTGCAATGCTTCAAGTTGCTGAGATATCATTTAATTCAACTTAATTTTTAAATTACGCTACATACTTGTAAAATATTTTTGATTAACTTCGAAGCTGTATTTTTTACTCTATTGTTACTAACCACTTTTTTTTTAGAATTGCATTTAATACTTTAAATTAAAACGAGATTTCTTTATATACAAACTAAAAAGGGCTAGTTATAATTAATGAGAATTTATCTCCTATATTCTGCATACTGTGTTTATACCTCTAATGAAACATCTGGAGGTATTTGAAGTGTTGCAGAAGGGATAGAAATGAATGGAGAAACCCGACTAGAAGTAAAAGAAGTATGCTTGCAGAAAAGACCAAGATAAATGTATGAAGGAAAAAGTCACTTTCACTATGATATGGATTCTCTACTAATTTTTTAAATTCAGCACAACAATGACCATTCAACATGACTATTTGTAAGCCATGCCCACAATCTCCACCTCTATTCGACCAAAAGATTCATAAACATATGCACGTGCACACATTAAAAAAATGGAGAAGTTAAACACATTGCATGGGGGGAAATATATAAAAAAGTATATGCAATGATTCACAGAATCTTTATCAGAAGTAAATAAATACGAAGGGAGATCAGGAGATCATCTGTGAAGTCAGGAAAAACACAGCAGAGTAGATTCTAAGGGTCAAGGAAGGGAGTGGTCCTAAGTGATAAATTGTACCTCTTTCTGGAAAATCATCTATTTTCTAATATGAGCCAAGACCTCTTGCACTCTCTTACTCTATGAAAATAAGACAAAGATGTGATTGAAGTGATAATATATTTAATTTCAAAACCAGAAATTGTTTTAGATTGAAAAGGTGTAATAAAATGAACACATTTGATAAGTTTTATTGACTGACTAAAGTATGTTGTCCATTTGAATATTAAAAGATAACCTAAAGAGTAATTTATTACTATATATTCCCATTCTCTAATGAGTTAATGAGCCAGCTGTTTCTGATATTCACAGCATTTTCTTTAAAAGCAAATTACATTTCAAACAGATCTAATTCTGATTAATTTTAAAATAATTGCCGAAAGGTTTCTATATCATTTATTTTTATGGTTAAAATTTTTGAAAGAGTTAAAAAATTAATTAACCTTTTTTGTAGAACATAATATATTTTGAAAAAAATATTTTTCTAAATATACAGAGGTACTTTATATGCTCAGAATAAATTCGATTAAAAACAAGAATTACTCAATTCCATTTTTAATTGAGATCTGTAAATACTGCAGTGCAAATACTTTCACAAATACAAGTTTTTTGGGGGGTTTTCCCTCTCTGATTCCAAGAATCTTTCTTTGGCAAATAGTTTTTATAAGACAA
Source organism: Pongo abelii (assembly GCF_028885655.2). Classification (NCBI taxonomy): domain Eukaryota; kingdom Metazoa; phylum Chordata; class Mammalia; order Primates; family Hominidae; genus Pongo; species Pongo abelii. The sequence goes on along the minus strand of NC_071999.2, from coordinate 92,673,651 downwards.
AATTTATCAAGTAAATTGTCATTATTTATAAATTTTCAAGTATATTGCAAAATGTAGATGATTCAAAACTGCTGACTTTATCATTTTCAATTTATTCAGTAAAGGATTATCAATTTATCCACTTAAAAACCTAAGGAAATAAATGGATTTTCTGCACATGTCCATATATTCTAAAGTTCAATTAGATAATTTTCAAATTAAATAATTTCCCATCATTAAATTTGTTTAGGTTTGTCTTGCTTTTGTGGGATAAACTACAATAGCTTCTTGTTTGCATGTTTGCTTTCAGTAACTGCAATTCACTAGAAAGCTTCCAAGAGTTGAATATTTTGGAGCTTTATTTGTCAATTTGGGACAAAATGCAAGTTAAATAAACACAATTTTATCAGATTTATTAATAAAAGTGTTGAATAGCATTATAGATAAGCATTTCTTCAAAAGTTTATACATTCTTCAATTCAAATTTATAATGGGCAGCAGAAATAGAAAGTAGATATTGTCATACTGGAGTAATTTTGTGTATTTAGCATCAGCATCAGTCTCATATTTTAAAAAAGTTGTGATGTGCCATGTATGTGTGTGTAAATTTAATAACTTCAGCTTCTTCTGAACTGGTAGTCTATTAAAGTTTGTTTGGATTAAATTATTACAACTTATTGCAAGGTAATTCTGGCCTTATGAAAATGTTGTTTCCACAATGACATTGCTTTACCAAATTCACAATGCATTTTATCAAGGAAAAATATAATTTTATTACTGATGTAATTTTCACTGGATTTATCATAACATACTTTAAAATGTCATATAATCTACCTTATTGAAATGTACTTTCAAAAACATTACTTTGAGTTCCTAAATTGAATGAAAACACTTGAATCATTTTTTGTAGTTAGCTGATTTTCTATTTAATGCATTAGATGATATTGGTATAAAATTTTCAGGTTTTAACTGCTTGCAAATGTTTTCTTCTGCCGGTTCAACTCATGCATTCACAAATATCAATTCACTCTTCTATGTGCACATGAAAACTTTGATAAAAATTATTATAATTAATTTAGATGAAGTCATTTGATCAAAATAATCATCAAGATAATATATGAATGGTTTTCTGCAGCTGCACATGTAATATCACTGTGTTTTTAGAGTAAATACTCACTGTGGAAGTTGATAATGGTGCTACTTCAGAAGACTTGATTCCTATGGTTTCATGAGTTCAATGATATCTTCACCACCTCTATCTGCCATGGTAGATGGCTGTCGTCAAAAAATATTTTATGGAGTGACATGCTTATCATGAACATTCTTATTAAAATAGTGCATACATTTCATTTAAAAAGCACTATCTTTTGTTAGCTCTTTGTCTAGCAATGGGATTTACTACAGAATTTAAAAAAATGCATCAACTAAGAAAATACACTAGAAACTTTAGATTTGATTTACTGAAGAAGTGATGAATCACCATCACAGGAGCTTTCAGTCTATTTTTTTTTTTCCCCTGAGACAGGGTCTTACTCTATTGCCAAGGCTGGTGTGCAACGGTGTGATCTCGGTTCACAGAAACCTCTGTCTCCTGGGCTCAGGTGAGCCTCCCACCTCAGCCTCCTGAGTAGCTAGAAATACAGGAGTGTGCCACCATGCCCAGCTAAGTTTTTTGTAGAGATGGGGTTTCGCCATGTTGCCCAGGCTGGTCTCGAACTCCTTAGCTCAAGAGATCTGCCCGCCTCATCCTCCCAAAGTGCTGGGAATTACAGATGTGAGCCCTGGGTATTCTTTATATTCATCATATAATTACCCAGCTTCTATTTTCTGTAGTTATAAAAATGAAATAGTGCTACCAATAGAAAGAATCCTTTGTACCAATACAGAAGAGAAAAAGAACACAATTTATTATTGTATAATTATGTTAGTTTCCTATTCCTGTAACAAATTACTCCAAACTGTGTTTTTTTTTTTTTTTTTTGATTGGAAGTTTTGCTCTGTCACCCACACTGGAGTGTGGTGGCACGATCTCGGCTCACTGCAAGCTCCGCCTCCCAGGTTCACGCCATTCTCCCGCCTCAGCCTCCTGAGTAGCTAGGACTACAGGCGCCCGCCACCATGCCCGGCTAATTTTTTGTGTTTTTAGTAGAGACGGGGTTTCACCGTGTTAGCCAGGATGGGCTCCATCTCATCTCCTGACCTCGTGATCCGCCAGCCTCGACCTCCCAAAGTGCTGGGATTACAGGCGTGAGCCACCGTGCCCCACCCAAACTGATGCTTAAACTGTATAAATTTACTTACTTAATGATTTGGATATTAGAAGTCCTAAAACCAAGATGTTGGCAGGGCTGTGTACCTTCTGTACAGTTTTTGGAAATATCTGCTTTATTGTTTTTCTTCCATTTCTAAAAGGAGTTCGCATTCCTGAACTGACAGACCTATACGTCAGCTTTTGTCACTAATTCCTTCAACTCTGAATATCTTGCCTCTCTTCTCCTTAGAAGGATGTTTGTGATTACATTAGGCCCACCTACATGATCCAGTATAATCTCTCTCATACGGTTTAAATGTTTGTCCTCTTCAAATCTCATGTTGAGATATGATCTCCACTGTTGGAGGTGACGCCTAGTGGAAAGTGTTTGGGTCACGGGGTCAGATCCCTCATGAATGGCTTCCTACCATCCTGGCAGTAACAAATGAGCCTCACTCCATGCGTTCACATAAGATCTGCTTGTTTACAAGTGCCTACAACTTCCTCACCTCTTTCTCTCCTGCTTCCTGTCTTACTGTGTCTGAAATTTATGGGTTCTTGGTCTCACTGACTTCAAGAATGAAGCTGCAGACCCTCGTGGTGAGTGTTACAGCTCTTAAGGCTGCCTGTGGGAGTCGTTCCTTCTTCCCGTTGGGAGTTGTTCATTCCTCCCAGTGGCTTCGTGATCTCGTTGGCCTCCGGACTGAAGCTGCAGACCTTCGAGGTGTTACAGCTCATAAAGGCAATGGGGACCCAAAGGGTGAGCTGCAGCAAGATTTATGGCAAAGAGTGAAAGAACAAAACTTCCACAGTGAGGAAATGAACCCTAGCAGGTTGCCACTGCTAGCTTGGGCAACCTTTTATTCCCTTATCTGGCCCCACCCACATCCTGCTGATTGGTCCATTTTACAGAGAGCTGATTGGTCTGTTTTACAGAGAGCTGATTGGTCCATTTTGACAGGGTGCTGATTGGTGCATTTACAATCCCTGAGCTAGACGCAAAAGTTCTCCAAGTCCCCACTAGATTAGCTAAACACAGAGCAGTGATTGGTGCATTTACAAACCTTGAGCTAGACACGGGGTGATGACTGGTGTGTTTACAAGCCTTGAGCTAGACACATGCAGTGCTGATTGGTGTGTTTACAAACCTTAAGTTAGACATAAAAGTTCTCCAAGTCCCCACCAGACTCAGGAGCCCAGCTGGCTTCGCCTAGGGGATCCCTGCCAGGGCCGTGGGTGGAGCCTGTCCCGCCCTTCCCCGCGTGCACTCCTCACCCTTGGGCGGTAGATGGGACCGGGCGCCGCGTGGAGGAAGCCACTGCAGGGGGGCTCGGGCATGGCAGGCTGCAGTTCCTGAGACCCGCCCCACAGGGAGCTGGCTGAAGCCGGCACGAATTCTAGTGTGGCTCTGGCGGGCCGGCAGTGCTGGGGGACCCGGCGACCCCTCTGCAGCCGCTCGCCCAGGTGCTGAGCCCCTCACTGCCCGGGCACCGGCCGGCCGCTCGGAGTATGGGGCCCGACGGGCCCACCCCCACCCGGAACTCGCGCTGGGCCGCGAGCGCCGCACGCAACCCTGGTTCCCGCCGGCGCCTCTCCTTCCACACCTCCCCGCCAGCAGAGGGAGCCAGCTCTGGCCTCAGCCAGCCCCCAGAGAGGGGCCCCACAGTGCAGCGGCGGGCTGAAGGGCTCCTCAAGCGCTGCCAGAGTGGGCGCAGAGGCGGAGGAGGCGCCAAGAGTGAGCGAGGGCTGTGAGGGCTGGCAGCAGGCTGTCACCTCTCATTACCATGTCATACACCTGGTCCTCCTTCATCTTCCGCCATGATTGTAGGAGTCCTGAGGACCCTAACCAGGCATAGATGCCAGCACCACACCTCCTGTAGAGCCTGCAGAACCGTAAGCCAAAATAAGCCTCTTTTCTTTATAAATTACCTATTGTCAGGTATTCCTTAATAGCAATGCAGAGGGACTAAAACACTCCCTATCCTAAAATTCTTGACTTAAATGCATCTGCAAATTCCTTTTTACTACGCACGTATTTACAGGTTCAGGGTATTAGGGCTCGGACTTTAAGAAGATTCCATTATCCTTTGACCACAGTAAACTTTAATAGATTTATATGAATGTAATTGATCACAAAAGGTAGCACTAAGGATAAAATCTTACACATTTTATACAGCAAACAGAAGAAAGAATAACTTATCTTAAAGAATTAGACCTCCTAACAATTTCCTTTACATGTTGTGAGATATCACTGGGCCACTTTTAGTGATACATTTTCACATAGCTGGAGGTTTTGAGTCTGCCGACTTGGAGCTATCGCTTCATTGTAAAACCTGGAATATCTAGCTTAATCCTTAGCGAGATTTATCTCTATTTCACAGGTTATAGTAAGGACTCGAACTCAGTATGTCTTGAAGGAAACAATTTTTTTAAAGAGGGAAGTGGATTAAAAAAAATGTACCTGATTGTGTTAAACAGGCAAGAAAAACTTTATGTAGGACTATTGCAATAGAGAACAAGACTATTGCAGTGAGGGTTGGGGGAAGAGATTGAATTCAATGCCACAAAACAAAAGGTGGCAGAGTTATTGAGTGCTGAGGTGAGGTAGTGGAAAACTACTGGAGTATATTAGAGGAGAGATTGGTCAATGTAATTAGGCCAAGTGTGTTTGCTTATCGGTACTTACAGAAGTTAGACTTACACTGTCTCACAGAGACTAAGAAGATGGGGTACTAATTTCTTGATAATTGCATTGCAAAGAAATTTTTCCCAGGTCCTTGAGAAACAAATTCCTGAGTTACATAACTGGCAAAAGGCTGGAAAAAGATTATATCTCAAAAGGAAGAGAAATAATTTACCATTGAGAATTTTCTAAATTAAATGCTGTAAGAAAAAGTGGTCAGGGGCCTAGAGTCAGGAACAAACCTGCTTATGGTTAGTCACACTGAGGTGGGTATTAAGTAGGGACATGTTATCTTTTTCCTTTACAAATGATGAAAGACATTTTTATTGATCATTATATTTACTTACATTTAAAGTATAAGTTTCTACATTTTTTACTGGTTTCACGGATTTTAAGCCTGACTTCTGGTTAGTTTAACAAGGGACCTTTAATGACCACAATATTTTAATACTTCTCCCATTATGCTGGATGGCGTTACTGAATTTCACTATTTTTACAAAAGAATGCTTCATCTTATCGGTGAACAAGGACCCTTGAAATGTAATTTTTAATTACTCTTATGGACTCAGTGCTTGTGTCCTACCGAAATTCTTATGTTGAAACGTTATTGCTCATTGTGATGATATTAAGAAGTGGGATTTTGAAGGTAATCAAGTTTAGATAAAGTCATGGGGGTAGAGACTTAATGAATAAAATTAGTGCCCTTAGAAAAGAGACTCCAAACAGCTCCCTTGCACCTTCCAACATGTGAAGATACAGAGAAGAGATGGCCATCTAGGGAGTTGGTCCTCATCAGACATTTAATCTACCAGTTACTTAGTCTTGGACTTCCCAGCCTGCAGAAGTATGATAGATAAATTTCTGCTTTTCTAAGCTTCCAATCTATGGCATTTTTTGTAGCAGACTGAGCTGACCAAAAGAGTTATCTTGAGCCAGAATCTATCCAAGAAAAGAGGGAAGAATTACTGATGGTTTTAAAATTTAGCCATATGTTCACTGAACATGCATCTTATACCTTACTAGACAAGGGCATAGGAAAAATTGGAAATACAATGCAAAACCACCATGGCTTACATTACTATAACTTTGAATAACATTTCATAATTAGACAGCTACATTTTGATATAAATTCTGAACCAGGAAAAACCTAGGAATAACACAAGTAAACTAAAGACATTATAGGCAAGCCATGACTTGTGTTCATTATTGGAATCCAGAAATAACACATTGTAAAGCACCTGAATTGTGACAATTAGAAAAGCCTCTATAACCCTGAGACAATCAGAAACAAGGTATCTATTTGTTCAATGGATGATATTCACCCAGATACATTGATGTGTATGGGATGCAAGAGAAAGCGAAAATTAGCTCCAGGAAAGTTTCTTTGGAAAGAACTGTAGCCAGAGAGAAAAAATAGATAGAAACTAAATTTCAGCCAGAAGAGTGACAGATATATCCAGGAGCAATCCTAGAATGGATCAGGCTCTGCTTATGAAAGTGGACAAGGAAAAATGCAGAGATTGCTCAGGAATGAAAATATTAGTCTGTAGAGTTAACTAACGATTGAAAACTCAGAATATTCAGAGTTTTGAAGCATGACAGACAATGGGTCCCTAATTTGTTTTCTCTCCTTAAGTAATAAGACAATAAAAAGGCTGCTGAATAATGGCATTTCAATGTAAGCAGGAAAATGAATGCACAGTCACATCTTTCTGTAAAAAGTGTTAAAATTTTTCAGCTGGATAATCTGTTTATGCAGGTATATTTGGGTGTCTATGTGCATATTGATATGAATGGAAATGCTGAATACTGTAAATGTTTGAAATTTATAATACATAATCAATGTTCTTTTCAGTGTTACCTAGTTAAGTAAATTGCTCTTCTTCAAAATTCTTAATTTTGCTATACATATTGTATATATATGTATATATATGTTGTTTTATTATATATATATGTAAAACTTGATACATAGAAAAAAGTTCAGTACTTCATTATTGTAGCATCTAGGTAAGAACTGTGATAAAAATAGATCACTAACATTTGTGTTTTAGTATTTATATCTATTTATTTAAATAGTAATTTGAAGGAAAATGAACCATTCAGACATGCAAGATGATTTTAAATGGGAAAGAATGGACATGAACTATGAAGTGTCAGAAGACAAAATTTTATGCTGGGCTTTTCTTTGTCTTCTGTATCTAGAAACAGAAAGTCACCTTGGAGCACATCATCTTTGTTTTGCTAAGAAGTCATATGATTATTCTCTTTTATTTATGCAAATATTATGCCAAAAAGCACATTTATACGGGTAGGGGGAGAAAGGACCTATTGTGTCTTGACAAAGGCAGCTTCTTAAAAAACCTTCTTGCTGCAGAGCTGTCACAAAGAAAAGAGAGGGAAAGTCTGCATGCCGACCAAGTAGCCTCCTGGGAGGAAAGGGCATGATACTTTCACTCCTTCCACTCTATTGTTCACATTTTGAAGACTCCTCCGATGGAATAAGGTGGTGGAGGAAAGGACACACATAACAAGAACACATCATGAAAACATCAAGAAGTATGAAAGCTTCTGGACTCTCATTCATGATTGATACAATAAACTAAATTTCATGGAGGAAGGCTGGCTTCAGCAAATCATATGGTTAAGGGTGATCGTAGAGTTTTGGAGAAATGTAAGAATAATTGTTGAATGTGTATGAGCTGCTGTGCTCATACAAGCCAATGTACTCAGAAGTGATTTGGACCAAGCAGAAGTCACTCATCAGTAGGGGATGAATAGTCATCACAAAAGGCAGGGGCAGCCAGCAAACTTGCTAACTCAAGTACCTGGGAAGTAGCAGCGGTACCAAATTGATTAGATCCCAAATTCTCTCTCTTCTGAGTATTTGGAAGCAGGATTAAATTTAGTTGGATATCAAAAAAGTCCTGGATGTTGGTCAATTAGGCGAGATCTTTAAAATAAAAGAAATTCCTTGTAATAGGGGTAAATCAAGGCAGGATGGGAGAGGAGGAGTAGAAATATGCAATATTAAAGAAAACAAAGATTTGCCTTACAGGCTGCTATGAAATGACCTAGGACAGTTGAGTTACTCACGTGTAATGTATATTTTAAATTCATAATCTCAGCTTCCTTCCCATAAGCATGCTATAACACAATATGATACAATGAAAATGAATTTCAGACTGAATTCTGCCACATGTAGGAATATTAGTTAGTGAACAATTAAGGAAATAACTACAGAACTTGATTTATAAGCTTGATGAAAACTAGGTCTCTGACCTTTTAGCAGATCTAACAGGACTTGTGCAATAAAACTAGTTGTGTTCAGTTTACCTTCTAGTTCAGTCACACACCAAAATATATAGCTAGGATGTGGTATGCCAACATCTTTGTTGCCATTGACAGGGGAAAAAATTCCTGATTTTTTCAAAAGCCAACTAAGCACTCCTGATTGTCTGTGCTAAAAGGATTTGAAACTAATCACAAAGATGCAAATCAAGGTGACTGAGCAAATATAACAACATGTTTTTTTTTGTTTGCTTTTAATTTTTATCTATATTATGTGGTAATACTTCCCTCCAAAGCATGAAAAAGCATTTGGGAAAATATCTGGGAAAGTTATTTGTAAGTATAATAGGAATTGTAAAAATGAATGGGGATCATAACTGAACTGCAAATTTTAGGGGTGAAAAAACTATATATAAATATATCAGCTATTTCAAAAGCTAATTAACTTGGGTTAGTATAATAGACTTTGAGGTAAGAGCAGAAAAATGGGTATTTAATATGTCCAAGTATGGATGCATCCACATTTTGGCTGGATTCCTTGTTACACAGGTGTTTGTGATAATTCAGCAAGCTGGGCATTTGTAATTTGTCTAGTTTTCTGTAAGAATAAATGTTTCAAAATAATAAAAAAAACTAAATGCATGGTAGATCTTTAGTGTGGAAGTTCTCGCATTTACTAACATTTTGCCTAAATTACACTGTAGCTTGTATGTAAAAAATGAGTTTCTTAGGATGAATGAACATTTTAGTTGTATATTGAATAGAGATGTAGACGAACTTCGTAAAGTTTTTTGGTGTAGCCACTGTATACGATGAATGAAAAAGTGTGACATAGTAAGAGTTAAGAAAGGTAAGCAAGGACAAAGTAAGAATTATTTCACATACCCAAATCAACAAGTTCCTATGTTATTCTTTGGGCAATGTGAAGTCATTTAAATTGTGTAGAACCAGTGGATGAAATATGAATAAAATTCTAGGGACCATTTATATGAAATTGTTGAATAGAAGTTCATTATATGAACATAAACTTAATGCTATTATTTTATCATCCTCAGCATTATAGCTAAGGAAACTGATTTACAGTGTACTTCAGAAGTTTGCACATTTGGCAAGTAGTGGAGGCAAGGTTGACACACAGCCCAATCCGAATGGGTCTACCACAGAATTACTGAAATAAAGGAGTGTAAATGTAAGTCATTACAGATAACGAAGTTGAGGGACAAATTCTGGAGAATTGGATAGATGATAAATACTATTGTTTCTTTCTGAATTTATTATAGGTTTGTAATAAAGGAAATGCTATGTTTTGTATGTGTCCTCCAAAAAGCAGGCGGTAGAAACTTAATCATAATCGTAATAGTATAAAGAGGAGAGATCTTTAAGAGGTAATTAAGCCATAAGGGTTCTTCTCTCATGAGTGAATTAATGCTTTTTTCTCTGAAGTGGGTTTCTTTTAAAATGTTGAGGTTCAGACCCCTTTTGCTCTCTCACACACTTTTGCCCTTCCATCTGCCACCATGAGATGATAAAGCAAAAAGGCCAGCACCTTAATTTTGAGCTTCCCAGCCTCTAGAACTGCAAATAAATACATGTCTGTTCTTTATAAGTTACCCAGTCTGTAGTATTCTGTTAGTTATAGCAGCACAAAATGGTCAAAGACAAATATCAACTGTGATTCAGGTATTAAATGTCTACAGAGATATAGTAATAACAGAGAGACCTTCCAGAAAAAGGATTGCAGCAGATTGCATGCTGATTACTAGGGCTTTAAAGCAGAATGGTGCTTTACATGAGGCCCACAGAGATTTCTGAAAGTGTTCCTGCAGGTTTTCAACAGAATTTGCAAATTATACAGGGATGGGTGAGAAAATTTCACTTATGATGCTACAAAGGGATTTTTGTTTGCTTGATGGCAAGATTTCAGCTAAAGAAGTTAGATGCAGCATTTTATGAAGAAAAAACTACAAAGTGTTATGTAATTTAGGTTTTTATGTTAAATGTACCCAATAAATTCTTTGTCTTTATTCAGGGCTTGAGTAGAATCTGTCAAACACAACTCAACTCACTTTATCTATTTATAAAACAACCATAATCTTAAGTGTTGTGGTTTAAATATGGTTTGTCGCCACCAAAACATATGTTGAGGCTTGGTCCCCAGTGTGGCAGTGTTGGAAGGTGGTGTTTTTAAGAAGTGATTAGTCCATTAGGAGGCATTAATGCCGTTCTCCAGAGGGCGAGATCTGCTTTCCTAGGACTGGATTAGTTACTACCACAAGAATGAATTGTGATGAGCAAGACCGCCTATTGTGTTTGGTCACTTTTTGCATACACTTGCTTCTCCTTCTTCTTCTCTTCTGTATTATGATGCAGCATGAGAGCCTCACCAAAAGCTGACCAGATGCTGTGGCCTGATCTTGGACTTCCTAGCCTCCAGAATAATGAACTTAAACTACCCTCCTTTATAAATTATCCAGTCTCGTTATTCTGTTATAGCTTCAGAAAATGGGCTGACAGTAAGGAAAATGGTAGATGTCTTAACAACTAATATTTGCATAGGAAGAAAGAAAGATATGTAGGTTATAAATATTTGATTATTCTTTTGAATATAATACGAAGAAAAATATAGAATTATGAGTGTTTAGTTGGGTGAGGTATTCAAATTATTTCTCAATACCCGACAACCTCTATGTGTTGCAACAATTTACTAAATGAAAGCTGCAACTACAATCAGGATTTGTTGTATGGGTCATGGTTATAATACTAGGAAAATAAATATGCATCATGTGATACCAGTTTCTGATAGAATGAGAGACAGTGTTTTAATAATTTAAAATGGTGTTTTAGATTGCTGTTGCACACATAGTGGTGGGACCATTTCTGGAAATTTCCATTGTCACTATTTGGGTTAGACTTCTGAAAAGCTACCAGAAACAAGAAATAAGTTATTTATAATAAATTCATTTGTAGGTGTTGTATCTTAGATGAGTCATTGCAAACTGACTTCATCAAAGAGCATGTTTAAGGTAAATAAATTACATAGGTAAAGAACTACTTATTCTGCTATTAAATATGTATCTATCCACTCTCTAGCTTTAGTGTAATCAGCCTAACTCTAAATGACAAGAGTATGTAATTACTTTGAACCAATTTTAATGAAGAGCCAAATGTGCATAAAAATTAGATCAAATACTTATAGAAAATTAAATATTTTATATTTTATATTACTTTCCAAATATTAAATTATTTATACCTAGATAAGTAGATAGATAGGTAGACACTTAGAGATAATCAGTGGAAACATTTACAATAAATTTTAATTTTAATGTGTATATTCTATTGTGATAGCATACATTCTTAAACCAAAAAGTGTAAGCACAGTATTTAAACAGCAATAATTCAATAATTATCAAGGCAGTTGAATAATCATTAGTCCACAGGAGATAGGATGATAATTATTGGCAATATCAAATAGATCTCTTGAAAATAAAAATACAGGACAATTATTTAAAAATAGAGTTTGCATATATATACTCCTGTTTTGATTAAGAATATTTTAAAAAATTACCACAATGTAAATATAGTCATTTAGTACTCTTTCAGTTGTTGAAAATTAGAGTGAAATAGTATATTAATAGGTGTATCCAAAAGATTATTAAAGATTTAAATAAACAGCTCCCTTACATTTTCTCAAATGGAGATTTTCAACTGTGAAATAATAATAGTAAGAAAACATATATTTCTATAAGTGTCATATCTGAAGATAATTATAAGCATTGTAAAGCAAAAAACATATTAATATTTTAAATTTGTGCTAAATAAATAAGCTTACATATTACTTTTTACTCAGCAATTAAAACTCTCAAAAAGTTTAATAGGTTATTGACACACATTTTAGTAAAAATGGTTCAGCTCACATTTTCTCAAGGCATGTTAAGACAAGCCATATGGTTTATAATTTGCAGCTTTCATGAAAGAGTAAACAATCCAGTTTGTTTGCAAATTAAATCATCTAAATAGATTTATTTAAATACATTAAGTGCAATTAGGTTAATTTTCCCTTCATCCATTTAACAGAGCTTATCCTATGTTTGTCTAGGCAGTTGATCAAGTATTTTTGATCAGTGTCATAAGACATAATCATGTAAGTGTGACCTGAGGAAACAAGCTTACATGGTTCAGTATAACTGAGGATTTTACAATATATGGCCATTTTCAGCATTGTCTTTTTACTTACATAGAAATAGTAATGAAGTTTAGGTTTTCTCTAATGAATCGTTGGTTAGTTATTAACATTTGTTAATCTACTAATGGATAAATGCAGATGAACTAATGGTTTGGCAGAAGGGAGAACTTGATATTGATAGAATCATTAGAAACTTGCTGAAAATAAGTAAATTACACATACTTATTATTTTAACTGGGTTTTACTGTGTATATAATGCATTGTGTCATGATGATGTATAGCAGTTTTAATGTCAACAAGTTATTTGCAGTCATTTGCTGAGATAAGTGTATGAACAATAACAAATAATGCTAAAAAGAACATATTACCATTTATTCTCTGCACTTGCGTATCAATATATGCATATCAATATATGTATTAGGTCAATTCCTAGAGATGTAGTTGAGGAGTCACAGCATGTGTATATTTTAAAAATTACCAGGTATTGCCCAGCTCTTCTTACACTCCCCCCCCAAAAAAAATGCTATAGAAAAAATTTGAAGTATCAAAAAACATATGAAAATGCAGGTTTGTTCATACTCTCCCTGTAAATATGTATTATAAATTATTTGGATTTAAAATACTAACACTTAAAATATCACCTTGTTATTGTAGTTTACATTTATTTGACAATGACCAAATTCAATATCATGTGAAACCTGTAAAATTAATTAAAATACATTATTTTTTAATGTAAAATGTCTGATGTATGCCTTGAGAATAGTACTGTTAGTTGACATATAAAGAGCCTGTAAATATATCAAGTATATCAAGGAATTTATCTAGCAGCTAAGCATAGAAGTTACTAACAATTTTCTTGTGAGTCATTTTTTTTTTAGTTTAAGATATTTTGTATTTTCACTTCAGCCTCTTATTGGTTGCCTTCCACAACCAATAAGACTGGTTGTGGGCCACTCCTTCACTTACATAGGCTGTAACCAAGTAGCCAATGGGAAACCTCTAGAGGGTGTTTACATCCCAGAAAATTCTGTAACCAGTGCTCTTGAGCCACTTCCTGAAGCCCACTCACACTCTGTGGAGTGTACTTTTGTTTCAGTAAATCTGCTTTAGTCTTTCATTGCTTTTTGTTGTTTTATTCTTTCATTGCTTTGTGTGTTTTGTTCAACTCTTTGTTCAAAACACCAAAAACCTGGATGGCTCATAGTCAAGACACACCAACAGTAACACTAGAAAGGAGACTGAAGCAAGGGAGCCAAGCGGCATTCTTCTGCGGGACCCATTCACATGGCACATCACAAGTTAAGACCCACTGACTTGGAATACAAGCCAGCCAGTGGCAGCAGGCTGGAGACTGCCTGAGATGAACTAGTTTCCAGGGAGAGGGGCAGCTGCCATCTCTGTGGCTCAAGATGGTCGTTTAGGCCTGCCAGCCCTGGGAAGTCTAGACAGGCCACACCAGAATTCCCCACAGCACAGTACAGCTACTGTGGCAGATCATGGCCAGACTGATTCTTTAAGTGGGACCTTGATCCATTCCTCCTCACTAGGTGGGGCCTCTCTGTGAGAATTTCAGCAACTCCAGCCAGAATTTTATGGACAGAATGCTGATATCTCCCTGGGACAGAGCCACTGAGGGGAGACCTGCCACCATATCTGCAGTGAAACTGATAGCCTTTCTTGCCTACTTGCTCTAGAAAGTCTTAGTGGTCTGGATAAGGAGGATTCCCCATGCACAGTGCACCTGCTCTGCCAAGGGACAGCCAGATTGGTTCTTTAAGATGGTTCCTGATTCAGTTTTTCCTGACTAGGTGAGACATCCCAACAGGGGTCTCCAGACACATCCTACAGGAGCATCTGGGCCAGCATCAAGTCAGTGCTCCACTGAGACACAGCCCCCTGAGGAAGAAGCAGGCTGCCATATTTGCTGTTTTGCAACCTTCAGTGGTGATACAGCCAGGGGTGGGAGGGTCCAAGGTGATTAGGGTCTGGAGTGGACCCCCAGCAAACCATAGCAGCTATATGGAAGAGGGGCTTGACTGTTTAAAGAAAAACAAACAAACACAAAGCAACAGCAACAGCTTCAACAAAAAAGACCTCACCAAAACCCAATTCAAGGGTCAGCAACCTCAAAGATCCAAGGGAGATAAGCCCACAAAGATGAGAAACAATCAACACAACAATGCCAAAAACTCTAAAAGTCAGAATGCCTCTTCTTCTCCAAATGATTGCAATACCTCTCCAGCAAGGACACAGAACTGGGCAGAGGCTGATATGGATAAATTGACAGAAATAGGCTTCAGAAGGTGGGTAATAACAAACTTCACTGATTTAAAGGAGCATGTTCTCATCCAGTGCAAAGAAACTAAGAATCATTGTAAAACATTGCAGAAGCTGGTAATCAAAATAGCCAGTTTACAGAGGAACATAAATCACCTGATGGAGCTGAAAAACACAACATGAGAACTTCACAATGCAGTCACAAGTACCAATAGCCGAATAGACCAAGCAGAGGGAAGAATTTCAGAGCTTCAGGATTATCTTTCTGAAATAAGACAGGAAGACAAGAATAGAGAAGAAAGAATGAAAAGGAACAAAACCTTCAAGAAATATGGGATTATGTAAAAAGATGGACCCTATGACTAATTGGGGTACCTGAAAAAGATGAGGTGAATCTTTTAATCTTTTACCAAGTTGGAAAATATACTTCAGGATATCATCTGGGAGAACTTCCCCAACCTAGAAAGACAGGTCAATATTCAAATTCAGTAAATCCAGAGAACTTCAGTAAGATACTCCACAAGAAGATCAACCCGAAGACACATAATTATCAGATTCTCCAAGGTTGAAATGAAAGAAAAAATGTTAAGGGCAGCCAGAGAGAAAGGCCAGGTCACCTACAAAGGGAAGCCCATCAGACTAACAGCTGACCTCTCAGGAGAAACCCTACAAGCAAGAAGAGATTGGGGGCCAAAATTCAACATTCTTAAAGAAAATAATTTCCAACTCAGAATTTCATATCCGGCCAAACTAAGCTTCATAGGACAAGGCAAAATAAGATCTTTTTCAGACAAGCAAATGCTGAGGGACATTGTCACCACCAGGTCTGTCTTGGAAAAACCATTACCAGCCACTACAAATACACACTAAAATACTCAGACCAGTGACACTCTAAAGCAACTACATAAACAAGTCTGCAAAATAATCAGCTAACATCATGATGATAGGGTCAACATCACACATAACAATATTAACCTTAAATGTAAATGGGCTAAATGACCCAATTAAAAGACACAGAATGGCAAGCTGAACAGAGAATAAAGCCCTATTGGTGTGCTGTCTTCAAGAGACACCTCTCATGTGCAAAGACACACATAGACTCAAAATACAGGGATGGAGGAAAATTTACCAAGCAATTAGAACACAGGAAAAAGCGGAAGTGGCAATTTTAGTTTCTGACGAAACAGATTTAAGCAAGCAAAGATGAAAGATCAAAAAATATGAAAAGAGTATTGCATAATGGTAAAAGGACCAGTTAAACAAGAAGAGCTATTGTGTGTGTGTGTGTGTGTGTGTGTATATATATATGTATATGTATATATATATATGCACACACATATATATGTGTCTTTGTAGTTCTCTAAGAACTTGCTTCATGAATCATCTGGGTGTTCCTTTATTGGGTATATATATATATATATATATATATATATATATATATATAATATATATGTATATATAGACTCCCACACAATAATAATGGGTTATATTAACACTCCACTGACAATGTTAGACAGATCACAGAGACAGAAAATAAAGATATTCAGCACCTGAACTCAGCTCTGGCTCAAGGGGACCTGAGAGATATCTATAAAACTCTCCACCAAAGAACAACAGAGTGTACATTCTTGCGTTATCACATGGCACTTACTCTAAAATTGATCACAAATGGGAAGTAAAACACTTCTCAGCAAATGCAAAAGAACTGAAATAATAATAAACAGTCTCTCAGATCACAGCACAATCAAATTAGAACTCAAGATTAAAAAACTAACTCAAAACCACACAATTACATGTAAATGGAACAACCTGCTCCTGAATGACTCCTGAGTAAATAATAAAATTAAGGCAGAAATCAAGAAGTTATTTGAAACTAATAAGAACAAAGAGACAACATAACAAAATATCTGGGACAGAGCTAAAACAGTGTTAAGAGGAAAATTTATAGCACTAAATGCCCATATCAAAAACTAGAAGGGTCACAGATTGACAACCTAAAAATCAACTAAAAGAACCAGACAAGAGCAAACATCCCCCAAAACTAGCAGAAGACAAGAAATAACCAAGATCAAAGTGGAACTGAAGGAGAAAGAGACACGAAAAACCCTTTAAAATTAATGAATCCAGGAGCTTGTTTTTTTTTAAATATAATAAATTAAATAGACCACTAGCTAGACTAATAAGAAAAGAGAAAAAAAATCAAATAGACACAATAAGAAATGATAAGTGGTATTTCACCAATGACCCCACAAAAAGACAAAAACCATCAGAGAATACAGTAAACACCTCTATGCACATAAACTAGAAAACCTAGAATAAATAGATAAATTCCCAAACTCATACACCCTCCCAAGACTGAACCAGGAAGAAATTGAATCCTCATATAGACCAATAATGAGTTCTGAAATTGAGGCACTAATAAATAGCCTACCAACTAAAAAAAGCCCAGGGCCAGATGAATTTACAGCACAATTCTATCAGAAGAACAAAGAGGAGCTGGTACCATTTCTACTAAAACTATTCCAAACAATTAAAATGGAGGGACTCCTCTCTATCTCACTTTGTGGGGCCAGCCACATCCTGATACAAAAACCTGGCAGAGATACAACATGAAAAGAAAACTTGAGGCCAATATCCTTGCTGAACATCAATGCAAACATCCTCAATAAAATATTGGCAAATGGAATCCAGCAGCGTAATGAAAAGCTTATCCACCATAATCAAGTTGGCTTCATCCCTGGGATGCAAAGTTGGTTCAACATCTGCAAATCAATAAATGTAATTAGTCACATAAACAGAAATAAAGACAAAAACTGCATGATTATCTCAATAGGCACAGAAAAGGCCTTCAATAAAATTAAATGTCAAATTATCTTTGTTTGCGGATGACATAATCCTATATCTAGAAACCCCATAGTCTCAGCCCAAAAGCTTCTCAAGCTGATAAGCAACTTCAGAAAAATCTCAGTATTCAAAATCAATGTGAAGAAATCACTGGCATTCCTATACACCAACAACAGGCATGCAGAGAGCCAAATTATAAACAAACTCTCGTTCACAATTGCTACTAAGAGAATAAAATACCCATGAATGCAGCTAACAAAAGAAGTGAAGGACCTCTTCAAGGAGAACTACAAACCACTGCTCAAGGAAGTCACAGAGGAAACAAACAAATGGAAGAACATTTCACGCTCATGGATAGGAAAAATCAATAAAGTTAAAATGGCCATACTGCCAAAAATGATTTATAGATTCAATGCTATTCCTAAAAACTACCATTGACATTCTTCACATAATTAGAAGAAACTAATTTAAAATTCATGAAAGAGCCTGTATAGTGAAGACAAAGCTAAGTAAAATGATTAAGGTTGGAGGCATCATGCTACTCAACTTCAAACTACACTACAAGGTGACAGTAACCAAAACAGCATGGTACTGATACAAAAACAGACATACAGATCAATGGAACAGAAGAGAGAACTCAGAAATTAGACCTCACATGTAAAACCTCATGTGTAAAACCATCTGATCTTTGACAAACCTGAGAAAAGCAACAGGGAAAGGATTCCCTATTTAATAAATGATGCTGGGAGAACTGGCTAGCCATATGGAGAAAATTGAAACTGAGCCCCATCCTTACATCTTATACAAAAATTAACTCAAGATGGATTAAAAACTTAAATGTAAAACCAAAACTACAAAAACCCTAGAAGCAAATCTAGGCAATCCTATTCAGGACATAGGCATCGGCAAAGATTTCATGATGAAAACACCAAAAGCAGTAACAACACAAGCAAAAATTAACAAATAGAATCTAATCAAATTAAAGAGTTTCTGCACAGCAAATGAAACTATCATCAGCGTGAACACACAACCTACAGAATGAGAGAAAATTTTTGCAATCTATCTAACAAAGTTCTAATATCCAGAGTATACATGGATATTTACAAGAATTTGGGTACTGCATTTACCAACGTGCTTTAGCCACAGCCAGTTTGTACCTGTGGCCACCTCCCTTATTTCCCTGAAGTGTGAAGGATTTATCTCAGTAAATAAAATACTGTGGAAAAATAAATAAATAAAAATGTGCACACTGGAAGGGAATGGAAAACCTTCGAGAGACTTCTGCCATCCCAATCCCATAAGAGACAAATATACAAGAATAAGACAACTCCATTAAATGTGGGCAAAAGACATGAACAGATACTTCTCAAAAGAAGACATTTATGCAGCCAAGAAACATATGAAAACCAGCTTAACATCACTGATCATTAGAGAAATGCAAATCTAAACCACAATGAGATAGCATCACACACTAGTCAGAATGCAATTTTGAAAAGTAAAGAAAGAACAGATGCTGCTGAAGTTGCAGAGGAAAAAGGAATGCTTTTACACTGTTGGTGGGAATGTAAATTATTTCAACAATTGTGGAAGACAATGTGGCAATTTCTCAAAGATCGAGAATCAGAAATAACATTTGATCCAGCAGTCTAATTACTGGGTGTATACCCAAATAAATATAATTTTTATAAAGATATAGACACACGTATGTTTGCTGCAGCACTATTCACAAACATCAAAGACATGGAATCAGCTCAAATACCCCTCAATGATAGACTGGATAAAGAAAATGTGGTACATATACACCACGGACTACTATGCAGCCATAAAAAGGAATAAGATTATGTCTTTTGCAGGGACATGGATGGAGCTAGAAGCCGTTTTCTTCAGCAAACTAACAGAGACAGAAAATCAAATAATGCATGTTTTCACTTACAAGTGGGAACTGAAGGTTGAGAACACATGGACACATGTAAGGGGAACAAAACACTTTGGGGCCTGTTGGAGGGGATGGGGCAAGGGAGAGTATCAGGAAGAATAACTGATGATGGACTTAATACCTGGGTGATAGGTTGATCTGCACAGCAAATCACCATGGTGCACGTTTGCCTATGTAACAAACCTGCACATCCTGCACATGTACCCCAGAACTTAATGTTAAATAAAAAAAATCCACTGCATATTGTTATTCCCTAAGTGTCTATTGTATTTCTAGAAGTTCTGATTGGATTTTCTTTAAAATATCTCTATTTAGAAATTTTTTACGCATATTCTGAATTGTTTTTAAATTCTTTATGTTTGTTTTCACCTTTCTCTGGTGTCTCCTTGAGTAGCTTAATAATCCACCTTTTTAAGTTCTTTATCTGGTATTTCAAAGATTTTATCTTGGTTTGAATCCACTGCTGGAGGGTTAGGATGATCTTTTAGAGGTGTTATAGAACTCTCTCATATTACCAGAATTATTTTTCTGGTTTCTTCTCATTTGAGTAGACTATTTTTTTCTAATTATTCTTGAATTTATTTTTGATATGACTGTATTTTTTAAAAATTTTCCCCCTTAAGAATATAACTTTAATATTGATAGTTTATTGTAGCCTAATTTGGCTCTTGGTGCTTTCAGGGTTGAAGACTCTATGAATTCCTTGGATATAGAGTCTTCATACAATGGCTTTCTCAGATGCTGGTTGTAGGACCAGTGTGTTTGGTGTGGAGCAAGTTCACTGCCTTTTATGGGATTTGGATGGCAGAGGTCTCTTGGTGCTTTTTCATTCCCTTGTGGTGTGCACATTTTTATTTATTTATTTTTTCCCCGGTATTTTATTTATGGAGAGAAATCATTCACATTTAAGGCAAATAAGAGAGGTGGTCACAGGTAAATATAAATTCTACTCAGCTTATGCTATTTATTAATTGTGACACGTAAATGTTTCTGTATGTATGTTAAAGTTCAATATAAAGTTAAAATTGTTTTGTGCTGCTTTCTTCTTATGACTGTTAATAGCTTGTATGGGATAGGATTTGTCTGTTCAAAGTAATTTTTAAAATGTACTTGTTAAATCTTCTTAACTGATGTAGAGAGGGAGGATTGTACTGACAATTGAAGACTTTTCAATTATATCTTTTTGGAGAGTAAAATTACTATCTCTCCTTTTCTGCGTCTTTCTAAATCTGTATGTGTGTCTTCTGTCTCTGTCTCTCCTCCTTTACTAACTCCTTAGATAGTGATTCTAAGTGCATTTGTTGTAAATTTTTCTTTAATAGCTGAAACCTTTCTGTTGTGAATTTATGGTTCTTCTGTTTCTGTTTGACTTTAAATAAGCTAAATGCTACTGTTAGTGTTTTTCAGGGTCAATATTATTGAATTGTATCAACAGGTTTTTCTTTTACCCATAGTGTTGCTTCCAAACACAACCATCATTGTGAACTCAAGTTTATAATTTAGGAAGTCCATTTTATATCATATAAATATAAATAATTAAATGTTTGTTGTATGTCTGAAAATAACTTTATTTTGAATCAATCTTGAATGATATCTTGCTTGAGCATCAAACTCTAGATGGCCAATTGTTTCCTCAACAACCTCCAGATACTATACTCTTTTTATCTGCTGTCTCTTTTTCCTAAAGGAAAAAGATGGACTCAATTGTACTACAATTTTGTTTGTTTGTTTTTGAGAGGGAGTCTCGCTCTGTTGCCCAGGGTGGAGTTCAGTGGGGTGATCTCGGCTCACTACAACTTCCAGCTCCCGGGTTTAAGCGGTTCTCTTGCCTCAGCTTCCTGAGTACCTGGGATTACAGTCACGTGCCACCATACCAGTCAAATTTTTGTATTTTTAGTAGAGACATAGTTTCACCATGTTAGCCAGGCTGGTCTCGAACTCCTGACCTCAAGTGATCCTCCCACCTTGGTCTCCCAGAGTCCTGGGGTTACAGGCATGAGCCACAGAATAATCTTTGTCTGTCCCACCTCCGTCCTTTTTATTCTCGCTGTTTGAACATTTCTCTGTATTCCTTTTTTTTTTTTTTTTTTTTTTAACTTTGTTCTGACATTTTCTCCCTAAGTGGGAGTTAGGTACGTACTCACTTTAACCAGGAAATAGTTTTTATTTCTGTTAGCTTTACCTTCATGTTTCTTTTTTTTTTGAGATGGAGTCTCGCTTTGTCTCCCAGGCTGGAGTGCAGTGGCACGATCTGGGCTCACTGCAAGCTCCACCTTCCGGGTTCACGCCATTCTCCTGTCTCAGCCTTCCGAGTAGCTGGGACTACAGGCTCCCACCACGACACCCAGCTACTTTTTTGTATTTTTAGTAGAGACGGGCTTTCACTGTGTTAGCCAGGATGGTCTCGATCTCCTAACCTTGTGTTCTGCCCGCCTCGGCCTCCGAAAGTGCTGGGATCACAGGCATGAGCCACCACGCCTGGCCTACCTTCATGTTTCTTATACATCATCTTTATATATTATTCCCTGTGTCTCCAGTCAGCAAAAGCAGATCATTTGCTTTAATTGGAAATTATTGCCAATTAGGTTCTTTTGTGTATTGATTTATAGAATATCTTTCACTCATCAAAACCACCAGCTTTAATGCTCATGGCTAAATGGACTTATTTTCCTTCATCATTTTATGTCAGTTTACTTCAAGAAATACATTAAAAAATTATCTCTGTCTCTCCTTTAACCCAGACCTTAACTCTTCAATTTCATGAGGATTTGGTTTGGCTCTTTTGGATGAGCATGAGAGACTTTTGGTAATCATGAGAGCCTAGCTTCCTTCTTCAACCAATACTAACATTCATTACACCTGGTGGCCCTTTATAACTTTTGGCAAACAGTTGTAGGTGTTTTCTAGTTACATTTAAGACATGGTATTCTTTTCATATTTTACTTTCCTTGATGTGGTGAGCTAGTTTGCAAGCATAGAATGATATTGTTTTACTCTACTGGGAAAGTTCTATTGAATGGTATAGTCCCCAGGAAGCTTGTTTTGTTCCTGCAGATCCCCACAGCATTGCATTCTCCTGAGAATGCCAACAAGGTAGAGGGGACCCTACCCTAAAGCATTTGTGTACAATTTAGAACAAAATTATTATCTCCATGCTCAAAAACTTCATTTAAGATTTTTTTAAATGAAAGAAATATATTAAGATATAATTTATAATTGTTTTTCCTTTTACCTTAGTATGTCTAAAGTAAATATGAATGCCCAAACAAAACTTGTTTAAAGTTTCTAATATTACTTGTATAAAAGAAGAAATAAACTTGTGAAAGAATGCTAAATATAATCTTTTTTTTCATTATAGAGTATTTTACTACTTAATACATATATAGTTTTGATTTTGATGGTAAGCATTCTTTTCTAACTGAAAAACCGGTTTGTTAATAATTAGAGACATTTCGGTAACAATGGTCAACTATGCTTGTCAAGTGCTGTGAGGTTATATATTATACGTCTATATGAGCCTCCCAAGCAAAGTACATAGCTTTCCACTTTGTTTATCCTTTTTCACATTTTCTCCATTTCTCTTTGCTACATTTTAAGGCGTTTCTTTCTCCATTTTTTCAACAGCTACTTAGTGTAAAGGGAACATAAATATCATTGAAAGCATACAATACAGTTTGCTTTCTATTATGCACATACATAAAAAAATAAGAACACAAATGTAAGTAGAAAAGCTTGCACATAAGTAAAAACTAGAAGCATAAATTGAAAAGACTAAAACATAATAGTTTTATTTTTAGCATATATTAGATTTTTAAAAATATAATAAATAAATTGAATTAACATAATTTTCTTTAGTCAGTTCTTTATTGAATTAGAAGTAAAATGCTTTTGTTTCTTAGAAACTTACTGGGGAGTGATTTTGACAATTGGAAAACAGCCTCCGTAACAGTTGAGATGTAGGTCTATTGAAAACAAATGCAGAATGAAACTTCTCAAGAGTGCTCCCATTTCTTGGATGTATTAATTAAATTCTTATTATGTGAGAGATAACTGGGGTTAGCATTGCTGATTATTAAAAAAGAAACAGAGGTGATAACAAAGCAAACCAGATCCTGTCCTCCAATAGTCTACTCTGTAGAGGGCAAAGCAGCACAAATCATATGATCTTTTAAAAAGCTTATGGTGAGAATGATAATGATTGTTGTCTCAGAAGAATTTGCTTGAAATGATGATTTGTAAATAACCAGAGCCAAAAGCTAACTAAATTTTATTAGCTTTTCACAGCACATAAAATAGAGGAGCTGTAATGAACTGAATGGGAAGAAGAACACAGGTGCTCTGAGTTTGGAATCTATCTAGATAAAATCATTGTTTTCTCTCCTATTATTTTGGAGGAAGTTTTTCATCCTTGTCTATTTGCTAACACTGAGAACTGCAATAAATACCATTTAAGGCTTAAGGTATGGTCAACAATGTAGTGATACAAAACTACAACATAAATGTAGACATTTAAAAATAATGATGTTATAAAAAATAGACCTTTAGCTAAGAAAGTTTAAATCTCAACCTAACCTCACTACTTTCTATTAGAACAGTTTTTGCAAAGTTTGTAATGGTCTCTATTGTTGTTAGTGGATGTTATGAGGTGATGACTAGATTGTACTTTCTTATATCCAAAAATTGTCTTATGCTAGATGCTTCAGGACATGGAACTCTTATTTCTGGGTAATTTTTGAAGTATATGATAATAATTCTGTACCATAAATAAAAATGGATGGAAACAAAAAAGAACACTACCTGGGGGTATCTTAAATTTATAGAAGTTCTTAGAAAAAGGATAACTAATCCAAAAAATAATTGAATGATTTCAATATAAAAGGAAAATACTTTTAAGAAAATAGAGTCCATCTGCAACAACCCTCAAACCTTAAAATAATAGGTCAGCTTGTCTGCCTTTGCAATGTAAATGGGAACTTCTGGCATTGCGAATATATCAGTTTCTGTAGGAACTGAGTTATGAGTATGAATTGTTCACCAAAGGGTATAGAATGCTTCTCTTCAAAGTATCCTTTCAGTGTGTATGTGTGTGTGTGTTTGGGGTGCACAAGGGCAGAAGGAATGGTGACATGTGTCCCTCAAAAATTAAATGTAAGGTCATGAGTCTGAAATCTTTGAATAACTAGTGGTTTATTTATATTTTTATCCTCATGGCTATAGGCGACTGGATGATACCAGCACATGCATAATGAACTTATTTCAGCAATATAGATTACAATACAAATATGTTCCACGTCTGCAAGGTCAGCCCAAATTAAACTTGTTTATGAACGTGTACAGCATTGTTTCAGGATCACCATTAACTAATTTTTGCAATAATTTCTGATTTAAAAACATCTGTATAACAGTTAAGTTAATAATTTTTAGATTTAAGTTATTTGGAAGTATTATTGCTGCTAAAAATCTAAGATTGAAATACTTTGTAGGATATTGAGTACAAAGAAAATCTTATTTAATTAAACAAATTCAATATAAGTGTCATAAGTGAAATGACCAGGTGGAATTATATCAAGCAATCTGTCTATATAATTTAATTAAAATGAAGTTATATCTAAATAAAAATAATAGTATGAAAAGACTTGTAAAAACCTAGAAGTTAGAAATAATATCTAAAGCGTAAGTGTGGGAGTTCCAGAAGCCTTCATAGACAGTTATTTCACTGTGCGCTTTGAAAAATAACTCTTATATCCTGTAAATTGAAACAAAGCAAGAGAAACATACAGCAGAAACCTGCTCCTTCACACCATGGCCTTAGAATAATGAAAGGTCAAGAACAGTGATCATCTATCTCCATAATTTCAACTAACAGTTGACAAACACAATTTAGAAACTGCCAAAAAGTGAAATTGATCTTGTTCTTAGAGAAAATTGTACCTATTTGTTTGGATTTCTCTACTATGGTACAATAGCAACAATGATAGAGAATTCATTCACATCCATCAATACAAGTATGAAAACACTATTTTGTAAATGCTTTGATTCAATTTACAGAACAGAAACCCCATTTAAATGATATATCTTAGACAGTACTGGGAAATGCTCTAATATTGTATTTTCCTTTACATTTACCACATGCAGCTATAATTTTGAAGCAGACACAGCTACAGAATATACAATGCTTAAAAAGTTTGACAATTCTAAAATTATTAGTATATTTAGTTTCCCTATGAGCTAATACTATCTCTCTTGAAACTTTCTAGAGATTAAAAATATAATTGAAGGAGGATGGGTTGAAATTGTATAAGACAGGATCCCTATTTTTTTAAAAAAGTGACAATAATATTTTTCATGGTTTAATTGCAATATTGGGCAGCCATTTTTGCAAATATGGGAGGTAGATAATTATGAAAAGAGAAGTGTTAATATCTCACGTATAAAGCAACATTATACAAAACAATATGTACTATTACTATATCACACATTTATCGTGATATATGTATATATTTAAATGAATAATTTCATAAAATATAGATATGTATTTATATTCCCTTAAAAGCAAAGGAACTATAAACCAATATTTTAAGTGATATAATGAGATCTATAGAATATAATGTAAGCTAAAAAATACTTCCTTACAAAGGATGTATTAAAATTCTTAATCTAATATGGCCAAGACATTTGCAGATTTTTAAGACATCTTTTCATGTTCCGCTGATATTTTTATCTATGTTTAATGAGGATATTATATTATTATCTCATCCATTAAAATTTCTCATTCTAAGCTCAGGGTATGTTTTTCAGTGTCTGTTCATATATATAAACACAAACTTTTAAATGGCATAATCTCTTAAATAAATTACATCAACAAAAAGGTGTTTCTTGTCTCAAATAAAGTATGTGAAATTGAATTTTGTAATTGGAGAGACCATCCACCAAATCCTTTGAGCAAACTGCCATATATTTTAAAGAGTCCATTCTTTTCTCTTTTTTTTTCCTCCTCCTGTGAAGATTGGCACCACAGAATTGTTACAATAAAATAAGATTAGTCATGAAAACGGACCAATAAACTACCTTCTCCCTAACAGCTAAATCGATATTAATGTTATCATTATCACTGTCATCATCATCCTTGTTGACAGTAGTACCAGCTGAGTAACTATTAGAAATACTATGGTAACAGCAGTTTTGAGTATCTAACACCTTGAATTAATCCCTGTGATGTAATATTTTGTGCTCCAAGGTGAAAGAATTATGTTTTAATCCTGTTATTAAGAATGATACTTTTCTAATAGAGGTGCAAAATAAATATGAACCTGCACAATATGAAGAAAAACAGAAGCCATTGTATTTCCTATGTAACGTAAGAGTTTCTAACCTCTGATTACACTTTTCTTTTGTATTAGTTTCTTTGCATGTTAATTTTACTTTGCCAGTTGATTGTTACATAAATTTTTATTTTTACAAATATACTTTATTCTTGGCCGGGCATGGTGGCTCACGCCTGTAAGCCCAGCACTTTGGGAGTCTGAGGCGGGCGGATCACAAGGTCAGGAGATCGAGACCATCCTGGCTAAAACAGTGAAACTCCATCTCTACTAAAAATACAAAAAATTAGCTGGGCATAGTGGCGGGCGCCTGTAGTCCCAGCTACTCGGGAGGCTGAGGCAGGAGAATGGCGTGAACCCAGGAAGTGGAGCTTGCAGTGAGCTGAGATAATGCCACTGCACTCCAGCCTGGGCGAAAGAGCGAGACTCCATCTCAAAATAAATAAATAAATAAATAAATAAATAAATAAATAAATAAATAATAAATAAATAAAATACACTTTATTCTTTTAAACTAGTTTTAAGTTTCCAAAAAAACTGAGCAAAGATTACAGTTTCCATATACGTGCTCCCTCCCAATGCACATACATATGCACACATATACAGAGTTTCCCCTATTATCAAGATCTTGCATTAGTATGGTACATTTTTTGCACTTCATGAGCCACTATTATTACAAGTTTATCAAGGAAAATCCATAGTTTATGTTAGTGTTCACTCTTAAGTTGTACATTCTACAGCTGTGACAAATGTATAATGTTATAAATCCATCTGTACAGCATCATATAGAATAGTCTCATTGCCCTGAAAATGCTCTGTATTCCATCTCTCACCTCTCATACCCTCTTCACAAAGCCCCTGGAAATGTCTGATCTTTTTACTATCTTTTGCGTTTACCATAATGTCATATATTTGAGAATCATACTGTACTTAGGCTTTTTAGACTAATTTCTTTCACCTTGTAATATACGTTTAATTTTCTTCCATGTCTTTTTGTGGTTTAATAGTTCATTTCTTTTTATCACTAAATAATATTATATTGTATGATTTATCAAAGTTTGTTTATCCACTCACCTATTGAAAAACAGTATGGTTGCCTCCAAGTTTTGGAATTATAAATAGAGCTGCCATGTTTCATATTTTTGTTTGATATTTATAAAAACAACAGAGTGTGCTTATTTTAATGATGCTCTTAATTTTCACAGATATTTTAAGTGAAGGATCTTGTGTTTTTAAGCTAAACAAATTAAGTTCTTCAGAAATGAACCACTAAAATTGCTATCGTATAAAAAAAATACTGATGTTATCTTTGTTCAAAGTTCCCTAATTTATAGACCCTTTCTCAGAACAACTATGCATTTCAACTATCTGACCAACACAGAAAGAACAAGATATTTAAATATAATTATTATAAGATATTTTAGAGAACAAGTTTAATTTCACTATATTTGCACATGTATTTACTACCAGACATTGGTGTCATAATATTATAATAGAAGAAAGAAACCTTAAGGGGTACTGCAGGATTATAAACTACTTAATGCATTTTACTTCTCATTGGCCCGCAAGTACTATAGGCTCGTAATACAGAAACTTGTATTCCCCTCTTTAGCAAAGGACTAGGGGTACAGAGGAAAATATCTTGCCATAAGGAAGTATCTGACGTCAAATATCACAAAAGTAGTACCTATAAATTCTATATCCTAAAATAAATTGAAAATGTAGGTATTTTCAGATATACTAAGCCAAAAATCTTCCCAGCAAAATCTGAAAAATTCCTTTGCAATTCAGTTGTTTGCAACTTTACATTCTTTTCCATGTTAAAAAAATTATCTCCATGAGGTCACAAAGATTTTTTTTCTGTTGTCACTGAATACGTAGTGTCTCTGATACTGCTTACAAATGATAACTATAATAGACAGTCATGGAATGAGTAAAGAGCTGATATGGTTTGACTGTGTCCCCACCCAAATCTCACCTTGAATTGTAGTAATCCCCATGTGTCAAGGGTGCAGACAGGTAGAGATAATTGAATCATGGGGACAGTTTCCCCCATACTGTTCTCATGGTAGTGAATAAGTCTCAGGAGATCTTATGGTTTTATAAAAGGAAGTTCCCCTGCACAAGCTCTCTTGCCTGCCGCCATGACTTTGTTCCTCCCTTGTTCCTTTCTACCATGGTTGTGAGGCCTCACAGCCATGTGGAACTGTGAGTTAATTAAATCTCCTTCCTTTACAAGGAAAGTATGTCTTTAGTAGCAGCATGAGAACAGACTTAAGACAGAGCTATCCCTGGAATAGCAAATTCAGTACAATTTTCCCAGCACTTCCAGGTGAATCCTAGAATGGTTTGATTTCTAGCCTTGGCTGAAGATCCATGAGAGCAATCTGAAAGAGAGGACTCTATAGTGTTATGAATTCATGCTAAAAAACTTATAGCTTATGAATATATATATAAAATACATACATTTGTATACAAGGACATATATTTACAAGATGTACCTAAATACATACATATACATGGTGTATATAAACATCTAGCACTTAGTTTTTTGCAAGATGCGATTTCTGATAGATTGAAAATGACAGCAAATTAAAAAAAACAACCTTGCTTGACTATGCTACTGCATATTGTGTATCCTCTCAAGTAGAGGTGTTGTCTGTCCTTGACTCTAGGTAGATGATGTGGCTTGTTTTGGCCACGAGGCATTATAAATGTGATGCAAACATAGACTTGAAAATATTTGTACATTAACACATGCTTTTTCACTGCCCTTTGGAATCTTGAGCCTGCCATGGAATACTACAGGAAGAAGCTCATAGTAACCTACTTAATTAAAAGGAATCATGAAAAGCAGAAACACTTTGTCTCAGCATATGCTCTTATTCTGTCAGGCTATTAACTGATGGAAATTTGAGTGAGACCATCCTATAACATTTAGCAGCCAGATGACCCATCATCTCTTTTAGGGTCAAGCCAACTAGACTGTTCCCCTCCTTTCCCATAAGTCTTCCAATACAGTCATTTGTGACCCCCTCACAGCTACCCCGAGGCTAGAAGAAGACCCCCCTGCCAATGACCCTTCCAGTAACTGTTTGTTCAAAATATTACAGCTGAACTGGCAGATGGTTCAAGGATGCAGTCAGAACACCTGCCCACCTTGCATAACAAAGCTGGCAAAAAACATCTCCAGGATGTGGTTAGGACACCTGTACCCCAGACTCAGTCCCCACACCCTGAATCCTATAAAGCCCTGCTATAGTCTGTAAGCCAGGCTGCCTCCTCTGCCTGTCAAGGAGCAGTCTGGCAGGACAATAAAACTTGCTCGCCTGACTTAGGGTCTACTTGTCCTTTCTCTCAGCTCACCTTACATTTTGGTGCCAAAACTCGGGAAGATGGTAGAGTTCAGCCTCCCTTTCTCCCTCTCTCCTTCCCTCCCCACCTCTTCCACCAGCTGAACTCCCCCTTCCAGAACCTGCCAGAGACCCAGAGTATTTCCTACTCCACTCCATTGCTCACAAACACATCCAACACCAGGGCCACCTCAGGGATGAGTAAAGGAGACTTCTGCCTTCTGTCTGGAACCCTTGTCTGCTCTTCCTTTCTCGAAAGACCCAGTACTGGGCCAAGGGTTTCCTCCTTCCTGCCTCCAGGCCCTCAATATCTCCCTTTCAGGGATGCCTGGACGGGTGATTATCACTCCTCTCCAACTTGAACCATGGGACGGGGGATGACTTCTTCCACCATTCTAGTCTTCGGCCAAGTCTTCTGTCTCCACCCCTCCCTCACTCATTCCACCATGGGAGCCTCTCAGTCCACTCCCTCAAAGACATCCTTCCTCGGATGTCTCCTCCATAACTTTAATGCCTTTGGCCTCCATTCCAAAATTTGGCCAAAACGGCTCATATTATATTGTAACATGGCCTGGTCTCAATATAAACTGGACAATGGCTCTCAATGGCCTGAAAATGACACTTTTGATTTTAACATCCTCAGGGACCTAGACAACTTCTGCCATCACAATGGAAAGTGGTCAGAGATCCTTTATATTCAAGCTTTTTTCCCTCCATAGCTGTCCCTCTCTCTGTCAGTCTTGTTCTGCCTTCCAGACCCTCCTTGCCTGCTCCAAGCCTGACCCATCCTCAGCCACCCACCTCACCACTCCTTCTGACGATTCCTTCTCCTTTGACCCTGCCTGATTTCCTCCTCCCCGACAACATCATAATCTTCTGCCAGACCCTCACGATCCTCCACCATATGCTCCCGATCCTGCCTTATGTCTTTCTCCCACTATCTCCAGCCACCCAGCTTCTGATTCTGATTCCTCCCCATCCCCACCTTATACCCAGTCACGAACTCAGCATGCCCAACAACGAGCTCCCATACTTCCCCTTTGAGAGGTGGCCAGGACTGAAGGAATCATTCGTATTTCCATGTTCCCTTCTCCCTCTCTGACCATTTCCAAATTGAAAAACGTCTGGAGTCCTTTTCCTCTGATCTCGACACTTATATTAAGGAGTTCAAATACCTTACCCAATCTTACAAACTCACTTGGCATGATCTTTATATTATCCTCTCTTCTACTGTCCATCTGGAAGAGAAGGAAAGAGTGTGGTTCGCAGCTCAGGCTCATGCCAACAATCTTCATCGGCAAGACCCTACTAAGCCTGTAGGAGCCACTGCAGTTCCCAGGGAGGAACCCCCCTGGGAATACCAACCCATGAACCCTGGCAGGGCATCTTGTAATTATATGATCACTTGCCTCATTGTATGCCGTAACAAAGCTGCCCATAAGGCCGTAAATTTTGAAAAATTCAAAGAAATTTCCTAAAGAGCCAATGAAAACCCTGCCGAATTTCTCTCCCACCTTACAGAGGCCCTCCAAAAACATACCTGCATTGACCCCACCTCCTGGGAAGGAAATATTGTTCTTATTACCCATTTCATCCCTCAATCTGCTCCTGACATACAGTGCAAACTAAAAAAGGTGGAAGACGGCCCTCAAACCTCACAACAAGACCTCCTTAACCTGGCTTTCAAAGTCTTCAATAACAGGGATGACTAAAATAAATTAGATAAAGCCCAAAGAGATAGTGCTAAATACCAGCTTCTTGCAGCAGCTATCAGCCAACCTGGCCATAGCACCCAAGGGCACAAAAGACCCTACAGCAGTATTGCCCCGGGCCTTGTTTTAAGTGCAGCAAAGGCGGCCATCGGGCACAAGCATGTCGTACCCCACGAGTGCCAAAAACTCCTTGCCCAGCCTGCCAACAAACTGGCCACTGGAAGTCTGATCATCCTCTTAACAAGTAGACTAACAGGTTGGCTCCTCCAAGTCCTGGCAAAGCAAAGACTGAAGAATCACTCACACTCCCTCCCACAGCTCCTTGGCCTGGCCACTGAAGACTGACGGACTTCAGGGCCCCCGGCCCCATCAGCCATCACTGCATCATAGCCCAGGGTACCTCTGCCAGGAGCAAGTCAGTCGATCTCCATACTGAGGCTACCTACTCAGCTTTGCCTGAATTTTCAGGACCCACTCATCCCTTCCAGATCTCTATCATGGAGACTGACAGACTCATCTCACGTCCACGTGCCACTGAATCCCTCACTTGTTCCCTGTTTAATATTTTTTCACACTCCTTCCTTATCATGCCTTGCTGCCCTACCCCCATTCTAGGCTGCAATCTTTTAGCCAAATTTAAGGCTTCTATCATCTTTTCCTGCCTCCGTCAACCAGAGTCCCTCCTGCTCCTTTCCGCTAGTCTGGTCCCTGACACCTCTCCTCAGTACCCACTTCTTGCTGCTCTTGTGAACCCAGTAGTGTAGGATACTGCCACCCCTTCCACAGCTGCTCAACATAACACCATCAAAATCCAATTAAAAGACCCCTCCAAATTTCCCAACATTCCCCAATATCCCATCTCCCTAACCAACCAAAAGGGCCTCTAGCCCGTCATAAACCATCTCTGCTCACATGGGCTTCTTAGACCAATACATTCTCTATGTCCCTTATCCTCCCTGTTAAAAAATCTGATGGCTCATAACAACTTGTTCAAGACCTCTAAGTTATCAATCAGGCTGTCCTCCCTACTCATCCCATAGTCCCTAACCCCTATACACTTCTCTCTCTCATCTCCTCCAACACCACCCACTACGCTGCAATTGAACTAAAAGATGCCTTCTTCACCATTACCCTACACTCTGATTCCCAAAACCTCTTTGCTTTCACCTGGACTGACCCCAACACCTTCCAGTCACAACAACTCACATGGACTATTATCCCTCAAGCCTTCAGGGATAGCCTTCATTTCTTCAGGCAAGTCCTAGCCCAAGACCTTCCCTCCTTAAACCTTTCCCCTAGCCATCTTCTTCAATACGTAGATGACCTCCTCCTCTGTAGCCCCTCCCTAAAAAACTCCCAAACCCACACTGCCACCTTTCTCAATTTCCTTGCTGATAAAGGCTATAGGGTCTCCCCCTCCAACGAACAGCTTTCTACCCCTACCGTGACCTACATAGGGGTTCAAGTCTCCCCTGGGTCCCGAGCCATGACCCTGTCACGAGCAGCCTTAATAGACAACCTATCTTCACCTTCCTCAAAAAGTGAAATTCTTTCCTTCCTAGGGCTAGCAGGCTTTTCCAGAATATAGATCCCCAACTTCATTCTCTTAGCCCACCCCCTCTATGAAGCAGCCAAAGGTCCCCTAAATGAGCCCCTAAATCCCTCCCACAACATAGGCCCTAGCTTCCACAAACTTAAAACTGCCCTTATAAGTACTCCAGTCCTATCTTAGCCTGATATTTCCTGGCCCTTCACCCTCTACACAGCTGAAAACCAAGGAATAGCCCTTGGTGTCCTTGGCCAAGCAAAAGGAAGTCCTCCATCCTTTGCCCCCATAGCCTGCCTTCCCAAACAGCTAGACCATTACTGCTCGAGGATGGCCAACCTGCTTCAGAGCTCTAGTGGCAGCTGCCACCCTGGCCTTAGAAAGTAAAAAGCTAATATTTGGTCAAGACACCACCATCCACAGTCCGCATAATCTACAAGACCTCCTTTCCTTCCGAATGTTAAGCATTCTCTCCCCGTCTCGCATCCAGCTTCTTCATGCTCTATTTCTCAACAACCGTGAGTTCTGTCTTGCCAAAAGTTCCCTTAACCCCGCTTCTCTAATTCCAATATCTCTTCTTTGCTTCCCTCCCACTCCTATACTGAAATTGTAGACCACCTGCAACTACACTTCCCTAACATCTCCTCCGAGCCTCTCACTAATCCAGATGACCAACTATTCATAGATGGCTCCTCTTCCAGAGCCACTGGCTCTCCCAAAATTGCTGTGTATGCAGTAGTTACTTTATACCAAGTAATTAAGGCTGAGCTCCTCCCCCCACGAACCTCCTCCCGAAAAGCAGAACTTATAGCTGTCTCCAGAGCCCTAACCCTCTCCAAAGGCAAACGAGTCATCATTTACACAGACTCCAAATATGCCTATCACATTCTTCATTCCTATGCCACCATCTGGCAAGAGAGAGGATTCCTTACTGCCAAAAGAACCCCCATCACTAACGGCCCCCTTATTTACCAACTCCTTCAGGCTGCACACCTCCTAACTAAAGCAGAAGTTATACACTGTTGAGGACACCAAACAGGATCAGATGAAATCTCAAGAGGGAACAGAAAGGCCGATCAGGCAGCAGAAGAAGCCTCCCTTTCTTCTGTCCCTGCCCCCCTCCTCCTCATTCCCCCAGCAGTCCAACCCAAGTACTCTCCCACCCAAAAGCCTTCACTACTATAGCAAGGGGCCTCCCTTCAAGGAGACTGGATAATCAAAAAATCAAAAGCTAGTCCTCTCCCAAGAACAAACCAAGGAAATTCTGACATCTCTTCACCAATCCTTCCATATCGGTGCGCACCCCCTGTACCTGCTCCTTCACCCTTATTTCTCCTCCCCCCATCGTCTCTTCACCTCACTAAAAGACATAACCTCAAACTATCATATATGCTCTCTTACTTCCTCCCAAGGGGCCCTCTGCTCTCTCCTCATCCCTATACATCAGCTTAGAGGAACACTCCCAGGGGAGGACTGGCAAGTAGACTTCACCCCCATCCTTCCTGTCAAAAAAATTAAATATCTTCTTCTCTTCATAGACACCTTTTCAGGTTGGGTAGAAGCATTTCCTACCCCTTCAGAAAAAGCTGCAGAAGTCTCTCAAATTCTCATAACAGAAATCATCCCTAGAATTTGGTCTTCCTAGCTCCATACAATCAGACAACAGCCCTAGCGTCATCTCCCAAATCACCCAACAAGTCTCTCAGTCCCTTAGCATGGTACTTACATATCCCAGACCAGACCCAGTCATCTGGAAAGTCAGAAGGGCAAATGAGATTCTCAAGACTCAGTAACCAAATTCACTCTTGAAGTCAAAAAACCACGGATCTCTCTTTTACCCACAGCACTGGCTGGCATCAGAGCCAGTCCAAAAGCTCCCTCCTTCCTCAGTCCATTCAAGTTAATGTATGAATGCAATTTTCTCTTACAAAACAGACCCCTTCCTAACTCTCGATTAGGAGAATACCTCCCAAAACTCTCCCTCATCTGTCATCTCCTCTGCAAACAAGCTGACCAGGCCCTCCCAAAACCCCACCAAGGCCCCGCCAACCAAACTCTCCTTCCAGGAGAGTATGTCTTCCTAAAAACCCTCACTCCAATGAGACTTAAACCAAAGTAGGAAGGCCCTTTCCGAGTTCTTCTCACTACCCCCACTGCAGCCAAACTTTCAGGACATAACTCTTGGTACCATCTTTCCAGATTAAAAAGGGCTCCTGCGACTGACCCACCACCGACTAACTAACCAGCTGTTACCTGCAAACACTCCAGCACTCTCCTTGGGCCAACCTGACTCCACCTTACGCCCATCCCAGAAGACCCCATACTCCTCTCACCCATGAATCATAACAGATAAGTTACCACCCTTCACTGTTAAATATCCGAACCCTCATTAATGAAAATCATTTACTGCGCTGCCCTTACAGGAACTGCCTTACTTACTCTGCTCTTTGCTATAGGAATATATAGTGTAACACCCCCAGGGTGGAACTTCAAACAGAAAATCTTATTTTCTATAGCTTTTGCCTCATAATTCTCCTTATAGCAGGAATAACAGCCACTAACAAGTAACTGTCCCTCCTAAATGTCCTGCCTTTGCCGGTCTTGCCATTTCACCCTCTTCCTTCACTGCCTCACAGAAGACATTCCATGGTTTTACCTAGAACAACCCACCCTCACAGCATTCCTTGACTAGATAACTGACCTCACCTTCCAAGGTACCTTCTGTAATTTTACCCCAGATGAAACTCATTTCTTCACTTTTATACTTACCCTTTGCCTGTTTACTCCTACTGCCCCTCCTGCCCCCCACACACTCTTAGCTCTCCTTCCTCCACCAATACCTAACTACCTTCACAAAGCCCTCAATCTTACACACTCCCTATTAAAAGAAGCTAACCCTACTCTAGCAAGCAACTGCTGGCTCTGTTTTTACCTATCTACTACAGCTTACAGCGCAATTCCTTCCTCAGCTCAGGACTGGATTTTAACCCAAGTAACCTTCCACCCCCATTATGAACTAGGTGGCCCCCTCCAATTCCCAGACTTAAAGGCCTTAATAGACCTTTCTAACTCCTTTTCTAGCTCAAACAAGCCTCTCACTGCAATAGGACAAGCAGCTCTATTATTATATCCCTATTTCGATTATCTGGCCCCCTATGCTAACCACACCAAGCCCATCCTAGGTCCCATAACCACCAACACCTTTCTAACTCTTCAAGCCCCTTTATGTATTCAATGCCACCCACCCTCAACACCTCCTACGACACCTGCCTTCAAGCCACTGTAATTTTACCCTATGACTCCAGGGCCCAGTTGACCATACCAATCTCCAGAACTTCAGGATTACCTTATGCTTTTCAGCTCCCCCTGCCCCCACAAAGTTAACATCACCCTCCTACAGAACATAAACTCTGGATACTGTAATGAAAAACACTACTCTGCTTATTCCTCCAACCCTGGACTCCATCCCCCTGTGAAGCTCATCCCCCCCCAACTACAGACGAATGCCTCTTCATCCCATCATTTAAAGACAACCCCTCTAACCAGCTCTTAATAGATACAAAATGCTTCCCCTTCCACTGGGAAAGTAAAGTCAAAAACTACCGAAAAAACCCCAAACACTCCCTTACAACCACTCACCGCAGCCGCCTTAGCTCGCACCCTAGGGGCGTGGATGTACAAAGACAACAGACTTACAAATTCTTTTAACATACATAATCAATTCTGCTTAACTAGCCCAGGCATATTCTTCCTATGTGGCACCTCAACTTATCTCTACCTCCCCACCAATTGGACTGGCATCTGCACTCTGGTATTTCCTAGTCCCAAAATTGACATTGCCCCAGGAAACCAATTCCTGCCTACCCCAATTCAGGCCTCGGTTCAACATCGTGAAGCCATACAACTCATATCCCTACTTGCCGGACTAGGAATTGCCACTGCCACAGGAACTGGAATAGCAGGCCTATCCACTTCCCTCACCTACTATCGCTCACTCTCAAAAGACCTTAGGGACATATAGAGGGCATAGCTAATGCTGTCTCAAACCTCCAATCACAATTAGAATCATTAGCAGCAGTAGTTCTCCAAAACTGCAGAGGTCTTGACTTACCGCTAAAAAGGAGGTCTCTGCATTTTCTTAGATGAGCAGTGCTGTTTTTGTCTCAACCAATCAGGTTTGGTACACGATGCAGTCAAAAAGCTCAAAGACCAAGCTCAGAAAATAAAAGAAAACAGCTCCTCTGCCTGGCCCTCTTGGCCCCCTTGGTCCCCTTGGTGTCTCAGTTCTTGGACCACCTGGCTACTTCCCCTCCTTGGCCCTGCTATAACTATCCTCCTTCTCCTGGCCTTTGGGCTCTGCCTCTTGCGCCTATTCACTCAGTTTTTACAAAATTGCATCCGAGCCTTCACCCACAGAACCATACAGGACATGATGTTACTCCAAGAATACCGACAATTTTTAAACCAGAACCAAAACCAACCCCGACGTTACAGCCTCTCCCACTAACCACCGCCCGCTCTCAGCTTAAAGCAGACTGATGAGAACAACGCCCCTTTTCTATTATCTGTTAGAAGGCTGGAATGTTAGGGTCAACCCAACTAGACTATTCTCCTCCTTTCCCATAAGTCTTCCAATACAGTCCTTTGTGACCACCCCCGCTCAGCTCCCCCAAGGTTAGAAGTAGACCCCGTGCCCCCCACCCCCCCTCCCACTGACCCTTCCAGTAACTGTTTGTTCAAAAGACTTCAGCTGAGCTGGCAGACGGTTCCAGGATGCGGTCAGAACACCTACCCACCTTGCATAACAAAGCTGGCAACAAACATCTCCAGGATGCGGTTAGGACACCTGTAGCCCCGACTCAGTCACCACACTCCGACCCAGTTCCTCGCCCTATAAAGCCCTGCTGTAGTCTGTAAGCCAGGCTGCCTCCTCTGCCTGTCAGGCAGCCTGGCAGGACAACAAAACTTGCTTGCCTTGGGTCTACTAGTCCTTTCTCTTGGCTAACCTTACAGTCTGGCAATAGACGCATGAGAAAACCCAGCAGAGATCAGCCGAACTTTCTCAGCAGGATCACATGGCTGAGCCACAGAATTATGGGCTAAATAAAATGATTGTTACTTTAAGCCACTGTTTTGTGTGAGTTTAGTATGCAGAAAAATATAACCAATACACACTCATTTTTTTTTTTACATGTTGTAAACAAAATAGTCCCAAGTATTACTTCTTTTTAGTTAGGTTAAATTTGGATGGGGTGGTGAAAAGATAATATGTTGTATGGATATTGAAGTAGGCTTAGTTATATGCGAGAGTGCATTGGAGAATAATTAATAACTATCTATGGTTTTGAAAATATGTATTTAAAAACATGTCTTTCACATTCTTCATTAATAGAACAGTTTTGTAGTATCATTATAGTTCATCCAGTTTAACTTGTTTTTAAATGAATTTTTGTGTGATCTTCAATGTACCCATATGGTGTTCTTTGTGTTTGAAATAATATTATTTGAGATATGTATTTTGGGGGGGGGGCTCTTTAATTCAATCTATTTTTTGCTAAATACATGGCCTTATCTTAGAGCTTGTGAAAGAAAGCCCTCACTTGTAAGTACACAATATTATTGAGTTCATGGTTTTAGAACATTTTGGTTACGTTTAAGTATGTAGACACATACGTACATATCCTAATTTATTATAAAATATAGACAGTATAATTGTCAAAGAAGTTGATATTATAGGCTTTCAATATCATACAGTTCTGAGACCTGACATGATGCATGTAATGATATTCAGAAAATTGCATTGCTTGCAAGTTTAACCTTTAAATAAGAGCAAAGGTTTCTTTTTGCTTTCATTGACTTTGTGGAAAAAAATGTCAGAGAGATACATAAAAAAGGATATTATTCATTCTTAGAAGGGTTTATGATAAACATGTAATCCCCTTGTATTCTGAATTAATCAGTGCAATTATGTCCAGTTGGTTTAAAATACAATCCTCAAATTCCTTCAATTTAACAGAGAAGTGTTTTTTTGTTTTTTTTTTTCTCATTTAAAGACTGATGTGGATGTTCTTAACTGAGCTGTGGTTGGTGGCCATCCTTATAGTTCTGACTGCCATACATAGGTAGAAAAATTTATGAAAACCTTAGGGAACTGTTTATGGGCCAGAGGTCCACTTCACTTCTGTTCCCATTTCATTGATACATTAGAACTGAATGGTACTATGTTGAGGCTTGAGGATTTGAAAATTGTATTTTTTCCATGAACAAAATGAAAATAAATAAACCAGGAGGACAAAAGTTTATCTCTGCAAAATGCCCTTTTCTCATTCTAATTCCAAATCCTCAAACTGTTACTTAAAATTGTTCTATATTTATTTGATATGCTTTCTCCATTCCTTCATTTATCAATGTGAGAAACTTTGCATTGACTCCTTCTGATGAAACGAGGGTTATAAGGCTTACTTTATCTTATTCTTCTTCCCTCTTGACTGATATTTTTATTAATGCATTATTTTTTCTATTGATTATGGTTTTAACTTTGAAATTAGCACATATAATTTTATGTCTATCTCGATCACCTGCCAACAGAATCTCAAGCCTTTCCTGAGGCAATTTTTTTTATCTCAATCTCCCCAATCTCTACCAACAAAAATTTTACTTTAGCAGTGCCAAAGGTTTTAATTTACATTCTATTCGACCTTGAAAACCATTTTTCCTATTCTGTGTCTTTAGAGTGACTAAAATTATGAAGCAATATAATTTTGCATTAATTTTACTATATAATTATGTTTAATTATATCCAAGTACTATAAATTTTCTAGTTTTATTTGTATATGATAATTATTATCAATGCCTTGATACTCATATATGAATATTCCTAGCTTCAAAGATAAATATTTTTGTTTAATTGTACCACTTCCAATTTTATCTCCCCACCACATCTTTTATGCTGCTTCTTGTTTGAACTGTGACTTTTATACATAGGTATATTTACTGGAGTTTGTGATTGCTTTTCTTCTTATGTTTTTATTTTTGTGCTTTCATCAATATCTTTTTTCCCTCAGCTCTCAATCACACTTAATGTGTTATCTAGATTTCTTACATCTTAGAAATTTCCCTATCAAAGCCTCCTGTGTGATGTGGAGACGATGCCCACTAGGCTATTAAAATAATTTGTCCCACTCTATGTTAGAGTCATTGTTTCCCATGCCACATGCCTTTTATTTTGTTTCCCTGCCCCCCAGTTTTGATAGAGCATAAACAAGCTTGTGGGAGGTAAGTTTTGTTTATCTAATTTTTATTTTTATTTCCATAAGTTATTAGGGTACAGGTGGTATTTGGTTACATGAGTAAGTTTTTTAGTGGTGATTTGTGAGATTGTAGTGTACTCATCAACTGAGCAGTATACACTGAACCATACTTGTAGTCTTGTATCCCTTGCCCTCTCTCCTACTCTTCCCCACAAGTCCCCAAAGTCCATTGCATTATTCTTATGCCTTTGTATCATCATAGCTTAGCTCCCACATATCAGTGAGAACATAACGATGTTTGGTTTTCCATTCCTGAGTTACTTCACTTAGAATAATAGTCTCCAATCTCATCCAGGTCACTGCAAATGCTGTTAATTCATTGCTTTTTATGGCTGCATAGGATTCCATCATATATATATATATGGATTCCATCATATATATATATATGTGGTGTGTATATATATATATACATATATATGATATGTGTATATATACACATATATATGATATGTGTATATATACACATATATATGATATGTGTATATATACACATATATATGATATGTGTATATACACATATATATGAGATGTGTATATACACATATATATGAGATGTGTATATACACACATATATATGAGATGTGTATATACACACATATATATGAGATGTGTATATACACACATATATATGAGATGTGTATATACACACATATATATGAGATGTGTATATACACACATATATATGAGATGTGTATATACACACATATATATGAGATGTGTATATACACACATATATATGAGATGTGTATATACACACATATATATGATGTGTGTATACACACATATATGATATATGTGTGTATACACACATATATGATGTGTGTGTATACACACATATATGATGTGTGTGTATACACATATATATGATGTGTGTGTATATATATATCATATATACATGTGTATATATATATATACATACCACAGTTTCTTTATCCATTCGTTGACTTGTTGATTGATAGGCATTTGGGTTGGTTCCCCGATTTTGCAATTGTGAATTGTGCTGCTATAAGTATGCATGTGCAAGTATCTTTTTCAAATAATGATTTCTTTTTCTCAGGGTAGATACCCAGTAGTGGGATTGCTGGATAAAATAGTAGTTCTACTTTTAGTTCTTTAAGGAATCCCCATAGTTTTTGATAGTGGCTGTACTAGTTTGCATTCTGTGGGAGGTAAGTTTGATTTGTCCTTTAAATGTGAAAACATCCTCTATGGCCTCACAGTTGACTGACAGTTTGGGTGAGAACAGAATTTTAGACAATGGCCTCCAAAGCGTTTTTTCTATCAGAACTTTGATAGCAAGATCTTGGTATCTGTACTATCCATTGTTCTCTGACGTTAGTTTGATTCTCATGATCAAAATGTATTTTTTCTCCGCTGTCATTCAGTTTCAAGGATTTTCTCTTTGTATTTTGCGTTTTAAATTTTTACAAACATGTATGGATACAATTTGCTTTTAATTATTTTGTTCACTTCAAACGAGCTCCTCAGATTTGCTCTATAAGCAGTTGAAAGCATCCAAACTGACACTTAAGATTGTTCAACTTCTAGATTTATATCTATTATTTTACTTCATAGGCTTTCCTTTAACATCATTCTCTACATTTTATGGAACTTTTTAAAGTATGCATATTGCCTACAGCTTTTATTTCTTTCCAAAGTAGAAATTACATTTTTAGTTTCTGAGAATTTTTAAACTTGCTTTACTTAATTTTTATTTTTCATGGTGTCTTATTGTTTAAGAAATGTATGTTTTGCCAATATCTGAGTGTATTGATTAGATTTAAATTTAGGGTATTTTAAACTTTTTTATTTTCCTAAATTATCTTTGTTTATTTTTGGCTTGGCTTTTACTTTCACTTTTAGCTTTGCTTTAGTTTTTCCTTTTTGTTTGGTTAGTTTTTACTGCATAGGATTCTTCAGTAAGCATGAAAATATTTCATTCTTCTTACTTCATATGTAAAGCCCAAGAATGTTTCTTCTTTTCTTTTCTGTAAGTAGATCTGTTACAGGTTAGGTTAGATAGTTTCTCTGAATGAGAATGCTAACAACAGTGGGCTTTCTAGCTATCATTTTTGGAAAGGAACAGGAAAAATTCACTTTATGATTAGAGTGTTTAAATCCCGTTGAGTTATGGGCATCCCATAATGACACCACAAATGCTAGAATAGGGAGGCCTTATTTACAGTCATTCACATCATAGCTAGATTGAGGATAATGCAGGCTCCATAATCTATGTATACTCCTGGTGGAGATAGCAATGAAGATTAAAGATGGTTTTAAAATACATATTCTAAGTTGCTTCCTTTGGTTTTAACATGAATTTTATTACAGCCTTCTCCTGACCTCCTGACATTGAACCCAGATTCTCTCTGAGTCCTCTTGGGCAGACTTCATTTTTCTCTTAGTGAACATCATTGAACCATATTCTTTGTAATTTTGTTGCTAGTATCTGTTTCAGTTCTTCTCTAGTGCTAGTCCCTCTCTTCTCTCTCTCTGAAATACTGTAAAATCCTTCATTTGTTTATGGACTCTTCTTGTTCATTATGTGTTTACTCCTTTATCTATTTCTATATCCTTATTTAATTGGTGTCTTGGGAGGTACAGAAGACAAAGGAATGTGCTTCATCTGGCATAAGAGCCTTAAGCTTACACTGAATTTCAGTAACCCACCACATTGCTTTTTATTGAGCATTTCTAAATAAAATGGATTACCCACTCAAAAATTGATTGCTTGAATAATTTAGTAATGCATTCTAATTTGTCAATTTAGCCTAAAAACAAAAAGAACAATAAACACGAGTTTTAGCAGTCTTCAAATGTTTCATTATGTCTCCTGTGAAATTCAGTAGATATGCCATCCAATATTTGTGGATGTCTCCTTATTTGTGAGACAGATTACTGACCTATATGCAAGAATTTATATAAACAGAAGGTTAACATTTTTATTATATATAAAAGATATGGCCAAACAAATACAGAGGAACCACAGTATATCTGGGGAAATATTAGAGACCATATACCTTTCTCAATGCAACAGGATAGAGATCTCAGAAATAACAACACACATTTACAACCATCAGACATTCAACAACCCTGACAAAAACAAGCAATGGAGAAAGGATCTGCTATTCAATAAATGGTGCTGGAAAAACTGGATAGCCATATGCAGAAAACTGAAATTGGGCCCCTTTCTTACACCTTATACAAGAATTTACTCAAGATGAATTAAAGACTTATATGTAAAGCCCAAAACTATGAAAACCCTAGAAGAAAACCTAGGCAATACCATTCAGTACATAGGCATGGGCAAAGATTTCATGACAAAAATGCCAAAAGCAATTGCAAAAAAGCCAACATTGACAAATGGGATCTAATTAAACTAAAGAGTTTATGCAAAGCAGAAAGAAACTATCATCAGAGTGAACAGGCAACCCACAGAATGGGAGAAAATTTTTGCAATCTCAAAGCTGTAACATACAGAATTTACAAGGAACTTAAACAGATTTACAAGAAAAAAAACAACCCCATCAAAAGTGGGTGAAGGATATGTCTTCTCGAAAGAAGACATTTATGTGGCCAACAATCATATGAAAAAAGCTCAATATTACTGATCATTAGAAAAATGCAAATCAAAATCACAATGAAATACCATCTCATGCCAGTCATTATGGCGATTATTAAAATGGCAAGAAACAATAGATGCTGGCAAGGCTATGGAGAAGTAGGAATGCTTTTACATTGTTGGTGGGAATGTAAATTAGTTCAACCATTGTGGAAGACAGTATGGTGATTCCTCAGTGATCTAGAACCAGAAATACCATTTGACCCAGCAGTCCCATTACTTGATATATACCCAAAGGAATAGAAATCATTCTACTATAAAGATACATGCACATATATGTTTATTGCAGCACTATTTACAATAGCAAAGTCATAGAACCAACCCAAGTGCCCACAATCATAGACTGACTAAAGAAAATGTGGTGCATGTACACCATGGAATACGACACAGTCATAAAAAGGAATGCAGTCATGTCATTTTCAGGGACGTGGATGAAGCTGGAAGCCATCCTCCTCAGCAAACTAACACAGGAACAGAAAACCAAATACCACATGTTCTCACTCATAGTTGGGCATTGAACAATGAGAACACACGGAC
Organism: Pongo abelii; assembly: GCF_028885655.2. Classification (NCBI taxonomy): domain Eukaryota; kingdom Metazoa; phylum Chordata; class Mammalia; order Primates; family Hominidae; genus Pongo; species Pongo abelii. Next base: position 92,628,808 of record NC_071999.2, on the reverse strand, counting down.
ACAGAGAGGGGAACAGCACACACCAGGGCCTGTTGCGGGGTGGTGGGCGAGGGCAGGGAACTTAGAGGATGGGTCAATAGGTGCAGCAAACCACCATGCACATTTATACCCAGGTAAAAATCATGCACGTTCTGCACATGTATCCCAGAACTTAAAGTAAAATTAAAATGAAAAAAGAAAGAAAGAAGTGTATTTTGCTGGTAGAGCATATGAAATAGCATCTCTTTATCTCCTAGAGATTGGTGTGCTTTAACACTTATAGGTGCTCATGCACACATATGCACCACATATACAACAAAAAATCTTTTAATATTAAAGTTAAAATTAGATAAGAACTTAAAGTGTAATAATAATACAATTTAAAAAAAGAAATGGGCAATTGTTACTTATCAGCTAGTAGTTCATAACAATTAACAAATTTTGTTCAACCGTAAAGGTCAAAATAGTATGGAAATAATGGAGGAAATGAAGTTAAAGTGCTCCTTTCAGCCTTAATTAGATTACATTCTCTCAAAGAAATAAAGAATAACAGAGTTGTATTTATAGTGACTCTATTATTAAACACCTCTTAATGCATCAGTATGTTGTTTAGTTTGTGTAATGATTTGTTTATTAGACCTATCATCACATAACATTTCTAGACTCAATTAATACAAATAAGAGGTAAATCTCATGCTAATTTAACATTAAACTCACTCTTTGCCCATCTTTTGTACATTGAACCTCATCCCCTTCTTCATTACAGACTGTCTGCAATCGTCAATGAAATCAATTTAGAACTCTCCATCTTAAAAAAAAAAAACACTCTACTAAAATATATCTTTGATTTTCATCACAGAAAATATTACCAATAGAAGGTTCTATATTCTCTGTAAACTTTTTTATGTGTGCTCCAAGGTATCCTTTTACTCTGTTCATTAGTTTAAATAAACTTAAGACAAAATTGAAATAAATGTAAAACTGTGTGTTTTCCAGAGTTCAATAGTCCTACTATTCTCTCCTACTATTTTCTCAAATTACATACACTACCCAAGGGATTGCATTCTCTCTCCTAACAATAACTGTCAGAATGAGGATAATAAATTGCAGGTTTTTAGGTCTGGCTCGGACATCCATGTAGATTTCCAAAAGCATATATGCAACTCTTTCTGGAAACTCCCTACATGCATGTCCCACAAGCACAGCAGAGTTGACAACTCCAAATATTACTTTTTCTTACTTTCAATGAAAAACCTATTAGAGCATTTCATCCTCATTTACCTGAACAACCATCCCCTTCCAAAGAGAAAACATATCGTTTTTCAATGTTCACATTTTTATGCGTTATACAGTGTATGACACATAGAAATCAGTTATTAAATATATTTAATAAATTAATTAATTTGATTTTAACATCTTCCTGGACTATGACTTTTGCAACTGAATGTATGTATAACAAATACACTAAAAAAGTGACTACAATATTTTAGTCCCTCCAATACTATCAGTTAAATTGTTGAATCAATTGTAAACATCAGACTAGCCTTGTGACAACCACGGATAACCAATCTAAACAAAGCCACAACACAAACCAAATACTGTATAAATTAGAAAAGTAAGATAATGAAAAGATAATATATTGAGCTTTAACATTAAGCATATATTTAATTACCTGGGGATGATGCCATAAATTTTAATTATAGTCATATAGGGGATTAGAAACAAAACTCTGTCTTTTGATAATCAAATTCCCACCCCGAGTCCAGCAAACTCAATCGTAATGAATGAATTGATTTAACAAGTAAGCTATTACTAGCAAAGAACATTGTGAGGCTTCATCTGGAATGAAGAAAAGAAAATTTTATCACATCCTGTTAAATATGTCAGCTGGGAGAAACAGAACAATAAAATTAATAATGTGTTTCCTGATAATACAGGAGCAAGCTGAATGATGAATCAGATAGTGTAGCAGATAGTAAAGCTGAAAACTTTGGGACCGATAACAATAAGACTAAGGAGAGTGTTCCTGAAAGGCAAGCAAATGAAAAAAGTAAAAATAATAATGGACACAATGATGGTGATTTAGGTAATGCTGAGAGGCTTATCTTAAAGAGAAATGAAGAAATAATGAATATTCTGTTTGCTCAAAGTGAATATGAGCTAAATTAGATAAAAAGTGAAAGAAACATTATCACATGTTTGTAGATGCTGCATAGTGTAAAGCAAATTCTGAAAGAGGTTATTAAAGTTTTAGAGTAACAACCTCTACAGAATCATTCCTAAGGAAACGACCCCTACAGTCATCCACCATGAATTTCTTATAATCAAAGTGTTATATACTAGCCTATACTTAAGGCAAAATTGTATAACTATGAATATGATAGCATAATTTCAGTAATCAGCTTACATACTTACCTTAGGTTATTCTGACCAGTTGTCCCTCTTTTAAATTCTCATTTAAAAAATATTTTGGAGAACCCATTCTTAAGGCATTAACTGCAAAGCAGAATACAGGGTTCGGCCTTATTCAGCCCACACCAATCATTACCCTCTTACTGTCTCAGGCAGCCCACATCTTTGAGATCATGTCATCCTGCTTGGGATCAGTCAATCCTAAATAAACAACAGAAACAAAAATATTTTGAAAGTTAGTAATTTTGGTAATTTCCTTCCATTCATGCCACTCTTTCCTATCAGCTTGGGTACTATAGCAGAAGCCATAATCATTTTTCTAATTTTTTATACTTCGTGCTTATACACAACTCTCACTCTGCTTTTTGGAAACCTTCTACCTATTATAAATAAACTGACCTGATTATTTAAAATTCCACTGAATATTATTTTCTACACCTAGGATTAATTGGCTCCTGGTACATAATTGAGACTTTGCTTCTCTTATAGCAATGTAGATTATTAAGCAAACAAAATAAAACACCTTATTCTAATAGACCCCACCTATTATGAGACCCATGGGTAAAGAATAGATAGACCACAGACTTTATTCTACATACTCAATGCTGCTGTATAGTTTTTTAAAAATACTTCAACTATTCAACATAATTCCAAAATCCCTCATATCCAGTAATAAGTATACCTGTGTTTTGACTTTGAAGAGACTTTTAATTTCTTTATGCCCCTGTTTTTTCCAATTCTATCATGTCTCTCACATTTTCATTTTTTACTACATTCATCTGTAGTCCTCTGGTTGATTATCTGATTTCTACTTTTAGTTAGCATTTGCTAACCTGGTGTTCGCTAAAAAATAGACATTGCAGTGAAGGCTAAAGCTAATGCTTTATTGGGAAGCACGTAGCTAGGACAAAAAGAGTGAGAAAAATGGGCAGGAGGTTAAAGGGAGAAGAATGGAAGCAGATACAAAGCAGTGCATTACCAAATTGTCTACTGCTTGAAAAAAGATATAGCCAATTCATCAGCATGGAGGTCATATCTGGGTAGGTTGTACAGAAATAGTTTATCAAAAGAAGGTATAGAGAGGCATTTTTTTTCTGCAGAATTTTTATCTCCTATCCTACAGTGATCAAAATTTATCCTGTAAAAAATTAACTTGTTTGCAGTTCCAGTGGCGGTCATTTGAAACTTTTAATGGCCACACAAGAAGCTAGCAGTGATATCCTATCCCTTCATTCTTTCTTCAAGTCTAGAAGAGTTGAAGGAGCCAGGCTTTAACTCTAGATGGTGGGACTGCTCAAGCTTACACAAAAATCTTTGTTGTATTGGCTGGTGCAGAACAAATAGTGAGAGTTGGAAGAAATTCAAGACTGAAAAAATCTAAGTCATTTATATGAGATTTGTCTGATATTCAGCAACACCTTCAATTCCCCTGTATCCCAAACTTTGAAGAACTGATCAGTGGATAAATTTTCAAATCTATCTTATGTATCGTATGCTAAGAAAGTTGAATCATACAATTCTAAATTAGTGTGACAAAAACTTCTTTGAGTTAATATTTCTGTCATATTCAGATTTTTATAGAAAATATGAAGTATAAAAAATACACTTCACTAGCATCTGTTGTCTCCTGACTTTTTAATAATCACCATTCTAACTGGCGTGAGATTGTGTCTCATCGTGGTTTTGATTTGCATTTCTCTTTTGACCAGTGATGGTGAGCTTTTGTTCATATGTTTATTGGCCTCTTAAATGTCTTCTTTTGAGAAGTGTCTGTTCATAATCTTCGCCCACTTTTTCATGGAATTGTTTGTTTTTTTTTCTTGTAAATTTGTTAAATTCCTTGTGGATTCTGGATATTAGACCTTTGTCAGATGGGTATCTTGGAAACATTTTCTCCTGTTCTGTTGGTTGTCTTTTCACTCTGATGGTAGTTTCTTTTGCTGTGCAGAAGCTCTTTAGTTTGATGAGATCTCATTCATCAACTTTGGCTTTTGTTGCCATTGCTTTTGGTGTTTTAGTCATGAGGTCTTTGCCCATACCTATGTCATGAATGGTATTGCCTAGGTTTTCTTCTAGGGTTTTTTTACGGTTTGAGGTTTTACGTTTAAGTCTGTAGATAAATAGAAATGCTTTTACATTGTTGGTGGGAGTGTAAATTAGTTCAACCATTGTGGAAGACAGTGTGGTGATTCCCCAATTATCTAGAAGGAGAAATACCATTTAACCCAGCAATCTCATTACTGCGTATATACGGGAAGGATTACAAATCATTCCATTACAAAGACACAAGCACACGAATGTTTATTGCAGCACTATTTACAATAGCAAAGATTTGGAACCAACCCAAATGCCCATCAGTGATAAATTGGATAAAGAATATGTGGCACATATACGCCATGGAATAATTTGCAGTCATTAAAAAAAGGATTAGTTAACGTCCTTTGCAGGGACATGGATGAAACTCAAGCCATCATTCTCGGCAAACTAACACAGGAACAGAAAACCAAACACTTCATGTTCTTACTCCTAAGTGGAAGTTGAACAGTGAGAACACATGGACACAGGGAGGGGAACATTATACACTGGTGCCTTTTGATGGGTGGAGGGAGAGTCGGGGAGATCCTTAGGACAAATACCTAATGCATGTGGGGTTTAAAACCTAGATGACGGGTTGATAGGTGCAGCAAACCACCATGACACATGTATACCTGTGTAACAAACCTGCACGTTCTGCACATGTATCTCAGAACTTAAAGTAAAATGTAAAAACTACACTTATTCATCCCTCCCTCACCAAGAACAAATATCTGTTGATCTGGAAATCTGGGATTCTTCAGTCTCATGGACAAACGTATCCATGCAAATAATCAGCTCATAAAAAACAGAGTTTAATCGTCTGAAAAGAAAGTCCATCCTCCCATAAAAATCAAAACTGTAAAAAAATTTATTTTAATACAGAAGAATGAAAAACAGTAAATGAAATGAACACAGAAATAGAAGGATGGAAGGACAATATTCATGTTCTTTAAAGATATTAATGGAAAACAAGATGGGCTTTTTGATGTTCATTGTGTATAGGAAATATTTAGCCACAACTTCTACTCTCTGGAATTCTAAAACTAAAACTTTGGCAGTAATCAACCTCAAGTTTTGAATATCTGTAAAAATTGCAGCAAAAGAATAATTAGTCCTTGATAACATTTTTGAATTTTGATAATCACGTTAAAGCTCCAGATTGATCTTTGGTGATCTAATAAATATTCTTATTATTTAACGTAGCTCAGATAAAGTATTCTTTGACTTCAAGCCCAAATAATTCAATGAATATATAAATTAGTTATACTTGTCAATATTGTTATTTTAAAATATATTCTTCAGTGGATTTTATCATGTTTATAATCTAAAATACGCATTTTGCCACTGAGTTATTTCCTAATTTATTACCTATAGAATCATCAAAACAAAAACAAAAACAAAAAATAGATCAACAAATTATATTGTTCTTCTTCTGTTCTTGCCATTTTAGTATATGTTTCAGAAACTCATTTATATTCCTCAGTATACCTAAAAGAAGTCAAATACAAATTTGGAAAAAATAGATTAGTCTGTATAATTAAAAGACTAGATATCAGAAATATTTTGAATTTTATAAGCAAAGTTTAATTATATTGATCCTTTTTAAAACATTCTAATGTTTAAAAATATAAACATTATTAAATTTGAATATTCATTTCTTTCCAAATAAATAATTTGATTATTGCATTTTTATAAAAACTTGAAAAATCAATGTAACCCTTAATAGTGTCCTTAAAAACTAAATAACTTAAAAAGTAAAAATGCCGATGTAAACTTTATTTATGGCGATGAATTCCAAATATATGTTTATTGCAATTCATGAAAAAATACAATTTCTTCTAACTCCAAGGAAACATTTTCAATACATTTCAAAGAATGTATCTTGAAATATTAAATGTATGTTTTGTTGGGTATTATTATTTTTTAACTTTATTTTCCTTGAGGAAAGGGACAGACGTTTTATATTTCACATGCTGAAGGAGGGATTTACCTTGGAAATGTTACCTTCCTATCTTTTTGCAACTTTGGTTTGGGTTTGATTTTTTTTCTCCTACTAGCACTTTGTTACTCCTTCAAAGCTTTTCTAATTTATTTTCCTGCAATTGTAATGAATAAACTGTCATTCTCCTGGCAGTAAATATCAGGAACCTGGAGATCATTCTTGTCTCCTGAGTATTTATCATACCACAACCATTCTTACTATTGAAATGTCAAAGAAAACGTGCACCTAACAGAGTTAAACAGGTAAGGAAGACTTTATTCAACATGGTTGCAATAAGTGGGGAGAAATTGAACTCAACTTCTCTGAAACAAAAGTCTGAAGGGTTTTGAAGTTGTGAGGTGAGTTGTTAAATAACTGGAGGACTTCAGGGGTGGGTTGGTCAATGGAATGTGTTGGGTGCATCAAGCAAGCATTTAGTCCTGCTTTTTTTTTTTTTTTTTTTTTTGAGACGGAGTCTCGCTCTGTCGCCAAGGCTGGAGTGCAGTGGCGCGATCTCGGCTCACTGCACCTTCTGCCTCCTGGGTTCAAGCAATTCTTCTGCCTTGGCCTCCCAAGCAGCTAGGACTACAGGCACCTGCCACCATGCCCTGCTAATTTTTTTTATTTTAGTAGAGACAGGGTTTCACCGTGTTGTCCAGGCTGGTGGTGAACTCCTGAGCTCAGGCCATCCGCCCGCCTCGGCCTCCAAAATGCTGGGATTACAGGCGTGAGCCACCATACCTGGCCTATTCCTACATTTTCATTCCTGTTTCTCTCTGTAATTAGGTCATTTGTGTTTGCTAATTAGAGCTTATGGATGTTAGGCCCTTACCCTCCCACAGAAGCTGGGAGATTTGGATGCTAGCTTTCCTGATGAGTACATTTCAAAGGATGGCTCCCAAGTCCTTGAAAAAGACCATGGGTTGTAAAACTGGCAAGAGGCTTTCAAGACGATATGTATACATTTCACGAAGGGGTCAGGGTAAGAATTAGCAATGTTGTTTTTAAAGTGAATGGTCTAAGATAAGGGAGGTCCAGCGCTTATAGTCAGGAAGAAACATTTATAAAATTTAGTGAAGCTTAGGGGAATATTAAGGATGTCTTGGTCACAATCAACCACTATATACCATGAATTTGGCTTTCAAAATACACCTCTCAAATTTATCCATGTTTTTCACTCCATCCTCACTGTTATTACTCAAGTTCTGGCCACCATTATCCACCACCTGACTTCTTGCAACAGCCTTCTTCTCATTGTCACTTGAACGTATAGCTATTATATACCTTGCAAGTATACCTGCACCCCACCAAATTATTATTTATAAAGTCACCATAATAATATTTCTAGCACGCAAATCAATTTATGCTCAGCCTTCTTAAAAGATAATCCGTTGACTTCAGGGTAGAGCCCAAATGCCTTTTCCAGGCTTCCAGAGTCTTTGATCAACAGGTCCTGATCACCTCTCCAGTCTATACTTTGCCAATACTGCTCCAAATTCCAAACATTACATTCTAATTATTTGAAACTCCTTTAATTTTCCAGAATACAGCATAGTCTTCTGAATATAGGCAATACCCATACTGTTTTCCTTTTCTTAATTTTCCTTGTCTGCTGGATTTGCCTAGCTTGATTTTCTTTATCTACAAGGTCAGAAATGAAATATTACTTAATGTGGAAACCTTTTCTTGAGCATCTTTGGCTGAAATAGATGTTTTGATTTTCCTATAAGTTCCTGTGGCACACTGTATTTTCCCCTTCAAATCACTTATATCTTAAATTTTCATATCCCGTTACAGTTTGGCTTTCCAGTTACATCATGTCAGAAATGTTTGTGATTGGATCTCAGTCTTTGTAAAATGCAGTGCCTATAGTAGCACCACTGTTGAATTAAAAAATTTAAATTTATTCAATTTGTTCTGATTCTACTTGACCAAAACTTTTAGAAATACATTTCTCAAAGAAAAATTATCACAATTCAATATCCATCTCTTTATATCTTTTTAATTTTATTTTTATTAGAAAAGAGTCAGCAAGATTCAATTGAGAGCAAGCTGTTTTGGACAGAAATAACTCTTCTCCTCATCCCCTCTTTCTTCCCCTCCCTTCTCTCCTCTCCCCCCAACATCCCCTGCACCCTTTCTCAAATAAAATCCACTTTACCACCTCTAGGTGAAGTTCTACTTTTCTGATAGAATGCCCAAAGCTCACATTAGTATTATATTTGCCACTACAAATTTTAAATTACCAGTCTGGTCCCTGACATTTGAATTATTCCTGGTATATAGGATTCTTCATAATGCTTCACATAGTTTTCACCTGCTTTTGATATATTAGAGAAAATTGGAATCCACGGAGGGCAATAAAATATTATCTACTCAGCAATGTCTAAATTCACAAAATTCTTCTAAATGTTCATATGACTCAGCAAGAATTTGATGGAATATAAGAGCCTGCTATTCTGCTTTGTCTGTGTAAAACATCATCCTTAACCACAAATGATTCTCATTCTTAAATACAAAAGAGATTTACACTGCTAAAAGTGGCATTGCTTAACAAATAATAATATACTAGAGTCATTTCCAAGGTCATTTTATTCTATTAAAAAATGAAAATAGCACATTCTGTGTGTGATTCTATGTGAGTGAATGTGAGTTTTAATTTAGGCAGGATGTAACTAATAAACTGAAAACTCATTAACCTAATTTAGTGAAATGTATGTTTGATGTCTAAAGAAAGACTGCTCTTAAGATTCAGGTGTTGTATGCAGTCAAGATGTAGCTATAAATCACACATAAATATTTGACTTCTTTACTCCTACATCTTGACTATTCAGCTTACTGCAGAAAATTACGAAGTTATGCAGATTGGTGCCCTCATTTGTAGTCATGACTTCAATAACCATCTATATGATGCTGATGCCCAAATCTATAACCTTAGGATAAATCTTTATCCTGACCTCTAGCTTGAAACATATTTTAATAGTTTATTTATTTGTTTGCTTGGTTTACAATATTTTTCCTCGATTGTGCCCTACATATCTGCAAATAGGTGTGCCCTGAGCATTACACATAAAACTAATCCAAATCTAAACTCATTATAATCCTTGAAAAATATATTCTACTGTATACTTTGCATATTTTACCATAAACATTTCCTATTGCCAGTCACCATAAAAAGAAACCCAAAAGAAATGTAAAGGTACATCTTCTATGCACTATTCACATTAAAACAGTCAAGAAATATTTTTGATTCTACCTCCTAAATATTTTATAAATACATTAAATTTCTTCCATACTTAGTATATTTCTTTAGTTATGGTTTTCATTATTTCATATCAGAAAAATAAAAATTTTCATTGCTTCTTTTTATTCAGCTTCCAAACGAATACAGACACAAATATACATTTATACACTAAAATTAGAAATGTTCAGTTAAAAGTAACCTTTATTTAAAATTCTGATAGCAATTGCTTAATGGCCCTGCATAACCTTTGTACCAATCTATACTTCTAGTATTGCTTCCAAAGTGTTATATTTTTATTTTTTGTGCCGTTTTTAGCTAATAATAGTAATACATAGAAATAGTGTTCATATACCCTCCTTTTAATATTTTTTTATTATAGTAAGTAAACTTCCCAAACAATATTCAAGTCATGATATAAAAGCAGGTATATTTGTTTTGTTTCTGAATAGAGGGTTATCTCTTGAATTCAGTAGATAGGAGAAAATTTGAGATAGAATTTTGGGTATGTTTACACAAACAAATTAGAGAAGATTAAAAAAAGTATTTAATCAGATTAATTCATTAAAATTATTAAAATAATTCATTAAAATTATTAATGGATTAATATATTAATGAATTTTAATTAATATATTGAATATTATATCGAATAATAAATATAATAAATATCATATTAATTCATTAATTCATTCATTATATTAATTCATTAATAAAATTATTTATGAATTAATGAATGTAATTAATGAATTAAAATTATTAAATCATTAATATATTCATTAATAAGTTAATGAATTATTAATTCATTAAATATATTAATTCATTAAAATTATTATTAAAATAATTTTAATGAATTAATATATATGTATATATTCTTAAGTCAATTGTAAAGAAGACCATTGTGGAATTCCTAGAATAAAATATAATTAACCAAAATATATTATTCCTGATATACATTGAAAAATAATATTGCTGAAAATATTTTGATAAGATTTTACTAAGGAAGTGTTATTTTATAAATTAAAAAATGTTATGTTTTGTTTTCTGCTCTCTTCCTTCTCATAATCCACAAGTGATTTGAACTACTTGTCTTCATGTCTCATCTCCCATTAAATGTTGAAACTATTCCAACAATGCTCTATTTTCATTGCTTAGAAAATTGTTCACTAACTTCAACGAAGACATAGAGACCACATAATTCTTCATATATATAAAGATACACATATGAGTTTATACACATATGTAAAAAATATGTGTATGTAAGTATACATATATACAAATACATATAAATACATATACACATACAAAATATGTGGTACAATGGCAAGTTAGTTACATAAATTCTCTGTATCTTGATTTTAACACATCTAAAATAGAGATACCATTATTTCATAAAACAACTTATGATGAAATATTTATATGATGTATTATATATGGAATGTTTGAATAAAATATTTTAAACTGCTATATAAATATTAGCTAATCCCTTCACACAAAATACATGCAGTTATCAATAATGCGTGCATGTAATTCATGGATGTCTTGAGAAGACTCACTTGAATAAACTGAAGAAATAAAAGAATATCTATTTCTCACTACTATTTAATATTTTTGTGTGAAGGTTCTGATGAATTTAATTGGCAAATATATATTAGTAGATAATAAAAATTTGGAAAGAAAATTTTTTTTGCTAAAAATGTAAATACACTTTCAGAATGTTCAAATATATATATACAAATTTATTAGAACCAGTATGTTTTATTATTAAGTGGCCCCTCATAAATATAATCATTAAATATTTTCTGTAGATCTAGGCATGATATTATACATGTAAGATATATTTTAAATAAATATGAAGTCTAAAAATACTTTCCAGAATTATGTTTGAAAATGGATAAAAATTTAAAAATCACTATTTTTTACTTCTAGGGAAGAAATCGGCCAGTTACCTTGCATAGCTTAGATAAATATGTCTAAAAATTGAAATGTTGCTTTTAAAACATTTAAATTAGAAAAAAATGCTCTAAATTATTGATGCAGAAGTTTAGTTTATATAAAGCAGTGTAAAATATCAAAAGGGAACTATTTCTACATAAACAAAAATTTTTAAATATCTTAATGATACATTTTTGAATCTTATTTTGATATGCTTTTGTTAGTATTCTATAAATCCTGTTTTTGTTTATGTATATTCCACAAAGTAATCATAATTTCAAAAGTCAGTAATTAATTTTATTTCCTAATACATTATTAATATGGTTAAGTGAAGTGGTGATTTTCTGCGGAGTTCATCTTCTCTGCAGATGAATTATTTACACCAATATTTTATTTTCTACTAATATTATGCATGAATTGTCGATTCTATGTACAGTTTTATACCAAAATTATGCAACCTCTATGAGCCTGATTATATTAAGGACAACAAAAGAAATCAGACAAAAATTTAACAGAAAATAAATTAATAATTTTTTGTCTTATGCGTATAAAATAATTATTCTGTAATTTAATCTGCTAAAAGCAGAGAATAGAGAAAACATACACCAATGTATTTGTTTTCATTATTTATTAATGGTACATAATGTTTTATATATTTATGGAATACATATGATATTTTGTTACATGCATAGAACAATCAGTTCAAGGTATTTGAGATATTTATAACTTTGAGTATTTATCATTTCTATGTGTTGGAAACAATACATGTCCCCTCTTCTAGTTGCTTTGATGTATACAGTACATTGTTGTCAATTATAGTCACTCTGCTTTCAAACAATAGAACTTAAACCTTTTATCTATGTTTGTACCCAATAACCAACGTCTCTTTATCCCTACTTCCCTGCATCTTTTCCCAACATCTGGTATTTATCATTTTACTCTACTGTAATGAGATCAAATTTTTTAGCTCCCACATATAAGTGAAAAACATGCAATATTTGTCTTCCTGTGCCTTGCTTGTTTTGCTTAATGTAATAACCTTCAATTTCATCTATGTTGCTACAAATGACAGAATTTCTTACTTTGTTTATGGTGAAATACTATTAAATTGTATGTGTGTGTGTATAGCATGCTTTCTTTATCCATTCATCTATTGATGAACACTCAGATTGACTCCTTATCTTTGCTATTGTGAATAGTGCTGTGATAAACATGGAAATGCAGATATCCCTTTGATACCCTTGTGGGAGATCAGTCAGAGTGGTGGGAAAAACTATAGGGAAAGGACACATACCTTCTGAAAGGTCGGAAGGTTCTGCAGAACCCTGAGAAAGAATAGCTGAAGGCAGCTATTCTATAACGCTGAGGCAGAGGGCAAGTAGTAGGTACAAGGGAGTGTGGGGGAATTTATCTTAAACAAGCTTGTTTACTTATGTTGACCAGGAACTGACTTTGATCATCTGTGTGTGACATTCCCTGAAAGGGGAACAATAAATGTTAATTACCTACAGGCTGTGTTGGCTCCAGGTTTTTGGCATTGTGACTGCACTGAATAAAAGCAAGCAGCTCCACCTTCTTGGGACTGCTCTCTGGCCACTACAGCCAGGCAGTCACCTGGCTGCTCTTACACTACATACCTGTGTCTGAGTGCTCATTTCATCTGTCGACCAGGGTCTGCAGGACAGACTGGGCATATCATGATTTCTTTTTTTTAAATAGATACCAAATAGTGAGATTGCAGGATCATGTGATAGTTCCATTTTTCATTTTTTGAGAAGTCTCCATGCTGTTTCCATAGTGGTTGTACTAATTTACATTCCCACCAACAGTGTATAAGAGTTCCCTTTTCTCCACATCCTTGCTAGCATCTGTTATTTTACTTCTTTTTAAAAAAATAATGACCATTCTAAATGGGGTGAGATGTTATCTCATTGTGGTTTTGAATTACATTTCCTGATAGATGATGTTGAGCATTTTTTCATATACCTGTTGGCCATTCATGTATCTTTTGAGAACTGTCTATTCATGTATTTTGCCCATTTTTAGTGGGATTGATTTTGTTGTTTTTTTGAGATGTTTGTGTTCCTTGTATATTCTGGATATTAGTTTCCTCTTGGATGAATAGACTGCAAGTATTTTCTCCTATTCAAAAGGTTGTCTTTTCACTCTGTCATTAGTTTCTATTCCTGTGCAGAAGTTTTTTGCTTTAATAACATTTGTCTATTTTTGTTGTTGTTGCCTGTGCTTTTGGAGTCTTAGCCATGAATTGTTTGCCAAGCCCAATGTCCTGAAGAGTTTTGCCTTTGTTTTTTTCTAATATTTTTATATTTGGGGCCTTATGTTTAATACATCTTGCTTTGACTTTTGTGCATAATGAGTAATGTAGTCCACTTTGACTCTTCTGCATATAGATATCCAGTTTTCTCAGCACCATTTACTGAAGGGACTGCCCTTTTCCCAGCATATGTTCTTGGCATCTTAATAGAAAATTAGTTCACTGTAGATGTAAGGATCTATTTATGGGTTCTCTATTCTATTCCATTGGTCTAAATATTTATTTTTGTAACAATACCATACTTCTTTTGCTGCAGCCTTTTAATATGTTTTGAAGTCAGATAGTGTGATGTCTCCAGCTTTATTTCTTTCCCTCTCAGGATTGCATTGTCTATTTAGGCACTTTTATGTTCCATATTAACTTTAAGATTTTTTACCCTATTTCTGTGAAAAATGATGTACATGTATTTATAGGGAATGCATTGAATCCGTACATTGCTTTAGATAGTATGGTCATCTTGACAATATTGATTTTTTAGATTCATGAATATGGGATGTCTTTCCATTTGATTGTGTCCTCTTCAATCTACTATCAGTGCTTTGCAGTTTTCCTTATGGAAATCTTTCACTCTTTGGTTAAATATATTCCTAGGTGTAGCTATTGTAAACAGAATTATCTTCTTGATTTTTTTCAGCTATTTTATTACTGGTTTATAGAAATGCTACTGATTTTTCTATGCTGATTTGGTATCCTGCAATGTTATTAAATATTTATCAGTTCTAATAATTTTCTGGTGGAGTCTTTTGATGTTTCTAAACATAAGAACATGTCATTGGCAAAGAGGGACAATTTGACCTTCTCTTTTCCAATTTAGATGCCATTTATTTCTTTCTCTCACTTAGTTGGTCTAGCTAGACCTTCCAGTACTATGCTGAATAGATGTGCTTAAAGTGAGCATCCGTGTCTTGTTCAAGTTTTTAGAGGAAAGGCTTTCCATTTTGTCCATTTAATATGATGTTAGCTGTGGGTTTGTCATAAATGACCATTATTATTTGAATATATGATTCTACTATGCTTAGTTTTAGAGAGCTTTTATCATAAAAGGATGGTTGGATTTTGTCAATGCTTTTTCTTCATCTGTTGGGAAAATAATATAGATTTTTGTCCTTCATTCTGTTGATGTGAGTGTCACTGTTATTGATGTGTGTGTGTTGAACCATCCTTACATCCTTGGGGGAAAATCCCACTTGATCATGGTGTGTTCTTTTCAATGTGATATATTTAGTTTGCTAGTATTTTGCTGAGGAGTTTTGTATGCTGATCAAGGATATCATTCTGTAGTTTTCTTTTTGTGGTGTGTCCTTGTCTGGTTTTGCTCTCCAAGTAATGCTGATAGCAAATTATCTTGTTGTTTGTCACTCACAGAATGAGTCATAGTGAAACTTTTTGAAATAATTTTTAGGAGGGTTGATACTAGTTCATCTTTATACATTTGGTAGAATTTGGCAGTGAATCCATCTGGGCCTGGGTTTTTTTTTTGTTGTTGGAAGATGTATTTTTAATTTCTGATTCAGTGTCACTACTCCTTATTAGTCTTTTTTTGTTTTTTGTTTGTTTGTCTTTTCTATTTCTTCCTGACTCACTTTTGGTGGGTTATATGCTTCCAGGAATTTATCTCTTTCCTCTAGGTTTTCAAATTTGTTAGGATATAGTTGTTCATAGTAGTCTCAGTTAATCCTTTGTATTTTTGTGGTATCAGTTGTAGTATTTCCTTTTTCATTTCTGATTTTGCTTATTTTGGGTTGTTTCTCCTCTTTGTTGGTTAGTTTGTCTAGCCATTTATTAATTTTATTTGTCTTTTTTAAGAAGCAACTTTTAATTTCCTTGTTCTTTTGTATTATTATTATTATTTTGGCCTGTATTTTGTTTATTTCTATTTTGACCTTTAATATTGATCTTTGTCTGCTAATTTTGGGTTTGGTTTATCTTTGCTTTTCTAATTTCTTGAGGTATATCATTAGATTTTTATATTTGAAATCCTACTTTTTTGATGTGGTGACTATTGCTATAAACTTTCATTTTTGTACTGCTTTTTGTCTCAAAAAAGTTTTGTTATATTTTCCTTTCATTTTCATTAGTTTCAAGAATTTTGTTTTTAATTTCCATCCTAGTTTCTTCATTGATACAATGGGGTACAGCAGAATTTTTGTTTTTTATTTTTATTTTTTTGAGATGGAGTTTCACTCTTGTTGCCCAGGCTGGAGTGCAATGGCATGATCTCGGCTCAACGCAACCTCTGCCTCCTGAGTTCAAGTGATTCTCCTGCCTCAGCCTCCTGAGTAGCTGGGATTACAGGCATGTGAGACCACGCCCTGCTCAGTTTTTTTTTTTTTTGTATTTTTAGTAGAGATGGAGTTTCTCCATATTGGTCAGGCTGGTCTCGAACCCCTGACCTCAGGTGACCTGCCTTTCTCGGCTTCCCAACGTGCTGGGATTACAGGCATGAGCCACCGCACCAGGCCTTTATTAATTTTTATGTATTTGTATAATTTTCAAATTTCCTCCTGGTATAAGTTTCTAGTTTTACTCCACTGTGGCCTGAGTAGATACTTGATATGATTTCTATTTTTTTTTAAAGTGCTGAGTTTTTGTGTGTGTGTGTGACCTAACATAAGCTCTGTCCCAGAGAAGGCTCTATATGCTAATGCGAAGAATGTGTATTCTCAAGGTGTTGGATAAAATGTTCCGTAAATGTCTATTAGGTCTATTCAGTCTAGAGTTCAATTTAAATGCAATATTCTTTCTTGATTTTCTGTATTGGTGATCTGCCTAATGCTGAAAGTATGGTGTTACAGTTCCCCACTAATGTTTTATTGAAGTCTATATCTTTCTTTAGATCTAGTAATGTTTGCTTTGTGAATCTGGGTGCTCTAGTGTTGAGTGCATATATATTTATAATTGTTACATTCCATTGCTGCATTGATGCCTTTATCATTATATAATGAATTTCTTTGTCTTTTTAAAATGGCTTTTGAAGTAAAGTTTCTTATATGTGATATAAATATAGCTATTCTTGCTTGCTTAGTTTCTATTTGTGTGGAATATCTTTTTCTATCCCTTTACTTTCAATCTATTTGCCTCTTTACAGGTAAAGGATGTTTCTTTTAGGCAACATATAATTGAGTCTTATTTTGTCTTTGGTTTGTTTTGTTTTATCTATTCGGCCAGTCTATATCTTTTAAGTATATGTTTTAATTAATTTACATTTAAGATTACTATTGATAAGTAAGGTTTTATTTGTGTGTGTGTTTTTTTTTTTTTTTTTTTGAGACAAAAGTCTTGTTCTGTCACCCAGGCTGGAGTGCAGTGGCAGGATCTCAGCTCACTACAGCCTCTGCCTCCCAGGTTCCAGCAATTCTCCTGCCTCAGCCTCATGGGTAGCTGGGATTACAAGGCACGTGCCACCACGGTCAGCTAATGTTTGTATTTTTTAGTAGAGATGGGGTTTCACTGTTTTGGCCAGGCTGGTCTCGAACTCCTGACCTCAGGTGATCCGCCCACCTTGGCCTCCCAAAGTGCTAGGATTACAGGCGTGAGCCACTGCACCCAGCCTATTTGTGTTTTATTGTTAATTGTTTTCTGGTTGTTTTGTGTATTCTTTATTCTTTTCTTCTCTCTTATTATTGGTCATTGTGGTTTGGTGGTTTTCTGTTCTGGTATCACTGAGGCTTTCTTTTTCTTATTTGTATGTTTGCTTTACAAGTGAGTTGTATACTTTTGTATTTTTTCATGGTGTTTAATGTCAGAGCCTCCTGTAATTAGATGAGAATCTCAGAGCCTCCTGTATTTAGATGTCTAAATCTCCTGCTAAACTTGGGAAGTTTTTAATTATTATTAGATTTTTGAAACTTTAGTTCTCTCTTTGCCTTCTGGGACACATAATTTGTATGTTTGGTTGCTGCATAGTGTGCCATATATCATGAAGACTTTGTTCATTTATTTCTATTTTTTAAAATTTATTTTTGTTTGATTGGGTTATTTCAAAAGACTTGTCTTCAAGTTTTGGAATTATTTCTTCTGCTTAATCTACTCTATTATTGAAGATTTTTAATGTATTTTGTATTTTATTCATGAGGTTTTCATTTCCAAAATTTGTTTGATTTTTAAAATAATATCTCTTTCATATTATTTTATATCTTTGCTAAATATCTCATTCATATCTTGAATAGTTTTTCTGATTTCTTTGTATTGTTTGTTGGAAATCTCATGTATTTTACTGAGCTTCTGTAGAATCAATAACTTGAATACTTTTTAAGAGTTTCATGAATTTCTTTTTAATTGAGATTTGTTTCTAGAGGATTAGTATGTTCCTTTGGAGGTATCATATGTTCTTGCTTGTTTGTGTTTCCTATGCCCTTGTGTTGGTACCTGTGCACCTTGTATAACAGTTGCTTCTTTCAATTTCTGAATTTTCTTCCATGGGGAGAACATTTTCCCAAAGATTTTTCTGTGGTCTTGGTTGGGTAGGGCACTTTGGCTTTGATTCTGGGTGCATGCAGTGTTGTAGCCTCTGTATGATTTCTTCAGCTATAAACAGCCTTAGTGGTTTTTGTGGTATCTACTCACTTCAGGGGCTAAGGGTGCAGTTATTAATGGATGCTGTGGTCAAGTTTTGCTGGAGGTTAGGACACCATGTAGGCCAGGCCTTGGGGCCCATAGTGGCAGCAATGGGCTGAGCAGGCATCTCTTTGGGCCAAAGGGCAGCATTTGTAGGCACTGGTGTTAGCAGATACAATAAGGTGAATTATTGAGTTTCCAGGTGGCTTTGTCAAATGATAGTAGTGGCAGCAGTGGGCTAGGTGTACGGGCAGGTTCTTGGGCTTATTGTCAGACAGCATGGGACAGACAATGGAAATGGCAGTGCTAGGACCACCCTTTGGGACCTGAGCAATGCATACTGGTTTTGGTTATGGCTGCAATGGGCAGTTAAGGCCAGTCTTCAGGCCTGCAGGTGTCATATGCAGGCAAGTGTCAGCTAAAAGGTAGCAGCCTGCTGGCTAGTCCCAAACTCAGCCCCTGCAGAGGAGTATTCAGGTGCCACTAATTTTATACTTGGCTGGGTAATCCTCTGTCCCTTGGATTGTGTTCTATGGAACAGTGCTGGGACAGACAAAGTTGGGCTGGGCAGGCTTGTCCCCAGGCCCCTCAATAGTCTCTACCATCATCAGCCATGGTAGGCAAAGACCTCAGGCTACTGTAGAATGCTCAGATGTGAAGTAGCAGCAGTCATGCCACTACCTTGCCACTGGTGAGGGTGGTGCCACCTTTTGTGATGGCAGTCTAGGCTGACAGTTGGGGAATGCATGCACCACTCGCACATTGTTCCCAGTGGTGCTCTTGCCCCACCTGCAATGGTGATAGACCATGCCTTGGTCATGCCTCAGCCCCTGGTACAGGAGCCTGTGCTTTGGTCATGCCTCAGCCCTCACTGTGGTAGCCTGTAGCCACTCTCACCTCAGCCCAAGTGGCAACAGTCCACATTTCTCTTGCACCTCAGCCACAGCACCCCTGAGCTCCAGAACAGTGAGCAATCTTCTGGTTATAAGGGCTCTATAGTGGAAATTTTCTGTACCTGCCTAAGTCCAGGGAGCCTGTGGGACCCACAGAGACCTTCCTTCTTGGAGTAGTGCCATCACACCATCTCCTGGCAGTTTCCTATGTTAGTTTCAGAGCCCAGGAGGGTCAAGGGATTCTCCCATGGCTAGGATTACAGGAGTCCGTGGAAAGAATGTGGAACACTAAGTATAATGTCACTTATACTTTCACCATATTAAGGAGTCTACCTCGGCTTCCAGCCAACCCTGGCCAAGCAGGCTGCCCTGCTTCATTCTCCATCCTTGCTTTAAGTATTTCCTGATACTTTTCTCTTGAATTCCAGTGTTCTTTCTTGGATGATCTATTTGAAGTGTGGTTATCTACTCACTATTTTGTTTCTTCTTAGTGGAGGGAGTGAGTACAAAATGTCTTATCTGCCATCTCAAAGCCCCTCCCTCCTGTCACCAATGTACTTTTAAAACCTAATTCAATCTTGAAATTAAAACTAGTAAAAACATTATAAAATTGAGACTGGGCATGGGGGCTCACACCTGTAATCCCGGCACTTTTGGAGGACAAGGCAGGCAAATCACCTGAGGTCAGGTGTTCGAGACCAGCCTGACCATCATGGTGAAACCCCAACTCTACTAAAAATACAAAAATTAGAGTGTGGTGGCATGTGCCGGTAATCTCAACTACTCAGGAAGCTGAGGCAGGAGAATCACTTGAGACTGGGAGGCGGAGGTTGCAGTGAACCGAAAGCATGCCACTGCACTCCATCCTAGGTGACAGAGTGAAAAAAAAAATTGAAAATGCATCACTTAAATAAGATGCAAACATTCTAAGTTAGTTAGACATTAGGAAACAAATATAGCAATATATTTAAAGATTACTATACCACAATAATAAAATTGTATTGTTTTCACTAAAAATAATCCAATATTAAATATCTTACATAATTTTTTTATTGGAGAAGCACAAGGAAAAACCTTGCATTTTAAAAACAATCATTTAAGTAAAATCTGTGATTCATTCATTAATGAAACTAATAAGAGAAGGAATAATTGAAACTTCTTTACATGTAAAAAATACTGTCTCTAAGTTTCATAGCTAACATCTATCCTAAAAAGCTGACATACTACGTTTATTCAAATTAAAGTCAGAAACAATAAAAATTGGTAACTTTCATTGTTACTGAGTACCGTTGTCTTTAAAATACTAGTAAGAGTGAATGGTCAGGAAAATAAACATTATTAATCTATTTCTTCTCTTTCTCTATTTGAAATAAACATACAAACACCTTAATTTTACAGAAAAATATTAAAAGGCAACAAAAATAAATATTTTTGTACTTAAACTCAAAAATCGTTGCTGGTCATTTATTCTGCCTTTTCCCCCCTATATGTCTATAGATTACAGTTACTGCCCTTGCTCGTTCTTTCCCAGTTGCATTCTTATTATTGCCTGTGAGAGTCTTTTTCTTTTCCAAATAATCAGCATAATCAAATGTGATTGAATGGAATGCTAAATTAGTCATGTGATTTCCCCAACTTTTTATTTTTCAGAGTAGCAAGAGAAAAAAAATTATAGAAATATTTTGAAGCTTTCTATTAGAAACTGCAAACATACAGTAATTTTTAAATAACATATGATCATCAGATTGTTAAGTTTGTGAAGGTTCTGAGATTTTACCAGACCACAAGTTAACCTCTTAGCTTGCTGCAGTTTTGTGGAACCTAACAGAAGACACAATACTTCTGAGTCACAGAAGTATTGCTCATGGCACAGAAAGCAGCATGGACATCAGCACATACAAGTTACTTCTGCTTGTCCACAGATCTCATGGGAGCAATAGAGAGGTGCCCAGATGACACCTGCACATGAGTGGGTTGCATCACAGGAGAAATTACTTTACGAGACCTGAAATTTTATAACTGGTAATGAGCATGCTTTCCCTTGCTCCAGGCCACAGTTTGTGGAATGCTGCCTTACATCAATAACCACTTTATCATTTTCATACCAAAGGAAAAGAACAATTTTCTAATATCATTTATTATAATCAAATGCATGCATTTGGCTTTTACATGTGACAGTTTTTTTTTTCAAACTAGGATTTAGAATCCAGAATAGTTCATTGGCTATTGTCGTTATGTCTCTTTATTTCTTTTAAAATATAATATTCATGTTTGTTTTTCTTTTCAGTGACTTTATATTTTTAAAGCAAACAGGCAAGTTTCCTTTTAGGCATCAAATATTATGGATTTTCCTATTTCCCTGTGATATTATTTAATTATGTATCCAAAGTGGATGATAACTTCTTAACTTTAATTCAACTCAGGTTTAAAAATTTGGGCAAGAATTCTTTACAGTGATTTTGGGTACTCAATATTGCATCTCATTAGGCAGCACACACTATTAGGAAGTCTAAATTTCAGTGATACTAATTTTAATTGCTTTGTTAAAGTAATGATGGTCAGCTCTCTTGTTCATAAAAATAATTCGCTTTTTCAATTAGTAATATTTATAATGGTAAAGTATTCTCTTTCAGCTGATGATTGTAGCCTGTATTGATGATTCTGCTGAATCTATAATTTCAACACTAGTAGCAAGATGATGATTTTCTTAGTACTTTCCATATTTTAAAAAGTGAACTACTTGACAAATTTGCATTAAGAATTCACTAAACGTGAACAACAGGTTTTTTTAGAAAGTTGTATTAAATCTTTATTTCATCTACTGCTTGTTTTTTTTCATAGAAAGTAGTTTGTGTCATGGTGTTTCCAATAATGGAAATATTTTTCTCTCTTAATCCAAAGGACAATCAATATTTAGTTTTATGTTTATATTTTCTAAAATTGAAGTATTGTGGCATGCTTAAAGCTGTATCTGGTGTATGATGGAAAACCCTATTATTTATTGTAGACGTCCTTGCTCTTTGGCACAATAAAATCCCCTGCAATCATAGAGTATTTACCAAATTTCCAAAGTCTGTTTCTTTATTCACATTAATACCTAGGTGGAATGTAGTTTATTGCTTCTGAGTGTCATATTTTCTAGGTTCTCTCTGTAGTAAAGATTAGAAAATATATTTTAAATTGATTATAAAAACTTAATTTTCCAAGTCCAATACAGACTTTTTCAAATGTAAACCTTTATGTTATGGTTTTACTCTGAATATTTTTATTCCTAATTTCATTTATATACTTTCTATTTTCTACCCTAAACATTTATAAAATAGTTAACATAACAATATTAATTACTAAAAGGAAAAAATGAAATTTTCCTATTTTTTCACAGAATATTACTCTTAGAATTCAAGACTAAGAATATACTGTAAAAAATACATGTTAGTTACTTATATATGTGGCAAAACTGACTTATGCTTTAAAAACTGTTTTCATTTTATTTTAAATTTTGGTTTTGATTATTTTACTTTTTAATTTATTTTAGAATATTTTAAAACAATATGCACTGCCAACAAAATCTTGAAAAAGAACAGTTATAGGACACATAATTCCCTATTTGAAAACTTACTACGATGCCACAGTAACAAAAAAAGTGTGGTACTGGCATAAAGATAAACTGATACATCAACAAAATAGAACCTTTGCATTTATGGTCTTATTTTTTACAAAGGCACCAAAACAATGGAATAGGGAAAGAATAGTCTTTTCAGCAAATGATACTAGAACAACTGCATATACACATGTAAAAGAATGAATATAAGAAAGAATAAGAATAATTATATATAAAATTAACTCAAAAGAAATCATAAATATAAATGTTAGAGCTCAACTATGCAACTCTTAAAAGAAAATACAGGAGTAAATCTTCATGAACTTAGGTTAGGTAATGTTTTCTTAGATATAACACCAAAAGAACAAATTTGGAAGAAAAACAATAGATAAATTAGAGTGGTTTCAAAAATTTAAAACCGTTGTACTTCAAAGAACACCATCATGAAAGTGAAAAGACAATGCACAGAATGGGAGAAAATATTCGCAAATTATAGATCTGATAAAAAATTGTATCCAGAAGATATAGAGAATACTTACAACTCAATAATAAAAAAAGGCTAGTAAGTCCATTTAAAATGGGCAAAGGACTTGAAGAGACATATTAACCTTCAGTCATTTCAATCAAAAGGATATGTGGCTGTCAAGTAATGCATCAAATGTCCATCATTAATCATTAGGCAGATGCAAATTAAAACCACAAAGAGATATCACTAATCACTTATCTGAATGGCTTAAAATTAAAAAAAATAAAAATGCCAAATGTTTATGAGGATGTGGAGAAGTTGAATCACTCATAAATAGCTGGTGGGAATGTAAAATGGCACAACCACTCTAGAAAACAATTTGGCAGTTTCTTACAAAACTAAGCATGAGCGTTCCACATGACCAAACTATTGTACTCCTAAGTATTTATTCCACATAAATAAAAATTATGTTTATGCAAAAACAAAAGCAATACAAACCAAAAAGCTGTACATGAATGTACCTATCAGTTTTATTTATAATACACCTAAATTAGAAACAACCGTCTTTTCTTCAATGGGTAATTGGTGAAACAAGCTATGATACATCCTTAATATGGAATAACACTCAGCAGTAAAGAGTAATGAAGTATTGACATACACATCAACCTGGAAGAATTTTCAGGGGATTATTCAGAGATAAGAAACCTAATTCTAAAAAATATTACATATTGCTTATATTAGATCTTTAGAATGAAAAACTTACACAAATGAAAAACAGATTAATGGTTTCCAGGGGCTTGAAAACGGGAGCATATGGAGATTGTGTGTGTCTACAAAAGGGCAACAAGCAGGATCTTTGTAGTGACGTAAATGTCCTGTAACTTGAATGTATTAATGTCGGTATCTTGGTTGTGATATTGCACGTAATTCCGCAAGACGTTTCCATTGTAATAAACTGGGTAAAAGGTGGAGTGATCTATCTGCATATGAATCACCAGTACCGTCAGATACAAAGTTAAACAAACTAAACACCAAATGCGAAAAACAAACAAACAAACAAAAAAAACCGAGATCTGTGTTAATAGAAGTGTTTACATATTTGTGACCTTGACTATTACTGTGACTTCTCAGGAACTAAAGTGTTCTGGTTGTTTTAATGTCATAATAATAAGCAGCTGTTCATCACAGATTTCAAGATCATTCCTCTTTGTAACTGTTGACAAATGTCCTCCCATTACGTTGATTTAGAATCTCACAGCCAGCTTTTTTGGGGAAAAGATATTGTTTATATATTCTTTTGTACAATTAGTTTTCTCACTGCTTTCATTGGTATTTTCTAATTGCTAGTTAATTTTCTATTGTAATTCCATAGCATCTGCTCTTTGATACTGTTTGACTCTCATTTTCTTTTGGAAAATTAATCACAGATATATGGGTGCTAGTATTTAGTTGGTGGAAGTTGCTTCATGGCACTGATTCACATCCATTTCTAGGTAGACTGCCTGTGGAAAATTGTGCCTTGTGGAACTTAATGCTGAAATAATTCTTAAACAAGGTTAGCATGTTCTCATGGGGAATTTGATAATGATGAACCAACAACCTAAACTGGTGAGCTCCTCCCAGAACTTGGCAAATTTGTTCATTATGCCACCACCTTTGTGACTGAAAGTGATCAAGTCTCAGGAAAAACAGACCAAAGGCCCAGGGAGTCCATGGCAAAGTCAGGAGAGAGGGTGGCCATGGTGTCTTCACTGGCTCTCAGTTTCATGTCATACCCTTTAGAGGGGGTGACGGACAGAGTGAGATACCCAGTAGCCACCACAAGGGTGGGCAGGACCACCACATTTGCACAATCAAGCATCATTTCTGCGGTGCTTTCTACATTCCTTTACCTCTTTTTATAGTTACGATTGTTTCTCTTAGCTCTTGAAATTTCTATCGACCATTCCACGTACTCTTTTGTTTCTCTTGCCAGCTTGTACAACCACAGGAACATGAATATGAATTTTATGTCCTATAATTTTGAATAGTGGTAACATAGGAATTTAGGAGAAAGCTTTTTTGGGGGGAAATAATATGAAAGATCAAAACATTTCTTTTGCTATTTATTCACTTATTAAATTCTAAGATTCTGGTATCATTTTCCTTCTGGCTAAAAAACTTTCTCTAGCAATTCTTTTAGAGCAAGTTCGTTTACTTCAAAGAGGTTTTTTTTTTTTTTCTTTTTTTCGTCTGAGAATGTCTTTGTTTCATCTTAATTCCTTAAGGATGTTTTCTGTATATATAAATACCAGAGTTCATTTTAGCAACTTTAAAAATACTGTGGCACTTCCTTTTATTCTCCATGATTTCTGACGAGAATTTCAGTCACCCGAATTATTGCTCTCCTATAAGCAAAGGATTGTTTTTCCTCACATTGTTTTTCTTCCTCAGGATTTTTGCTTTGTGTTTATTTGATTATAATGTGTCTGGGTATTTTTTTGGGACGGTTGTACTTTTTTTTGAAATTTACCACGATTCCCGAATCTGTAATTTTATGTCTTTTGCCAAACTTGAGGGGTTTTTGAATATTACTAGTTGAAACATATTTCAACAATACACGTTTTTTCTACCTTATCTGGGACCCCAAAGACACAAATGTTAGACCATATGTTATTGTTCTACAACCCCATTTGACCATATTCATTTCTTTTCTTTTGATCTCTTTTCTCTGTGTTGTTTGGATGAATAATTCCTGTTAATCTGTTTTCAGGTTTACTGATTCTTGTATACTCCATTTCCTATCTGTTATTTTTCTAAATTATTTATGTTAAAATTATATAAATAACATAAATTTAACCTGTTAACAATTTAAAGTGTATGTTACATCATTGTTAATTATATGTAAATTGTTGTATAGCAGATCTCAAGAACTTTTTTATCTTGCATTACTGAAAATATGTACCCATTGAACAAATCCCTGTTTCCTCCAACCCCATCTCCTAGCAACCTCTAATTCTATTTTCTGTTTTTCTGAGTTTGATTACCTTACATACATCATATAAATGGAATCATTCAGTATTAGTTTTTTTATGATCTCCTCAGGGTTTTTCCATGTTGTAGCATATGCCAAGATATCTTTCTTTTGTAAGGCTGATTATATTCCATTGTATGTATGCACCACATTTGCTTTATGCATTCATTCATAGATGGACATTTATTTTGGATCCACCTCTTGACTGTTGTGAATAATGCTGCAATAAACATTGATGTGCAAATATCTCTAAGACCCTATTTTTAATTTCTTGGATATATAATCAGAAATGGAACTACTGGGCCGGGCTCAGTGGCTCATGCCTGTAATCCCAGCACTTTGGGAGGCCGAGGCGGGTGGATCACCTGAGGTCAGGAGTTCGAGACCAGCCTGACCAGTATGGTGAAACACTCTCTCTACTAAAAATACAAAAATTAGCTGGGCATGGTGGTGTGTGCCTGTAGTCCCAGCTACTCAGGAGGCTGAGACAGGAGAATTGCTTAAACCCTGGAGGCGGAGGTTGCAGTGAGCCACTGCACTCCAGCCTGGGTGACAGAGCAAGACTCCATCTTATAAAAGAGAAAAATGTGGTAGAACTGCTGAGGCGTATGGTAGTTCTATTTTTATTTTTTGAGGAACTTTCATGCTGTTATTCACAGTGGCTATATTGTTTAACAATCTCACAAACAGTGTGCAAGAGTCCCAGTTTCTCCAGATTCTCATCACTTGTTATTTTCTGTTTGTCATTGTTGTCATTTGATAGCAGCTATCTTAACAGATGTAAGCTGATAGCTCACTGTGGACTAAATTTGCAATTATTTGATTATGATTTTGAGCATCTTTTCATACATCTTTGGCCATTTGTATAGCTTCTTTAGAGAAGAATCTCAAGTATTTTGCCCATTCCTTAATTATTTGTTTTTTTTTTAATTATTAGGTTGTAGAAGTCCTTTATATATTGTGGATATTAACCCTTTAATTAATATATTCTTTGCAAATATTTTCTCAAATTATGTTTGTTGCCTTTTCACTTTATTTATTGTTTCCTTTGCTGCACAAAAAATTTTAAGTTTAATGTAGTGTAATTTATTTTAGTCTTTTTTACCTGTGCTTTTGGTTTCATTGGACCTTCTAATGCCTTGAATCTTTTCTCTTATGCTTTCTTCTAGGAGTTTTATGGTTTTAGGCCTTATGCATAAATCTGTGATTTAATGTGTATATATGTTGTAAAATAAGACCCATCTCCATATTTGGCATGTGGATATTCAGTTTCCCAAACACCACTTGTTGTTGTTGTTGTTTTATGTTTAACTTTACTTTCACCAGTTTATTATAAAGGATACAATTCAGGAACAGCCAATAGGAAGAGATGTAAATGGCAAGGAAAGATGGAGCGGGTAGATAACCCTGCTAAACAGCCATGATCGAGAAAATCCCCCATCAGTTGTGCTCTCCAAGAGCAACTTACTGCAAAAAGACATCCTTAACATTATGACTTATATGACTTATATGATGCTCACTTTGTAACTATCACAAAGCCAGACACAGACTCTGCAAATTCCCCTTTTTCTTCCATAAACAATCAGATGAACAATTTTTTCTTCAGTGGTCAGCACAAATTACTTGTTAACCAAATTTTGCTTAAGATTCTCTCCTTCCGACAGGCCTTGAACTTTGATTCACCCTCAGTCTGAGCTTACATACAACTTCTCTTTATGCCTCCTCCTAAGAATAGGCTAACTTCAGGGTGAAATATCCTCTGATCTAGGATCTAATTTTGCCACACTCCATACTGCCCTCCAGCTTTCATCTTTTTTCACATCTTTTTTGCTCCTCCCTATGAAAGGAACCCCTTATCTTCTTAACCTTTCAAATACTTGCAGATATTTTGCTTGGTGCTTCCCATCTATTGCAGTACCCCTTTAGATAAAGTCAATTCTTATCTAAAATCAAATTCATTTTATTTGACAATGTTTACCAACAACCCCAGGACGATAACAATTACACTATCAATACTGGCATCACACCTTCACAGTTACACCAACCCCAACCATATCTGTCTGTTGGTCCCTAACTTTCCAGGGCTCCATAGCTTCTCTTAGTACAAAGGCTCTGCCATGGCTGGTGTGAGCCGGCTAGCAAACCTGCAGAAAACATCCCCAGGAAGAATTAACTGGGCATTCAGTGATCTTTTGCAAGCTCAAGATTGGCTTCAGCTGGGAGTCATTGGGCTGATGTCTCTGATAACTGGTCAAGGTTACCCACTTAGTTTTAAATGAGAAAATATCCAGGGTCTGAAGAATTAAGTAAAATCACTCAAATTCAGTTTTTATGTTTACTAAGAGGGAAGGAAATTGTAAAACACTTCCATTTCTTACCTCAACAGGAAAAAAAATAAGTATCTATTTACTTAAGACATGTAATTCAATTCTTATTTCCAGTGTAACAAATCATTTATTAAACAATTATGTCTGAACACTTCTAGGAGTTACCAAATCTCACGACGTAAATTTTAGCATTAAACTCTGACATTCAGATGACAAAATACAGAACAGATTTTCCACTGTCATAAATTCTCCAATCTGAAAAAAAAAGAAAAACATATTTTTATGAATGTTTGTAACTTACCAGTTTATCTACCACACTTTCTAATGGGAATCTATTCATTTTTCTGCAGCTGTAATGAGAAAGATATGTTTCCTATTTCTTTTTTTTTTTTTTAATATGTAGATACTAGACTGTTTTATTATTTACTACCATAAAATACACACACCATTATAAGGCTTTAAAATTTATCAAAACTTATGCACACATTACAAACTGTACATGATGCCATTTGCTTCATGCATTCTCTCAATTTTTTTTTAAATTATTATTATTATTATTATTATTATTGTTATTATACTTTAGGCTCTATGGTACATGTGCGCAACGTGCAGGTAAGTTACATATGTATACATGTGCCATGCTGGTGCGCTGCACCCACCAACTCGTCATCTAGCATTAGGTATATCTCCCAATGCTATCCCTCCCCCATCCCCTCACCCCACAACAGTCCCCGAAGTGTGATGTTCCCCTTCCTGTGTCCATGTGTTCTCATTGTTCAATTCCCACCTATGAGTGAGAATATGCGGTGTTTGGTTTTTTGTTCTTGCGATAGTTTACTGAGAATGATGATTTCCAATTTCATCCATGTCCCTACAAAGGACGTGAACTCATCATTTTTTATGGCTGCATAGTATTCCATGGTGTATATGTGCCACATTTTCTTAATCCAGTCTATCATTGTTGGACATTTGGGTTGGTTCCAAGTCTTTGCTATTGTGAATAATGCTGCAATAAACATACGTGTGCATGTGTCTTTATAGCAGCATGATTTATAGTCCTTTGGGTATATACCCAGTAATGGGATGGCTGGGTCAAATGGAATTTCTAGTTCTAGATCCCTGAGGAATCGCCACACTGACTTCCACAAGGGTTGAACTAGTTTACAGTCCCACCAATAGTGTAAAAGTGTTCCTATTTCTCCACATCCTCTCCAGCACCTGTTGTTTCCTGACTTTTGAATGATTGCCATTCTAACTGGTGTGAGATGGTATCTCATTGTGGTTTTGATTTGCATTTCTCTGATGGCCAGTGATGGTGAGCATTTTTTCATGTGTTTTTTGGCTGCATAAATGTCTTCTTTTGAGAAGTGTCTGTTCATGTCGTTCGCCCACTTTTTGATGGGGTTGTTTGTTTTTTTCTTGTAAATTTGTTGGAGTTCATTGTAGATTCTGGATATTAGCCCTTTGTCAGATGAGTAGGTTGTGAAAATTTTCTCCCATTTTGTAGGTTGCCTGTTCACTCTGATGGTAGTTTCCTTTGCTGGGCACCGTTTCCTATGCCCGTCGGAAAAACACAGTATTCGGGTGGGAGTGGCCCGACTTTCCAGGTGCCGTCTGTCACCCCGGAAAGGGAACTCCCTGACCCCTTGCGCTTCCCGAGTGAGGCAATGCCTCGCCCCTGCTTCGGCTGGCGCACGGTGCACTCACCCACTGACCTGCGCCCACTGTCTGGCACTCCCTAGTGAGATGAACACGGTACCTCAGATGGAAATGCAGAAATCACCCGTCTTCTGCGTCGCTTGCGCTGGGAGCTGTAGACCGGAGCTGTTCCTATTCGGCCATCTTGGCTCCTCCCTTCCTATTTCTTTTCCCAGGTAGCATTCTCAAAGTTAAGCCCTGGGATTCTGTTCAA
Organism: Pongo abelii; assembly: GCF_028885655.2. Lineage (NCBI taxonomy): Eukaryota > Metazoa > Chordata > Mammalia > Primates > Hominidae > Pongo > Pongo abelii. Next base: position 92,598,083 of record NC_071999.2, on the reverse strand, counting down.
AATTACCTTAAAACAGACCAGACTTCAGAACCTTGCCACAATCACTCTGTGAAAGAAAAAAGGTAAATTAAAATATTTAACAAATGGATTATAAGACTAGATACTTATTGATTTTCTTCTTTGCAATTTTTAACTAATTTATTTATTTTAAATTTCAACTTTTATTTTAGATTCAGGAAGCACATGTGCAGGTTTGTTACACAAATATATTGCATAATGCTGAGGTTTGGGGTAAAAATGATCCCATCACCCAAATAGTGAGCATAGTACCCAGTGGGTAGTTTTTCAGCCCTTGACCCACTCTTTCCCTATACCCTCCAGGAGACTCCAAGGTTCATGTGTGTCCAATGCTTAGTTCCCTATTTTAAGTGAGAATCAGTGGGATTTGGTTTTCTGTTCCTGTGTTAATTCACTTAAAATAATGGCCTCCAGCTGCTTCCATGTTGCACAAAGGACATTATTTTTTGTTCTTTTCTATGGCTGTGTAGTATTCCATGGTGTATATGTACCACATTTTCTTTATCCAATCCACTGTGGATGGGAACCCAGCTTGATTCCAATGTCTTTGCTATTGTGAATAGCACTGCAATAAACATGCAAGTGCATGTGTCTTTTTGGTAGAAGAATTCATTTTTCTTTGGGTATATACACAGTAAGGGATTACTGGATTGAATGGTAGCTCTATGTTAAGGTATTTGAGAAATTGAACTGTTTTCCACAACTGATGAACTAATTTACATCCCACCAACAGTGTATAAGCATTTCCTTTTCTCTGCAGTCTTGCCAGCATCTGTTGTTTTTTGCCTTTTTACAAATAGCCATTCTAACGGTCCAAACACCATTTGTTGAAGCATCATTTCATCATTGCATAGTCTTGACAGTCTTGTCGGAGATCATATGGCCATGCATGTGAAGGCTTATTTCCAGACTTCCTATTTCTATTTCTAGATTTATTTATATTCCATTTGTCTTTGTGTCTGTCATTAAGCCAATGCCATACAGTTTGATTTGTAATATATAGCTTTGTAATATATTATAAAATCAGAATATGAGGCTTCTAGACCTTTGTTTGTCTTTCTTAAGATGGTGTTGGGTATTTGAGGTCCTTTGAGAGTCCGTAGGATGTTTTCCCTATATTTTCCAAAAATGCTACTAGAATTTTGATTGGGATTGGATTGAATACAGATTATTTGGAGTAGTATGGACAGTTTAACAATAATGAGTCGTTCAAATCATGGACATGTGATACCTTTTTATTTATTTGTATCTTTTTTCATTTCTTCAACAAATGTCTTATAATTTTCAGTGTACAAGTCTTTCACCCCTTACATTTATTCTTAAGTATTTCGTTCATTTTGAGGCTAATGTAAATGGAATTGTTTAATTACATAACTTTTTGTATTGTTCATCGTTAGTATAGAAACATGACTGACTTTTGAATATGATTTTTTCTTTCTTTTTTTTTTTTTTTTTCTTTTTTAGACAGAGTCTCACTCTGTCACCCAGGCTGGAGTAAAGTGGCCCAATTTTGGCTCACTGCACCCTCCACCTCCAGGGTTCAAACAGTCTCCCTCTGCCTCCTGATTAGCTGGGATTACAGGTGTGCACCACTCACTTGGCTAATTTTTTTTGTGTTTTCGGAGAGACAAGGTTTCACCACGTTGGGCAGGCTGGTCTTGAACTCCTGACGTCAAGTGATCTGTCTGCCTTGGCTTACCAAAGTGCTGGGATTACAGGCATGAGCCACCACTTCCTGCCTTGAGTGTGATTTTTCATCTTGCAACTTTGGCAAATTTGTTTATTAGATTTAACAGTTCTTTTGTGGAGTTTTTGGGGCTTTCTACATATAAGATCAAATAATTCATAAACATAGAAAATTTTAGTTCTTTCTTTCCAGTTGGATTCCTTTATTTCTTTTTCTTGCCTGTGCTCTGATTAGGACTTCCAGTACTGTATTAAATAGAAGCAGTGAAGATTAGCATCCTTGCCTTCCTCCTGATCTTAGAGGGAAAGCTTTTGTTTTTCACCATTAATATAATGTTATCTGTGGGTTCTAATATATATGACCTTTATTATGTTGAGAAAGTTTCCTTCTAGTGCTAATTTGTAGAGTGTATTTTTTAGTCATTAAAGGGCATTTACTTTGTCTGCAATTATCATGCATATTAGTTTGTTTTGTGTTGCTATAAAGGAATACGTGAGACTGAGTAATTTATAAAGAAAACAGGTTTATTTGGCTCACAGTTATGTAGGCCGTACAAGAAGCATTGCACTGGCATCTGCTTGGCTTCTGGTGAGGACCTCAGGAAGCTTTTACATATGGCAAAAGGCAAGGGGAGGTGGCATGTCACATGGTCAGAGGAGGAGCAAGAGAAGGGGAGGGATGCCATGCTCTTTTTAAAAAAAAACAGTTCTCATATAAACTAGTAGAGTGAAAACTGCAAGAATTCACTCATTACTGAAGAAAGGGCATCAAGCCATTCATGAGGGATCAGCCCCCATGATCCCAACACCACCCAGCAGGCCCCACCTGCAACAATAGGGATCACATTTTAACATAAAGTTTGGAGGGGACAAAATCATGTGATTTTTATCCTTTATTCTCTTATTGTGGTGTACTATATTCATTGATTTTCATATGTTGAACCATCCCTGCATCCCAACGATAAATTTGTCTTGGTCATAACATATGATCCTTTCAATATGCTACTGACTTCTATTTGCTAGACTTTTGTCGAGAAGTCACGTGTATTTGTTTATTGGGTAATGCTGGCCTTTAATTTTATTTCCTTGTAGTGTCTTTGTCTGGCTTTGGTACCAGATAATAATGTTGGCTTCATAATATGAGTTTGGAAGAATTCTCTTTTCTTCAATTTTTTGAAATAATTTTTAAAGGATTGTCATTAACTCTTCTTTAAATGCCTGGTAAAATTCTTCTGTGAAGTCATCTTGTGCTGATGATGTTTTTTTAATGCATTGGAAAGTTTTTCATTGCTGATTTAATTCCCTTATGTCTTGTAAGTCTGTTCAGATTTTCTATTTCTTCAGTCTTCGTATGTTCATTCTTGATCCAGTATTGGTACCTTGTGTACTTTTAAGAATTTATCCATATATTCTAAGTTATTCATTTTGTTGACGTATAATTGTTTGCAGTATTCTCTTATAATCATGTTTACATCTGTGGCTACAGCCTCTTCTTTCATTTCTGATTTTGTTTATTTGAGCTTCTCCCTCTTATTTCTGTAGGTAATCTTGCTTAAGATCATCCATTTTGATCTTTTCACTAAAAATTTTGATTTTTTTTTTTTTTTGAGGTGGACTCTCACTCTGTCATCCAGGTTGGAGTGCAGTGGCACAATCTCATCTCACTGCAGCATCCATCTCCCGGGTTCAAGTGATTCTCCTGCCTACAGCCTCCAGAGTAGCTGGGTCTACAGGACACCACACCAGGCTATTTGTGTGTGTGTGTGTGTATTTTTATTAGAGACAGGGTTCACTATGTTCGCTAGGATAGTCTCGAACTCCTAACCTCAAATGATCCACCCGACTCAGCCTCTCAAAGTGCTGGGATTATAGACGTGAGCCACTGGGCTGAGCCTTGTTGATCTTTTCTATGATTTGAGATATTTCTTCTTTTTTAAATGAAGGTGACTACTATTGTATATTTCCCTTATAGTTCTGATTTTGCATCATTACATGAGTTTTGGTGTGCTGTGATTCCATTTTCATTTGTTTCAAGATATTTTATAATTTCATGTGATTTCTTCCATTATTCATTTGTTTTTCAAAAGTGGGTTACATAATATTCACATAAATTTTCTAATTTTCCTACTGCTATTGACTTCTAGTTTTTTTCTATTGTGATTGAAAAAGATATTTGTATTATTTTAGTTTTCTTAAATTTGTCATACCAGTTTTAGTGGCCTAAAATGTGATCTGTTCTGGGGAATGTTCTTTGTGTGCTTAAGAATAATGTGTATTCTGATGCTATTGCATAGACTGTTCTGTGTGTGTGTATTACTTTCAAATGTTCTGTAGTGTTATTCAAGTCCTCTATTTCTTTTAAGATGGAGTCTTGCTCTGTCACCCAGGCTGGAGTGCAGTGGTGCAATCTCGGCTCAATGCAACCTCTGCCTCCTGGGTTCAAGCGATTCTCCTGCCTCAGCCTCCCAAGTAGCTGGGATTACAGGCGCCCACCGCCACGCCCGGCTAATTTTTGTGTTGTTAGTAGAGACAGGGTTTCACCATGTTGGCCAGGCTGGTCTTGAACTCCTGACCTCAGGTGATGTGCCTGCCTCGGCCTCTCAAAGGGCTGGGATTACAGGCATGAGCCACCGTGCCTGGCCTGAAGTCCTCTATTTCTTACTGATCCTCTGTCTGATTATTTTATCTTTTTTTGGAAGTAAAGCATTGAAATTTTCTACTATTATTGTGTTACTGTTTATTTTCCCCTTTAATTCTGTCGATGTTCATTTCATATATTTGGTGCTCTGCTATTAAATGCATATATACTTAAAATTATTGTATCTTCCTGTAAATTGACCTTTTTATCATTATATAATATTCTTCATTGCATCTTGTGACAGTTTTTGTCTTAAAATTATTGTATCTTCCTGTAAATTGACCTTTTTATCATTATATAATATTCTTCATTGCCTCTTGTGACAGTTTTTGTCTTAAAGTCTATTTTATCTGTACCTATAGCCACTGCTGCTCTCTTGTGGAAAATATTTCTCATTCTTTTACTTTAGGTTTCCGTGTGCCTTGGCAACTAAGGCAAGTCTTTTGTAAAAAGCATTTCATTCTATATATTTTTAAATCCATGCAGCCACTTTATGTCTCTTGATTAGGAAGCTTAAGATATTTAAAATTAAAGTACTTTAGCAAAATGCTTAAATTATTTTAAAAATAAAATGTAGAATTAAATAATACTTAATAATAAATTAAGTTACTTTATTATTAGTAGTAGTATTTTTGAGATTGAGTTTCACTCTTGTTGCCCAAGCTGGAGTACACTGGCACGATCTCAGCTCACTGCAACCTCTGCCTCCTGGGTTCAAGAGATTCTCCTGCCTCAGCTTCCCCAGTAGCTGAGATTATAGGTGTGCACCACCACGCCTGGCTAATTTTTTGTAGTTTTAGTAGAAACGGGGTTTCACCATGTTAGCCAGGATGGTCTCAATCTCTTGACCTCATGATCCCCCTGCCTCGGCCTCCCAAAGTGCTGGGATTACAGGAGTGAGCCGCTGAGCCCGGCCTCCATCTATCTTAGTTATTTTTTTTCTCACTTTATTTTGTGTATCTCACATCGGTATTTTCTTTATGATTAACAGATTGCTTATATCAAACATTCATAGTTATGATGATCTATTTTCAGCTAGTAACACATTAGCTTTTATTGTATACAGTAACTCTACTTTTTTACATCTCCCCACCCTCACTTTGTGTTATTGATGTCACAAATTACATCTTGGTGTATTATGTATCCATTAACATCATTTAATAGTTATAGTTATTTGTATACTATTTTCTTTTACATTCTATTCTAGAATTAAAAGTGCTTTATACATCACCATTTCAGTATTGCCTACTTATCTGTACATTTACCTTTACCAGCAAACTTTATATTGTTGTATGTTTTGTTTGCTATATAGCATTCTTTTGTTTTGACTGACAGGATAATTGGCAATGTATATTTTCATCATTTTAAATAAATCATTCCACTCTCTTTTGACATGTAAGGTTTCTTCTAAAAGTCCACTGATGATATAAGAGGAGTTCCCTTGTACATGACAAGTTGTTTTTCTCTGCTGCTTTCAAGATCCTTTCTTTGTCTTTTATTTTAATAGGTTGATTATAACATGTCTCAATGTGGTCCTTTTTGTGTTCATCTTAATTGGAGTAATTTAAGTTTCCTGAATTTGGATGTTCATTTTCTTCCTCAGTTAGGGGGAGTTTTTGGTCATTATTTCTTCAAATAAGCTCTCTGCCCCTTTCTCTTTTCTTCTACTGGATGTCCCATAATGCATATATTGGTCAGCTTGGTGGTGTCATATATGTTTTAGGCATGCTTCACTTTATTTTTTCTCTTCTGATTTGGTAATGTCTAATGACCTGTTTTCTAGTTTACTGAAACTAGAAAACTATTTCTTCTGCTTACTCAAGTCTACATCTGTAGCCATGTAGTGGACTTTTATTATTCAGCTAGATAAATTCCTTTTTTATATATTTTATTTCTTTTATCTGTTTTTTATTTTCTATGCTCTTTTTATTTATGCATTATTTTCCTCATTTTATTTAATTCTCTATCTGTTCTTTTGTAGATCATGGACCTTCTTTAAGATGATTATTTTGAATTGTATGTAACACAGTAAATTCTTCTCTGTTTTGTTGGGGTTCATTGTTGGAGATTTATTTTATTTCTTTGATCGGGCTATGTTTCTCTTTTCTCCTGTGTGTCTTCTGAATCTTTACTTATTTATTTGCTGAGTTTTATGTGTTTGAAAACAACTGCCACCTCTGCCACTCTTTATAGACCAAGGGCTTTATGCAGGGAAGACCTTCAGTAATCAGCTTGAATAATATTTGGGGAGGCAGTACAACCTTTTGGGGGGATACAAATTCTCTGGGATTTAATGTGTAATTTCTCAGAGAGGTTTGCTGGTTTCTTTTTCAGGAACTCACAAGTTTTTTTCACCCTCTGGTGCCTGTCGGTGGTACTTCAGGCTCTCTGGTGCTACAGTGTAAGGCATACCTCTCTCCTTTGTTCTCAATGGCTCTGAGGCTTACAAATTATACAAGTTCTCCATCATTTTCCTAAATCAGGCAACACACATTTCAGTTCCTTGAGAAGCTATTCAAAAACCCAAAATTCTAGATGCATGCTTCACTCTCCTCCCTCCATTCTATGACAGGGGCCACGACTCCTCTAGATTGTGCTGAGCTATTCCGTATCTGTAACGCTGTATATGTAGACATGTATCTGTAGACCCTCTGATCCTTAGCACTGTTATCTGTAGACCGTCTGATGCTGCAACAAGGCACCCTTGCTCACCTTTGCTTTCAGCTGCCTGGAGACATTCAAACTATGTTGGTTCCATTAGGCTTTGAGTCAGGCAAACAGAGCCCCGTGACTCAGGGTAGCCCTGTATAAAAGCTACAACATTGAATGCATATTTCACTGTTCTCCACCCACTAGTCCAGAAGCTACAAACTGAGCTGAGCTATGTGGGCTTGTTGAAGGGGTAATATTGTAGATAAAATTAAACAACTCTTCTCACCTATTTCAATGCAGCTGTTCTGAGCTTTGTATTTGCCTGGCATACTGCAAATTCTTAACTGGTTCCTAGAATTCCCATAAAGTTTTTTTGGTCTGTACATTTTTGTTAATTTACTTTGTCTGTGAAGGAACCTGGGCTGGGACTTTTTATTCTATCATCTTGCTGACATAGCTTCACCTTGTTTCTGCTATTGAGTCCATCTGGTAAGTGTTTTTAGATATATATTTTAGTTTTTATAACTTTTTAATTCTACAGCTTTTGATTTTTATTATATTATTTTATTTATAGAAAATTCGTATTTTTCTATTTATGTCGAGTGTTCATATTTGTATCTGAGTATTTTTGTAAGCTGCTTTGTATTCTTTAATGAATTATTTCCATTTTTTAATTCATCATATTGATATTCACTGATTTTCTTTTCAAATTCAAGTTGAAATTGTCATGATTCCTTTTATGTTCTTTTATTTTGGATTGTATCCTTCACCCAGAGGTGAAGACTTCAGTTATTTTACTAAACTTGATGTATAATACTGATATTTTACCTTAGTAGGCAATCAGTTTGGGGCTGCACTTTATGACCTACCTTTTGTAGTCTATGGTTCCAAGGTTAATTTTTTAAAGATGCGAAAGAGCTATTTAGTTTTGTTTGGTGCTAACAGCACACGGTGGTCCATCTGAGACGTCGATGGATATGTACACATTTTTTTTTCAGTTTACAAAGTCTTACATTTGCTAACTTGAATCAGATGCATGCATACACAGTATGAAGTTGTGCACAGGAGTTCAAAGCCTTTCACCTGCTTCATAAGTTTCTTTCCTCTCTGCGATTTTTCAGAATTTTTTCGGTTTCCAAACATTCCATCTTTTAGTCCTCTGGGCAAAAACCACTCACTTTCACTATATCGCCACGTTAGGCACTGTGCAGAAAGAAGACAGAGAAAGAAAGTAAAAAGGGTTATCCCTTTCTGTTGCAGTAGCTGATCAATCTTGAGATAATTCAGCTTCACTCATCAACATGATTTTGCCGCATTGAGAGAAATCCTGTGCCACAGGACCAAGAGGAGATTTCGGGTTTCTGAGGACAGAAATGGAAAGATAAATGTTTTTATTTTATGCTGCTGTATTTTGGGATGATTTGCAGCGTAGTAATAGATAAATACAATCTATGATTTCGAAATAATGCCAACATTGGAAATTATGTATGATATTATGTTACTTGAAATTCTGTGAGGACTTACTCACTGATTTTATTTTTGTTCAACAACATTCCTGAGTCAGAGTTGGAGCTAATTTCATGCATTTGCCGTCCGCCTAAAATGACCCTAAATATGCATAGAATTCAGTGCCCAAGGAATAGCATTTCAAACTTCAGGGTATACAATGTTTGAGTGGGTTTTGGAAACCCACTCAAAACCACATTATTATTAAATATAAAAAAACAGAGGGGATGTCACAAGCCATAGCCTAAAATAGTGTGCATCTTGCTCACTAAAAACATAGGTGGCTCAAAATGCATAGAAATATTTATTACTTAATTTTAATGAACAACTCAATTACCTAACGCTTAAATTAAAAAAAACCTTTTCATTGGCATTAATTTATATATAATATTAAACTTTCAAAGATAAATAAAATGTAGTAGATGTATATATATATATATATATTCAAAATACTTATTGATAAAAAATATTCATTATTAATTTGTACACCGAAGGGTCCTATATATTGCATTGAAAAGAAAACAAGAATAGTTTACTTGGTTCTGTATAAACTAGGAAGTTCATCTTATTCGTATGATGTATATAAACCATAACACATTTGTGCCAATTTGCCTCTTGTGTCATATCTCTTTACTGCAATAATCACATGCAATCATGATCAGTTTTTCAAAGTAAACCATTCATAAAGAGTTAAACTGGAATGTCTTGGCCTTAAAAGAATCTAATTAACTATTACAAATGCCCAGAATGATTATCCTTTACTTCATTGATTGAATAGCTTAAATAGTTGATGATTAATCAATGTGAATGTTTAGCTTGCCTATACCTATCGACTTCAACCAAAGAATTAATGATTTTTGAAAAGAATAGACTGAAAGCATTTGAACCAACATTTGGTAACTAGTAACTAACTTGGTATTTTAAATTGAGAAAATTTCTAGATTAAAATTACTTTCTTTCTACTGTCCAGGTTAATCCAGAATGTAAATTTAATTTTAACAGGGAAAGGAAGAGGCAAAAATGTAGGATAACAATTTTAACAAAAATGTTAAACATGGAAGCAGAATATAATACCTTAATAAATCATGACACTGATTAAAAAAAGCTTTCGGAGGAGCTACTTAAAATGTAATAATTATAATGGATTTGCATGTTTTATTTTAATTGCCTGATGGTCTTCTGCCTGGAATACCTTTTCTATCATTATTTAGATCTCTGTTGAAATGCTGTATTTTCAGAGAGAATGTTCTATTTAAGTTACACTCTAGCCGTGAGTCAACATATAATACGGTGCTACTACTATTCGAGTATATTAACTGCCTCTGTAAAGGACATGGACTTCTAAATCAAGAAGGCAGGGGATTAGTCAATTTTATTTATTATTCCATTCTAAATCCCTGGCAGATAATACGTTTGGGGCTATGTTTATTATTTTTTTAAAATATTTGTCTCTTCTGCTAAACTGGACTGTTCACTTGATTTGGCAGAGAGTGATAACTTCATTGTGTTCTCACTGCCAGGGTGTGCACCTGGCACCTAACAGGAACTTAATAAAAGTATGTCAACTGAATGAGCAAATGGCTATGCAAATGGATATAGTTAATTATTCATTCTAACTCTTATAGACATGAATTTGAATTTTTGCGAGAGATAACAGTGAATGAAAACCTGAAAGATATGTTGCACTAAAAATCTCTGTGAATCATTAGAATCCTGGGGTCACTGCTGGAGAAGAATTAAACTATTGTGGATGGTCGCACACCATAAAGAAACAGAGGCACAGGGGAGCAGCTTCTGCACATTTCTGCATTGGCACTATCTGCAGTTCTGTAGGCATTAACATAACAACGTGATGCAGCAGCTGCCAGCAGTAAAGATGTATGCTCCACAGTAAATACAACCACAGGGGATGGGAGCCAGAACCGAAAGGAAAAATAAAAATAGAAAAATAGTGGATCCAGAATGTTGGTGCTGACCATGGTAACGGAGAGCACATAAGAGACACTCCCAGGCAGCAGTGTTGGAGAGTGGTGTTTGAGGAGCCATATAAGTCCCCAATTCCAGGCATTAAAAACAAAACAAAACATATATATATATATATATATATAATTTGCTACCGTGCCAGTAAACATATATAATAAGCTTTTCCTAGGCAACTGATAGCAGAGTAAACCCACGTTACATAGACATATTTGGAGAAGGCTATTTTCAAGGAGTTGAAGGTGCATAATATCTAATCTCTGTTGATATTCTGTGCATTTTAAGAGATATTGCAAAACAAAAATAAAGACATTCAATGAAAGAACTCCTCCTTGAAGAAAGATTTCTTTTATGAGATCATAAGCAATTACTGTTCACCTAGGATCTATGAACAGTTTATTAATACATATATTGGTGATTCTCAGAAGGTATGCTAAAGGTTGCTCTGAATATTCACTTTTAATATAGAAATAGTACTTTAGTGATATCAAACTAATAATGTAAATTAAATTGTTTTCTGGTGATGCAGAGAGCACACTAATCTCACTGAGAGACTGGCAAAGGAAGGTGCAAAGACTTTTTGTAAAATGTATAAGTAAAGCTGAAACATGAAGGATGAGCAAGAGTTAGCCATAAAAAGAAAAAGCAATTGAGGAAAGTGTCCCAATATGTGTGATTATGTGCTGTAAGAATCAGAGATCACACAGTGTGTGGCATGAAAGAGGTAATGAAAGTTTTAAGCATTTCTGCATTTGTAGGCTGATCATATGTAGAACCAGAGGATTGAAAAAGGCCAGAACATAAAGGTTTATTTTAGGCATTAAAGCTTTATAAAAATTAGTTTTAATCCATTGTTACTCCCCACAAATAAATATTGCATGCTAGGTAATTAAGCTATTTTCCAGGAGAGAAAGTTATAAGTAGGGAAACTGGTGGACATCTTTTTTTTTTTTTTTTTATCTTGTGGTTTTTAATGTAATTCAAACTGTATCAGAAGTGCCTTGCTTCCAAAACCTTGAGTTTATCTATCCCACTTACAGAAAATAATTTTGTATTTTCTTAGTTGTACTGCAGTTTATTATGATCTAGCATTATTTTTATTTTCTGTTTACCCTGAAATTTATGGCTAATCATTTCATAGTTTTTTTTAGAATCATCCACAAAACCTTTGACACTGCCCTATCTTTGTAAATCCTTAAAAGCCCATATCCTGAAAGTCAACCTGTTGTCTCTTTTGTGATGCTATTTCCATCATGACTTAATGGTATTACCCCAAATCTCACAACCATACAAATAGTAGAGTCTTCAAACTGTGTTTTCTAATTTCTGTTGTAGGCTCAATATAGTTTCTTAAAGATTATACTTTTCTTTATCTTTTTACTTAAGTCATAATGTAGTAATTGGATCGTGGTCAGGTATGTTGGCTATTATGCAAGCTCGTTTTTGACCTGGCAGTGGTCTGCTACCTCAGCCTCACGTTTCAATACTGAATTAACATTTCATGACTCTCTAATCCAGAAATAGCAATCTATTTGCGGTTTTTCAAACACATTATTCACACCTTTGCACATTTGTTCATAGTACCTATGAGTCAAATGTTTTCTTGCTGTGTCTTAATCCATTGAGAACTCGAAATCATCAATTCAAATGTAATTCCATAATCGACTCTTCTAGGTAGCATTGGCTGAATATCTGCCAAGTACTCAATTAAACCAGCACTGAATCCCAATTTTACTTTCTTATTTCATTAGGTACATACCTCTATGAGAATCCACAAAAGAATATTAAAATTGCTCAGTGTATTTTCTTAAAAATAATAAAGAATAGGAACCATGTTATACTACTTTTAAAATCCATAGAGGATAAAATAAGATGTGATACAAAGTCATTACAAATATTAAAATGAAATAAAATAGAAATCTTGTATATATATTACCCAGCACTTTGCGAGGCCGAGGCAGGTGGATCACCTGAGATGAGGAGTTAAGGACCCTGGCCAATATGGTGAAACCGCTTCTCTACTAAAAATACAAAAATTAGCTGGGCATAGTGGCGGCTGCCTGTAATCCCAGCTAATCGGGACGCTGAGGCAGGAGAATCACTTGAACCCGGGAGGCAGAGGTTGCAGTGAGCTGAGATTGCGCCATTGCACTCTAGCCTGGGCAACAAGAGTGAAATTCCATCTCAAAAACAAACAAAAACAGATAGTGCATCAAACACAGACAATCATACAATGAACAAAATACGTAAAAATCAGTTTTCAGGACATTCGACTTTAAACAACAAAGTAATACATCAGAGAAAAGGAAAAAAATGATAAAAAATTATTCCTATGACTACACCAGATCAGTGACCTGATAAGATTTGCAGACAATGGTGAATGAAGAAAGAGCCTAGAAGAAAATAAACTGACTTACTCAGTCTTGAAGAAAGATCTAAGACGACAGGGATACTGAGACTAGAGTTCATTAAAAAGATACATTCAGATGAAAGAACTACAGATAAAACTTTGGAGTTGTTTAGTGAGTTCTTGTTGAGCATTGAGCAGTATACTAAAAATAGTAATACATATTGAGGAAACCAGCAGAAACCTCTGAAAGAATCATCTGAAAAGACTATGACTAAGAATGCCCAGTGCTTGAGGCTGGCCAGGAATATTCTCACCAGCCACTAGAGAGCCTAAAGATTCATGGGATATTGGGGAGAGTGTGTGAAAAATCTTGATCCAATAGTGAGGAATAATTAGTCCTACAATAAATATGGCTCAATGCCTGCCTAATAAATTATAAAAGCAAGACCCCCAAAAGATACAACTTCTTGCAAGTAACTAAACTGTATCACACAAAATAGCTAAAAATATTTTTAAAAGTACAAATATCAGGTGTGACAAAAGAAGGCAAATATAAACTATAATGAGAAAAAAATTAGCTAATGGAAATTGACAGACCAGACACAGATATTTGAATGAGCAGAAAATGACATGAAAACAGTTATTTTAACTGCATTCTATATGTTTAAAAAGTTAAGTAGAGACATAGAAAATACATAATTTTTAAAAAGATAATTACACATAAACCAATGAAAATCACAATATGTGAGATAAAAAATACACTGGGTGAGAGTGGCAGTTAATTAGATATCACAGAAGGAAAAATTAGTGAATTTGAAGTAAAAAAAATGAAACCTATCATAACTGAAAGACAAAGAGAAAAGTGAAAAAAACAAATGAAAGAAACACTGCTGAACCGTGGGACCACTCTAAGAAATACAAGGTAATTATAATTTGAGTTCCCAAGGGAGAGAAATGATGATAGGTTAAAGTAAAAGTATGTGAAATTATCAGGGGCCATATTTTTCTAAATTTGATGGGAAGTAGTAAACTATGTATTCAAGATGTATAATAAAACTTAAATACTAGAAACATGAAGAAATCTACAGCAAGGAACATTCCAATTAACTTGCTCCAAAATAGTAATGAAGAAAAAGTATTGATAGCAAACAGAGTAACAAACACCTGTTTCATGCAGTGAAACAAATATAAGATTGACAGCACATTTATTTGTTGGAAACAATGTAAATGAAAAGACAAGAGTGTATACTTTTAACATACTGGAAGAAAAAAATCAACCTGGGACTTTATATGTATTTTTCAAAATGAAGTCAAAATAAATATCTGCAGAACAACAAAAGCTAAAATAATTAATCACAAAGAGAAACACATGAAAAAATATTAAAAGAAGTTCTTCAGAAAGTCGAAAAAAGTGATAGCAGAGTAAAATGTGGATCTATCCAAATCAATAAAAAGCACTGCATATGATAAATACAAGAGTAAATATGAAAGATTATTTTCTATTAATTTAGATATTTTAAAAAATAACTGAATGCTGAGAGTAAAATTAAAAAGTACAATAGGGTTTATAACATTGAAAAGTAAAATGTATATTAATAGTATCACAAGCTCAAGAAGGAAGACACAAAATTTTTTTTCTTACACTTCTAAAAATAATTTTCTTTTTTTAATATATATATTATTATACTTTAAGTTCTAGGGTACATGTGCACAACGTGCAGGTTTGTTACATATGTATACATGTGCCATGTTGGTGTGCTGCACCCATTAACTCGTCGTTTACACTAGGTATATCTCCTAATGCTATCCCTCCCCTCTCCCCCCACCCCACAACAGGCCCCGGTGTGTGATGTTCCCCACCCTGTGTCCAAGTGTTCTCATTGTTCAATTCCCACCTGTGAGTGAGGACATGCGGTGTTTGATTTTTGTCCTTGCAATAGTTTGCTGAGAATGATGGTTTCCAGCTTCATCCATGTCCCTACAAAGGACATGAACTCATCCTTTTTTATGGCTGCATAGTATTCCCTGGTGTATATGTGCCACATTTTCTTAATCCAGTCTATCATTGTTGGACATTTGGGTTGGTTCCAAGTCTTTGCTATTGTGAGTAGTGCCGCAATAAACATACATGTGCATGTGTCTTTATAGCAACATGATTTATATTCCCTTGGGTATTCCCAGTAACGGGATGGCTGGGTCAAATGGTATTTCTAGTTCTAGATCCCTGAGGAATTGCCACACTGTCTTCCACAAATGCAAGAGACATAGAATTGACATACAATAATTTGTAACATAAATATCTGATAGTATTACACTATTATCCCACTCTATCCGCATACTTAATTATCAAAATATCAGCACATCTCCCAACTTTCTTCAGGATTTATCCTGTCTTTGGCCAGAGCAAAATAAAAAAGTAATTTCAATCAGATAATTAGAAAAAAATTAGCATGTAATTCTGTTTATTGTGAAATATAATTTGTGGTGTTCAAGTGCACATCATAAGGCTATTTTGCACATTCTTCAGTCTGTGACAACTACTGACTTTCTGGTTGCCACATGTATGTGTTAAAATTATGTTCTCTTTTTTTTTATTCCAGTACCATGTTGTTTTAGTGATTAGGGTCTTATAGTGTAGTTTGAAGTCAGGTAATGTGATGGATGCCTCTGAATTGGTTATTTTTGCTTATTCTTGCTTTGGCTATGCAGGTTCTTTCTTCATTCCATATAAATTTAAGGATTTTTTTCCAGTTCTGTTAAGAATAATTATGGTATTTTGATGGGAATTGCATTGAATTTGTAGATTGCTTTTGACAGTATGGTCTTTTTCACAATATTGATTCTACCCATCCATGAGCACGGGATGTATTTTCATTTGTTTTTGTCATTTATGATTTCTTTCAGCAGTGTTTTGTAGTTTACCTTGTAGAAGTCTTTTACCTTCTTGGTTAGGTGTATCCCTAAGTATTTTATTTTATTTTTTGCAGCAATCATAAAAGCAGTTAAGTTTTTTATTTGATCCTCAGCTTGGTCGCTGTTGATGTATAAAAGCTCTACTGATTTGTGTACATAAATTTGTATCCTGAAACTGCTGAATTCATTTATCAGTTCTAGAAGTTTTTTAGAAGAGTCTTTAGGGTTTTCTAGGTGTACCATCATATCATCAACAAACAGTGACAACTTGACTTCCTCTTTACCAATTCGGATGCCCTTTATCTCTTTTTCTGGTCTGGTTGCTTCTGCTAGGACTTCCAATACTATGTTGAGTAGAAGTGGTGAGAGTGGGCATCCTCATCTTGTTACAGTTCTCAGCAGGAATGCTTTCAATGTTTTCCCATTCAGTATTATGTTGACTGTGGGTTTGTCATAAATGGCTTTTATTACCTTATGGTATGTCCTTTGTATGCCAATTTTGCTGAGGGTTTTAATCACAAAGGGATACTGGATGTTTTCAAATGCTTTTTCTGCAGCTATTTAGATAATCATGTGATTTTTGTTTTTAAATTTTTTATGTGGTATATCACATTTATTGACTTTGAGCCTCAATGTGGTCCCATTCAGTTCTAATGTATCAGTGAAATGGGAACAGAAGTGAAGTGGACCTCTGGGGCATAAACAGTTCCCTAAGATTTTCATATTTTTTTTCTACCTATGTATGGCAGGCAGGCAAAACTATAAGGATGGCCACCAAACACAGGAGCTCAGTTAAGAACATCCACATCAGTCTTCAAATGAGAAGAAAAAAACACCTTATCTGTTAAATTGAAGGAATTTGAGGATTGCATTTTAAACCAGCTAGATATAATTGCACTGATTAATTCAGAATACAAGGGGATTACATGTTTATCATAAACTGTTCCAGAAATGAATAATATCCTATTCTATGTATGGTATTAAAACATTCCTGCAACCCTGGTATGAAATCTATGAGTATATACTATGAAGACTGAAAATATATACTAAGAAATATAAGAATTATACTACAAAATTATTTATTTAGCTCTTAGCACATAGCAATGTTAAACTGGAAGATTATTATAAGTGTAATTACTAGTAATCCAAATATTTAAGAAAAGCATAAAAATATAAAAACAACATTAGAATTTTTGGAAGAATGAAAAATGAAATATGCTGGGCAATATTATTTAACTCATTTGAAAATTAGGGCAATATATCCTATAAAGGCAAGAAATGCGTGTTTCTGTTTTCATCATATACTCTACTCAGCTCATTGTGTGTGACACACTGAAGTTACTCAATAAATACTTATTGTATTAATAAAAAATATAGCACCACAGTGGGTCAGAACTTTTCCCCTTATATTGTTTAATAATGTAACTGAAATATCCAAAAACGTTCTAGAGAAGCAAAAAAAAAACATAAGAAATGGCTACATATTACTATAATATCAAGAGTGTTTATTCTGCGTTCTATTTTAAAATGTTATGAAAACTATGCCATATTAATAGGCAGAACTCTAGATTCTGCCACAGACACTATGGAATTGAGAGCCCACAACTATGTTTTTGTTGGTGAAAGAAGAAATCTAAATTTTTTTTCTGTTAAGTAAAACTCAGTCCCACCTCAACTCTTATTCCTGGGTAGCCATTTAAATCTAATTATAAATATGTGCCAAATAAGAAAAGCAGAATTTTGTGATAATTCACATTTTCCCTCCCTCAGAGGCCTTTTATTGTAATGGGCATGTTGTCTCATTAAGTGAAGCCAAAAGAAATAAAGCAAAACACAACACAAAAAGTAAAAACTTATGAAAATGATCTAGGTGACTCAGAAAAATGAGGAAATAGAAAATCCACCAAAAATAATTTGGAAAAACTTTCTTTAGAGTGCTATAATAAATTTGATTCAGGGAATATTTATAAAAGGCTAAATAAAGATAATGAAAAAAGTACTAAAATGATAATTAATGAAAAAATAAATGTAATCTTTAATAAAAGATAAACAAATAATGTTCATTATATGTATATGACAAAACAGCTTTTGTTGTAGCAGATATTCATACATCACCAAACACCATATAATATTATATATGATGCTTTTCTTTGTTCAGTAGCTCAGCAGGACAATATATTTTGCCAAAAAAATAAGTCAATATTTCAATGAATAGGGGGACATGGCCTTTTTTTTGACTTTTATTTTAGTTTCAGGGGTACATATGAAGGTCTATTATATAGGTAAATTGCCTATCATGGGGATTTGGTATACAGATTATTTCATCACCTGGCTAATAAGCATCATATCCAATAGGTAGTTTTTTTTATCCTCTCCCTTCTCCCGTTTTTCACCTTCAAGTAGGCCCTGCTGTCTCTTGCTCCCCAATTTGTGTCCATGTGTTCTAGTGGTTTAGCACCCACCTACAAGTGAGAACATCATAACAGACATAATATAATCAAAGAGTTATTTTGTGAGAATTAGCAAAATATGACACAGAAAAATAAAATGAGTACCTGCTGTTGGAAAAATGACACCAATAGACTTTGTTCAATTCAGGGTTTCCACAAATCTTCAATTTGTAAAAAATGTAATATTTGGGAAGAGTGATAAAGTACAGATTGATCTGTCTGTCATCTATTATTATCTATCTGCCTTTATGATTGGTCAATGTTCTATCAACTATGATGGTTTTTATTTATTTTTTTCCTTTTCTTAGCCCTTACTTTGGAGTCTACATTACATAGGGCCAAATAACAAAAAATTTAAAAAAAGATCACCAGAGAGGCCTTTAAGAGATTGACTTTACACTGGAGCTGGCATATTAGAAAAAGTCATTTACAAAGCAGGGATAATATTGGTTTTGTCTTCTTTTTTTCTTAAATTAAATTTACAGGAACTTGATTGTAGTGAAATCTACTTGGGAACATAACTGTGGGTTTAGAGAAGTCCAACCTGTAGCTATGTGATTGCAGTAGACAGAGTTTGGATGTGAAAATGATATATGCAGGTAATTTTCTTATGACTTAGTAATTGGTCATGTCTCAGGATGTTGAATAGAAATATTTCAAGATGTATAGTGACTATTTGAAGAATCATGAATGTCTGGCCATGGAAAACATGTCTCTGAACTTAGCTACTAATCATAGATTGAGTATTATCTGATGCATGCACAGCAGCATTCCATCTTTAAATAGAAATGGCATATACAAACTAGATCCAAACAAGCCTGAGAAGATGCAAGTAAATTACATGAACAGGTGGCTCAGTCTACCATAATACCTACTTATGCTGTTCTATCACATTTCCTTCACAACACTGATATGACCTCATGGGGTGTCCACTATGACTGTCAACAGAAGAAAAAAAAATATACGGCCCTGGTTTGCAGCTGAGTCTGTATGTTAAACTGGCATCATCCAGAATTAAATGGCTGCTGAAAAACAGCCTTATACAGGGTTTGTTTTGAAAACCAATGTTAAACAGTGAACTTCACAGTGGGCAGAACTTTGAGCAAAATATATTATTTCCATGGTTAGGAAGAATTTGTGACTGGAGGCACAAGTCTTGGGTAGTGACTTATGGACAGTGCTAATGGATTCACTGGCTGGTTGAGGTTTGAGAATTCAAGATTAAAGGATTGGTGACTAGGATATCCAGAGAAGACTTTATGGATATATCTCTTGAATTGAAATAAACAGAAAATATATTTTTATAGATATGTTTATTAGAAGACATTCTTTACACAAATGTATCCCAATAAACAGATTGATAAGACACATCTTGCTGTGAATGTCATCTTTCTTCATTTATTCAAGTTTATCTAACAGGCACAAATACAGTATATTCATAGATGTACAACTAAAAAGGCTTCATTAACTTAAAAATGTAATAGACATAGTCTTGTATGCCACCACAGCACAGCAAGCAAACCCAAATTTATGTCGTATATAAGAAACACTGACCCCAGCTAGTAATAACCTCCTCTTTAAGCCTTCAGTTCACCAACCTGAGTAACCCAAATTTTCCTAGGGCCAGGTCAATTTAAGAAAACCATAGCTGTGTTCACTGAGTTAAGTATACCTTTTTGGATGCCAGAGTTTGCATACATGTTGAATCAAAAAGTATGGTAATGGGAAGTAAAAATTCTCAAACAACATGGCTTAATGCTGGTCATCGATAAGTTTACCTCCTCTACTTTTTAAAAAATACACTATTTTTCAGAGAAGTTTCAGGTTCTCAGCAAAATGAGTGGAAGGTACAAAGATTTCCCATATACTTTCTGCCTCCACCCATGCATAGCCTCTCCCATTATCAATATGCTCCACCAGAGTAATACATTTACTACAACTGATGAACTTACATTGACACATCAGTATCACCCGGAGTCCCTAGTTTATATTGTGGTTCACCCTTGGGGTTGTATGTTCTGTGGGTTTGAATAAATGTTTATTCATATATCTGCCATTATAGTGTAATTTCAGTGTATTTTCCGTGTCCTAAAAGTCCTCCATGCTCTGCCTAGTCATTCCTCCGTCAACCCAACTCCTAGCAACCACCAATCATTTTACTGTCTCCATGTTTTTTTCTTTTCTAGAGTGTTCTATAAAATTAATTGAAATTCTACAGTTTGTAGCCTTTTCAGATTGACTTCTTTTATTTAATAACATGCATTTAAGTTTCCCTCATTTATTTTCATGGCATGATAGCTCATTTATTTTTAATGTTGGATAATATTCTGTCATCTATATGTATCACAGTTTATTAGCCCATTCACTTACTGAAGGAAATCTTGGTAACTTCTAAATTTTGGCAGTTATGAAAAAAAGCTGCTGTGAATATCTGTGTGTAGGCTTTGGTGTTTTCAGTTTCTTTGGGTAATTTTAAGAAAGGTAATTACTAGATAATACAGTAAGAATATGTTCAATTTTGTAAGAAACTGCAAAGCTATATTCCAAAGTAGCTGTGCCATTTTGTATTCCCTCCAGCAATGAATGAGTTCCTGTTGCTCCACATTGTCACCAGCATCTATTGTTGTCAGCTTGACGTTTGGTGGTGTTTTGCTTGTCCTACATTTTGGCCACTCTAACTGGTAGGTAGTGGTATCTCATTTTAATCTGCATTTTCCTGATGATATATGATGTACGGAATCTTTTCACATGCTTACTTCCCATCTGTATATCTCCTTTGGTCAGAAATCTGTTAAGGTATTTGGTCTACATTTGGTCATGTTTTTTCATATTTTTATTACTGAATTTTAAGAGTTCTTTTTATATTTTGGATAACAGCTCTTTCTCTGCTATATCTTTCACAAATATTTCTCCCAGTATGTGGTGTGTCTTTTTATTTTCTGGACAATGTGTTTCACAATGCAGACATTTTTATTTGTTGCTTAAATGTTTAACTCATCAATTTGTTACTTCATGGATCGCACTTTGGTGTTGCACCTAAGAAGTCATTGAAAAACGCAAGTTAACTAGATTTTCTCCTATGTTGTCCTCTAAGTATTATATAATTTTATATTTTACATGCAGGTCTGTGAGAAATTTTGAGTTAATTGCATGAAACATGTAAGGTCTGTGTCTAGATTCATTTGTTTACAACTGGATGTCCAGTTGTTCTAGCATGAATTTTTCTTTTTTTTACTCTCTTTCTTCAACTTTTATTTTAAGTTCTGGGGTACATGTGTAGGTTTGTTACATAGGTATACATGTGCCATGGTGGTTTTTGCTGCACAGATCAGCCCATCACCTAGGTATTAAGTTCAGCATCCATTAGCTATTCTTCCTGAGGCTCTCCCTCCCCCAGCTCCCACCTGCAGATCACAGTGTGTGTTGTTCCCCACCATGTGTCCATGTATTCTCATCCTTCAACTCCCACTTATAAGTGAGAACATGCTGTTTTTGGGTCTCTGTTCCTTTAATTTGCTGAGGATAACAGCTTGAAGCTCCATCCACGTCCCTGCAAAGAATATTACCTTGTTCCTTTTTGTGGCTGCATAGTATTTCATGGTGTATATGTACCACATTTTCTTTATCCAGTCTATCACTGATGGGCATTTGGATTGATTCCAAGTCTTTGCTATTGTGAATAGGTCTGAAAAGAACATATGCATGCATGTATCTTCATAATAGAATGATGTATATTCCTTTGGGTGTATACACAGTAATGGAATTTCTACTACAAATTTTGAAAAGACTGTCTTTTCTCCATTATATTGTCTTTTCTCCTTTGTCAAAGATAAGATGACTATATTTATGTGGGTCTATTTCTGCACTCTTTATCTTCTTCCAGTGATCTATTTGCCCATTTTACACCTATACCTCACTTTCTTAATTACTATAGCTTTATAGTCAATCTTGAAGTCAGAGAGTTTTAGTCCTCTAACCTTGTTCTTCTTCAATACTGTTTTGGTTATCATAGGAGTTTTGCATCTCCATAAAAATTTTAGAATCAATCTGTTGAAATCCAAAATATACATGCTTGAATTTTTATTGGCATTGCATTGAGCCTATAGATCAATTTGGGGAAAAAATGACGTTTTGAAAATATCGTGTCTTCTCATGCATGAATATGGAGTTTTCTCCATTTAATTCCACTTTTATGTCTTTCATGAGAGTGTTGTATTTTCCTCATATAAATCTTGTACATATTTTGTTAGATTTGTGTGTAAGCATTTCATATTTTAGGGTGTTAATATCAATGTTATAATGTCTTTACTTTCAGTTTTCGCTTGTTCATAGCTGGCATATAGGACATATATTGACTTTTGTGTCTTAATATATCCTGCAGCCATACAATGATGACTTATCCATTCTAGAAGTATTTTGTTCATTTATTTTAGTTTTCTGTATAAACAATCATGTCACCTATGAACAAAGGCAGTCTTGTTTCTTCTTTCCCAATCTTTACACATTTTATTTTATTTTGTTACCTTATTGGATTAGCTAAGACTGCCAGTACAAAGTTATAAATAAGTTATTTAACTTATTGGGAATGTTTTGCGTGTCTAACCATTAAGTATATTATCTGTAGGGTTTTATAAATATTCTTTACAATGTTGAGGAAGTTCCCCTCTATTCCTAGTTTACTGAGAGATTTTATCATGGATTGTTATTGAACTCTTATCAATTATAATCATGTGATTTGTCTTGTTTGGCCTGTTGATGTGTTTAATTTTCAAATGTTGAACCAGCTCTGCATAAACAAATCTCACTTGGTCATGGTATCTAATTCTTTTTATATTAGTTGAATTCGATTTGCTAATATTTTGTTAATAAGTTTTGTATCTATCTTCATGAGTTATTTTGGTCAATCGTTTTCTTTTCTTATAACGTCTGTCTGGTTTGGGTATTATAGAGTGTCGCTGGCCACATAAAATAAGCTAGGCAGTATCTCTCTGCTTCTGTCTTCTGAAAGAGACTGAAAAAAAGTGGTATCATTTCTTCTTTAAGTGTATGGTGGCATTACCAATAAACCCATGTGAGCCCGGTGCTTTCTGATTTGGAAGGTTATTATTTATTGGTTCCACCTTCATTTTTAGAGCCCAGCTTGTCCACAGCAGAGGCCATTGTGGAGCCCTATGAGAAAAATCACATTGTATCATGCTTTCACGGAAGGGGCAGCAATGTGTCTTCTAGCAGGTACTTACATTATGTGGATAAACATGTACCTTCACTGCTGAAAACATTTTTCCCAACACCATAAACTCTAGTACTAGAGATGACAATTGAATTTTCACCTGTCCAATGATACAGAAGCTAGTAGTAATTTTTTATATTCATGGTAATGGGAATAAAACTTTCTTCAACTGATGGAAGAGACTGACTAATTGTTGAACAAAAAAACTAATGAATTGTTCTGTTTTTCTTCTACATAACACTCTAGATAAACTACCCTTTTGATCCATATAGACTGCATTAACTAGGCATGCTTGCTGTGTGACTTTTACTTACTTTTGCTTTTAGTTGGATTGAACCAAGGGCAAACAACAGAAGAAAATAAAAATGAAGAGAAAAGTCAGTTATTTATATTTTTCCCACTTTCTGTTTTTCCTTTTGTGTGTGTGTGTGTGTGTGTGTGTGTGTGTGTGTTTGTTTTGTCTCGTGTTGTTTTGCTACATCTTAAGCTGTAATGTGGCTACATTCCACACTGGATGGCCACTCCATTTTAGAAGCCTAAACTTATTATATGGAAAAGCTACATTGAGATACACCAATGCTAGCCTACTGCTGGTTTTACTAATCATCCCGATTCAGATGCCAGACATGGAAACTGAGCCACCTTGGCTCCTCTATACCAGCACACTTATTGGCTGAATATTGCCAAATTTAATGTGATATGGATCCAAGTAATTGCTCAACTGAGCTTTACTAAAATTCTTGACATAGTATTTTTAAACTACTAAATTTCAGATCAGTTTGTTACACCACAGTAAATAAGGAGCAGAGATTGGTAACAGAATTGGAGTGTTATAAAAATGCCCAAAAGATACAACACTTTTTATAATGGTGGCAGGTGGAAACTAAAAGGTCCTGAGAGAGAATGTTCACAACAGTTGTAGGGGCCTCAGTAAGGCTGTTGTTGAAGGCTTGAAGGAGAGTGAGAAAAATGGCCTTGGTGTCTGAAGAAAACAGAAACATTCTAATGTAATAGCAGAAATTTGTCAAAACTATTTGCTGTTAGCTGTATAACATGGAAAATAGAAAAAATGATCTCATAAATGTTTGTATCTCACAAGGGATATTTCAGGTATTATCAAAGAAGTCCCCTAGTCTTCTAGCTTCCAATGATAAAATATGAGAAAGAATGAATTAAATAAGTATTGGTTTAGTTTTTGAAAAAATATTAGAGAAAATACACCAGCAAGACTTGCTGGTTTTACAAATGCGACCAGTTCTCATATCCATTTTTTTGTTGCAAAAGACTTTTAAACTAATAAATGGAATAAAGGTAGAGATCAAGTCCAAGGGGACACCAGTAAACATAGCCTCGGGGCTAAAATGTCAGCTGTGTGGTTGTAACTCAAAATATTAAATGAAAAGAGGCCTTTGGATATCCAGATTTCTGTAGGGAATAACAAACTGAAGAAGTTACTTGAAAACATTTTTTATTAAAAAGTTAGAATACTAGAATAGTATTCTATTGAAATACAGCAGACAGTAGATCCAATAGCCACACAATTTACACCAAGGAAGCATGACTGGGCACTAGTCACTGATCATATTCTCAGCTGGATTCACTCTATGTACCTTCCTTCACTACCTCAGTCCCACTTTTTGACTGAGAGTGTCTATTGTTTAATATGGTTTGGCTGTGTCCCCACACAAATCTCATCTTCAATTGCCACATATTGCGGGAGGAACCCAGGGGGAGGTAATCAAGTCATCGTGGCAGGTCTTTCCTGTGCTGTTCTTGTGAGAATGAATAAGTCTCATGAGATCTGATGGTAATATAAGGGGGAGTTTCCTGCACAAGCTCTCTATTTGCCTGCTGCCATCCACATAAGATGTGACTTGCTCCTCCTTACCTTCCACCATGACTGTGAGGTCTCCCTAGCCATGTGGAACTGTAGGTCTAATAAACCTCTTTCTTTTGTAAATTGCCCAGTCTCAGGTAGGTGTTTATTAGCAGCCTGAAAATTAACTACTACAATAAATTGGTACCAGTAGAGTGGCACACTGCTAAGAAATATACCTGAAAACGTGGAAGTGACTTTGGAATTGGGTAACAGGCAGCAGTGGAAATACTTTGGAGGGCTCAAAATAAGATAGGAAAATGTGGGAAAGTTTAGAACTTCCTAGAGACTTGTTGAATGGCTTTGCCCAAAATGCTGATAGCGATATGAACAATAAAGTCCAAGTTGAGGTGGTCTCAGATGGAAATGAGGAACTTGCTGGGTACTGGGGCAAAGATGGCTCTTGTTATGTTTTAGCAAAGAGACTGGGAGGAATTTTGCCCCTGCCCTAGAGATTTGTGGAACTTTGGACTTGAGAGACATGATTTAGAGTATCTGGCAGAAGAAATTTCTAAGCAGCAAAGCATTCATGAGGTGACTTGGGTGCTGTTAAAGGCATTCAGCTTTAAAAGGGAAACAAAGCATAAAACTTCAGGAGTGTGCTGCCTGACAATGCGATAGAAAAGAAAATCTTATTTTCTGAGAAGAAATTCAAGCAGAATGCAGAATTTTGCATAAGTAATGAGAAGCCAAATGTTAATCCTCACGACAATGGGGAAAATGTCTCCAGGACACGTCAGAAGTCCTCAAGGTAGCCTCTCCCATTACTAGGCCTGGAGGTCTAGGAGGAAAATGTGGTTTTGTGAGCTGGGCCCAGGGTCTCCGTGCTGTGTGCAGCTTAGGGGTTTGGTGCCCTGTGTCCCAGCATCTCCAGCCTTGCCTGAAAAGGGCCAATGTAGAGCTCAGGCTGTGGCTTCAGAGGGTGCAAGCCCCAAACCTTGGCAGCTTCCACATGGTGTTGAGCCTATGAGTGAACAGACATCAAGGATTGAGGCTTGGAAACCTCCGCCTAGATTTCAGAGGATGTATGGAAACACCTGGATGCCTAGGCAGAAGTTTTCTTCAGGCATGGGGTCCTCATGGAAAACCTCTGCTAGGTCAGTGCTGAAGGGAAATGTGGAGTGGAAGACCCCACACAGGGTCCCTATTGGGGAACTACCTGGTGGAGCTGTGAGAAGAGGGCCACTATCCTTCAGAATCCAGAACTGTACATCCACTAACAGCTTGCACTGTTCACCTGGAAAAGCCACAGACTCTCAATATCAGCCTGTGAAGGTAGCCAGGAGGGAGGCTGTACTCTGAAAAGGCAGAGGGAGGAGCTGCCCAAGGCTATGTGAAGCCACCTCTTGTATCAGCATGACCTGGATGTGAGACATGGCGTCGAAGGAGATCATTTTGGAGCTTTAAGACTTGACTGCCCTGCAGGATTTCAGACTGGCATGGGGCCTGTAGCCCCTTTGCTTTGGCTAATGTCGCTCTTTTGGAATAGCTGTATTTACCCAATGCCTGTACCCCCACTGTATCTAGAAAGTAACTAACTTGCTTTTGATTTTACAGGCTCATAAGTGGAAGGGACTTGCCTTGTCTTGGATGAGACTTTGGACTGTGAACTTTTGAGTTAATTCAGAAATGAGTTGGGACTTTTGGGGACTGTTGGGAAGGCATGATTGGTTTTGAGATGTGAAGATATGAGATTTGGAACGGGCCAGGGGAGGAATGATATGGTTTGGCTGTGTCCCCACCCAGATCTCATCTGGAATTCCCATGTGTTATGGGAAGGACCTAGTGAGAGGTAATTGAATCATGGGGGCAGGTCTTTCCCGGGCTGTTCTTGTGAGAGTGAATAAGTCTCATGAGATCTGATGATAATATAAGGGAGTTTCTCTGCACAAGCTCTCTCTCTTTGCCTGCCACCATCCATGTAAGATGTGACTTGCTCCTCCTTGCCTTCTGTCATGATTGTGAGGTCTCCCTAGCTATGTGGAACTATAAGTCCAATAAACCCCTTTCTTTTGTAAATTGCCCAGTCTCAGGTATGTCTTTATCAGCAGCATGAAAACAGACTAGTATGGTGTTATATATTGTCT
Source organism: Pongo abelii (assembly GCF_028885655.2). Taxonomy (NCBI): domain Eukaryota; kingdom Metazoa; phylum Chordata; class Mammalia; order Primates; family Hominidae; genus Pongo; species Pongo abelii. Next base: position 92,570,697 of record NC_071999.2, on the reverse strand, counting down.
CTATCTCAACATTGTATATTGAATTGTTCAGTCAAAGATAATCTGTTGTTAAGTTCCCAAAATTTGAGATTTATAGAAATTCTGATTAAGAAATTATATCCAAGGAAACTTATGTGCACATTAACAAGACCAGGAGCTCCATAACATTTGAGATGCTATCATAATGAAATGAGACTTTTGGGGGTTTCCGTAAGGGATGAGTGAACTTTGCACATGGAAGGGATAAAAATCTCTGGGGCTGAGAAGGCTGACTGAGATAGACAGTCTATTATGGTCCCCAATGAACCACACCTTTTCATATTCACTTAGACTCTCCTTATGTTGCCAAAGGAATGTTGTAAAAATGGAAGAATGCAGCCTGAATTTAGGCTACATAAACTGTTGCAGATTTCATGTAGTTCTCTTGGAACATTTTAAACTGCCATATAAGAACTGTGAATACCCTGAGAAAGCCTATTCTGTGAGGAAGCCAAAATTTGTCATACAGAAAGAACATGTAAAGGGAAAGAGAGATTTTGTCCAACCTCCATTGTCTCAGTCATTCCAGCACAAGTGAGAGGCTAATAAGTTAAGCTGTCTTGAATTTCCCAGTCAAGGTGAGTGACCAGCTAAATGGCAGCAAGTGAATTATGTTTGCAGATGAAGGGCCCAACTGAACTCCTGAAACACTGTTCCACAAATTCCAGAGCAAAATTAAGTGGTTTCTCTTGGATACTAAGCTTTGCATAATTTATATGATAATACATCTGACTACATTATTGAATGTCATATGACACAAAACAATTAAAGAAAACTGTGTAATTCCATGGCTGCTATTATTTAAATGGATTCTTCTCAAAATAAAAATCTGTATCATATGAATTCATATGTTGCTACAATGCTTGATTATTTGAGTCATTATGCTTTTAAATAATTTTTAAATCCTTTGTTTGCACTACTAATATAAACGTAAACGTGAAAAGAACTGTGATTTTAACATTTTAAAGTTCCAAAGGCATAAAAACCAGATATAATTAAACTGTAAAAAAGTTCATAAACCATGATTTATATCTGCTGTATCATGACACCCCTCAGAGAAACAGCTTTACGTATATTTTATTTTTTGTCATCATAAAACATGAACCAATTTAATAACTGATATATATCTCATGTGGTCAGACTCAAACCATACTCTTCGTGTGAAATGCACAATTCATGAAGTTGGCTGGTACAACCAGTCCTATCTCAGGAAAATGTCCACAGGTTGACAAGTTAACTATTTTCCTGACTAATGGCCCTTCCGTGGAGAAATGAGTGACAGAAGAATAGATTAAACAACAACACATTTTATTACCTACAGTGCCTTCAAACAAAGTCAGATGTCAAAACAAATTCACGTGCCATAATAGAAGCTCAATCTCTCTTGAGCATGCAGTCAGAGATTAAACCTTGTAAACTACCTGCATTTCCTATAGCATGACCTTATAGTTATTTTTCATTATAAACACTTTAAAATGCATTCCCAGACTGTCCCCCAAGATCAAGATAAGTAATTAATAGTCGCTTTAATTATGATTTACATCATTTTTATGCTCATTATAATGTCAGTAATGTCAGATAGATTACTATTGCCATGGCAATCTGCAGTGCTATGAATGTGACCTAAAGTCAATACCAATTAGGCCTTTGCTCCAGGTTACATCAATATAATAGACAAATGAATGTAAAATATGGCACAGTTCTACCTTTGTTTTAAATAATTTTCTGGTCATCTACAAAATTTCTCCAAATTAAAATCTCATAAGACTATCCCTACTTTTAAATCAGGAATATATATCTTTTCCGCTTAAATAAAAACTCTTTCTAGATTATCCCACATTCACTTATTTCTCAGTTTCTTTCCATGGATCAATGCATAACATATATCTGAAGAAAAAGAGCTTTATTTAATTTATACATTAAAAAGTGTAAATTTATAAGAAAAATGCACATTTTTTACTTATAAGACAATGTTATTGATAAACTTCACATGATAAAATGTCTTTAAACATAAAAAGTAAAAATACTCAAATTCTATAAAAGAAGAAATGGCTTCAAGTTGCATGTTCAAAATTGTTTTTTTCATTTTATGCTGGGATGAAAGCTGAGCATTGGAAAATAATTGTTGCTACAAGTGATATGATATACTACAGTTTCTCATACTTATACTCATACAATATAATAAGTAGATTCATACTAAAGAGTAAAAACTGTTTTCATTAAAAATGTTGGTGTGTATGTCATATTTTATAACAAAAGTATTAAGGTTAAAGTATTGAATTTATTGTGATTTGGTTACTTTAATACATAAAGAACATTTAATTTCAATATCTTAATGATTAGAAAATTTTTAAAGCATACACATTAAATGTATTTATCAGTTCTAATAATAATTTTGTTTATAATATTCCTGCTATTTAAGCACATATTTAATTTTTAGCTGCAATCAATTTCCTGCAAAAGATTGTAATTTTAAAATGGTCATAAAGCAGTAAGTCTAGGAAACTGTCTTAACAATAATATTGGTTTTAATAAAGTAGGCAAAATGCAAGCAACATACCAAGCGTAATTGATAAAGCTCTAAAATATATTCATATAGCTACACATAAGTCATTAAAATTCTTCTATATGATGATAGCCCATTTAGATAATACAATCATTGGCTTTACAGAGTATATTTTAAATGTTTTAGAAAGAAAATTTTTATGGTTTTAGTCTTCTGTAGGTATAAAGCGTTGGTTGAAACCTTATTGTGCATGCTAATACACATGATATTCAAATAAATCATAAAACTACAAGAGAACATATATATGCTAAATATTTTGGAGTGTTTTAAATTGTAATGAGTATTACAATCTATCTCTGTAGGAGAGATTAATATTTAACTAACAGTCATAGGTTAAAAAGGGGGAGGAAATTAACCCAACCTAGTGTTAATGCTCAGATATATACATGTAGACATATACACAGACTATTTTACATATATAGTGTAAATATTTATATGTGTGTGTAGTGTATTTTATATGTGTATGTGTGTGTGTGTGTCATTGTGTGCATATATGCACATATACACAATATGGTGCTTTAGCACCAGAATGTTTAGGTTTAAACTTCAGCCTCACCCTTTTGGATTACTAATGCATCAGGCTATTTACATACATTTTCCCACTTCATGTCTAAACTGAGGATAATTATAGTACCTATTATACAACTAAGGTAAATATATATGTATGTATCACACTTAGAATAATGAATGATGCTTGTAAGTACTACATTAGGCTGGGTCCAAAAGAACACCAAGGATTAATTAATAATAAAGTAAAATAAATAAACAAGTCAACAAGTCAGGAGTGTGTTTAATTTGTTTAATTCAATATTGTTTTTTATTAACCCTTTCAACAGCAGAGTACTAGCTCAACTCTGTATTTTAATGAATTTTTTTCTTGATGCTGTTTTGGAATAAATACCAGTTCTTGACATTATCTCTGTTGCATGTAGATGAGTAGAAGTTGAAAATGAATATCAGGCCACAAAATAACTATCACGTCACATCCTGATGGGTGATTGTTTGTAAGGTTTCAACACGCCTGAATCAGGTCCAGCATTAAATATTCAAAGACCTCTAAGCACTAAATTAAGATTAATTAATCAAAACTCACCATGAGAAACTGTGGCATTCAGATGTGCTCTCTGCTTGAGCCCAGGCTGGACAATCTGTCCACCTCAAATCAGTTTCTGAAACATTGCCACTTAAATCTCTGCCTTTCTGTATTCTCAACTTTCATCAGTATTTACTACTTCTTTGAACTCATTGAAACAATTAAGGAAAAAAAGAGTCAGATTGTCGCTAAAAGAGGCTACTGAATTGAGGGAATCATTACACAAAACGAATAGTTTATAAATTTTAAAATAATTTTGTCAATCTTTCAAGTTCATTTCTCCTAAAGCAATATAGCTATGCTAATATTGTAAAATGTACATAGCATCACTAGTACTGCTAGCACTTGCCTGTTGAGTTACAATGTTGAATAATATTATGTGAAGTTTGTTTTATGTCCAAACAGAATTTGAAAGTCTCCCCTACTAACATGTCTAGTTCATAACATTTGTTTGCATGATTTTAAATTTTATTTAGATCCCATACAAGTTTATGATGTGTCAAGTGGCAGCTGTGTCTCTGAGGGGTGCCATGATACGCCAGATAAGAATCACTCCTCTAGAATATAAACAATTGCATGGCAAAGCAATCATGTTCATAATCAAAATGCCATAGATATAAATTCTGAAAGAGTTGTTATATTTATATTTTTTATTAGTTTCATTTCAGTTTTATTAAATATACTTCATTTTTGAAACTCAAAAGTTACATGACATGCTCTTATAAAATAAGCTGTGAAAAATAATACTCTTTAAATAACTTTTTAAATCCCTAATAAAATATACAGAATATAGACTAAATATTTTTGAAATTTGATTATGAAAATATAATTATTGATTATATATGTGTGTTTGATTCAAACTCTTATTTAAAAAACAACAATTCCATATGAGTAGAACTTGCAGATTAGTATATACCTTGCAGAAAAAATGTTGAAAACATAATTTTCACATTCATATTTTGTTAATGACTTCTCTTCTGAAATTACAAGCAAATATTCTAACATTTTTGTGATTTAAAATGAACCCTTATCATTTCTGTTGGTATTATCTGCAAAGTAAAATAATATTTCTTACTGCATTTCACAGAAATAAAACGTAAAATCTCTACCCAACATTTTCAACTTTTGAAAAACCAAATTACCACCTGCAAAATCCAGTAATAAAATATAAAATGGTGTAAATTGCTTTGTATGTCCTGATTTAGTGGTAGATTTCCTTTAACTTCAAGAATAATGTAAATATTTATGTAATTCAGTAACATTGATATAAAATAACTGGTACTAAGTACAAATACATATTTTGGGTTTTGTGCATTTGCTAACCTATTATAATAGTTTTGCATATTCTTCTTTGATACCATCCATCATCTTTGATGGTATTCTTTAAGCATCACCTTGCTTTTCTTCTAAGTTTTTCCACACTTTAAAAGTAGATTTATGAAAATAATCTATGGCTTTGTACATAGCATAAATCTCATCTTCTAAAGAGTTTAAAATAGATAGCAATATCCTTAATGTTTTCTCCTAAGGAATTCTGTTATGCTCTAGCTTATGACTACTTCTTCAAACTATACTCTTCACAACCTAATACCCATTTATCATGGCAAGTAATATGCTATCAATTTTGAGATCCTTATGCCTCTCCATATCAACCATGCTGTTTTAATGTCTTTATACTTAAAATTCTTCTCCCTTCTTCACAAATTCCCACCTACACTCTATATGCTTTGGATACTTCCAATATATTTCACACTTAAAGTTATGTGCCTCTTTTAGAAAAACATCATTTCCCAAAGTTCATACAGTTTTGCTGAACTATAATTGCTTTTGCAATTTTAATTTCAGTGAATTAAAAAATAATGTACCATATGAAAATAGCACAATATCTACATCATTGGGTATGTATAATTTATGTGATGTAATTTTAAATTTGACTGGCATATTTTTAAGAGTTCAATATATGTTACCTATTCTTATTTCATTATTAATGTTTATTTTCATGTATTATATTAACTTGCAACTACAAGAAAAAATAATTCTGTGTTCTTTTAAGAGAAACTTATAGGGAGAGAACACGTCATTTAGTAAAGCACTTTTATAAATCAATTGAAATAAAAAGAGAGTTCATGAGAGAAAGTAATTTCCTGAGGAGACAGGCAATACAAGATAGCTAATGCCCTCTGCCTTAAAAAAGAAAAGGAATTTAGAAGCAGCTTAGAGTAGAGGAAAGAGGAGAGTGTTGAATTGGCTGAGAACCATGGCAAACTGACTGCAGTACTTTTGAGAAATGGGATGTCTGCAACTGAAAATTAAATTATTTGTTTTGTTGCTATTCAAATCCCCTGTGACTCACCTCAAAAATGAACTTATGGGTTTGTGCAATACGCAGGGACAGGTAGTTGATTTTTGTCTTTTTTGGTTTGTTTATTTTGTTGGATTTGTCTATATTAATTATGAAAAGGGGCCAAGATCCAACTTCTACTCTATGCCAGATCAGAAATAAGGACAAAGCTGTGGGTTGGAGAATATACATTCAGACGGGAGGGAAAAAAAAGAGCTAGAGAGACCATGATATAACCTAAACCTTCCAGTATTTGGAGAAATAGTGGACAAAACATGAATAGGGTTGCTTTAAATTACATTTAGATTTCAATTGTCGGAGAAACCGCAGCTTAAATCTGGATTACATTTACATCTACCAAAAGGACCATAAGAATGTTTTACTTGTCTGCCTCTTCTATTAAACTGTTTGGTTTTGAAGAAAGAGCTGAGAACCTTTTTATACCTATGTCGTTAATAACTAACATAGAATCTGGTGCAGGTGTTCACCCACAAATATGTGTTTTGAATTTAATCTATTCACTGTCAAACTCAGGAAAAATGATGTGACCATAGACTCATAACAAGTTTTCGTTTTTTACTATGATTCTCTTCATAAATTCACTGCCAACTTTTTGCTCCTGCCAAATCCTGTTTATATTGAGATATTGCTGATACATAGCAAAGTTTGTTTTCAGCGTTGTTTTTGTTCATAGATGGCATCATTTTTAAAAGCATAGCATCCTTTTTCTTTGTAATCAGGTAAGTTTAGCTGCTAAAATGTATGCTGAGAAGGCAGTACAGAAAAACAAATTTCATAGAATTTGACATATAAATTTCTTTGTAATAAAATGATAATTCATAATGAGTTTTAATATTTCCTCTATAGACTTAGGAATGTATATTCTCACCTACGAATTTAAAAATAAGAGATTTTTTGAAAAGAAAATTATTTCATAAATTCTCAACAATATGTGTTATGTGGGTAATCAAATTCATAACTATAAAAATGCAGTAATCTGAATGTGTAAACATTTATATTGTTGGGGTTTTATAACTTTTGCCATGATTTATATAGTTTTGTCACAGTACTTATTCCTGTTTTGGAAAAAAGGTTGATTCTAAAATATAAAAATTCATGTGATTTATGCTACTTTGCAAATAATTTTTGCTATGGAAAGAAGAATATTAGTGCCACAATTCCTTCTCCCAAAGCCCAATGGCATACATAATGACCCTATACATTTGGTAGCAATTTCTTATTTCCTGGTTTTGATTTTCCTTGATTTTAAATTCATAAATTTATATTATTAAAAGTAACAATATGCAGTCTCCCATCTTTGGGCGTATCCACATTGAGTTATCTTCTCTATTACATGGAAATCTCTTCTTTGGTGATCACCCTTCCAAGAAGCCTCCTGCCCTCTTCTTCAATCAGTAAAGTCTCATTTAAAGGCTTTCTGCCAAAGCATCATTCTGGGACTTCTTTTCATTATTTTTCTTGGTTAGAACTACACTCCTCGGTATTCTGGGTTTTTTTCCCCCAATTTTTCTCTATTATTTGGCTTGAATATATCCCCATATAAATTCATTTAAAGGAAGAATGGAATATCAAAAACACATAATAGTAGGACATTTATTGGTACATTCATTTATATATTAAAAATAATTTCCCTCTGAATTATTTCCTCTAACACTTGGTGTACCTGACAGAAAATCTATTGTCAGGTTGATAGTTGCGCTTAGGTAACTCAACTGTTTTATAATTAATTTTTTAAATATTAAGCTTATTGCTTATTCAATTTTAGATTTACAAAAAATTGTGAAGCTACTATAGAGTTCTCACATACCACACACTCAGTTTCTTCTGTCATTTACCTGTTACATTAGTATGATGTATTTGTGATATTTCATGTACCCACAGTGATATAGTTATTAATTTCATTAGTTATACCTAATGTCCTTATTCTGTTCCAAGATCCAATACAAGATATCACATTTTGTTTGGTTGTCATGTCTCCTTAGGCCTCTCTTGGCTATGATAGTTTTTTCATACTTTCATTGTTTTTGATAACATAGAGAGTGTTGAGGAGTGTTGGTTAGGGATTTACAGAATGTCCCTCAATTAGGATTTTTCAGGTGTTTTTCTTATGACTGGACTAGGGTTGTGGAATTTTGAGAGGAAGACCACAAAGATAAAGTGCCATTATCTTTCATTTATATCAAGGGTCCATACTATCAACATGATTTATGACTGCTAAGGTTGAATCGTGGTTGAGGATTGTCAAGTTTCTCAATTGTAAAATTATTTTTTTCTTATTTCCCTACTGTAATTTTTATTAAGAAGTCAAGATGTGCAGCCCACACTTAAGAAGTAGGTAGTTGTGTTCCACCTTTTTTGAAGACCAAATATCCACATAAATGATTTGGAATGTTTCTGCTTAGAATATCTTTGTGTTCCCCTTTATTTATTTGTTTATTCAATCATTTGTATATAACATTATATCAGTATAAACTTATGAATGTTTGTTTTCTATTTTGAATTACAATCAATACTAGTTTGTTGCTCAACTTATTTCAGCTTTGGCCTTTGGAAATTCTGTCAGTTAACTCTTTTGTACCTTTGAAACACTCCAATCTTTTTTTTTTTTTTTTTGTACCCTTTTTACTTACTGGCACTAAAAGATGCTGTAGCATCACTTTGTGTATATTTCCTGCTCTAGTTCTGGAGCCAGACACAAGCTTTTATTTGGGTGTTAAAATTTATGAGTGAAGATGTGTGTTTCTCTAGAAGCTTTAATATTCTTTAATTTTGTCACACTGTATTGTAGGGTGTTTTTTTCATTCATATACTAATAATACAAAGCATTTTATTCTGAAGGCTTATGTCAGTTTTTATCTTTAGAAGTCTTTTGTTTTTCATTGATAATTATCTTATTTGACTCTTCCTTATTATCGTATCCTTTTTCATGCTTTTTATGAATGCATATTTTCTTCCTTTAACAATTCGTTTTTATTCTCCTTGATTATTTTTGTTTTTCTCTAACTGTTTAAATTGATCTCTCTACTTTATTCTATTAGCTTTTTCTTGTTTGTTTTTTCAGTCAGATTGAAGGAAACAAGACTTGGTTTATTTGACTAGCTGCTGTGGTTTTCCTTGGTTGCTATGTAAGTAGGTCTGCTTCCTGAATGGACTCCTCTCATGAACGGGAAGTTGGAGCTCCTTTTTTCTGAGACTGTGATTGAGAGCTCTTTAGAGTGCAATTTAGGAGTATTATTGTCTATCTTATGTGGATATTACAAGAAGCAAGTGCTGTATCCTGGAGAAACAAATGCTGACTTTCCTGCCTTGCTTTTTGTGGTTTAATTCTAACCAAGAGTTTAATTACTTCTGCTAGCAACTCTGTAAGCTGAAATGGACATGAATATTATAAGAAGTGACTGGAATGCTCTACTGTTGACTGCCTTTCAAGTAAATTCCCAATACTTTTTACTTCAGAGATCTTACAGGTTAACTTTGATAGGAAGATCTTTATGATTCTCTTGAGACAAATGACTTTCACCTTTATGAAGAGTCCTTATGCGATAATACTGTATTGCGGCCTCTTTCTTTTTTTTTTTATTATACTTTAAGTTTTAGGGTACATGTGCACAACGTGCAGGTTAGTTACATATGTATACATGTGCCATGTTGGTGTGCTGCACCCAGTAACTCATCATTTAACATTAGGTATATCTCCTAATGCTATCCCTCCCCCATTCCCCCGCCCCACAAGAGGCCCTGGTGTGTGACATTCCCCTTCCTGTGTCCGTGTGTTCTCATTGTTCAGTTCCCACGTTTGAGTGAGAACATGTGGTGTTCGGTTTTTTGTCCTTGCGATAGTTTGCTAAGAATGATGGTTTCTAGCTTCATCCATGTCCCTACAAAGGACATGAACTCATCAATTTTTATGGCTGCATAGTATTCCATGGTGTATATGTGCCACATTTTCTTAATCCAGTCTACCATTGTTGGACATTTGGGTTGGTTCCAAGTCTTTGCTATTGTGAATAGTGCTGCAATAAACATATGTGTGCATGTGTCTTTATAGCAGCATGATTTATAATCCTTTGGGTATACACCCAGTAATGGGATGGCCGGGTCAAATGGTATTTCTAGTTCTAGATCCCTGAGGAATCGCCACACTGACTTCCACAATGGTTGAACTAGTTTACAGTCCCACCAACAGTGTAAAAGTGTTCCTATTTCTCCACATCCTCTCCAGCAACTGTTGTTTCCTGACTTTTTAATGATCACCATTCTAACTGGTGTGTGATGGTATCTCATTGTGGTTTTGATTTGCATTTATCTGATGGCCAGTGATGATGAGCATTTTTTCCCGTGTCTTTTGTCTGCATAAATGTCTTCTTTTGAGAATTGTCTATTCATATATTTTGCCCACTTTTTGATAAGGTTGTTTGTTTTTTTCTTGTAAATTTATTTGAGTTCATTGTAGATTCTGGATATTAGCCCTTTGTCAGATGAGTAGATTGTAAAAATTTTCTCCCATTCTTTAGGTTGCCTGTTCACTCTGATGGTAGTTTCTTTTGCTATGCAGAAGCTCTTTAGTTTAATTAGATCCCATTTGTCAATTTTGGCTTTTGTTGCCATTGCTTTTGGTGTTTTAGACATGAAGTCCTTACCCATGCCTGTGTCCTGAATGGTATTGCCTCGGTTTTCTTCTAGGGTTTTTATGGTTTTAGGTCTAACATTTAAGTCTTTAATCCATCTTGAATTAATTTTTGCATAAGGTGTAAGGAAGGGATCCAGTTTCAGCTTTCTCCATATGGCTAGCTAGTTTTCCCAGCACCATTTATTAAATAGGGAATCCTTTCCCCAGTTCTTGTTTTTGTCAGGTTTGTCAACGATCAGATGGTTGTAGATATGCAGCATTATTTCTGAGGGCTCTGTTCTGTTCCATTGGTCTGTATCTCTGTTTTGGTACCAGTACCATGCTGTTTTGGTTACTGTAGCCTTGTAGTATAGTTTGAAGTCAGGTAGCATGATGCCTCCAGCTTTGTTCTTTTGGCTTAGGATTGACTTCTCAATGCGGGCTGTTTTTTGGTTCCATATGAACTTTAAAGTAGTTTTTTCCAATTCTGTGAAGAAAGTCATTGGTATCTTGATGGGGATGGCATTGAATCTATAAATTACCTTGGGCAGTATGGCCATTTTCACAATATTGATTCTTCCTACCCATGAGCATGGAATGTTCTTCCATTTTTTTGTATCCTCTTTTATTTCACTGAGCAGTGGTTTGCAGCCTCTTTTAATTAACATAGTTTAAAAGCATGTTTATAGAATGCATTTGACTATTGATAATAGAGGTTCTGAGTAACTCTGACTTAGCATTTACAATTACCATTATTTATTTAACAGAATGTATAAATGTGGGATAACTTGTCTGTGCATGATGTGATACCTTCATTTTCTAGTCTGCCATCATCTGAGTGTAAGTGATGCTTCCTCACATGATCAGAAGAGAGCTGCCACAGGTACATGCATCACATTTACTCAACCATATTCATAGGAACCAGTGAGGCCTCTCTCTCTCTCCTTCCACTCTCTTTCTCTTTCACTTTCTCTCTCTCCTGCCACCCCCCCAACTTCACCTTCCCTTCTCCTTCTCTATTCTGAGGGTAGAAACAAATCCTAGTGTTGCCAGCAGAGGCCAGATAATATGTGTGTGCATAAATTGATCATGGGCAAAGTAGAAAGGGATACCGTCATTGATTTACGCTTATCATAGTTTCCTTTCCCAGGTGCAAACCTCCTTAGTAAAACTGGATTTCTGTTAGCAAGTAACAGTAATATGTAGGCAACCAGTATCATTGGCCACCAAGGTTTATCTATATTCTACCTCAGAAAGAATTATTGGACACTTTTCTCTCTACCTCTACCCTTTTTATTATTACTAACTTGTCCTATTTTATGACCTCACATTTTTATTCTAATGTATTTTCAGGTTAAAAAGGAGTCTGCCATTTTAAAATGGAAAGTCTGTACTATTTGAATAAATTACCTCTGGGAACTAGAGTTCTGCCTTGCAGGAATTATCAGCCACATCATGAACTGAATAAAAATAGTAAAACCAAACAACGAAAAAAGAAATTTTCCATTGTATTCAGTAATGGCTCCCTGATGATGATAAAAATGTATCTACACATGAATTAGTATTAAAAAAAATCAGAATTTTTCTTTTTATTTTACATTTATTGTATATGCAAATTTGAATACTAGAATGTGTTTTTATTTAATTCATTTAGATGATTTTTTTCTACCTGGGAAAATAATAACTTCATTTCAGAGTTGCAAATATGCAGAGTACATGTACACATTTTAATATTTTCTTCTGAAAATCATAAAAATTCTTATTGATTATATTGAGAATGTGTTTTCATAAGTTATGCTACATAAAATATGAAATCAAACATTATTATTTAGTTGTTCTGAGAAATTTGTTTAAAAACTTAGCTTATTCACAAATAAATGCCCTCACCAAAAAATGAAATAATATACTTGATTAAATATATTTTATCATGTTGGTGTAATTAACAATTTAGAACATAGTCCCATATTAATGCACCAGTCAATATGCTCCTGAAATTAAATGTCATTCCCACTAATACCATTTCTTTGGGCTTCTAGGCCATGGACAAGTTAAAATGAAACAACTTAATGGGCATAATACATCATCTGATAAATTAAAATATAGCTAATTTTTTAAAGAATATAATTCCTACAGATAAAAAGCAATCAAAATGAGACAAAAGTAGGAGAGGAAATGGAGTGCTGCAACTTTCATGGATAATATACAGAAACATTTACATATGAAAATGCTTCAAGTATCAATGTAATTTTTCTTTGGCTTTAATAAAATGGTAACTATGGAAGGATCTTTATAAATGAAGGCTTTGAGCAGCTTAATTACAGTAACATAGAATCACCCTTTTAGTTGTTAAATAAAAATTGTGTAAGGAACTCTGTCATTATATTTTTAATAATGCATTCAAATTGAAATGTTTAGACACTTTTAGCATTTAGCAATTTTCTAAGAGTAAGTCATCAGGTTAAAAATTAACATATTTCTTCAATGCAGGATAATTTAGTTACAATTTACATAATTTACTTAACACAGATACTTTCTGAAACATTCAATTTTTTAACCTTTAATGAAAATCTAATGTCTTAGTAATAATGTAGTATTCTCTGAAACTGATAATTTGTAGAAATTATCATGTAATTTATCTTCTTGCTTTCAGTAATCAACAAGTTTCCATCATTTTTGTGGAAGTATTAAGTTAAAAATATTGCTCCTCTAAGACTATGAAATCACTTTAGATTTTAAATGTGTTTATATAGTGCTCTAAAATGCATACATTGCAAAGAGAACAATCACATGAATAATAACAAATTATTTTTAAAAGTCATTCTATTCAATTCTACTTCATTTTTTAACTTGCCTATGAAAGTTTTTTGATCACTCACAAGTCTCAGTAAATATTAATATGATATTTCTTTGGTAGAGCATTTTAACTGCCATATATTAGTTTTTGTTAGAAAAATAAAGTCACATAATTTACCAAATGAAATTGATGATTTCATGAAAAAATTGAGGTCAGAACACAATAATTACTTACATTTTTTCTAATTTGAGTTCTTTGTGAACCTGCAGATTTTTGAAAATCTAGCAAGAGTTTAGGCAATTACAAAATTAACATCCATTGAGCAGTTTAATACATTAAACATAATAGTCGAAAGTATTTGGGCCAGGCGCGGTGACTCACGCCTGTAATCCCAGCACTTTGGGAGTCCAAGGCAGGCAGATCATGAGGTCCGGAGATCAAGACCATCCTAGCTAACACGCTGAAACCCCGTCTGCACTAAAAAATACAAAAAATTAGCCAGGCGTGGTGGCGGGCGCCTGTAATCCCAGCTACTGAGGAGGCTGAGGCAGGAGAATGGCGTGAACCCGGGAGGCGGAGCTTTCAGTGAGCTGAGATCGCTCTACTGCACTCCAGCCTGGGCGACAGAGCGAGACTCCATCTCAAAAAAAAAAAAAAAAAAAGAGAGTATTTGGGCACTAGTTATCTAATATGTAATGGTAAAAGGGTTTTCTTCTTTAATAATTCTTAAGTTCTAACTCATGTCTGAGAATTTTATGATTTTAAGACATTGTTTCAAACAGAAAATCATGAAATAAAATTCTTAATAATTATGTTGAGGGCAAAGATTAGTAGTAGAAAATATGAATATATAATACATTTTTAAGTGTAGTGGGTTGGAGAGTGATTCCCAAATATGTGTCCACTCAGAACCTCAGAATGTGACCTTATTTGGAATAATTGTCTTTGCAGATGTAATTAGGATAAGAATTACAAGATGAGGGATCATTTACATTTTGAGAGATCCTAAATCCAATGACTAGATTCCTCATAAGAACTATAATAAATGAGGACCTACAGAGACAGAGGAGACAGGAGAGAAGATTAAGTGATGAGAGAGGCAGAGATTATAGATATGCTTTCACAAGCCAAGAAACTCTAGGAGCTAATTTTAAGCTGGGAGAGGCACTTCCAGAGCCTTTAGAGAAAGGGTGTCATTGCCAGCACCTTAATTTCAGGCATCTGCCTGCAGAATCATGAGAGATTACATTTCTATTGTTTTAAACCACCAAGTTAATGGTAATTTTTTATGGCGGTCTGAGGAAACTAATGCATGAAGAATTGTCTCTTGATTTCACAGCACATTAAAAAGAGTAATCTTATTTTTTACCAAGCGAAAACATGATGTTTGTATACACACACACACACACACACAAATATATATATATTGTCTCATATATATATATATATATATAGTGACTCCTTGCCCACAAATCCATGATTTTCAAATCCCCCAAATCTGAAAACCTAAAGTTGTTTTGCTTTGGTTTTGGTAAGTTTGAGATCAACTCCACTGGGAGCATTGACTAATTGAATTTCCTAAAGTGATAAAAAATAATTATTTTGATTATACAGTAATTTTACATTTTATGACTGAAATGTGAAATAACATGTTGAGACACTAATAAAAATTTAAAATCAAAACTTGAATTAAAGTTTAATAACGTGATATTGTCCATATATACAAGGCAAATGATGTGATGAATATATTAAAATGGGAAAAAGGAAATTTCCCTAGAATCGAGGAAATATGCAATAGCTGGCTTTATATTGAACTTCATTCATCATTGATGAAGACTGTCTCTAATACTTTCTCATCCTTAAAGTATCACCATTATTTTATAACCCTGTCTTAATGCTGTTTAACTTGAATAAAATATTAAATTTTCTGTTTTTACATTTGTTTAATGTTTTAATCTTTCATCAATTTATTCACTTTACATTCTCAGAAAAAATATGTATATTTATTATATATATGTATCCATATATCTTTATATGCCAATATCTGCATGTGTACCTATATGTGTGTATGTCTCTGTGTATATTCAAAATAGGTTGCCAGAAAAAAATATAGGACACCCAAATAAGCTTAAGATTTGCATAAGTAACACATTTTTAATATAAATATTCCCTAATTATTACACTGCACATTCTTATTCCAAACAACAAATTGTGATGGTATTAGCAAAATGTATAGCATAGGTACTCATCCCTCCACCGCACCCAAAAAAAAAAAAAAAAAAAAAAACTGTCAGAATCAATATCGTGAGAACTCTGGAAAGTAGTTAAAGGTTAGCAGCAGCCAACCAAACAAACTTTTTAAATAGCACTTAAAAATGATAGAAAAGTTTTGTAGTGTTCTTACTTGTTCTTGCTGTTCCTCCACCTCCCTGCCTCAGTGACGGTCTTGGACATGGCAGCCCATGTTCCCAGAGTGGTCTGATGGTCCTTTGTTCCAGAAGTAAATTAGATCTTATTTCAAATAGTAGTGTTTGTCCATTGTGACATTCTGGGAGTTCCTTAAGGGACTCAGGCAATTTGCTTGCCTTTGTTTCATGTAACTTAGAACTCTCAGGCAGAAAACTGGCTGTACAGAGGGAATTCCTTTAAATGACTGTACAGAGAATGAATAACTCACTGCCACTTATGGCAAACAAGTAAGCAAGCTAAAAACCTGAGAGGAAAAGTTGATAATCTCTTTGAGAAATAAGGAAATGGAAAAGTTTCCACGTGTTCATACACGTGGTTTCAAGAAGCCACACACATGCTTAAAGTAGAACACATACTTAGGAAACACTACGGGATTCAGCTTTTACCTTTACTCATCTCTAGGTTCAGAACAAGCAAAAATTAAGACTATTGCATAGTTTCACGTGGTCTTGCTAGGTCATTAAAGGCGTGCCCCAATGACAGATAATCTGTAACTACTGAGTCAGGTTTTCTTTTTTTTTTTTTTTTTCTTCTGCCTTTCAATTTTTCTTTATGTGTCCTTTATTTTCTTTCTTTCTTTTTATTTTCTTACTTTCTTTTCTTTCTCTCTCTTTATCTTTCCTTTTTCTCTCTGTCACTTTCATATCCAACATTTTAAGGAAATCTCTGCCAAACACTAGCTGACCACTATCTAAAAAACTTAGAGACTTCAGAAACCACTGATAAACTAAACACAACAAAGAATACAGACTTTATGAAGAAAGTTTAGAAAAGTCAAATAAAAATAAAATTACAATATACAGCAAATTATATGTAACAAACCTGGAAGAGAAGAAAATATCTAATGTTATGCTGCCACATTGTGATACTAAAAATATTTGGATTTTAGAAAATATTATAAGTTATATAAAAATAAAAAAGAATGGCCTTTTGCAGGAGAAGTTAAAGAAAGTGACCCCGAGGAAGCACACATATTGGTCTTCTAGACAAATATTTGAAATATAGTCTTAAATGTGCTCAAAGAGATAAAGAAAGCCATGGACAAAAAGCTAAAGGAGGCCTGGGGAAGAGTATCTCATAACTTGTTTTTAAGTTTTACAGGTCTTCAGACAAAGAAGAATTTTAGCGCCAGATGAATCATACCCAGAGTCTTACCTGTATCTGATTTAAATAATATTTGAGTGTTCTTGAATTGATATTTAAATGAGTTGTTGGGCTAGAGTTGATGTTGGAATGATTTAAACCTTCTGTGGATTCTCGGATGGGATGAAAATATTGTGCATGTCGCAGATTGTTATCGGTTACATTGTATCTCCAAAATTAAATGTTCAAGTTCTAATCTGTAGTACCTGTAAATATAATCTTACTTAGAAATAAGATGTTTGTAGATAGAAACAAGTTAAGGTCATAATGGAGTAGGGTGGGCTCTAATTCAGTGACTTGTGTCTTTATAATAAGGAAATTTGAACAGAGACACAATGGTAGACAGTGCTAGCAACTGGAATGAAGTGTGTAGAAACCAAGGAAAGGCAAGGATTGTTGGAACCACCAGAAACTGGGAAGAGGCATAGAACAGATGCTCTTTCAGAGTTGCCAGAAAGAACCATCCCTGCCTACACTTTGATTTAGGACTGCTGTTCTCCAGAAATGTAAGATAATACATTTATGTTGTTTTAAGACATGCAGTTTGTCGTAATTTGTTACAGCAGGAAACTAAAAAAAGAATTAAAACCATTGCTATTAATGAAAGACATGCTTTTACATACAGAATGCACACACAAACATACAACTATTTATTAGGTTCAAAAAGTAAATTCAGAAAAGTTGCAGGGTAAAAGATTTACATGCAAAAATCAATTGTATTTATATATAAAAGCAATGACCAATCTGAAATGAAAATTGAGAAATCAATTCCCTTTACAATAACATCCTAAAAAAGCCTGGTAATAAATTCAAATAAGGAACTGAAAACTCATACAACAAAAAACTACAAAACATTGCTGAAATAACTTAAAGAGGATCCAAATAACTGAAAGGCTAGCTCACGTTCATGGTTTGGATGACAATAATGTTAAGATTTACTTACTCGCGCAAGCAATCTACAGATCCAATGCAATGCCTCTTAAAATTTAAACAGCCTTCAGCTTTGCCTGTTTTTGTTTGTTTGTTTGTTTCTTTTTTTTGAGATGGAGTTTTGCTCTTGTTGCCCAAGCTGGAGTGCAGCAGTGCGATCTTGGCTACTGCAACCTCTTCCCCCCAGGTTCAAATGATTCTCCTGCCTCAGCCTTCTGAGTAGCTGGGATTACAGGCGCATACCACCACTCCCGGCTATTTTTTGTATTTTTAGTAGAGACGGGGTTTCACTAAGTTGGCCAGGCTGGTCTTGAACTCCTGACCTCAGGTGATCTACCCGCCACGGCATCCCAAAATGCTGGGATCACAAGCGTGAGCCACTGCGCCCAACTGCCTTCCTTTTTAAAAAAGAAATATAAAAGCCAATCTCCAAATTCATGTGGAAAGTAAGAAATTGTGAGTAGCCAAAAAAATATTGAAAAGAAATCAATATTGGACAAATAATTTCTCTTGATTTCAAAACTTACTCGAAGCTACAGTAATCAAAGCAGTGTAACAATGGAATACAATAGGCATATAAACCAATAGAATAAAACTTAGAGCCCCGAATTTATGCCAAATGTAGACAGTCAATTGACTTTTGACAAAGTGTCAGTGTGGAAAAGAATAATCTCTTCAACAATTGGTATAGGCACAACTGGATATCCATTGTCAAAGAGTGAGGCTGGAACCATCCCTAACTCACATGGTATGCAAAAATTGACTCAAAATGGATCAGTGACCTAAACATGAACTAAAAGTGTAAACTTCTCAGAGAAAAACATAGGAGTAGATCTGCATTTAGCAATGGATTTAGCAATGGATTTAGCAATCATTTAGCAATGATGGATTTAGCAATGCTTCTTGGAAATGACACCAAAAATATGAGTAACAAATAATAAATTAGATTTCATTAAAATTGAAAACTATGAGCATCAAATGACATTGTCAAGATAATTAAAAACAACCTACAGAACTAGAGAAAATATTTGAAGCCAATATGTCTAGTAAGGGTCTAGTCTCCAGAATTCATATAGAACAACTTAACCACAGAAAGACAATCTTCTTAAAAATAAGCAAATATTGAAATAGATATTTCTCCAAAGAAAATAAATTGAGAACAAGCACATAAAATGAGGTTCAACATCATTAGTCATCAGAGAAATGCAGATCTCAATCACAAGGAGATACCAGTTTACACCCATTAGGTTGACTATATTAAACAATTTTAAAAATAAAAATAACGAGCATTGGCAAAAATTTGGAAATACTGCAACCTTTATATATTGTTAGTAGCAATATAAAATGGTAACGTTATTATTGAAAAGAGTTTTGCATTTATTTAAAAATTAAATGTAGAATTACCATATAACCATGCAATTCCATTCCTACATATATACCAAGAAAGAATAAAAAACAGGTACCCAAATAATATATGTATATAGATGTTCATAGCAATAGTACTTACAAAAGACAAAAGATGGAAACAGTCTAAGTGTCCATCAATGGAATAATGAATTAACAAACTCTGATAAATACATACAATATAGTATTTTTCAGCCATTATAAAGAATGAACTATTTACATATGTTACGTCATGGATGTAACTTTCTCTCACTCTCTGTGTTTTCTTTCTTTCCTTTTCTTTTTTTTAACTCATCAGCTACCATTACTTTTAATGTATTTTATATATGACCCAAGATAATTATTATTCTTCCAGTGTGGCCCAGAGAAGCCAAAAGATTGAACACCCCTGCTCTAAAGCATTATTCTAACTAAAAGAACAGTAGAGAGTGACTGTTTAATAGGTATGAGATTTATTTTAGGGTGATGGAAATGTTTTAGAAATTGATTTAGTTGGTGGTTGCAGAACACTGTGGATGTAGTAAATGCCACTGAAATGTACCTTTTAAAATGGTTAATTTCATGCTCTGTAAATTTCATCTCAATAAGGAAAAAAACCCTATTTGTTGTTTACTTGAAATTTCAATTTGACTGAGTATCTCGTGTTTTACCTGGCAATGAACATATGTATGTGTATACACATATGTATGATATATTCTCTGTATCCTTTATCAAAACACTATACAAAATTAGGCATTGAAAAAATAATCTTTAAACAGCAAATTGCTTAATATTGTCAATCTTTTAGTCAATTAAAATGACACAATCATTTCCCTTGCATATAATAGCTGTTTTTGTCTTTCAGACCTACATATGCTACTCTGCAGAGCATAGTTTAAATATCTTTACGTTTACAAAAAATGATTTCACAATTCTGTATACAAGTCACTGTTCTCTTTTTAATTTTTGTATATAGAAAGCACTGCTGTTAATTACCTTCCTGTACTCCTGTGCTATGTATCTTTTTCCTTTCTGTACTCCTATTCTTCACATGTTATTTTTATTACCAATGCAGCCTTAAATTTATGTTTTTAAATTGATGTTTTTGAATTTTGTTTTTTCAATGACATAATATCCTGTGGCCACTGCACCTGTGTTTCTTATATCTGTTGCCTTTTGGAGCATATAACACAATACCACCAGATGACCCAAAAATTATGGAGACAAGTAAAATAAAAGATTGAAGTTTTTATTTTGTTTTTCTTTTATTTTACTATAACTGACTTTACCAATAGTTTCTTTGTCCAACAGCATAAGAAATATAGCAATGATTTTACAATCTCTTTTTTTTTCTTTTTATTATCATTATTATTATTATTATACTTTAGGCTCTATGGTACATGTGCGCAACATGCAGGTAAGTTACATATGTATACATGTGCCATGCTGGTGTGCTGCACCCACCAACTCGTCATCTAGCATTAGGTATATCTCCCAATGCTATCCCTCCCCCCTCCCCCCACCCCACAACAGTCCCCGAAGTGTGATGTTCCACTTCCTGTGTCCATGTGTTCTCATTGTTCAATTCCCACCTATGAGTGAGAATATGTGGTGTTTGGTTTTTTGTTCTTGTGATAGTTTACTGAGAATGATGATTTCCAATTTCATCCATGTCCCTACAAAGGACATGAACTCATCATTTTTTATGGCTGCATAGTATTCCATGGTGTATATGTGCCACATTTTCTTAATCCAGCCTATCATTGTTGGACATTTGGGTTGGTTCCAAGTCTTTGCTATTGTGAATAATGCTGCAATAAACATACGTGTGCATGTGTCTTTATAGCAGCATGATTTATAGTCCTTTGGGTATATACCCAGTAATGGGATGGCTGGGTCGAATGGAATTTCTAGTTCTAGATCCCTGAGGAATCGCCACACTGACTTCCACAAGGGCTGAACTAGTTTACAGTCCCACCAACAGTGTAAAAGTGTTCCTATTTCTCCACATCCTCTCCAGCAACTGTTGTTTCCTGACTTTTTAATGATTGCCATTCTAACTGGTGTGAGATGGTATCTCATTGTGGTTTTGATTTGCATTTCTCTGATGGCCAGTGATGGTGAGCATTTTTTCATGTGTTTTTTGGCTGCATAAATGTCTTCTTTTGAGAAGTGTCTGTTCGTGTCGTTTGCCCACTTTTTGATGGGGTTGTTTGTTTTTTTCTTGTAAATTTGTTCGAGTTCATTGTAGATTCTGGATATTAGCCCTTTTTCAGATGAGTAGGTTGCGAAAATTTTCTCCCATTTTGTAGGTTGCCTGTTCACTCTGATGGTAGTTTCCTTTGCTGTGCAGAAGCTCTTTAGTTTAATTAGATCCCATTTGTCAATTTTGGCTTTTGTTGCCATTGCTTTTGGTGTTTTAGACATGAATTCCTTGCCCATGCCTATGTCCTGAATGGTAATGCCTAGGTTTTCTTCTAGGGTTTTTATGGTTTTAGGTCTAACATTTAAGTCTTTAATCCATCTTGAATTGATTTTTGTATAAGGTGTAAGGAAGGGATCTAGTTTCAGCTTTCTACATATGGCTAGCCAGTTTTCCCAGCACCATTTATTAAATAGGGAATCCTTTCCCCATTTCTTGTTTTTCTCAGGTTTGTCAAAGATCAGGTAGTTGTAGATATGTGGCATTATTTCTGATGGCTCTGTTCTGTTCCATTGATCTATATCTCTGTTTTGGTACCAGTACCATGCAATCTCTTTATAATAGAACAAAACAAAGCGCAGAAGAAATGGCTGTGTACATAAGCCAAACTTGATGCAGCGAGAGGAAGAGCTGGGGTTACATGACAAGCATATTAAAACATGATTTGAAATGAGACTTAGTAAATTTTTTCTGCAAGATGATCCTAGTAATAGGAGGGCAGCATGGATCAAGAGCTCTCTGCCCACTGTGGAAGCAGGACTAGCTGAAGTGAGCACTGGCTTAGTAGAAACCATAGTATTCAAATAGTGCCAACAGTGGAATTAAAACATGAAAGAGATGAGCTCAGCAAGTCAGAGGGAACAAATCCTTTTGGGTACTTTAATTTTGGGAGGATTTTTTTTAATATTCTTTAAATAATTTCTAAAAGCAATAAAGTTAAAATTTAGAATTTTAACCCCTTTAAAACTATCTTAATTATAGTAAGAGAGCACATTAATTTTGCCTTTCCATTTTTCATAATCTCTGTAGGCTTGTTAAGAATGCTAAAAACAAAGCTAAATATCTGTCCTATCTTTGAAAGTAGATGTCATACCTTCTAAACATAAATCAGTGTTTTTCTATCTTTCACATAATATATTTTGTAGAAAACAGATTTTCCTTTTGAGAATGAGCTTGAATCTAGGATTTAGTGTAAGATACAGTACTAATCAAAATCAAAGTAGTGAGTGTTTATATTGAAGTGGTGATCAGAAGGTTCTATCTAAACCTTCTGAGCTTTACAATAAAATGCTATATATTTGAAAAAAACAGGTTGTGTCTTTTAATAATAATAGATGTATTTTAGTTAAATTCAAGTAAAGCTCATGCAATACAAAGCTTTGAGTTTTTAAAGAGTAATGATTATTAACTGCTGTTTCTAGGATGGGCACAATATAAATATCATGACAATACAAAATCAGGGAATATAATTTTGTTATATACTCTTCTTAAAAAGTGCCACCTTCTTTCAGAGGATCTTAAAGTCCCTCTTTCATTGTTGTAACAGCAGAAATAATGCTGGTGCTATTTAGCCAACCCAGGTATTGAAGAAAGAACATAGGCAAGAAAGATCACAGTATAGAACCAGAATGATGCAGTGATGGCTCTTAGAGGTAAAACAAATAAAAGGCATTTTGCACAATAAAAAGGAGAAAAAATAAAGCCTTCTGTAGACATCAGTAGATTTGACTCAGCAATTAGAATTGGCCCTTTCATTTACCATAAAACATACTACTGTCTAAACATTATCGTGTTTGGTGTTATGGCCACAATGTTGAATTGGATTCAACAACCAGATAAAACTGATACCTGGAAATACTTAGATTAATACCATTTTCCCTATGCTTCACTTGATTGTGCTTCACAGATATTGCATTTTCTACAAATTGAAGATTTGTGGCAATTCTGCATTGAGCAAATCTGTCTAACTACACAGGTTACTCCTTATCTCTGTGTTACCTTTTTTGGCACTTTTTGCAATCTATTTTAAATTTTTCATTATTATTATATGTGTTGTGGTGATCTGTGATCAGTGACCTTTGCTGTTACTATTGTAATTGTTTAGGGGTGCCACGAACCATGCCCATGTAAGAGGACAAGCTTCATCAAAAAATGTGTGTGTTCTGACTGTCCCACCAAGCTGCTATTCCACCTTCTCATTCACTCCCTCTTCTCAGACCTCCTTATTTTCTGAGGCACAATGATACTGAAATTAGTACAATAACCCTACAGTGGCCTCTAAGTGTTAAAGTGAAAGAAAGAGTTGCATATCTCTTGAAATCAAAAACTAAAAGTGATAATGCTTAGTAAGGAAGGCATGTTGAAAGCCAAGATAGGCCAAAAGCTAGGCCTCTTGCACAAAGCAGTTAGCCAAGCTGTGAATGCAAAGGAAAATTTTTGAAGGAAGTTGAAAGTATTATGCCAGTTGAACACAGAAATGATAAGAAAGCAAAACAGCCTTATTGCTGATAGGGAAAAAGTTTCAATGGTCTAGATAGATCAAACCAGCTATAACACCCCCTTAAACCAATGCTTAATCCAGAACAAGGCCCTAAGTGTCTACAATTCTATGAAGTCTGAGAGAGATGAGGAAGCTTCAGAAGAAAAATTGGAAGCTAGCAGAGGTTGGTTCATGAAGTTGAAGAAACTCATCTATCTCGATCATGTAAAAGTGCAAGGAGAAGCAGCAAGTACTAATGCAAAAGCTGCATCAAGTTATCCAGAAGATCTAGCTAAGGTAAATGATGAAGGTGGCTACATTAAACAACAGATTTTCAGTGTAGACAAAACAGCCTTCTACTGGAAAAAGGTGCCATTTCGGAATTTTATAACTAAAGAGAAGTCAATGTCTGGGTTCAAAGCTTCAAAGGACAGGCTGACTCTCTTTTTAGTGGTTAATGCAGGTGGTGACTTTAAGTTGAAGCAAATGCTCATTTACCATTTCAAAAATTGCAAGTCCTTTAAGAATTTACTAAATCTACTATTCCTATGCTCTCTACACAGATTAACAAAGCCTGCATGACAGCATATCTGTTTGTGCTATGGTTTACTGTATATTTTAAGTCTATTTTTGAGACTTACTGCTCAGAAAAAAAGAGTCTTTTCAAAATATTGCTGTTGATCGAAAATGCACCTGGTCAACCAATAGCTATGGAGATGTACAAGTAGACTAATGTTGTTTTCATGACTGCTAACACAACATCCATTCTTCAACCCACCAATCAAGGAGTCGTTTTGAGTTTCAAGTCTTATTTAGGAAATACATTTTGTAAGGCTAGCAAGATAACTACAATTAGAAGTGGAATCTGAAGATGTGACTGAATTGGGGCAATTTTGTGATAATACTTCAATGAATGAGAAGTTGCTTCTATGTATGCGTAAAGAAAGTGGTTTCTTGAGATGGAAACTATTCCTGGTGAAGATTCTGTGATCATTGTTGAAATGACAACAAAGGCTTTAGAATATTCTATAAACATAGTTAATAAAGCAGCAGCAGGGATTGAGAGAATTGACTTCAATTTTGAAGAAAGTTTTACTGAGGCTAAAATGCCATCAGCCAGAATCATGCTATAGGCAAAACATTCATGAAAGGAAGAGTCAATGGATGTGGCAAGCTTCCTTGTTATTTTATTGTAAGAAATTGCCATAGCCACCACAGCCTTCAGTAGTCACTACTCTGATCAGTTAGGAGCCAACAATGTCAAGCCACAACTCTCCACCAGCAAAATGGGATTCACTGAAAGCTTAGGTGATTGCTAGCGTTTTATAGTAAAAATTATTTTAAAATTGTGTACATTGTTTAGACATAATGCATACTTAGTGAATTATAGTACAGTGTAAACATAACTTTTTATGTTCTGAGAAACCAGAAACTTTGTGTGAGTTGCTTTATTGCAATATTTGCTTTATTTCAGTGGTCTGGAATCAAACACACAGTATTTCTGAGGTATGTTTGTGTAATAGACAGAGTTACAATTAAGAAAAATAACAACAAAGTACAGAAGATATTACCATAGACTTTAAGAGACCTTAGTGGAGGTCTATTCTACTTTAGAGAGAAAATTTTATGATGCAGGAAGAAAATATGTGGGGTGGATTTCTGGGAGACAAAGCTGTTCTGCATAGCTAAACATGGGGTACAAGCCATGGGAAAAAGTCAAAGATGATATTGAAAAGGAAAGGCATGCTGTGAAGTGATTTTTATGCTCTGTTAAACATAAATTTAACCGGCCGGGCATGGTGGCTCACGCTTGTAACCCCAGCCCTTTGGGAGGCCAAGGCAGGCAGATCACAAGGTCCGGAAATCGAGACCATCCTGGCTAACACGATGAAACCCCGTCTCTACTAAAAATACAAAAAATTAGCTGGGCGTGGTGGTGCTGTAGTCCCAGCTACTCAGGAGGCTGAGGCAGGAGAATGGCGTGAACACAGGAGGCAGAGCTTTCAGTGAGCCGAGATTGCACCACTGCACTCCAGCCTGGGCCACAAAGTGAGATTCCATCTCAAAAATAAATAAATATAAATAAATGAGTAAATAAATAACTTTCATAAAAACAATGTAGTCATTGAAATTTTTTATCAGGAAATTAACAAGAATGGACTAGTACAAATTATTCTTTCTGTGATACAAAGAAAACATTTGAGTCTTGTGTTAAAAAAAACAAAAGAAACACGGGCAGAAAAAAAGGGCGTAATATCAGTGGGAATAGGGAGAAGTTCAAACATTTAAAAATCAGTAGAATTTAGTGAGTGGTTAGATATTGGCATAGGTAAAAGAATACTCAAAAATAACATGCTGGTTTCTGAAATGGTTGGCTATTTGAATGGTGGTAAAATTAAATGAAACAGGTCAAAGTGGGAGAAGCAGATTTAATTTCAGATGTAGCGAATTTGAGATGCCTGTGGCTCCAGCAAAGTAAGTTGATCTAGATGCTTAATCCTAATAAGCTGTAGACTAAGATATCAGTGGATTAAAAAGACAAAAAGTTTATTGCTCACTTGTGTTATATGCTCATTATGAATAAGCAGTGTTCTCTGGATTCCAGATGCCTACTTATTCCAGTGAGATCCATTCTGAATTCAAATGTTTTATGGGAAGAGAAGCAGAGGCTCTAATTATTCTAAAAGAGACACTATTTTAGAGGTACCATAATTATTGTGTTGGTTCATTAGAAGAAGCCTAGCATGAGACCATCTATCATATTCTTATAAGCTCTATTTTGGTCTTATTCTCATTAAACATTCCTGCATATGTCACAGTCGTTCTTAAGGAAGGAAGACTGCTTAATTAATGACAAACTCAGTAAAATATACTCCATATTTAAAAGTCCAACAGTAAAACTCTATAATTGACATTCACAAGTTAAACTATCTTCTAAAAGTAGAAACTGAACTTTCATTGAATCAATATGGTGTCCAGGCTCCATTTCACACTTTTCCATAATTAGAGTTAGCTGAATGTATTTAGGCCCTGGAATTCGTGCTGAATTACCAGACAAGACTTCCTTATCTTTAAAGGTAAATTATATTTTAGCACTTTATTGTGTTCTAATGTAGCTGACTTGAGACTATCTCAGTGAAGAGGTACTGTTAATGTTAAAAATTGAAATAATAACATTCAATTATTAGATATCTTAGCTTCTAGGAGTATGCTAGATTGCCATAAAGAATTATTCACCTCTTTATCTACCCAGGGGAAAATAATTCATTATGCAAAAAAGATGCTTGCACATGCACATTTTTGGTGGCCCAATTCAAAATTGCAAAAATGTAGAACCAACCCAAATCCCCATCTATCAATCAGTGGATAAAGTAACTGTGGAATACTACTCAGCCATAAAAAGAAATATAATAATGGCATTTGCAGCAGTCTGGATGGAACTGGAGGCCATTATTCTAACTGAAGTAACTCAGGAATGGAAAACCAAACATCGTATGTTTTCACTCATAAGTAGGAGCTAAGCTATGAGGATACAAAGGCATGAAAATAATGCAATGGACTTTGGGGACTCTGAAGAAGGCATGGGAGGGAGATGAGGGATAAAAGACTATACACTGGTACAGTGTACACTGCTCAGGTGCACCAAAATCTCAGAAATCACCACTAAAGAACTTATCCATATAACCAGACACCACCTGTTCTGTTCTCCCAAAACTATTGAAGTTTATATATATATTTCTCTATATATATGTATATGAATATATATTAATTATTCACCTCCTCTCCAAAGGCCAGCCATACATTCCAAGAAAGTCCTGAAAGATATAGTTTTGTTAAGACACATGAAAGACCTCTAGTAGATTAAGGTTTCCTGTGTGTGAATAAGGCTATGACACTTCCTCACTGTCTGATCTGACAAATTACCTAAGTTATATACCTCAGTTTCCTCACTTCTAAAATAAGGATGGAATTCTATGCGAAAGAGATTTTGTGAAGACTTTATATGCCAATTCATGGCAAATGCTTAGAGTTATAACTGGCATATAATAAGTGCTAATTCATATTTGTCACTGTTATTATTACTACTATCAATATTACAAGTATAGTCACTTGCCTCTCACCCAAAAACTGAAGGGTATCAGAAATACTCTTTCTGAACTAAATATCATCTGCAAAAAGATGATTAGCTATAAACAACTAAGGAAGTAAGTAGTTGCCAATGTTTGCATCATAGTTTGGCTCCATTGAAACATTTCAGACAATACAGTAACAGGTAAATGCCATCCATTACCTAAGGGAAGAGTTCATTATCAGGAAGATAGAAGCATATTGATCTGAGCATAACAGTGGGGAAATGATGACGTGAGCAAAATTTTCAGCATTGAAGTGAATAAAGAGCTGAAAGACTGCATTCACTTGAGAAATGCAGCTCTCATAGTGATTGCATTCACTATGGAAAAAGTATGTGCATGCAAGGATCATATCGCGTTTCAACAGAAAGAGGAAGATAATACTCAGAGAAAATATTGAGGTTATACATGCTTTTTCCAGAGGGCATTATGAGAATATTTTGGAAGGGCACAAGCAGAGGGGGTTGAAAGAAGTGAAACAAAGCTCAGAAGAGAGTGACTAATTAATTCGTAACTTGGTGATGGTGACCATTAATTCTTAACTTGGTGATGATGATGATAATAGAAGAATAGGAATGAATGCAGGAGGCATACAAAGAAGCCATCTCGGTATGGCACACATAAAAAAGAAACTGGATTGGACTGCAATTGTACCTAGCCAGATCAGCAAACCTTTAGTGCACTGGCTTTCAAACATGTTTAATCATGGCTAACGTAGGCAAAAATAAATATTCGGCTATCCCATTACATAGATTACATAAACATAATTTTAAAACAAAAATGTTAAACCTGAAAATGTTTCAAAATGTGTCAAAGAGATTATCCCAGAAATATAGCAATTTTTAGTTTCAGAATTCCAAAATTTAGTAACATCAAATAGTAGGTTCCTCTAAAAAATTATTTGGCTCTATATTATAAATAACAGCCTAAATACCCACCACCTAACAGTAATGATCAAAGATAAAATATATTACTTGTACTTGTAAATACAGTACTTTATAGACTCAAAAGTGTGTGTGTATATATATATATACACACACACACATATATACACATATATATACATATATATATACTGACATGGTTTGGCTCTGTGTCCCCACCCAAATCTCATGTCAAATTCTAATTTCCAATGTTGAAGGAGGGGCCTGCTGAGAGGAAATTAGATTATGAGGGCAGATATCCCTCTTACTGTTCTCATAATACTGAGTAAGTTCTCATGAAATCTGGTTGTTTGAAAGTGTGTTGCATGTCTCCCTTTGCCATCTCTTCTCTTCCTCCTGCTCCTGCCATGTAAGACATACTGGGTTCCCCTTTGCCTTCCACCATGATTGTAAGTTTCCTGAGGCCTCCCCCAGCCATACTTCCTGTAGTGGAACCGTACCTCGGTTAAACCTCCTTTTTTAATAAATTACCCAGTCTCAGGTAGTTCTTTATAGCAGTATGAGAACAGACTAATACAGAAAATTGAGACCAGGAGAGTGGGGCATTGCTATAAAGATAACTGAAAATGTGAAAGTGACTTTGGAACTGGGTAACAGAGTTTGGAACAGTTGGAAGGGCTCGGAAGATAGGATGATGAGAGAAACTTCAGAACTTCCTAGAGACTGGTTGAATGGTTGTGACCAAAATGCTGATAGTGATATGGACAGTGAAGTCCAGGCTGAGGTGGTCTCAGATGGAGATGAGAAACTTATTAGGAACTGGAGTATAGGTCACTCTTGCTACACTTTAGCAAAGAGACTGGCAGTATTGTACCCCTTCCCTAGAGATCTGTGGAACTTTGAACTTGAGTGAATTGATTCTGGGTATCTGGCAGAAGAAATTTCTAAGCAGTAAAGCATTCAAGATGTAACCAGGATGCTTCTAACAGCAAAATATCATATGCATTTGCAAAGAAATGGTCTGAAATCGAACCTATATATAAAAGGGAAGCAGAACATAAAAGTTTAGAAAATTTGCAGCCTGACCGTAAGAAAAACCCATTTTCTGGGGAAGAATTCAAGCCAGCTGAAGAAATTTGCATAGAGAGGAAGTAAATATTAGTAGCCATGACAATGGGAAAAAATTCTTCCAAGACATTTTAGAGACCTTCATGACAGCCCCTTCCAACACAGGCTTGGAGGCCTAGGAGGGAAAAGTGGTTTCATGGGCCAGGCCCAGGGCCGTGCTGCCATGTGCAGCCTCAGGACATAGTGCCCTACATCATGGCCGCTCCAGCTCTAGCCATCGCTAAAAAGCACCAAAATACAGCTAGGGCCATTGCCTTAGAG
The DNA here is from genome assembly GCF_028885655.2 of Pongo abelii. Lineage (NCBI taxonomy): Eukaryota > Metazoa > Chordata > Mammalia > Primates > Hominidae > Pongo > Pongo abelii. Next base: position 92,540,245 of record NC_071999.2, on the reverse strand, counting down.
AGTGCAAGCCCCAAGCCTTGGCAGCATCCATGTGGTGTTAAGCCTGCAGGTGAGCAGAGAGCAAGAGTTGAGGGTTAGGAGCCTCTACCTAGATTTCAGAGCATGTATGGAAACATCTGGAAGTCCAGGCAGTAGTATGCTGCAGGGTTGGAGCCTTCATGAAGAACCTCTGCTAAGTGAGTGCAGAGAGGAAATGTGATCTCCAATTGGACACTGCCTTGTGAAGCTGTGAGAAGAGGACCAATATCCTCTAGACCCCAGAATGGTAGATCTGCTGACAGCTTGCACCATGCACCTAAGAAAGGTGCAGGCACTCAATGCCAGCTCATGAAGCAGCCACAGGGGCTGTACCCTGCAGAGCCACAGGGGTGGAGCTGCCCAAGCTCCCTTTGGGAGCCCACCCCTTGCATCAGTGTGGCCTAGATTTAAGATATGGAGTCAAAGAAAGTTATGTAGAAGGTTTAAGATGTAATGACTGCCTACTGGATTTTGGACTTGCAGAGGGTCTGTAGCCCCTTTGTTTTGGCCAATTTATCCCATTTGGAAAAGGAGCATTTACCCAATGCCAGTACCCCCATTAAATCTTCGAAGTAACTAACTTGTTTTTGATTTTACAGTAGGCAGAAGGGACAGTTGCCTTTTCTCAAATGAGACTTTAGGCTTGGACTTTTGAGTTAATTCTGAAATGAGTTAAGACTTTGAGGGATTTTGGGGAAGGCATGATTGTGTTTTGAAACGTGACAGAAACATGGGATTTGGGAGGAGTCAGGGGCAGAATAATATGGTTTGGTTTTGTGTCTCCACTCAAGTCTAATACCAAATTATAATTTCCAGTGTCGAAGGAGGGGCCAGGTGGGATGTGATTAGATCATGGGGGTGTATTTCCCCTTTGCTGTTCCCATGGTAGTGAGTGAGTTCTCATAATATCTGTTTGTTTGAAAGTGTGTAGCACTTTCTCTTTTGCCCTCTCTTCTCTTCCTCCTGCTCCCAACATGTGTGGGCTTCTCCTTCACCTTCTGTCATGATTCTAAGTTTCCTGAGGCCTCCCTAGCTATGCTTTCTAGACAGCTTGTGGAACTGTGAATCAATTAAACCTATTTTCTTTATAAATTTCCCAGTCTCAGGTAGTTCTTTATAGGAGTGTGAGAATGAACTAATACATATACTATGCACAGCACATGGTCATTTTGTTTTTGCTTTTAGAGCTTGAACAAAAGAATAACATGTAAAAATTATCTTTATTTTATCTGGTGGACTGTATGTTACATAAATCCTTTTATAGACGTTATTGAAAACCTAAATGGCATGTCTTAAGAAGGCTTCAGAGTCAACATTTGACATTAGTCATAAAAAGAATAAAAAATGTTTTTGAATTATATTAATATTTGTGTTCTATAATTAGGTCTATACATCATACAAAAATAACCTATCTTCTATTTTATTTGAATTTATTATAATATAAAAATTATATTTTAATATATATTCTTGATCATTAATTATACTGTAAAAATTAATTATACTGAGTTCTTATGTTTAAAAACACATTTATGTGGTTTTCTTAATACTGGATCCAAATTTTTTAACAACAGACAGAAACAAATAGCTGGGTTTCACAATATTACTCAGTTTCTGAGTTACTAAAATCTTCATAGGATTAAATAATTTGATTTTATTGCACTGGCGTCTTTTGATTATGTTGTTTGCTTTGTTATACATTGTCTTTTGAAATTTTACTTTAAGTTTTTTGTTTGTTTGTTTGTTTGTTTTGAGACAGAGTCTTGCTCTGTTGCCCAGACTGAAGTGCTGTCTGCTCACTGCAAACTCTGACTCCTGGGTTCAAGCAATTCTCAAGCTTCAGTTCCCCAAGTAGCTGGGATTACAGATTTACACCACCATGCCTGGCTAATTATCATATTTTTAGTAGAGATGAGGTTTCTCAGTATTGGCCAGGCTGGTCTCAAATTCCTGGCCTCAAGTGATCCACCTACCTTGACCTCTCACAGCGCTGGAGTTACAGGTATGAGCCACCATGCCTGGTGTTATTACATATTTTATCATATTTCATCATTCAGCCTTAAGTGGATTTCTCTGTTTTGTACTCGACACAGTAATAATGAGGGATAACCCTATTTTTATATTCTGTGCAAGCACATGCAAAGATCAAATTTAAAAAGCCCTTTTTAGTTCAAAAAATGATACCTGGCCAGGCACTGTGGCTCACGCCTGCAATCCCAACACTTTGGGAGGACGAGGTGGGCAGATCACCTGAGGCCAGGAGTTCGACACCAGCCTGGCCAACATGGTGAAACCCCGTCACTACTAAAAATACAAAAAATCAGTTGGGCGTGGTGGCGAGCATCTAATCTCAGCTACTTTGGAGATTGAGACAGGAGAACTGCTTGAGCTGGGGAGGCAAAGGCTGCAGTGAGCTGAGATTGCACCACTGCACTCTAGCCTGGGCAACAAGAGCGGAACTCCATCTAAAAGAAAAAAAAACAAAAACAAAAACAAACTTTAAATACCTTAACCTTTTTACGGAAATATATACCTGTTCTTTACACAAACATGCATTATAAATGTTGTTAGGCTCTACTTGTGCGCACAGAGGAACATTAGGACTGAGTATACTTTATTCCTACATTCTGAGGACTTTTGGTAAAGAGACCGTGAGAGATGATAGTAGCATGTTTTTGTTTCACACAGAACCTTTTAGAACCAGAGTATTAATAGTAACTGTTTATTATATAGTAATCAACATCTACCACATCCCTGAAATGAGTCTTACAGACTCTCTTTAAAGAGAAATGTGATTCACACTCTTTTATGTGTATGCAAACACACATATTTTGTTATTGTTATTAAACTCATAAATTGACAATTTATTACTTATTTCAAGATTTATTTATTTACTACAGCTCTGTGTTGATGATAGAGCATCTCACATATCATATCATATCCTACGAATCCACTCCAAATTTTGATATGAGAAACTACAACAATGATTTGAGACTGGGGCTAATAATACAACACCAAAAAGATTCAAATATAATCTCTAAGATTAGCTTTTGGTAAACTGTTCTCCATGCGAGATTTGTCAATAATTTTTAAAAATTGTTTTGCTTGTCCAGATATTTTGAGGTTACTCTGTTTTCTTTTGTTAAACTACAAAAACCTCAATTTAGGGAAAATCCGATATATGGTTATGAGATATAAATGTACTGGGATTATTTAATTTTTAAATAAATATATAGATTTGATTTTAAAAGGGAAATTGAAAACAATAATTAAGATGTATTAAGTGAGCCTTCAAAAGTATAATTTAGTAAACGTGGAACTATATTTAAAATGTATACAGTTATTAGAAAATAATGCAATACTGATATTTTTCAAAGCAACAGCAACTGATTTTAAATATTTTAATTTAAATTCAAAGTACAAAATATTTTTAGATATTCACAAGCCCAAAAATTTAAGGTTAGTGAAAAAAATGACATCTTATTAGACAGACAAAGATAGTTCTATATTATAATAATGTACAAAAAAAGTTTTTGTATAGGAAATAGAGAAGGGATCTTCAAGCAATTTTATTTATTGATGGGAAAAACTGAAAGAAATATGAGCCAGAAAGAAGCAAGCTGTGAAGAATGTTTCATATTGGAGAGAAATGTGATTTTTGAATAAGTGAGATGCAATAGAGAAGACAGTGAGAAGACGAAGTGTCACATTATCCTATTGTACATTGAAGCATAAGTGAGTCCTATACTAATCTATTTCATCTACTGGAGGATAGATTGGCTATTAACTGAGGAGACCCTGAACCGTCAGGAAAAATTCAGTGTAAGAAGAATTTTTTTCCCTTTAACCTTTCAAAAGCAGACATAGGTCTTTCAGTCTGGAGTGCTTATGTGGCAATCAAATGAAGAGCCAGAGAGTCCTCAAGGAATAACTGCTGGGAAATGAACTCACTTAGAATTTATAGAAGTTATCTAAAAGCTTAGTGAAATTTAAACTCAAACAATAAATTACAGTTGTAGAATGGTGAGCCATAAAATAAGAAACATCAGATACAAATCATAAAACACACAATTATTCACCTTCCTAATGACACTGATGGTCGACATCAGGGGAAGAAGCCAAGGTCATTTCATTTCAATTTGGGAAAATCACTGGTCAATCAAGGCAGAACATATATATCCATCCATCATTCAGGTCCGGTAAATCCAGTCACCATGGGGAAAATGTTTCATAATATCATGTTTGAGCATTTACTCAAAGATGAATATTTGGGGCGGTAGGTAGAAGCTTACATCTCTGAGACACCAGGATGGATGCTCGCGCGCGTGCACGCACACACACACACACATCAGGTATTAGGTATGTTTTTCAATGTGAGTATAATATTTATAAAGGTTAGATTTATACCCTGAGAAATAATGGTTCATTTTATAAATATTAATAGGTTCTTAAATTTTTCAGTTTTCTGTTTTATAAAATTTAGAAAATATGAAGAACCTCAGCCTATAAAAATATACTTCTGGCCGGGCGTGGTGGCTCACACCTGTAACCCCAGCATGTTGGGAGGCCAAGGCAGGCGGATCACAAGGTCAGGAGTTCGAGACCAGCCTGGCCAACATGGTGAAACCCTGTCTCTACTAAAAATACAAAAATGAGCCGGGCGTGGTGGCATGAGCCTGGATTCCCAGCTACTAGGGAGGCTGAGGCAGGAGAATCAATTGAACCCAGGAGGTGGAGGTTGCAGTGAGCCAAGATCGTGCCACTGGACTCCAGCCTGGGCAACAGAGCAAGACTCCATCTCTTTCTTTCTCTCTCTCTCTCTCTATATATATCTGTGTATATATATATATATATATATATATCTGTGTATATATATATATATATATTTTTTTTTTTTCTGATATGCCCTAATCTAGAGGGTTTTTTCTTTTTTCAGGTAGATTAAAATACAGGAAACCTTATGGAATCCATTCTTAATGGACACCATTTCTTTTTGATTCTGGGATATAAACTCTACTGTTTCTTTTTATATAGAAAATAAAGAAGGGCCTTTACTGTATAAGTTAAATGCTTGAAGAGGGTGATAAGTGATTTCATTGACACAATCATTGGATAGATATCAGTTTATCACAAACAAAAATGTACTAGGCACTGTTAAAGGAGCTGGGTTTAGGAAAGAAATGACATAGCACCAGGCTTCATAGAACTTACATCTTACTATGAAGGATATGTGGAAGTAATTACAAAATAACAACAAAAAAGATCAAATTGTTTGTTCTAAGAAAGAAATTCTGAAGAATATTATAATGGGAAAACAAAAGCAGCAATAAGGATATTTTTCATGAGTTATTTGATAAATTCCTTGTGGAAAAATAATATGTAAACTGAGGCATGAGTCCCGAAAAATGAGAAACTGTGAGCCATGGAAAAGGATGAGAATGTGCATTTCACGCCTAGGACCTAGCAAGGACAAAGGTTCTGCATTAAAGAGTACTTAGCTTGTTAAAGGATTGTGAGAAGAAAAAGAGTATATTAAGTTAGCATGAGAATGGAGAATGGCACAAAATGAGGTTGGGAAAAAAATTGCCCTGTAAAGAGATGAAATTTATTTTAGGAGCAATGGCATATAACATGACCTTCTTTCCCTAAAATCTCACTCTGTGTATACTAATGCTTGGAATGGAAGAGTGCAAAATAGGAGGCTATCTCAGTAGAGTGCAAAATAGGAGGCTATCTCAGTAGGCAAAAAATTATGGACATCCACAATAACTATGGGTATCTAAAAAGGAAAGTAATTGACATAAAAAAAGCATTTTCATTTAGTCAATATATCAAAATTTGTTGTGATGAACAGCTAAGAGTAAAAATGGAGGCTACATTACGCATTAAACGTGAATTTTTTCTTTAAAGAAAAAACCTGAAAATATTAAACACAATTCACATATTTTAATGAGCATTAAAATACAGTCTACACTTAAAGACATCAAGAGAAAAGATAACAAAATGAATTTATAAGGCAAACAATAAAACCAATAATTTTAAGGAAACGATGAAACCTGTGTGCAAACTAACAAAACATGCACAGACGTGGGCTTAAAATAAAAGACCTTGCTGAGAAAACACTATTAAAACCGCAAAGCTAATTATCACCTGTGTTCACCCCATTGTGCTCTGCATCTGATGAAGAAACTTACACATTATAATATGGATTTTATAAGTACCAACCAATAAAGACAGAAAATAGAGTGAGAACATTAAAACTGAGGAAAGAATAGGCTGATTTGCAATAAATTTGCCAGTAAAAGGAGAGAACAACATGACCTTAATGTGGACGCGGGAATAGGGAGGTCATTGTATTAGTCTCTTATTGCTGCTGTGACAAATTACCATAAATTTAGTGGTGTAAAATAATATCAATTTATTATTTTGTAGTTCTGGAGTGTAAATGTCCAAACTGGGTTTCTCTGGGCTGAAATTAAGGCATCAGCAGCTATGTGATCCTTTCTGAAAGTTCCAGGTAAGAATTCATTGTCTTGCCTCTTCCAGCTTCAAAAGGCTGATTGCAAAGCATCCTCTCATGTTCAGAGCGGCAATGGCAGGTTGAGACTTCCTCACATAGCATCTCTCTGACACTGGCTCCTCTGAGGCACTCTTCCACATTTAGGAACTCTTGTGTTTACCTTGGGCCTACTATAATAATCCAGGATGATCTTTCTATTTTAAGGATTTCCCATTTTAATTCTATCTGTAATCTTAATTCTCCTTCACAATGTGAGATACAGGTTCAGGCAAGTATAACTTGTAGTATATGGACATCTTTTGTTGGAGAGGAGGATGGCATTATTCTGCCTATTATAATTATTTTGGGTGAGTAAAAGGCATATATTATTATTTTATGGAAAAACAGTAGAAACAAAAAATAATTTTAAAATGAACATTTAGTTAAGTGAGAGAAAAGTAAGGACAGAGTGCAGGGCTTATTTTTGCAAAGAATGAAATCTCTAAATCCTTAAAAATGTCTTACATGTATTTAGACACCCAGCTCAAATATCAACACTATCCTTATATAAAACTTTTTTTGAAAATGTGGCCCATATACATGATGGAATGCTATGCAGCCATAAAAAAGGATGAATTCATGTCCTTTGCAGGGACATGGATGAAGCTGAAAATCATCATTCTCTACGAACTAACACAAGAACAGAAAACCAAACACTGCAAGTTCTCACTCATAAGTGGGCATTGAACAATGAGAACACATGGACACAGGGAGGGGAACATCCAACACTGGGACCTGTCAGGGGATGGGGGGCTAGGGGAGGGATAGCATTAGGAGATACACCTAATGTAGATGATGGGTTGATGGGTGCAACAAACCACCATGGCACGTCTATACCTATGTAACAAACCTGCACATTCTGCACATGTATCCTAGAACTAAAGTATTAAAAAAAGTGTAAATCAGAAAACTTATATTATTTCTATAATTATTAAATGAATATAAATAGTGGCTTTCTTATTTTTTTTTCTTTTTATTATTATCATTATTATTATACTTTAGGCTCTATGGTACATGTGCGCAACGTGCAGGTAAGTTACATATGTATACATGTGCCATGCTGGTGCGCTGCACCCACCAACTCGTCATCTAGCATTAGGTATATCTCCCAAGGCTTTCTTATTTAAAAAAATTTTTAAAATCTTTTTATTTTCTACTCTGGTAATACATAATAATTATTAATCACTTAAAGTACTTTGTCAAATATATTAATTAATTGAATACTTGCTGTTTTAGTCAAAACAGTGTTCTAAATACTGTGAGTAAAAGAAGAGTGAGTCATAAAATTTTGCACTAAGACATTTACAAATTTATAGAAATATTATCATTTATTTTAAAATACATATGTAAAATCACATAAAGATAAATTTGTATTCAATTAAAAAGAAAAATAAAATAGTCACAATTTCAGAGTCTAAGTCTCCAAATAAAGGAAGTCTATGGCAATTGTTACATGAAATTTGGACCATATTAAAGATGGCCAATCTAATTCCTTTTACGTTGCGTCTAATGTAGAAAATGATGTGCTTGTATGCTTCAGAAAAGACCTGATAAACCCCATTGTCAAATGGAAACTTGAGAAAACTAAGTATGGTAGACCAAATTATGGACCCAAAGATGTCCATGCCCTAATCCCTGGTACTTATGAATATGGTTGTTACACGAAAAGAGGAATTTTGCAAATGTAATTGAAGATACATACCTTTAAATATGGAGATAATCCTAGATTATCCATTCAGATCAGCCTAAATCTAATCACATGAGCCCTGAGAGACAGAGAACTTTCTCAGTCTGGTGGCCTCAGGCATGAGCCAGCAAGTCAAGTCAGCGATTCCACGTGTGAGGGTTTTACACACTGTTGCTGAATCTGAAATAGAGGAAACCATGTGCAAGAACTTGAGAGAGGTTTCTAGAAACTAAGAGAAGCCACCAGCTAACAGGCAGAAAGGAAGCAGTAATTTCAGTTATATAGCTTCAAAAAAAAAAAAAGAAAGAAAGAAAAGAAAAGAAAAAAGATTCTACCAATAATCTAATTAAATTCAAAAAGTGATTTTTGGACTGGGTGCGGTGGCTCACTCCTGTAATCCCAGCACTTTGAGAGGCTAAGGCATGCGGATCATGAGGTCAAGAGATCATCCGGGCCAACATGGTGAAATCCCGTCTCTACTAAAAATACAAAAATTAGCTGGGCATGGTGGTGCGCATCTGTAGTCCCAGCTACTTGGGAGGCTGAGGCAGGAGAATCGCTTGAATCCAGAAGGTGGAGGTTGCAATAAGCCGAGATCATGCCACTGCACTCCAGCCTGGAGACAGAGTGAGAGTCTATCTAAAAAAAAAAAAACAAACAAACAAAAAAAAGAGTTTTTCCCAGAGCCTCTCCTAACTGCCCAGCCACCTGAAAGCTACCTTAATTTTTGCCTTATAAACATTGAACAAAGACACTAGTTTGACTTCTGACAAACAAAACTGAATTGGTGTTGCTTTAAACCAGTAAGATTTAAAGAATAATAACAACCTTAAAATATTATCAAATGGAATGAAATAAAACAGAAATAAATAAAATATCCTTAACAGAAATACCTGTGAAATGAAATAATATTCAGGGAAGATGAGTATCACCAACATAAACTGAGTGACAGAAGCCAGAAACAAAATAACAAGTAGTGTCTGAGTCCATTTGTATGAAATTCTACTATAGAAGGGGTAACATTTACCTCTAATGACAGTAGATTGATGATTGTCTGAGATGAGGTTGGATGTGGGGGGCAATTGCAAAAAGGCACAATGAAATATTTTGATGTGATGGAGGATATATTCTGTATCTTGATTATGGTTCTGGTTACATGGGTGAATACATATTTTCAACTAATGAAACTGTACAATCAAAATGGATTTGTTACAGTTTATGCATATTATACTTATAAGCCTCTCTTTTTACGTGCCACTCTCCAAACTCTTCTCCACATTAAAAAAACTATTTTAAACTATAAATTATATCATCTTAATTTATGCTTTAACAATGTTCAATGCCTTGGCTCAACCCATTTGAATATATTATTTTCATCTCTTCTTCCCATACCTGCAACACTGTAATAGACATGATTTCATTTATTTGAAATCACTGACATCACCTCTTCATTTTGGTCTCCTCTCCCACAAATAGATGAGAAAATATCTGCTATTTTGATCATTTATCCTTGTTTCTTTGGTCCTTTTATTGCATATATGATGGATTATATTTACATCTTTATTTGACTAATTTTGTACTGTCTGCACTTTATAGTAAGCTGTATATGTCAAAACAGTTTTTACATTCATTTTTCCTGCTGATATGTATTCAGTGCCTAACACATTGTGTGCCATATATGTTTTGAAATAACTGTTGAGTGAAACATTAGGAATTGACAGAAGTAAAATATACCTATTTTAATTATCCTTAGCTCTGTTTAGTTGACAATTTATCTCTGCAAAGTTATAAGTACCTTTAGAGCAGAGGTTATATCCTATTTCTTCACCACTATATGATCAAGATCAGACACCTAGATATTTGATGAATGTGTTTTTCAAATATTAAATGAAAAAAATGAATTCAATAAACTAAAACTATAAATGTAAAAGTTGTAATCATTTTTCTTCAACTCTCATTTTTTTTAATTAAAAAAATGCAATCTGAAAACATTTTCAATTGTGACAATACAATAACATATATTTTTAAGATTAGTCCATAAAAATGCCTGTAAAATATACATGTTTGTTATCGGTTGCTGTAATAGTCAAATAACTATGCAGCATTAATTTATAATGAAAATTATCAGTCTTGTTAATATAAAGCCTTTTTTGTTATTTAAGGAACAATTAGTGGAAATTCTGTAATAACTTCAGGTGATTTATCACCAAGAGAATGATGAAAATGGAAAATGATACAGTTAATTGTTTAAAACATAGAACTATCATATATGTCTCATTTGACTGGTTAAGTAAAATGTCTGCCAGTGTCATGAAAGTGGAGTAAAAATGTGTTCTAAATATTTTGAAAGAGAAGAAAATACTCAGCCTACATTTTAATGCTGTATAATTGATTGTGCTTATAAGGGTTGTCTTGAAGACGTTTATACATTATATTTTATATGTTATGGTAGTATTCTTAGGTATGGGCAATATCTTGTTTTTAGAGATATCAAGTTTTATTAGCATCCACCTTCAAGTGTAAGGTGTTCATACATTAGGTCATGGTAATATTCCCTGAGGAATCTGGCACATTATGCAGACAATGATAATGACTATAATGTTCTTTTGACAAGGAAGTGTCACACCATAAATGTGTCATTTAGAATTCTTCATTGAATAAGATCATCACTGACAGAGCATTTTTGTTTCCCTTTTAGAAAATGACCTCATAAATGTCTTCAGGTTTCTGTGTTCTGATATAAATGGCACTTCCTACTGAAACATGAGCTTTTAACAGATCATTCATGAGTACTCTGACAAAGTAAGGGCTATAGACACCCTTACAAGCACAATAAGAGTCCAACACTTTCCCAGGAGAAAGCAATTATAAGGGCAAACATATCCATCAAGAATGGTTTCAAGAGTGTTCAAATATTGCAATGTACAAATTTATTATTTTTAAACTATTTGTTGAGTTCCTTGCATGCTCCAGGCATGATTTTAGGTGCAGAAGTTTTTTTTTTTTTTTTTAAGCCAATATATTTTTTAATAGAAAAAGAGATCCGACGGAGAAGTGATGTATTCTTCCAAAGTGGCTGTGGGGGAGATGCAGCAAAGTTGTCAGGGAAACCATCCATTGAAATGTATGAATATAAATTCTGGATGATGAATATAAATTATGTAAGTGGAAATGAGGAAGGAATTGGGTGGTGTCGTGTGTGAAAATTATGAAGCAACATCTAATAAATCGAAGAAGTATTGGAACTACAAGATACCCTAGATTTAAATTCAATAAATAAATTATTGGAGTCTTCTAACTTTGAGGGTATTCTTTGCACACTTTTATTAATGATCACTTAGGTCAACACAGTGTGGGTTAGGATGATAACGTGGACTCTGTTGTTCTAAGTTGCCAATTTGAAAGCTTATTTATTAAATAAAATCCCTAAGCTCACCTATTATATCCTTTTTCAACATGATTCCTAAGATAGAATTTGCATATAATAAAATGCATCTATTTCAAGAGCACTATTTTATTTCTGACAAGTGTGCATACTCAGGTTTCTACTACCGCATTCAAGGTGTTCAAATATTCATCAGCAGTGAGGCCTCCTTCTCTCATGTGATGTTATGTGTGAGTTCATGGGAGAGTATGCTCCATGGGACTATTGAATTTCTTCATATAATAAGAGTGAGACACTGACTTACCTTTATTCCAGATCGACTTTTAAAGGTTATTTTTTTTTTTTTTACAACAAATGGATTTACAGGAGAGAGAACCTTCCCTAAGAATAAATGGCAGGCATATTTACTATCATTTTCGATAAAGTTAATGTCTTCCACCAAAAAAAAGGACAGGCATGTGTATTGCCTATTTTTAAAGATTCAAATTCCCTAAGCTCAGAGTCCCCCACTATAACACAGCTGAGTGTGTGCAGGTGTCATCTAACCCTCCTCTCCAAGCCATGTGGGAACTGGCTCAGGAAACTTCAGGCTAAAATGCTAATACTCTGTCAACTGCTATTTTATTTCGGTGAATAATAAATTAAAATTTGTCCTTTAGAGATTTCCCTTTTTTTTTTTTTTTTTTTTTTTTTTTTTTTTTTTTTTTTTAGGCGGAGTCTCGCTCTGTTGCCCAGGCTGGAGTGCAGTGGCGCGATCTCGGATTACTGGCAAGCTCCGCCTCCCGGGTTCACGCCATTCTCCTGCTTCAGCCTCACGAGTACCTGGGACTGCAGGTGCCCGCCACCACGCCCGGCTAATTTTTTGTATTTTTAGTAGACACAGGGTTTCACCATGTTAGCCAGGATCCTTTAGAGTTTCTCTCCTTTATGAGTATTCGTGAAACAGCAGCTGGCTAAATTATTAGCTGGCAAGTATATGAAACCTCAGACCCTTCACAGTCCTTGCCAGTTTTGGTGACAATGATGAGATCCTGAAAGAAATATGGCTTCCAGAAGAGGAAGTTTGAGGATACACAGGCCAAGTAATGAGATTTGAGGGAAGGCCAGGGAAACAGGTAAAGAACATGTTTGTTAAATCGTATACTCAATCAGGTAATAAGTTGTCCTCTAATTTATTGTATTCTAATGAGGAAGAATTGAGGAGGTGGGTGCTGGCAAATTACTGGAAAGCAGATTCGATTGCAGATGTTGCCAAAATGGTGCTCTGGTTGTTTTAAACCTATGCAGGATTGGAAGCCTTTCTTGATAATTTGGTGTTCAATCTCAGGTCCACCTATTTCGGCCACAGAGTTCTAAAATGTGTCCTAAGCTGGAAGTAGTTTCTGATCCTTTTTCAGACAAAATTACATACATCCATGTACACTGCTTGCAACAAGATGAAACTGCGTGACTGCTCTGGGAAGAAACCAGGCAAATTATTAGAACTTTGGATAGTTTGTTTTGCAAATGAGGGAGCATAATGTGTAATGCGTGTTAATGAAAATTGCGAGAGCTGAGAAGTCTCATTACGTAATCCTTCCTACAGTTTATCACACCTACAGTCCATTTAGTGCTAAACTAAGCACTAGAAGACAATAGTAAACATCTCAGAGATTGTTTGTTCATCCCAGTGGGACCTAGCTGCTACATCTTCTCAGGAAGATTTCCTGAGACAAACAAATTTTTGTAGGAAAATATAGATGGTGGTATGGACTAATAACTGAGATCTTGTTGCCCCAGACTAGGTTTACTATGCTGATTAAATTGACACACTAAATAATGAGAAACTGATGCAAAGAAATCTAGGTAAAATCTTGATGACCTTCAGCCATGAAAAAGTTCCCTAGTCATTATATTGTCACTAGGCAAGAAGTAAATAAATACTTTCACATTAATGGGGCTGCAAATGCCCCCAATTTACAGTCATTGGTAAAGTTTCTGCAGTGTGAGCCAAGTTTATATAAATTACAGAGCACAAACTTGTGGTTCCAGCCAGAAAGTAATGTAGCTATAACTGTTTACAAAAGTTTCACAAAATTCCCAAGGCTAAAATAGAGTGGCTGCCATGAATACCTCACACCTGATAAAAAGTGAATGGCAGGTCAAAAATAATTGAAAGTTTCTTTGGTTGAATCATGAGCCTCCACTATACCAGTTGCTACCAAAAGCATATCTAAATGATTGTTGAGGATCTTGGAGCTACTCTCTTCCTCCATACTCCTACCAATCCCTCTGATATGGTTGGGCTTGTGTCCACTCAAATCTCATCTTGAATTGTAATTCCCAGGTGTTGAGGGAGAAACCAGATGGGAGGTGATTGAATCATGATGGCGGTTTCCCCCATACTGTTCTCGTGATAGTGAGTTCTAATGAGAGCTGATGGTTTTATAAGCACCTGGCATTTCCCCTGCTCACAGTTCTCTCTCCTGCCTCCATGTGAAGAAGGTCCTTGCTTCTTTCACCTTCTGCCACAATTGTAAGTTTCCTGAGGCCTCCCCAGCCATGTGGAACTGTGAGTCAATTAAACTGCTCTTCTTTATACATTACCAGTCTCGTGTAGTATCTTTATAGCAGTGTGAAAATGGACAAATACACCCTTCTTCTCCCTCTATCTTCATTTCAGCCTCTTGAAGGACAACGGCAGTTATAAGGTCTTTGGCTGAGGTTTCCCTCCGCCTGAGGAAGATGGAAAGTCATAAAAACTTATCTAAGTATGCTGAGTAATTTCAAGGAGAGGCAGACACAAACATATGACACCACTGGATATGAGCACACAAATCAGGACTGGAAAAAAGAGGCAACTAAACTAAGCTAATAGCATTTGTACAGGGCTCACACTAGGAAAGTGCAGTTAAGGAGAACTTGAGGTTGAGGTCATCTGGGCTAATTCCACATGCTGTTTTTTTACTGTTTGTGTGTGTGTGTGTGTGTGTTCTGCATCTTGACGTATAACTAAAATTGATATGTTATATGTGTGAACTTCCCAGTCTCATAATTGCTGGAAGGAAGCCTTCTGATTCGAAGAGTCATATGTCGAGAAATGCTAGTAGTACACGTGAATTGCTTCCCAATTGTCACCCTGTCTAAGTGTTTTAACAAAATTAGCACAGGATGCCAGAAGGAGAAAGGAAAATCATAGCCTCAACTAAGGACTTAAATATGCAGGGGTAAAAGAGGTATAATATGTCAATAACAGCCACCTACACCTAGTCATAAAGGATATTAAAAATTGGGGATTCAGAGTGCATTATCTTCTACTGAATTCATCTTTTCTATTATAATTCTGGTGGTTTCAGACATTGTGACTATAACTGAACCATTATACAAATTTAAGATACTTTTAAAAAAGATATTGCCAACATTTTCTTTGCCAGTAACAGAGAATGAAGATCAATTTGCATGTACTTGGCAATGTCTCCATTATACTTCGTAGTATCCCCTCTCTTTTGCTACTACTTGGTGGATCAGAATTTAGCATAAGTGATTCTACACTCTAATGTTAAAAGTACTCAAGTTCAATAATAAGATTTAAAATTGGAAAGAGAGATTAATGTGAATTGTGGGTTGGTTCCTTTGGGCCAATTGAATATAATTTGGTTGTTGCTTTCATGTCTGAATGTGTCTTAGAAACTTAATTGTTCTTGACAGTATTCTTAGTCATCTTTCTAGGTAGAAGGTGGATAAAAAAGGAATATTACTTAGGCATTAGATGTGTTTCACTAACTTCATGTGTTATTGAGACAGTATCCTGACTGACTAACCTCCAAATTGCTATCACAATGTAAAGATTTTTACTATATTTTAATAAGTAGGAAAATCTTGGAGATACTTGGAACAAAGCCACTTATATAGCTGGGAAGGGAAAAATGAAAGTAATCAATTTACATTTTTATGTTTTATGATCTCATTAGTAAAAAAAGATAAAAATGTACTTGTAAAATATGTATTTAATCGTTTTTGCTTTTTTCAGAAATGTTTTTAAAACTAGACAAGTATAATGCAAACTAAGATTCATTTTCAAAGCATCTATTTTCACTTCATATTGCCTTTCATCTAAGGATCTAAGAGCATTTCATGGCTTTTCATGATTTGCCAGAGGCTCAAGATAAATCCAATCTGTACTCATGTCTGTGACACTGTCTGCCCTTTTTTTAATGAACACCCATAGCTTTACTACTGTGGTGCAAAATTCTTGACCTGTTATTCTAAAAACAAAACATTCATTAGTGTAGGAGTTTCTATCTAACAGGATTTAATGTTCGGACTGGTTAGGAATACATGTACGGTTAAGAAAGAAAAAGAGAAAAAATATACTTTTAATGTGATTTCTGAAAACCTCCAATAATTGAATATATAGTTAACATAAAAGATTGTGTTTACTGTGCTTTGACCTGAGATAGTTATTAAAAATATTGCACCCTTTTTACTTATAACATTCATACACAAGGCCAAAGAAAAATAAACTAAAGAAATTCAACTTTTCTGTCTCTTTTTCAATTGTACCTCCAAGAAAACTGAAAGACATATACTTGCTACCCCATGCCTGGTAACTCCTCCTGAAGTTTTGTAATTTAGCATTTTTTAAAAGTTTAGTTAGGGAATAATAACAGTTAGAATCCTTGGAACCTAGTAAGTAGTTGACAATAATTATTTTTTGTTACTTGTGATGTACAGATAACGTGATGTAATATATAATATATTAGAAATGTGCATATGAATAATCCATAAGCAGTTGATACTATGACGTAAGAAAGAAAAGATGATGTATAGTCTACTGTCATATACAATCATTATTCAAGCAAACTTTGCATTTTACAAGAATCACAATAACAGTAACAGTAATGCTGGCGAATATAATCACAGTCATAAAAACAATTACATGTGTTAGGAGCCATACTAATCCCAAATCATGCGCATGATTATTAATTCTACTCATGGTAGAAAATGTAATTAGAAAATAGAATTATAAATTCCTTTTATTTCTGTACTGGGAAACTTGGGTAATCCAGTAAACATCTAAGTCTTAACGTGGCATAATATGTAAAAGTAAATACCAGTAATTCCTGCTCTAAACAATTTATATAGTTTTCCAGAGAAATAAGTCATTTTGCATGAAAATAATTTACACACTGCAAGATAATAAAAAAATAAAAAAGAACTAGTTGCTTTATTAATAATATTTATGGTACCTTCTGCTTGATCCGAATATGAACCAAGGAGCCACAAAAGGTTGGGGGGATAAGAATCGATTGTATATTAAGGTTATATAATGGACAAATTCTATGCAAATGTTCAAGCACACTGCATGCTTTTGTTAAATTCAATAAGAAACGTGTTTATGTAATGTTTCCTTCTTAGTACATGTAGAGGAGAAAATTGACTGAGGGAAGCAGTTTCTACCTGAAAAAAAGCAGAAACCAAGGGATGCAGTTGTAAAGAGGGGGCATTTTAAGTGGCTAATGTGAGACAAGTTTTTCATGGCCAGCTGACAGTCAAGGCTCACTGGAGATGTTAACACGTCTCAAGATAAGAGCTTGGAACCAAAGCAGCTGAGTTTCCTGGGTAAACCTTGTATAGTCATTATGTCTCAGACATCAAGCACAGAGGTCGTCTTCTCCAATTGCCTTATAAACATGATCACTCCATATTCTGGGGTTTTAGTTGGACACTATTAAAATAATTCCTCTTGAGAAAGGTTAAAAATAATATCTATGATAGTTAATATAAAAAGATAATATGTGAATGCATATGCATACATATTATATATATACATATTATATATATGCATATGCATTCACATATTATCTTTTTCTTTCAGAGTGACAGGAATTATATATTATCTGAGTCAATAATTTATATGTAGGGGTCTAGATTTGGAGACTCTTTGTCATGTATCTAGCTAGAGTTATTCTTTTCTCATAAAATATCAGTGTTGTAGAATATTTGACACAATGAAAATCCCAGATAACTTTCAGATATATTGCAGGAATGAATTGAACACAGATACATTTCTTCAATTCCAACATATTATTTAACTATGAAGTACAACAGACAAAAAAGGCAATGACAAAAATGGGAACATTAAGCCATTTTTTATGAAACAACTATGGATTTAATGTAATTGCTAATCACAGTTTGGTAAAATGAAGACAGCTTTTCAGATGATGAAGGTGTGAATCGCAAAGAATATTTAGTAGAAAGCATATGATGCAAATAGAAGATAACATGAAGTAGGACAGAAACATTATCTTTAATAATATATTGATTAGGGTAACTCCAAATTTATGAATTCGAAAGAATAAAATACAATGAAATAAAATAAGATACATGTAGTTTATGCATAATAAATCTATTTGTACTCTATGTATTATGACAACTTTCAATGTTTCTATTAATTTCTTAAGCATTTGTTGAAATGTTCCTGTTTCCTTTATTTCCTTGTCCCAGTTCGGTCCTTCACTTGATCTTAGCATGTCCTGTCAAGTCGCTGTTAAATGGGAATCAGCAATTTACAGCAGATACACTTATCTTAAGTTCTTTATCTTTATCCCTATCTAATCCCAGAAAGAAAACTTAGAGCTATGTATCTTGACAACATTTCATACTATGGAAGCCTATCTTGGAAAAATGAAATATTAAAGTTGACAGTCAAGTTCTTTCTATAAATTTGCTTAAAAGCGACTGACAAAAATAGAAGGGAGTTTACTCAACAAGCATATTTCTCACGCAGCATATATGAGCTAAGATAAATGTTTAAAGCATTAAATATTTTATCCATATGGAAGCACCTAACACTTTTCCCCCAAAGATAGTATGGCTGCATCACTTACAGGCATCTCAAAAATCACTTCCCTCTCTTCGTACATTTCAAAGTTTGCTTTTTATAAATGTTCCTTACCAAAGAGAGAGCTGAACTTCTGCAAAAACAAAACAAAACAAAACAGACAAACAAAAAACTCTGTCACTTATATCATTCTAAGTAAGCTACCATAATGCCATAATGCTTTTTACATACAAATTGTTAAAACTAATTATGAAGTATTTGAAACTTTGAGTGTGAACTTATGTACATTTTTACTTAAAACTTTATTGACATATATATCTACAAATTTAAAATAGAATATTTAGAGCACCAATTTAAGAAATGTATTACTAGAGAGAAAAGTTATTTTTATAGCAGTAATAAATGATTAAAATTATCTGCTACAAATTGTTAAATTTCCTTTTCTTTGGCTATAATAATAATACATATGCATGTTTGTTAATACATATATATGTGTGCATAGACATATAAACAGATATTTTATTCAGACACACATATGTATGAATATATGTGTATGCATATATATATAAGTATATATAAGTTATTTAATAATGCACAATAAGTTAGAACTTCTCAATGGTTAAACTCTCTTGAATTTAAGCAATAAGGTTATTTCATTTAGAATAACAATGTTATCTTATTCATTGAAAAATATACCAGGATAAAGGCTAAATACTTCCTAGGAACAAAGCAAAATATTTATTTCATTTTAGTTCTACATAAGTAAATTTAAAAATGTGCATCTGGTAACATTTCCATTAGACTTGAATCTTTACCTCTTCCTAAGTTTGGAGAATAAGTATTTGAGTTAAGATAAAAACTGGGTTCCTGGGGAAACTATTTTGTTTTTTTCTAGAAAAGGTCTGGGATTATTCCCCCAAAAGGCAACTTCAAGGACAACAAGTTTTTCTAAAACTTCAATGTATTTTTGCATTTAATATAACTAGCTAATTATTTTCCAAATTTGATAGTGTAACTTAAAATTAGATTATAAATTTGTAAAATCATCAATTTTATCTTTTCCAATGTTGGGGAAGTTCCTTGCCCTCTATTGTTTCTCTAGACTAAATGTCTCTGGACAAACATGCAATTGTACAAGAAGGTATAGCTTGGATGAGAAGAGAAGACACAAATATTACCTTAAGAAATATTATCTTCACTGAGGCTATTAATTAATCATTTCCCATGAAACAAATAAATCCTTAAAGAGACAAAAATGTTTATTGGAAATAATTACTTGAATAATTATCTTGAATGATAATTTGACAATAAACATAATTTGCATATTTTAATTTATATAATTTACTACAAATTTAACTTGTTCATCTGAACTTATTCATATTTGTAAATGAAGATAAAATAGTATTTATACCTAAAAACTTTTTCTCTCAGAAATATTTTGTCTTACAATTGAGAATCATAAACAATTTTAGTTTTCACAATGTATTTGTTAATATGAATGAACGTTCAGAAATTAGAAAAAATCATGACTGGATCAAGACTATGATATACACAGTGTAATAAGTGAGTTACTAACTGGTTCTACTCATTCAAATATTTAGATTTTCCTAACTCTTAAAAGTAGTAATTGCAAATGCTCATTGCATCTGGCACCTCAAATTATGGTGAACTTATATGATAACCCGTAATTGGCTTTTCTTATGCATTTGTACAGTAGCCATCTTTTATTTACATCCTCTTTCGAAAGTAAGTTTTTATATTTTTGTCCATCTGTGAGGGTGCTTGTCCCTCTTTTAATTTGGTTCTCCTGGCTGTTTTGTTTCTCAGACGCAGTCGAGAAAAGTTGAGATTTAGTACATATTTTCCAGATTAATTTAGGAGAATTTTTTTGTAGCTTCTACCTTTTAAGAAGTAGGACTCTCAAATAATAATTGAATAGGAGGAATGTAGGTGTCAGCCTGATGAAGATGGTTGATGTTAATGACTCACTGCTCCTTTTGCTCTGCTTAGCATCTGAACACACTTATTTTATGGGAGGTATATAGGGATCTGGATCCTTCCACATTCTTTGCATGCCAAAGAAAAATCAGGTATGTGCATATTTTCTGGTAGTAGGGTAAAAGAATGTGAACAAGGGTTAGCCCAAGAAATATGCCTGGCCATAGCACCCAGTGTGGAGGAAAAGACCTGTACAGTGGGTCAACTTTTCTTATCTGAAGGTTCAGCAGGATAGACTTCAGGACTTGAGAATGCAGATTTTGATATCCCTGGGGGGTCCTAGAACCTATCAGCTGCACATCTTGAGAGACAACAATATTAATAATATAGTTACCATTAGAATAGGGAGATATTGGTGGTGCATAGTAGTAAGAAAATAAGTGCTCCTGTCATAGCAAAGAATTTATGGCTAAATCCTCAAAAGAAATAGCAATGAAAACAAAAATTGACAAGTGGAATCTAATTAAACTAAAGAGCTTCTGCACAGCAAAAGAAACTATTAATAGTGTAAACAGACAACCCAGAGAAGTGGAAGAAAACGTACGCATCCAACAAAGATCTAATCCAGAATTTATAAGGAACCTAAAGAAGTCAACAAGCAAAAAACAAATAATCCTATTAAAAAGTTGGCAAGGCGGGGCGCGGTGGCTCACGCCTGTAATCCCAGCACTTTGGAAGGCCCAGTCGGGCGGATTGCCTGAGGTCAGGCGTTCTAGACCAGTCTGGCCAATATGGTGAAACCCTGTCTCTACTAAAAATACAAAAAAATTAGTCGGGCATGGTGGCATGCGCCTGTATTCCCAGCTACTGAGGAGGCTGAGGCAGGGGCATTGCTTGAACCAGGGAGGTAGAGGTTGCAGTGAGCTGAGATTGTGCCACTGCACCCCAGCCAGGACAACAGAGAAAGACTCCATCTCAAAAAAAAAAAAAAAAAAAACAAAAAAGGTTGGCGTAGGACATGAACAGGCACTTCTCAAAGAAGACATACAACACAAAGAGCAGTGAACGAATATATAAGAAAAATTCTCATAATCACTAATCATCATCAGAGAAATGCAAATTAAAATCAAAATGAGATACCAGCTCACACCAGTCAGAAGGGCCATTATAAAATGTCAATCAATAACAGATGTTGGTGAACCTGCAAGTAAAGGGGATGCTTTTACACTGTTGGTAGGAATATAAACTGGTTCAGCCACTTTGGAAAGCAATTTGGAGATATCTCTAAGAACTAAAAAGAGAATGACCATCCTACCCAGCAATCCCATTACAGGGTATATACCCAAATAAATAAATTGTTCAAAATAAATTTATTTTGAACCAAAAGACCAAAAAGACCCATGCACTTGCATGTTAATCACAGCACTATTCACAATGGCAGATGTGGAATCCACCTAGGTGTGCATCAGTGGAGGATTGGATAAATAAAATGTGGTATATACACACCATAGAATATTATGCAGCCATAAAAAAGAATGAAATCACATCCTTTACAGCAACATGGATGCACTGGAGGCCACTATCCAGAGCAAATTAACTCAGGAACATAAAACCAAATACTGCATGTTCTCACTTAGAAGTGGGAGTTAAACACTGGGTACACATGGACATAGAGATGGCAACAATAGACACTGGACACTACAAGAGGGGTGAGAAAGATGGGGAAAGGGTAGAAAAACTACCTATTTGGCACTGTGCTCGCCTCCCGCATCATGAGTTCAATTATACTACAAACCTCAGCATCACACACTATACCTTTGTAACAAACCTGCAAGTGTACACTATGAATCTAAAATAAAAGTTGAGAGAAAAAAAGTGTTCCTGATTTACTTTAGGTGGATGACTGAGTTGGTCCTGAAATAGGCTAAATTAACAGTAGAGCATGAGGAATACAACTACTGCAGAATGAACTAACAGCTTCTAACTCTGCTGCAGAGCATAAAGGAAAAGAATTATATTCTCTAGGCTTAAATTTTCTACTCAAGGGCTGGCTATATAACAGCATATTCAATGACTACTCCACAATATCTTTAATCACTTAAACTCACTGAGTTTTTGTAATTAAGAATCTGATTCTGTTTACTCTGTTGTTGAGAGTTACTGAATTACAATAGCTGTATTTGAATACATATATTCCTAGTATGTGTAATCTCAGCCTAACATAGAGAACTAATGACCAAGTAAAACAAAACTTCAAGTCTTATACTCTAAAATCTTCAATATTTTCAACTTTTCCACTCACAAAACTAAATCAGGTAAATAGATATAGGTTATTGACAATTTATGAATAGGTGTATACTTATCAGACACTGTTTTCACAACGTTAGCTCCAATAGGATTGCATCCAAATCTTTGCTGCCATGAAAGTAGCACCATATTCCTGGGGAAACTGCCAATAAAAGTAAGAATCGCCATTAAAAACTTAAAAGATTCAGGAGTGGCAGTTTTTAATCTCATACTTAATTACTTTGCCCAAATTGGCCTGTTCTGATATCAGATGGTTCTTAGGTTCTGGCAAGGCATTATTGTAATCTGAATCAGATGGTGTATCCAACTGCACTGTTGCTGTTCTAGTTATGTTCTCTTTGCTGGAGAAAATCAAAACAGTCGCTTGGACCCTGGCTTCTAGCTATTGACTATCAAACGCCTTTTCAGATGAAAATAAAATTTAATTTTTCCTAACAGTTCAGAAAGTATAGCTCAATGGTTTTGTGTTAATGCTATGCCTTTCTGGATATGTTCTATAACTTATTCATAGAGATTTTTGAGGAAATCATGCTGATCCACTAAGTAATGAAATTGTTTTGTAGAACTTGCTACAGAGGAAATATGAGGTAAAGTACAAGTACATAGGGTGCCTTTCTAAAATACCTTTCCCTAGAAGTTAAGATGTACACTTCATTATATTTAATGTCATGCCACCCCCATAATCTAACTTTTGTCTGCCTTTCTAGACTATATCAGGATGTCTTCTCAAAAAGTAAAAGTCAAATATAGATATCTTATGTTACAAAGACTAAGAAAGTACTTGATGGTCTCTTAACTCTGTTGGTAACATAACTGCATTCAGTTTGTGACTTCTACCCAGTGAGGAATTGAATTTGCCAAGGGCTACACAAATGGATTTGTTTAATGGAATATTTGGATTGCAATTTGAACATTATTGTAATCCTCATGCCACTGGCCAAATGGAGCATAAGTAAGAGAGAAAGAATGTTTTGCCATTGGAACAGAAGAACAAAAGAGCAGGAAGGATGATAAAAATAAATAGAAGAGAGAAAGAGAGGAAACTATTTTTGAGTTGCGAGAACTGAAGGTGATTAAAAACAAAAATAATACTGTATTGTATGAAAGAATATAAGCTTTTTTTTTACTACTCCATCATAGGATAAAACTAAAATTAGGTCAAACCCCAAAAGAAATGATTTTCAATAATAAAAAATGAGTCATTCATGAGGTAAAAAATATCCCTGATGAAGATGTTGAATGACAAAGAGAAATGGTAATTAGTAACTATATCTTTGCGGCTAGTTTCATAAACAAGAATTATAATATTTGCCCATGTTTTCCTTAATAGACTCCTTTGTTTTAGTATGCGATCATATATTTAGCATTTTCCCTGCTCCATTTCAGCAGCTCTTCATGATAGGGCTTGTGGGTGAAGATTGTAATTTAGCTCAGTGATTACAGACTAGGTTGTGATTTTTAATAGATGGGATGTGAACATTGCCTAAAGATGGATTTAGTGACTGATGATACTTGAATTTTCAGTCTTAAGTGGCTAATGTGATTATAATTATTTGAAAGAAAGAAATATTATGCTACATGGAAGCATGCTGTTGGTTGATATGTCTGTAGTTGCAAATTGTAAGTTAGAAGAAGACTGTCTATGGGGGTTTCAGAAACAAATGTTTGGCCTATTGCTGATTACTGCAGATTGGCTCACTTAGTACTAATTCCATATAACTATATTTGGTAAGTCCCTTGCAGCTTGAATTCACATGACATAGGTTTTGCCAAGCAGAAATAAAAGAGAAAGACAAGAAGGATGAAAGTAAGCACTGTGAATTAGTGGGCACAAATGGGGCATTGTTTTATGCCTTAGTGGTATTTCGTGATCTTGGATCACCGGTGGCAAAAGAACTACTATCCAGTCCCTAGCATTGTGTCAGAAAGAAACCATTAACAATAGGAATGCTTTCCTACCACAGAGAACATTAGTCTAGTTAGGTGTTTCCCCTAGCTGCCCCATTACTGAAAGAAAAACAAACAGTTTCATCCTCTAGCCCTACCAGAAATTCCAATAAATGCATAATAGATTATATTAAGTTCATTACGGCTCAAATTAATTGTCAGAGTTGCCTGCTATTAAGATTTCCAACAAATACATTGACAAAGTAGGGTACATTCCAGAAATGCAATGATGGTTTAGTTGTATAGATTGTAACATATTTCCTTAATTTAAAGAGACAAAGGAAAAAATAAGCAAAGATATATTAGTTTCCTAATAGTTACCTCAAAGCAATAGATAACTACTTTCATGTATCCAGATATAAAAATTAAAAATTAAATTAAATTACACATTTGTCTAAGTGGACTAGATACCAACTGCAAATGTGATGGAGCTTAAATACTAAGAATATAATTAAAGTTAGAAAAAAAGACAAGAATGCTTGCAATCACAGGTAATACTCAACTTCCTTTGGTGGTACTCTTCATTAATGTTAAATCACTAAAAAGATATAAACCTATCAGCATAAAAATTATAATCTCACAATGTTTATAGTTTGAACTTCTAAAATGTCCAGGGAAATCAACTACAACAAAAATAAAATTAGTAATAATTACCAAAATTTGGCAAAATAATTGGTAAATGCAAGAGAAACAACTTTCTTTTTATGCCAAAAAATAAATAACAGAAAATGTAATGGGAAATAGTGCATGCAGTCACAAGAATTTTAAATTAGGCAAACATTGGCTGAAGTGCTGGATATTGATTGGAGGGTGTGGAAGGAGCTCAGAAAACAAAGGAAAATTCATAGTGGATTCTATACCTTTGGGATCTTAGCTGAGACTGAAGCCCACCTATTGCATTGGTTTCAGGAGGAAAAAGTGGAGAAGCCCATGTTTGGGAACCATGATGTCTTAGATTCCACTGAGACTAAAAACCAAAGGACATTCCCAGTGATATGAATGTTGTATAGCCCCTGCTAAATTAGTATAACCCTAGGGATGTTAATAGACTTTATCATTGTCACCAAGTTTAATTGCTTGCCTCATCTTTTGTCTATCTATCTATCTATCTATCTATCTATCTATCTATCATCTATCTATGTGCATGTCTTTGTGTGTTAATATCCCTTGAGGGAAAAAATTCCATATTATTTTCATTAGGGAAAAACTCAGATCCACTACTTTTTAGCACTTCTTGGGGTATATTTTAGAACTGTTGGAAGCAGCTGCCCTAAACCCAGTGCACTATGTTACTTTAAACCGAAAGTTTATATTCAATATTTGGAAGACTATATTTTTCTGATATTTTCCTTGATTGATCACTTCACTACTAAGTAAAAGTATTCAGAATTACTCAGTTTGTATTAAAGCTATACTACTCCAATATACTTGAAATTTAGCTAATTTTCAACACCAATTAATTTATTGTAGTTGAATTTTTTTTTCATTTGGAAGGTATCTAATGCTAATGAAATATTATTCTATTAAAACACACTATAGGTCGGGTGTGGTGGCTTATGCCTGTAATCCCAGCACTTTGGGAGGCCGAGGCAGGTGGATAACCTGAGGTCAGGGGTTTGAGACCAGCCTGGCCACCATGGCAAAACCCCGCCTCTACTAAAAAATACAAAAACTAGCCGGGTGTGGTGGTGCACGCCTGTACTCCCAGCTACTTGTGGCGCTAAGACAAGAGAATCGCTTGAACCCAGGAGGTTCAAGTGATTGAACCTGCGGAGGTTGAAGTGAGCCAAGTTCGTGCCCTTGCACTCTAGCCTGGGCGACAGAGCAAGACACAGTCTCAAAAAAAAGAAAGAAAAAGAAAACAATATAACTAAAAATGGCAAAAACTGCAATTACGTTTGCAACAACCTAATATTTTTGTGACTCAAAATAATAGCATGTGTTCAAAGGTGTTAAGTGGTGCTTTGCAGTTGCTTCGTAGTGCAAGAAAATAGAAACAAAATGAGAAAATAGAAAACAGGGAGTTAACTGACAAATTTTTCCCCATCTAGTCATCAGATGTTCAAGAAATTACAATTTTTAAAAAACACCTAAATAACATTTTTGAAGGTGCTTTGAAATCAAGAAAAATATATATATTCTTCTATTGAATATCATTAGTTATAGTCATCTAAAATAGAGCTTTATTATGATAATTTTTTAATGCATTCAATCTTGAAAGTTTAAAAAATATAATTCTGCTTTGGGAGTTTATGCAATATGAACTGTATCAAAATAAGAAGAAGCAGAAATATTCCAAGCAGGAATCTGAAAGGTCTTTTAAGAACTAATCTATGTTTAATAGTCAACCAAGGTTTTATTTGTATTGTCATAAATTATAAGAAAAGCAAAAAAGAAACACTTTTTTCCCAAATATATAATTTACTTTCATTCTTTCAACAATACATATTCAGAGTTCAGAGTACCGATCATTGCACATTAACAAAATAAATAAATACAATTTAAAAATACCAATATATATGCCTTATGCGTCAAGTATATGCCATTATCTCAGGTAGTAGGAACTCTATGGAAATCAGTCTCATATTTTACTTTCACAGTGCTTATGGTGTAATGACAGGGAGTGATTTAACTATGCTGCTATATCCCTTGTTTATATTTATTTGTCCTAAAGAAGACACACACACACACACACACACACACACGTTCTAAGTTTGCTTTGAAAACATGCACTAAAAGTGTAACCCCTATGGTAGAATAATTAAATAGTTTTGATGAAGGAGAGAATATTTTATGCAGTTTTACTCTAATTTGTTATTTCTTCCTACACATTTTTCTAAGTTGACACCAAGACTGAGCCGCTCACTATGAACTTATTTACAGTTTTCAGTTGTTCCCTATCATCTGCACAGTCAACCGCAATAAACAGTCCAGCTATCTACTGATGTAGGGGTGCCCTTTACCTTCTTGTGCAGAGTAGAGTCAGAGACATTCAAGTGTACAGATAAAGGTTCAATTCTGTACAGACCAGTAGCTGAAGTTCAGAGAAACGTTCAATTGTGCAGGTACCAGTAGGTGAAGTTTGGTGTTTTTGTTCCTTACCTCTCTCCCCAAATTTTTGAGAGAAAGATCTATCACTTTCTATCTTCAGATCAACTTTTCCGTGGCAGTTCAACAGAGAAAAGTTAACTTTTCCAATAAATGGCTCTCAAGTAATTGAACATTCAGAAGGGGACAGAATAAAGCTCAATCTAAGTCTTGCACCTTATAAATAAAATAATTCAAAAATGAATCACACATATAAATGAAAACTTAAAACTGAAATAAAATTAAAAAATGGATTTAAAGCTAGGCAAAGAGGTCTTAGACTTGACACCCAAAAACTGTCTATAAAAGGAAATTTTCATAAATTGGAGTCTATCAAGATTAACTTTTACTGTGAAAAATTCTGTTAGGAAGATAGAAAATGAGAAAGTAATGAGTTGCAGACATTTCACCAAAAAATATATGTAAATGACAAATAAACCTGTGAAAAGATGTTCAACATGATTACTAATTAAGGAAATGTAAATAAAATGTAAAATAAGATATCATGACAGAGTAACTAAAATGAACAATAGTGATTACACATAATGATGGTGAGAAGAGGGGGAGACTGGATTACTCATACATTGCTAGTGGAGATATGCAATGATACATCCCCTTTGGAGCACAGCACAGCAGGTCTTCGTGACGTTAAACGTGCAACGACCACATCACAGCATTTCTGGGTGTTTACCCTAGAAAAAGACTGACTTATGTTCACATAGTAACCTGTATACGAATATTTATAGCAGATTTATTTATAGTAGTCAAAACTGAAATTAATCCAGATGTTCTTCAACAGATGAATAAATTGGTACATCCATGTTATGTACTATAACTTGGCATTCACGTGGAACACACTGTTGATACATACAGTAATCTGAATGAGCCGTCTCCTGAGTAGGGAGAAGAAGTCAATCCTGCAATTTTTAATTCCATTTCTATAACGTTTTTCAAAGGAAAATACTATATAAAGGGGTAAAATATTCGTTGTTACCAGGGCTAAAGGAAGAATGGGAGCAGGAGGTAAATGGACATAGCTATAAAAAGTAACACAAGAAATCTTTGTGGTGAGGATGTTTTCAAAATCTGGAACATATGGAATAATATAATTTGCTTTACTGGAATGAAAAATATTATTTGGAAACAATATAAGATTACTAAATTGTTATTTTGGGAAATGTACTCTGCACGATATGTGTTTTGAGACTCAAGTATTCATTCGACAAATGTTTAAATTGTTCTTTTATTGTTGGATATTATGCTTGAAATTGTGTGATATCGAATGTTTGTTAAAGTTAGTAATTTAGTGGGGACTTGATTACAAACAACAATTAAAGAACTTTCTGAGTTAAAATATGAAAATATCATGATTTATACCAGTTTCAATTCAAGCAAAGTAATTTTTAATTGTTACATATCCCAATAACATTAATTTCATGACCCAGGTGAGTCACTTAAACCTGAGTTTATTTGTTCAACTTCAAGAAAGTGAAATTAGGCCCAATAATTTCAAATTGTTCCCCATGAATATATGGTCCTCCCACTGTTAGGCTTCATTTAATTATTTAAAAATATTTAACAACCAGATTATATGATGGGCAGTGAAGGTAAATGTTGACCTAAATAGAATCTTTAGTTGCCATTATGGCGAGAGTACCTATTTTAAAATATGGCCACTTTGTTTGACATATAAATTCAAATTGAGATAAGTGCTGGAAGGGGCTACCTAGGCTGGTAGGCTGGGACTGGTACCAGTCCATGCCCTGTTATGAACTGGGCTGCACAGCAGGAGGTGAGCGGCAGGAACCAGCATTACTGCCTGAGCTCCGTCTGCTGTCAGGTCAGTGGTGGCATTAGATTTTCATAGGAGTACAAACTCTATTGTGAACTCTGCTTGCCTGATATCTGAGGTGGAAACAGTTTCATCCAAAAATCATCCCACCCACTCACCATCCATGGAAAAATTGTCTTCCATAAAACCAGTCCCTGGTGCCAAAAAGGTTGGGGAATGCTGGAGTAGTGTATTAGATTCCAGAAAGCAAAAATAGACTATACCAAGCATTGAGTGGAGGAGGGAAAGAAAGAGGAGAGAAGGAAAAAAATGATTTATAGAAAATGGTTTATAGAAAAATAAAAGTAGGCTAGTAACAATGAAAGCTATTAACCAATTGAGAACTAGGCAAGGGAAAAACTGGAATGGCAGATCCTATTCACTTTATGGATCAAGTTACAATGTTTGGGAAGCATTCAAACAGCAATGGAAATTTATGGACAGACTTTAAGCAGGAAAGTTATTTATTTATTTTTGTAAAGTTACTCCAACTGCTTTTGGAAAGTGTATTAGAGTGGCTCAAAGGAAGAATTGAAAACACGATGGCTAAGTGAGTTTATTTTGCAGTAGTTTAGGAGATATGTTGGATTCTCTGATAAAGTAGTTAGTAAAATAAATAGCAGGAGATTGGCTAAATCAATAAATGTTTTGAGTTAGAATTGCTGTCTGTTAATTTTGTGAAAGTAAAGCACCAGCAAAAAATGACTACTCGTGTATAGTATGATCAACTGAGTGTATGGAGGTGTTTTTAAATTGATTTTGAATCAATGGAGGAAGACTTTAGAGGAAATAAACACTATTATTTTGGACATGTTAAGAAATTTACATAGGGATCAGAAAGATTAGGAAAATTGGTGATAACATCCCTGTAGTAAATATTAAATTAATAAAATGTTTAAACATATACAAGAATATTATCTGATAACATATAATACTTTAGATTAATCTTGATTCACATGGGGCAAATGACTAACTAGTTTTTTGTGATGTATAAAATAATAAATCTTAGAGTATGGTTATAGCAATGGATTGAAAATTCAAAGTAGAATAATGCCTGATCTTCATTTATCAACTATTAATTGCCTTATTTACTAGGGCTGGCTATTGAGTTTCTATTAGATTTAGGATTACAAGAATGATCATTCTGAGAATTAGATCCAAACAGTAAGTACTTTTTTTGAGCCATGTACAATGAGTTTGAAGTAGACTTTAATGATTTTTATCCACAATTTATTGTAGCATAGGGCATGAAATTATGTGAAAAACATGAACCAAATCATTTTTTGACTACCTTTTCTCATGTCTCATGAAAATATGTATTTATACCAAGACATTCATGTTTGAGATATGTATCAAAATTGTGTTATGGGAGAAAAGATGAGAAATGAAAAATTGCAATATTATTTTCTTTTAAGCATATGTGAAGACTAATTTTTATTATTTATTATTTATTTTTTATTCTTTTTTTTTTTTTGAGACTGAGTTCTACTCTTGTTGTCCAAGCTGGGGTGCAGTGGTGCAATCTTGGCCCACTGCAACCTCCACCTCCCAGGGACTGATTTTTATTTTTATGGGCATTATTTTTATAGGCATTTCCTATGATTGTGGAAAGTTGCACAAAAACTTAATGATATTTATCTAAAACCTATAAACATATATGAATTTCAAAACTAGCTCAAAAGTTAAATGGATTAATATTTTGGATTAATGAAGAATTTACATCTCAGAAATTAGGTGGCTTGTTCAATATCACATAAAAATACATGACAGAATAGGGAATCAGAGCTAACTTGTCAGATTCTGAATCTCATATTCTTTCCACTATTCAATTATATTTCGTAATTAAAATAATTATAATAGTAATAATAACAACTTTATTCTAAACTTTTTTGGGGAATTGGATGGAATTTTAAATTCTTAATAGAAAAATATTCTTGTAGTTAGTGTTATTAAATGTTTAGAAAAAAATAACATTTTTAAAGTTGTTAAGTGGTCTCCATCTATATTTTTTTTATTTACCTGATTTTAATGTCTTTTCAGATTAACATTTTTCTGTTTCCTTTTATATACATCAAATATTTTTGGAATGTCTTTTACAAAGCAGTCACTGTACCACATATTAGATTTTGCTAACTAATTTTTATTAGATTTATGTGGTTAATGTATTTCAAAACTCACTTCACATTTGACAAATATTCAATAATAATAGTTTGATACATTCTAGATTTTGTAATTGTTATGCCGTATAACTATTATCCATTTTTGAAAGCTACATAAGCAATTACAATACATAGCAAAATAATTTTAAAAGCTAAAATGCTATTAAACATGATTAAAATATTTTGAGGAGGCAATAAATAACCTTGGAGCATAGTCATTACTAAAAATGTTAATCAAAGTTTTATTGTAATATAAGAAATTCCCTTTTAAGTCGATAGAAAACTCGGTGACAGAGTTTATTATATTCCTTCTAATAGTTTATTAGTATATTTATTTTTAATTACAAACATTTCCATAGCTAAAAAAAATTCACTTCATTATAGTACAGTTTCCTTAATGCGGCAATTTCTATCATTTTACACTAACTACAAGAGATTCCTATTAGGGATAAAAGTGGTGATATCCATTAAGAAAGAACAATATAAAAATAATAGACTTGTCCAAGTTCTTTTAATTAGTTATTTTTTAAAACTGAAGTAAATGTAAGTACTCTAGAACCCTTTCCTTTTTTTCTTTTTTTTTTTTTTTTGAGATGGAGTCTTGCTTTTGTCACCTAGGCTAGAGTGCAATGGCCAGATCTTGGCTCACTGCAGCCTCCCAGGTTCAAGCGATTCTCCTGCCTCAGCCTCCCCAGTAGCTGAGATTACAGGCACCTGCCAGCACGTCTGGCTAATTTTGGTGTTTTCAGTAGAGACGGGCTTTCACCGTGTTGGCCAGGCTGGTCTCGAACTCTTGACCTCAGGTGATCCACCCGCCTCTCCCTCTCAAAGTGCTGGGATTACAGGCGTGAGCCACTGCACCCGGCCTAGAATCTTAAATGTACTTTTGAGAAATTGACTATATTGATCAATACATAGAGTCCAGCTGACTTTCATTGCAAAGAGCATTCCTGTTGCTTTCACATGATGCATTTGAGATAGCCATCAGGGATGGCTTCATAGGTGTGGGATCAGTGCATTGACACAGAACTCTATTCCAACGATAAGAATTGAATATTCCGTGGTTGCTGTTTAGTAGTTCTTTCTAATTTATCTCTGACCTTGTATGTTGTGAATAAAATCTGATAGAACGAGGTTGCCTGCGTGGGTGGCTTTGCTCATACATGATCCAGCCTCCTGTCTCTCCCTGTCTGTGCAGGATAGGTTCTGGCTGCTTCCTGAGTCTTGGTGGCACAGGGCTATCCTGGCCTCCCACATTCCTCTGCCCGCCCATCCTCATCACGGATACCCTTCACTGGAGTGAACACCAAGTTGAAGGAGGAAGAGGCACAGTAGCAAGGGGGATAGTAGATAGGAAGACCCACTCTTTCATCTCTGGGACATGAGTGCAGGCCCACTGAAGATGGGAAGATGGGGAAATGGTGCACAGAGCCAGTAACATGTTGGGGTAGGACACTCTAGCAGCGTCCATCCTAACCAACCTGGGCTGCCAGTGCTGAAGACTCTAGGCAGAGAACTCAATGGGGTACGTCTCTTGCTCATGCTCGCTCACTCTGACCCAGGTACTAAGTGTATACCAACAAGGAGTCACAACGTGAGGCCCCTGTGCACCTGTGAGGGTCTATACTCGCTCTACAAGTATCGTTGTATTCAAAGAAAAATACCATTAAATAACAAATAAAAAAAAGCGACAAGTCAAGAGATGAGCGAAGAAATAAAAACGTTTTATATTTTAGTATTTTTAATGAAAATGTTTGCCGTATTTTTGAATGAAGGCTCCTATATTTTCATTTTGTGCTAAGTCCTGCACATCATGTAGCTGGCACTGGTAGTCTCACATTTATTTTAGGAAAAGACAACTCTTAAAATATAAGAATCCCCAATATTCCACATAGTCCTTTGGAGTTTAGAAGCATATTTTTGTATACGTTATCTTATTAAAAATTAACAATATTCCTGGCAGTGAGGTGGATTGTTACTATTATTTGTATTGTGGACTGATGAATGCTAGTACATAAGTGACTATGTTCATTTATGTTCCAGGAAAAAAAATGTATTTGTGTGTTGGAATTAGTGAATGAATGAATAGTCCTCTTTTTTAATCATCGAAAATATACTGATGTGAAATAAATCCATTGTCCAAGTAGCGCTGTAACACAAATAATCAAGACCAGGTATGATGAAGATTAATATGCACCTTTATAACTCTATGCATTGCTGCTTCATATTTGGCTTTTTTTAAAAGCAGAAATCAATAATTTTACTTTTCTTCCCAAGTGTAATCTCTCCATGTTTGAGGGTCACTGATGACCCATGAATTTGAATGATTTTAGAACCTGTATTGGAGATAAAGGTAAAAAGCATTCTGGCTATAAAAAGAAGAAAATGACAGATTCCTGGATGGAAATAAAGTCAAAATGAAACTAATACTGGAGAGGGGCAGTCTTCAGTCATTTCAAGTAGGGTTGTAAATCTTACCTTCAATTTGCCATTGATCAATTTATTGTTTGCTGAAAACAAAAAAACAAATGCCTTAAAGCCAGCTGAATTTCTTTTAGTTTCCAAAATTTAGTTCATATACTGGAGGAGCACGTTTGTGTTCAAAATTCATAGCTCCTGCCTATTCTTTCTTTATTGTTTTGTTCTCTGGCACACACAAAATCCCCCAAGCCCTTCTGTGAATCCTGATTTGCATCTGTTCTCCTCCTCATCCTTGTTCTCAGAGCAGCCATTGAGAAGTGTTTTACGTGTATCTTCTTTATTGTGACTTAGCTTTCTGATATTCAGGATTGTACTCTCACTTTTTTCCATGTTCAGGATCTTCTGTCTTCTAAATTCTCTCCAAAGCTAACTCTAGTCTTACTCTTTGAATTCATGCCTTTTATTTCATGAGTACAATGGATAGTAGCATGAAATTGTTAGAAAAGGAAAACAGCAGGTAATACAGAATTACTCTATTAATGTTGGGGCATATTAGGCACCTGATCAAAGATTCTGAAAAAAAATATGAGGAATAGTAGAGGTAGATAAAATAGTTTCAACAAGAAGAAATGCCAAATTGGAAAAAATGGTTTATGGTAATATCCTGGCTTTCAGAAATGCTTCAGTTAAGGCACACAGAGCCCCATGGTGTCTTGTTTTTCTGTTCTGCATAAAAAATTTCAGAAAAGCTGTTTCATACTTAACTTTATTCTAAATCTGACAAATATATTTAAAGTGAATTTTTGTAGAATGTATATATAAAGGATGAATGAGAAGTAGTATTTGTCTTTAAATAGTTGAGTAGCAGTTGGGGAATGAATTCATTCCAGCTATCAGATTTATTTGCACTATATAGAATAAGTAAGAAGTGATTCATGATTATGATTTTCTAAATCTTGAAAGTAAAAAGTGAGTTTTAGCAAGTTTATCATGCAGTTTTCTGGAACTATTTTAATCAAGGCCTGAGAGAATAATAAAAAATACTGGACAATAAAGCAAATGAATGCTAATATGACTTGAAATTCATAAGGATGGCTATTGATTGAGCCAGTAATTCAATCTTACTAGCTAGCATCCTACTAGGAATGGAGAATGCTCATTAGGTGTGGACAGATTTTAATACTTAGAATCCAATGAAGTCAGTGAAGTATATCAGACAATAAGAAAAAATGGAAGTCAAACGGCAGAGTCCTGAGTTTAAATAATCAGGTTATATCTGTATTTTAGTCAGTGGTGGATAATAATGAAATAATATAGTTTTTGACAAAAATCATCATTCTTTTTTAGCAACACAAATTGGTTTTTATTTTCTCACCCATCATGGACAGTCTTGGTGGAGCTGACATCAGGGCAACCTACCCACTCATTGCGTGGTATAACAGTGGCTGTCTAGTCTGAATCTTTTTACAGATGCTTCAAAACATACAAATTTGCAGGAGGGAGAAAAATATTCATTGCTATGATTGCATTACTGTTAGGGAAAAAAGGTAATATGGAAGAGATTATTTGTATATAATTAGGAAAGTAAATATCTGAAACCAGAACCAACTCTTTCTCACATCTGACCTCAGAGATTAGGTGAAGACTGTGTAGAAAATAAGAAAAATAGCAAAGTTTTAACCATTGCAACAAGAAGGCCCCTGAAAGGAAAAATAACGAAAACAGACATGATGACACTGACAAATAAACAACTGAAAGGAATTGATTTAAAAGCAGGTGATGGCAGGCATGACATACATAGAAATGCACAGTTTAAGGAGAGGGGGATGTGGCTTGGAATAGACATACATCTATTAGAGGTTTGATTATGAAGAGAATGAAGAATGGAAATATTCAGAAATAAGTGTTTTACAGAAATGGAAAAGATAGTATCTGAAGATACTTTAACCACACTCTAAAATTTAAATAAATAGCATGTTTCATTAATGCATTAATGTTCATGATATTTTATTTTGCATCTTTTATGTTGATAAAGATTGTTATTGTTTTTTTGGAAAACTAAAATTGTAGTTTCCCAAGTAACCATTGGTTGTTTGAAAGCTTATTTTTTTATTTTTTATTTTTCTTTATTTCTTAAAAACAAAAAAATGGGATACATGTGCAGAAAGTCCAGGTTTGTTACATAGGTATACGTGTGCCATGATGGTTTCCTGCACCTATTGACCCATCCTCTAGGTTCCCTCTCCTCACCCCTCACCTCACAACAGGCTGTGGTGTGTGTTGTTCCCCTCTCTGTGTCCATGTGCTCTCAATGTTCGACTCCCACTTATGGGTGAGAACATGAGGGATTTGGTTTTCTGTTCCTGTGTTAGTTTGCTCAGGATGATGGTTTCCAGATTCATCCATGTCCCTGCAAAAGACATGATCTCATTCTTTTTTTGTGGCTGCATAGTATTCCTTGGTGTATATGTACCACATTTTCTTTATTCAGTCTATCATTGATGGGCACTTAGGTTGATTCTATGTCTTTGCTGTTGTAAATAGTGCTGCAATAAATATATGTGTGCATGTGTCTTTATAGAGAATAATTTATAATCCTTTGGATATATACCCAGTAATGAGATTGCTGGGTCAAATGGTATTTCTGGTTCTAGAGGAATCACCACACTGTCTTCCACAATGGTTGAACTAATTTACATTCCCAGCAACAGTGTAAAAGTGTTCCTATTTTTTCACCACAGCCCCGCCAGCATTATTGTTTCCTGACTTTTTAATCACCATTCTGATTGGCATGAGATGGTATTTCACGGTGGTTTTGATTTGCATTTCTCTCATGATCAATGATGTTGAGCTTTTTTCACGTATTTGTTGGCCACGTAAATGTCTTCTTTTGAGAAGTGTCTGTTCATATCCTTTGCCCACTTTTTGATGGGGTTCCCCTTAAAGTGTAAATGAAAAAAAGCAAATATGGTAGCTGTAAATTCATACCTTTGATTTGGTCTGAAAAATAAATTGCAAACACATTTTAAAACGGAAAAGTATGACACGGGAACATATAACTTGCTGCAGAAAATCAAATTCCAAACAGCATAATACATTTATTATTTTGTTCATTGAATCTTCCCCATAACATATATTGGAACCTGAGATGAGCTACGGAAAATAAGAGTCAACATGAAAAATTAGAATGAAAATATAAACATGATTTTTACTTATGTATTTACAACAATCTAATTTATCGTGTCCCATATATTAAAAATATGTTGTCATTGCTGAAGCAGACTGTCTGAAAATTCCTAATAACTTGTTTTAAAACTTCACCATGGAATTATTATGTGAAAAGAAAATAATGATTTTGAATTTATTGGCAGAAGACAAAAGTGCTGTGAAAAAATGCTAATTTTATAGGCATAAACTTTTTTAGTTTGGTGCCAAAGTAATGGAGGCCTTTGCCATTAAAAGTAATCTTTTCATATTGCTAACCCTTTATTTGCTAAAAACCAATATTTGTAATACATATTACATTTAATTTAAATAATTTTTTTCATTGGTTTTCAAAAGTATTCTTTTTAGCAAGATGATGATAAATTAAGGGGCTTTATGTTCTTAGAAATATTACTACTGTTTAAAAGGAATTACACCTGATTTATAAACATTTACAATGATTACATATGTGCATACACCCTTGTTCATTGAAATACATTTTTTTCTGTGTAGGACCCTGTTGTAAGTGATTAATGTGTATCAATTATTCAGTCAATACACCAACTATATCAGGTATATATTGCTAAATATCCTATTTTACAGATGAGAAAACTGAGGCACTAAGAGCGTAAATAACTTCTACAAGCTCATATAGATAGGAAATTTAGGATCCTGCATTTGAATCCAAAAATACATTCTCAAAATACCTCAATTTTTACTATTACGTAATGCCAATAACTTAAATTTTACACAAGTGTATCAATGTACAAAATGGCATAGAAGCAAATAAATGGGATTTCATATATGTAGTAGAAGAAAAATAGCTAAGTTCTGCATGGAAGCTACAAATAGAAAAATATTTTCATTTACATTATCCTACAGTAATCATTAAAATAATATTAATCTTATTCATATTTTCATGATCCTACAAACCATATAAAATGTTAATGTTTGAAAATAAAGAACAACAATAAAAAAGTTTTGTCCCACTCGACCTCCACCACTATATATAGGTGTATTAGGCCATTCTCACATTGCTATAAAGAAATACCTGAGGCTGGGTAATTTATAAAGAAAAGAAATGTAATTGGCTCATGGTTCCACAGGCTGTACAGGAAGAATGATGCTGGCATCTGCTTGGCTTCTAGAGAGGCCTCAGTGAACTTACATGGCGAACTGGTGGGAGTAGAGAGTAGGCCCATCTTACATGGCAGGAACAGAAGCAAAAGAGAGCAGTGGGAGGTGCTACATGGTTTTAAACAACCCGATCTCATGAAAACTCACTATCAGCAGAATAGCACCTAAGGGAATGGTGCTAAACCATTCATGAGAAATCCACCCCCATTATCCAACCACCTCCCACCAGGCTCCACCTCCAACACTGGGGACTATAATTCGACACAAGATTTGGTGGGACACAGATCCAAACAATGTCAATAGGACATTCAATATATTGAAACAGTGTATTATATTTTCATAACTTTGTGGCAAACTTCGATGCACCTGTAGAACTTGAAAGGGTTAATCCAGTTTTATAATGTGCAAAACTTTTCCCAAGATCTTCAGGTATGTACTGACATAACATAACCTATTATATCTTGATTAATTTCTTGTGTGTGACATGCTGTCACTGACTTTATCAGTCCATTATTTTATTATGCATTGTTTTGCCTCATTGCATTGGATTGTTTTGATGCATTTTGATCTACTGGTAAAGCATTTTTTTCTCTTATACCACTAATATGTTATTCCTTAAAAAGAAATGCACTAATACAATGATCCTGTATATTCGTATTAGTTAACTTTATAAAGGATATTTTAGCTGTATATTCTTCTAACAGCTTTATACCTAATAGATGAAAGTAAATATTGCTTCCAGGTAATTATAATAGTAAACAGTAAGAGAGAAAGAGATGCAAATACATGTTTCCATTTGTTTTACTTGTTTTGTA
The DNA here is from genome assembly GCF_028885655.2 of Pongo abelii. NCBI lineage: Eukaryota > Metazoa > Chordata > Mammalia > Primates > Hominidae > Pongo > Pongo abelii. The sequence continues at coordinate 92,500,930 of NC_071999.2, read as the reverse complement.
GGAACTAAAAAAAATTCAGGGAATATGTAGAGTAAACATGTCAATAGGTGGATTTAAATCCTTATGCAGTTTTGCTTCGTCACAGGGGTTGAGAAACATTTTCTATAAAAATGCTATAATGAAAATATATCAAGCTTGCAGCCCAAGGGGCAAAATTGAAGACACTATCTAGGTGCTTATATAACTACTTAAAATGAACCATTTAAAAATGTTAAAAAACATAAACAACAAAAATTCTTAACTCACAAAACCGGTGAAAGGTCATCAGATTTGGTCAGTGGGACACAGTTTGCCTACGCTAGATCAGGAGGATAGGTTGAAAAGTCAATTAGCAATCTTCTTCGATGACATATGGAAAGAAAAACCTCTCTTAGCATTGCCCTTGAGATAGATTTTTATTTTATTTGGTATGGTATTTTCAAAATTCCCAAGTTATTTTATACATTTTAAAAAGTTAGGTCTCAAAATGGAATCAATAAAAATGGTTCAAAATTAACTTTTAAAAATGTTAGCCACTATATTTGGAAGAATTACCCACTGACTGCATTCTTTAACTGAATATCTCAAACTACTGTATAGTATGGAATTTTTTACCTCGAAATCAAATTAACTACTTGGATTTTTGTGCCTCTGCTTATTTTGTTTGTTTTTAAGGCATGAGTGGTGTCAAAATCATTATCTTCTAAACCTAACTCAATACACGCATAATATTTTGAGTAAAATATAACGACATTGTGTTAAATATAATGATATGCAAACTATTATGTAAAGAATTCATTTTATAATGTCATTTCATTTTTTTATTTTATAGGGAGAAATAATACACTGTAAAAATGTTATGTTAATTCATTCATAGTATAGACATATTCTGTGGTGTCTATGGATAAACACAGCTTCTGGGCTTCGTGCAACACTGCAGATTATTAACTTTCTTTTTAAAGGGTATATTACTTAAGTTTTGCTTTTTGTTTATTGTTTATCTTTAAGATGAATTTAATATTTAGTTCACTTTCTAGAAACATTAATAAATATACTGTAATCATTGACTCTGTCATACTTGAGGAAGTTTTTACATTAATTTGTCTTTTTGCAGAGATATCAGATTCAATAGATTAAGAAACCTACTCTTCCCCAACTTATTTAATTAATAACTATATAATTTGAATTATATGATTAGTTTTAAGTATACTATTTCTATAGCATAGTTTTTAGAACTTATTTGTATAAGTAATATGTATTAATATATAAGCTTTTTACAACTATCTTACTAATAACATTTTTTCCAGAATTCTAATATTTTCTTTTTTACAAAAATGGCTTCATTTTGTGAATCAAATGAATGCATGATAACATAGTTACTTTCTTAAGAAAAGTTACTGATGAATGTGATTGTAATTATTATTTTATTATGGCCATTCACAAAATGACAATGATATGTTCTGGCTGTGTCCCCACCCAAATCTGTCATCTTGAATTGTAATCCCACAATCTCCACATGTGAAGGAAGGAATCTGATGGGAAGTCATTAGATCATGGGGGCAGTTTCCTCCACACTGTTCTCATGATAATGACATCTCATGAGATTTGATGGTTTCATAAGGGTTTGACAGTTCCTTCTTCAAAAGCTCACACTCTCTCCTGCCGCCTTGGGAAGAAGGTGCCTGCTGCCCCTTCTGCTACGATTGTAATTTTCCTGAGGCCTCCCCAGCCATGTGGAACTGTAAGTCAATTAAACCTCCTTTGTTTATGAATGAACTAGTCTCAGATGGTATCTTTATAGCAGTGTGAGAACAGATGGATACAAATAATTACAATCACATTCATCCTATTTCATACAATTTGTTATTACCCCTCATTCCAACAACCCCAATGTCACATGTGCAATATATTTTCAGTCTGCATATAAAATGCTTATATGACTGATTGGCAGAGGATGCAATTTAATTGCCACTCAAATGTTGTCAGTTTAGAAAACAGAAAAAAGAAAATAGATTTTAAAATTGAAAAATGAAATGCAAGACTTAAAACTGATGTAATCAGCACTTTTAAGGAAATAATTAAAATTCAACATAAATATTCACCAATTATATGTAAGTTTTTATTTACCATAATCTCATACATTTGTAACGTGTTGATTGAAATGGCCTAATAATTTTCTTCCAAGATATAATTTATTTGAAAAGTAGAAGATCTATGTTAGGAGCAGAACTTATTTCATAATGATATCAATTTTAAATAATATATCAAAGGTCCTCTGTGGTTTTAGTTTTGAGTTTATTGTTAATTAGATAATCATTTGTAAAATTCCTTATAGCATAAAATAAGAAAGAATAAAACTATGCATTTTGAATAAAGAATATTGGGCGTAGTATTTGAGCCAAAACTTTGATAACTTTATAAATGAAAATACAAAAAAATTCATTTTGTGCCAGGTGCAGTGGCTCACATCTGTAATACCAGCACTTTGGGAGGCTTGAGTCAGTAGGATTGCTTGAGGCCAGGAGTTAGAAATCAGCCAGGACAACATTGGCAGAACTCATCTCTACAAAAAATTTAAAAATTAGCCAGGCGTAGTGGCATGTACCTGTAGTCACAGCTATGTAGAAGGCTGAGGCAGAAGGATTGCTTGAGCCCAGGAGGTTGTGGCTGCAGTGAGCTATGAAAGCACCACTACACTCCAGCCTGGGTAACGGAGCAAAACCCTTTCTCAATTAAAAAAATAAATAAATAAATCTTTTCTTTTACATTGATAATATACTACAATATCACAAATGTAAAATGACAGACTCGGTTGACCCAGGGTGTCTTATAGAAAGGATGAGATTTAAGATATAACTTCTTTCTGAATTATAAACAGAAAACTTTAGAAAGTCTTCAATATGAGACAGGATTTCAGCTTTCATAAATCCAGTCAAAATATGAGAGTAAACAACAACAGAATGGTGAACAAATTCAATACCTAACAAAACGTCATAAAAACATACAACTGAATGGTTAGGCAGCTGCAACAACCCATACCGTCTCTTGGAAAATGAGGGAAACTGCTATACAAATGTAAAAATTACATGAAAATATGGAATCAGTGAATTTGGTGGTAAGGCAGAAATGAAAACTGCTGCAGCCTCCTCAGGCTGCTATAACAAAATACCATAGACTGAATAACTTAAACAACAAACATTTATTTCTTACAGTTTTGGAGACTGGGGAGTCCAACGTCAAGGTTTTGGCAGATTTTGTTCCTGGTGAGGGCTTTCTAACTTGTAGATGACTTCCTTCTTGTTGTGCCCTCGCTTGGTAAAGAGAGAGAGAGCGGGTGGCAGGTGGCGGTGGGGACTGAGATCAAATGAGCCAGTATACAAGCACTCTGGTCTCTTCCTCTGCTTAGAAGGGCACTAAGTCTCTCATACAAACCCCACTGTCATGACCTCATATATATCTAATTACCTGCCAAAATCCCAACTCCAAATGCCATCATACTGGGGATTGTGCTTGAAAATGGGGGTTAGAAGGTGGGAGGGACAATTATATGCCCCACAACAGAAAGATAATAGTGTTCAACACACCACAGATTTTTGAATGGCTATTCTGACAGATAGAAAACCTTGTTCAGACAGGAACACAGGCAAGTATGAAAGAAACTCTACTCCTTGTTGTGGGTTTTGAAGGTGGGGGTTGCAGGCCCTGAACCAAGAAATGCAGTGGCTTCTGGGTGGTGAGAACAACCTTCAGATGACAGCCAACAGGGAAAATGTCCTATAACCATGGGAATTGAAATATGCCAGCAATATTAATTAACAAGGAAATGGAGTCTTCCTTAGAAACTCCAGGAAGGAGATCACCAACACCTTGATTACATTAGCCCACTGTCACCCTGCTCAGACTTTTTATCTAGATATAATAAATTTGTGCTGTGATAAACCACTACGTTGGTGGTAATTTTTATGGTAGTCATGGAAGAAGAATGCATATACCCACCGAAAAAGTAAAATGTGATAAAATATGCAAGAAATTTAATAATAAAATGTGCTGGTACTCTTCAAGTAAGAAAATACTTAAGAAAAATATTTTAGGAAAGCATTTCATTCATTAAATAAATACTGGCTCTTTGGGAGCAAGAAAAATCAGACAAGATAAGTACTTGGGACAAATATGTAAAGCAGTGTGTGTGTGTGTGTGTGTGTGTGTGTTATTAGAGTTTAATAAGAGAAAGCTAAAGCAATGAAGGGCGATATGCTAGATTAGATGTGCAATATAAAGGTTTGTTAGTCCACATTCACTAAGAAGGAAATGCCAAGATGGAATGAAGAGAGAAGAAAAAAGAAAACAAAACACCTGTAAGAAAGAAAATAGGAGGAGTCAAGGGAGGCTGAAATGCAAATGCAGTCAGAACATGATGCAAAGCTGATCCTGAGTAAAGGACAGAGGGAGAGAATGTTTGGTGAAATCATCTTGCACTCAGGAAGGGTTGGCAAGGCCTTCAGGAAGTCTACAAGTCCAATTTGGGTGTCAGGATTCACATGGCTCCCAGGAAAGGGGCAAAGGTATTGATGGTTTTCAGAGCACAGCTGCTGGGGTCCTTGGTCAGTTATCCTCCCTGCAGTTGGAGGTCTGCAAGGGATATTCTCTTGGCCTCAATAAAGAAAAACGGGAACATAATAGAGCACAACTGAAGTATTCAAAAATCTTTTAATAAAACATTCCCTACACCAATAAAAAATGAAATTTTATAATACTGAAGACAATGAAAGGGGCCTAATGCCAGAGATCAAGAAGGAGGAAAAAAAATGTGAAGCAAGTTTGTATCCAATGTACATTAGCAAGAACAGGCAGTAGGAAAAAATTGGAACAATTATTTTAAAATTCTGACTAAAGCTGTCTCAGAAACTAGATATTAAAATTCAGACAAATAATCAAATTTGACAATATCAAGAAAACTTTAGAAAAAAAATGAAACTTTCACCATACCTTTCACCATGTAGACAAATTAACTCAAGATGTATTAAAGATTTAAATGTAAGACATTGAACTGTAAGTATCCTAGAACACCTAGGAAACACCATTCTGCCTATTATCCTTGGAAAATGATTTATTACTAAATTCTCAAAAGCAATTGCAACAAAAACAAAAAGTGACAAGTGGGACCTAATTAAGCTAAAGAGCTTCTAGGAAACATCATTCTGCCTATCATTCTTAGGAAAGAATTTATGACCAAGTCCTCAAAAGCAATTACAACAAAAACAGAAATTGACAAGTGGGACCTAATTAAACCAAACAGCTTCTGCACAGAAAAAAATAAAAAAATTAAAAAACCCCAAAACAAACAAAAATGATTTACAGAGTAAACAGCCTATAGAAATTGGAGAAAATATTCCCAAACTATGCATCTGACAACGGTTTAATATACAGAATGTATAAGGAACTGAAACAATTCAACAAGCAAAAAATAACCTCATTAAAAAATGGGCAAAGGACATGAACAGACATTTATCAAAAGAAGACATAAAAATGGCCAACAAACATTAAAAAATATTTTCAACATCACTAATCATAAGAGAAATGCAAGTCAAAACCACAATGAGGTAACACCTCACACCAATCAGAATGGCTATGATTAAAAAGTCACAAAACAACAGATGCTGGCGAGGCTGCAGACTAAAGGGAATGGTTATACACTGTCATTGGGGATGTAAATTAGTTTAGCCACTGTGGAAAGAAGTTTGGAGATTTCTGAAAGAACTTGAAATAGAACTACCCCTCGACCAGCAATCTCATTACTGGGTATACATCCAAAAGAAATAAATCATTCTACCAAAAAGACACATGCACTTGTAGGTTCATTGCAACACTATTCGCAGTAGCAAAAACATAGAATCAACCTGGGTGCTTATCAACAATAGGTTGGATAAAGAAAATGGGATATATACACCATGGAATACAAGCAGCCATAAAAGGAATGAAATCATGTCCTATGTAGCAACATGGATGTATCTGGAGGCCATTATCTTAAGCGAATTAATGCAGTAACAGAAATTCAAATACCAAGTGTTCTCACTTAAGAGGGAGTTAAAAGTTGGGTACTCATGCACATAGAGATGTCAACAATAGACAATGGAGACTACTAGAGGGGAAAGGGAAGGTGGGAGAAGGGGTTGAAAACCTACCTATTGGGTACTATGCTCACTACCTCCATGATGGGAGCACTTGTACTAAAACCTCAGCATGATACAATATACCCATGTAACAAACCTGCACATGTACACCCTAAATCTAAAGTAAAAGTTGAAGTATTTTTAAAAATGAATAATTAAAACGTGTGAAAAAATAAAGTTTCAGAAAATTAATAGTACTTAACATGTACCCTTTTATGTGTCCATAAGTTAGAATTAAGGAATTCTCTTAGTCTCTTCAGTTACTTAATTTCTCCTTGATAACACACATAAAATGTTGTACCAAAATTCTTGAAAGTAATGTTACCAAAATATAACGTGTGTTTATGTACTTATACTATATTTTTACATATAAGTGTTTTAAATGTTCATGTACTAATATCTATCAATTGTTTCCCTTTTTTTTATTTACTTTAAATTCTGGAATACATGTGCAGAACATGCAGATTTGTTACATAGGTATACACTTGCCATGGTAGTTTGCTGCACCCATCAACCCATCATCTACGTTAGATATTTCTGCTAATGCTATTCCTCCCCTAGCCCCTCACCGCCCAATAGGCCCCAGTGTGTGATGTTCCTATCCCTGTGTCCATGTGTTCTCATTGTTCAACTCCCACTTATGAGTGAGAACATGTGGTATTCGGTTCTGTTCCTGCCTTAGTTTGCTGAGAATGATGGTTTCCAGCTTCACCCATGTCACTGCAAAGGACATGAACTCATCTTTTTTTATGGCTGCATAGTATTCCATGGTGTATATGTGCCACATTTTCTTTATCCAGTCTATCATTGATGGCCATTTGGGTTGGTTCCAAGTCTTTGCTATTGTGAACAGTGCTGCAATAAACATACGTGTGCATATGTCTTTATAGTAGAATGGTTTATAATCCTTTGGGTATATACCCAGTAATGGGATTGCTGGGTCAAAAGGTATTTCTGGTTCTAGATTTATAATAAAATGATTTGGTGGTTAGGCTTTAGGGCCTGGATAATCATTTCTTTGAAAAATTATAAAAATGCTATCTACATTTTTATTAGGCAATGATTATAGATTTATTTATTTCATTCTGAGATATTCTTAAGCATACCAAACATTAGTAAATAGTATGAGTGATGATGTTATCTACCATCCTGCTTTACTAGATTTTAAATATTATAACATGTTATTCATTACATTTTCAGTAAGAGAATGTTCTAAATATATTTGAAGCCCTCAATCTAAGTCTTTTCCCATATTCCCCTGCAGGTATTACTATCCTGAATGTGGATACCTATATCATTATAAATTGGAATTTATTGAGTTTTAGCTAATCTTTCTTTCTTCAATATTACATTGTATGATGGTATACACATTAGTAGATATGCTTCCATTTGTGTTGATTTATTAATATGATTATGCCATCTTCTACTGATGAACATTTAGATTTTCTCAATTGTTTGGGTTATTGCAAACAATACTCCAATAAAATGTCACACAATTGGATTTCCTCTTTTGTCACCTATGGACAAGTATCTCTAAGTGTAATAAAAGGAGTGAAATTACAAACCAGATGACAAGCATGTCTTAAGATTTAATAGACGTAGGAAAAGTGTCCTTCAAAGAGTTTGTATCATTTACACTCCAACCAGCAAGTACAATGCTCGTTTTCCAATCCATCGCTTGATTTTGACACTTAACTTAAAGTTTAGTGTATTCAAAAGTCACATTTTATTAGTAGAATTTTTCATTTCTCAGAAAAGTGAAGTAGATTGTATTTATTTTCTATTTTGCTTATTTAGTTTATCTTCTATACCTTGTTAAAACATAACTTATGTTCAATCATTCTAATAACTTATTTTCACTTTATAGACAGATAGATGATGGATGGATAGATAGATAAGATAGATAGATGTTTTATTCTGGATACCTATGTTGTGCTGTTTATATGAGTTGCAGTTTTTATCTCTCAATACATTTCTTGTCTTTTGGCTTTATCCATGATACCTTTGTTGAGTATATTTTTTAAATGTAAATCTGTACATCTTTTCTTTAAAGGATACATTTTATTTACTTTATGCAATTTGTTTATAGGGAAGAAATGGATGATATTAAAATAAGAGTGGATCACTTGCTTCTTACTTAGGCTAGAGAGGGCAGGTGACTGTTTTTGAGAAAGGCAGTACCAGATTTTGTCAGAGCAAAGATGTGTGTTGACTGTGGCCCCATAAGGACTAAGGCAGGAATCTGAAGTAGGTGCCCCTTAAAAAGTCACCCCATTTGTGAGAGGTATTGTCTAGATCAATAAAATTGTGAGAGGTCACACTGGTAGAAGTTCTCTGAAGAACCTATAGAAAACACATCACAAAAGAAAAAACATTAGTATTTGGAATATGCCATAACTAGAAACCACCAGTGCACGTTAAACTACATCTTCGGGGGGGCCAGGCTTGGGAGGCTGAGGTGGTGGATCACGAGGTCAGGAGATCAAGACCACCCTGGCCAACATGGTGAAACCTCATCTCTACTAAAAATACAACAAATTAGCCGGGTGTAGTGGCATGTGCCTGTAGTCCCAGCTACTCAGGAGGCTGAGGCAGGAGAATGGCGTGAACCCAGGAGGAGGCAGAGGTTACAGTGAGCCAAGATCGCACCACTGCACTCCAGCCTAGGCGACAGAGTGAGACTCCGTCTCAAAAAAAAAAAAAAAAAAAACACAAAAAACTACATAGGGCAGTTATGTCTCCTACCTCTCCTGCCTCTCTGTCCTCTTGTCCCAAATATAGTAAAGCCCCAAACAACAGCTAAGATAGAGGATGAGATTAAGCAAGAAAAAGTAAAAGGAAGCACCAAGTCCTTCCTCCCCATTGTGATTTTTCTGGCTTTGGATAGCCGTGAATTTCACTTAACTTACAAAAAGTCTGGAATTTTCATATCTCTTTATTTTACTATTAACGCAATAGAATATGGTTTTCTACTGACTGACAAACCAGATTTTTTATCCTGTGTAAGAAAAGCAAGCTGAGAGACTAAATCAATGACAGGACAATTTTGGGAAAGAATAAAGTGGCTTTATGCTGCCCCCTATGTAATTTAGTTCATTCAATAAACCGTTCTGTGTGCATGAGCCAAGTAGGCCACAGAGAGTGTCATGGTCCTTCTGTTACAAGCAGAAGGTTACCAGCATGTTTCATGGAGTTCTTTTAACTCCCTCAGGGTGGAGTTCCCTTGGGAATGATGGTGTTATTTGAAGACACTCTGTATCCTGCTAATTAAAACACTTATTTTTAAAAACAGATGTTCAAAATCTCACTATTCTTCCTAATAGGAACTGAGCATGAAATATGTAAAAATGAGCTTTTCACATAAACTATACTGTATTTGATATTCACTGATTAATTTTTGCCTAGGTATAATGAATAAAATAATTTGTTAGTATAAGATTATTCAGATTGTCACTTTCTAATTGAAAACAAATTAAGAACACCAATTTTAGGTTTGCTGCATGAAATTATTTAAAAATAGATTCATATAATAAAAAATGATTTTGTGTCACTTTTTTTCCGTGAATATCCACAGGTATCTTTGATCCGCCAAAGAACTTATTGTTGTTCAGATGTCTTGATAAACACTTTCAGAATAAATAATAGGTATTTCTGAGGCAAACCACAATATCAACTCATTTTTGAGACTGTATGAAACCCAATGTTACCCCATTAATTAATGATTTCTGCCATTTCTGGGAAAAAGAAAACACACATCCTTAGAGAAAGCTCACATCTACAACAGAAACACTTGTGTTGCAAATATTATTGTTGCTATTTCTTTTTAAAAAATTTTTAAAGAAAGAAGTTTATTTGGCTCACAGTTCTGCAGGCTATACAAGGATAGTGCCAGCATCTGCTTCTGGTGAGGCCTCAGGTAGCTTACAATCATGGCAGAAGGTAAAGAGAGGAGCAGGCATGTCATATGTTGAGAAAGAGAGCAAGAGAGCTATTTCTGATATTGTTACTTTTACTTATTTCTCGGATGTTCTATGCACAACAAAGACAAGCTCTGAATGTTTTCCCTGAGATAGGTGACATAATGTTATTGATGATAGGGTAGTAGCTACATGTTAAGAATTTCACAAATAACAACAGCTGTGGTTATAACCACCAAGTAGAAAGCTGTCCATAATCTCCTCAGATGGTCTTTCTAAATTATGTACGTGTGTGGTTGTGGAATGATGACAATCAGGGTTAGACGGAGAGACCATCTGTTGCAAAACTTGCCGTGAACTTTTCTGTTGACCAATATCTTAGGTCACACAGTTTTCTGAGTTAATGAACATCAGTATGTCTCTTTTCATTTGTTGATATCACTTCTCATCTACAAGCTCTTTGGTTTTTACTACGTATCAGACCTCACTTTAGGGTTTCAATACCATTCAAGACAGACATCAGAACTTTCAGACCTAGAGTATAATTAAAACATATATATAAAAGAACACATGCTATACTGTTAAGTATGCACACACATACACACACACATAAACACACACACATACCATGCACATCTTCCTTTGCTAATACTGATTTCCCAGTATCATAATTGATATGGATAATGGTCATGCCTGATTTTTTCCATATGCCATAAAATGAAAGTATCTGCATTACAAAAATCAAACAAAAATCCCATAATACCCATAGTATGAGGAAGAAGTGATGAAAAACAGTTATTAAAATGAGAAGTAAGAAATGTCTGTGCTCTTGAAAATTCATAATAATTACCTTATTCAATTAATAATACTGGTAGTATAACATTTATTGAAAACTACCATACAATTAACATATTTCAGTTTTCATAATATCAAAATTGGAAATAAATTCTGCATCTAAAAATATGAGAGAAATAAGTAAATATGATACTATGAAGTTATACCCAGCCCCTACATAGTGTAAATTGAATTTGCTTATAGAAAAATGTTTACAATTATATTAATAAAGAATACTACTTAAAAGTATGTTACTATGATACACATCTGGTAAGAAAAAAATGGTATTTTTTCTTCTCTGGTCTTTCATGAGACATCTGAAAGGATTTGTAAGCCAAATATTTAGTAATCAATTTCTGCACTCAAATATTTAGAAATCAATTTCATCTTTTATTGCCCTTTATTTCCTCATTTTGATTAATCTAACATTTAATTTCATAAAATAAATATAACAATCATGTAATTGAGTACAGAAATGAAAGATAAGTTGACACACAACTCTGTGGACAAAGATAAATGAAATATACTCCATTATTTATTTCAAATATTTTTAGATTTGTTTAACTATTTCAAGCACATGCATATGCAATTAATCATACACTTTGCTAGATAAACATAATTTATTTGGAAAAACAAATGGCCCAAGTGATTATTTGTTATTTTCAAGCAGTACATTCTACATTCTACAAAGTATATTTAAACTTCTGGTGTAGAATAAGGAGATCCCACATGAAAAACATGCGCAGTAGAATTCATGTATTCTCACTATGACCAAATTTATATTGCTCTGTGGCAGGCTACTCAATTGCACCTCTGAAAAAACAGGCATTGCCATATTTTTTAGCATAAAATATAATGAGAGCTAGAGGTAGGGGGAATGTACATATGATAAATATGTGCATTAAAAATTTTGAACAAGAATCATATGGACATATCTGATGCATAATAGTGTGAATCAGAAAAATCTGGTAAAAGTAACCTTATCAAAAGTACATTTATCATGTCTTTAAATGAAGTCTGTATTCTTTCTCATTTTTCATTCCTTGAACACTGTCTTTTTTTGCATAGGTTTATGGTCACAAGATGTCTTCCTGTGCTCTAGGTGTCCTATGTATACTAAAAACAGGAAGGGGGTGATTGTAGCAAGAACATATATTCTGCTGAAATCTATCCCTTTTGTAATGCAACCAAAACTTCTTCAAAGCTCTTTCATGAACTGATTAGAATGTGATGGCTTGCTTAAAAGCAAAGGATTAAAGGAAAGTGAAAGTTTAAGTCAAGACTGACCTAGACATTCAAGACTCTTTACTGAGGAATGGGTAAAATATTGTAGGACACTATTGAACACTTATGTGTATTGTATGTGTGTGTGTGTTTATGAGTGCAATTCAGAAAAAGAAAAATATATTTTTGAATCATGTATCTAACCTACATAAATCTACTTTAATGTTATATTTTGAGAAGAAAGAAAGTCCTGCTAAAGTAGAATGTGGTAAATTTATATACTAATTATTTTTATATGAAATGGTATGTAAGTCCTCACTTAACCTTGTGGATAGTTTTTGAAAACTATGACCTTACGTGAAATTATATACGGAAGGTTCTAGATTAAATTTGTTTCTTTCAATGCCATTTTTTATAACGTTGTTAAGAAAAACAATTGCTTTGTTATACATCATTTCACTTAAAGTCAATTTCTCACAAACTACAGATGATCTTAACTTAGAACTTACTATATGTATATATATGATATATTTTTATGAAATTTTAAAAATCATACTATATAAAAATGTAACAAATTTTATTATAGCTTTGCTCAGCATTCTAATTATGTTTTGAACATTCATACTTATTTTAACAGTAATCTCTGTATCACTGAATTAGAAGCATACTTTTTAAAAAGTCTAAATTTTTAATGCTATAACTTGTTTATTATTATTATGTACATTAAAAAAGCAGGGTTATTTTCTGTTTTATGTCCTGTTATATCATCACATCAGTGCTTATAATAAGCAAATACCTATTGAATGAATTAATAAATGAATGAACAAAAGCATATAAAATAATTATATTTTGCCTGGACCTTTACTACTAGCATCAGCACTATTACCTATTCCTCATTTGGTAATAATTCTATTCCTATAACTGTTTTTAATCTACAATGGTAGACCAAAGATCATTAAGAGTAAAAATTTCAGAAAGGAAATAATAATAATAATAACAACTTGAAAGAGAAGACAGCCATTATATTTTGATAGCTTGCATAATGTTTCTATGATGCATGGTGCATTATAATAGCATTTTGAATTACTGTGTTGTTATTGACAATCTGTGCAAACCATTTAGAAGATAATTCAGTATATGGCCCCTATCATCACCAAAGGCTAAGAGAGATAATACTTTAAAGCTCTGTAAATGTGAGCAGAGAGAAATAATAAAAAGAAAATTTCAGAGCTATATTTTTTAAAAGCTTTGACGCTGAAAAATTACAGTTTTTATTTTATTCATTTTCTAACCAAAGGCTTTTGTGAGAAAGACATAAATGACAGCAAGGAAAAGCTGAATGTCTGCAAAATATTTTTTGTCAAGTGGAATACATCACTCTTTTTAAAATGTTGCTTTGTTATGCATTTGATGCTGCATATAGTGAATTTGTGTTAGCACATAAAATATAGAAGAGTCGTATATTTAGAGGGACAGGTTAAAGAAAAATTATAAACACTAATATTAGCAGAAGTGTGAAAAATGACACAAGATACAAAATACACACATATTATAATTTCTGTGAGAGAGAATTAAACCAGAAAATACAAGAAAACTTACATAGAGGCCTGAGTTTTCCGTGTTGACAATGCTGCACAGTGACCAGGGTAAAATTACTGCAAAAAAGACACAGCTTTGCAACTATTTCGAGGGGACTTCTGAATTCCATGTGTAAGGAGGAATTCTTACAGCGTGACTGTTATATTTCCCTCAAATTTGGTCTTGGGGTCTCTTTCTGGAGATGAACTCTCTCCCTACCCTGATAGAATTCCAAGGGAATTGGTGCTTGATATTCACAGTGTGCCTTCCACGGATACCTCTTTATCCTGACATAATCCAATGCCTGTAACTAGGTGTTTTTTTTTTTTTTTTCACAAGACACTTGTTATGCTGGCAGATTACCTTGTGGCTCTTGTTTGATTTGTGCTTAGTTTATCTCCGCCAAGATCACCACTCTCTAGGAGAGCTCAGAACAGGAAAAAAGTTAGGTTTGGGTGAGTCGGTCAGATGAGACACAGAGGAGCAACTTAACAAAACACATGAAATAACAGGAACAGTGTATTTCTTACAGATCAGAGGGAAGAGGGCAGCACACCTCACGGAGTCAATGGAAACAGGAAAGCCAGACAGGACAGGTGTGCTCAACCAGCAGATAAGAAGTGTGTGAGAGAGAGAAGAGCAAGTTTGAGCAAGAGGCCTGTGGATCAAGGCCTTTCTTGGGGTCCAGCATGTTACCCAAGCAGGTTTCCTGAGGGGAGCTCTACTTGGTGGCTTTAGAGCAAGGAGGGGCAGGTTCCATGGGGTCATGCTTTGACTAGTGGTCATTGCCATGTGTCTACGTAATTTATGTGGGATATCAGGGTCAGTGGGGTGAGTTAAGAAGGTTGTATCTAGCTCTTCCATGGAGAGGGGTCACCAGGAGGCAGTTGTACAAGGTAAACAGATAGGTCAGCCACCTTGAGGAATTGAGAGGAGACAAAGAACTGGAAACTATGTCAAGGTTGACTAATCCCCACTTGTGGTACAAAAAAGTTAAATCTATATTCAAAGTGGATGATAAAACAACATAAAATTATAAGAATTCATGATAATTACATGCATAGATTGTGGTTTACTTTCAAAAGAAGTGCAATCACATTTACACAGAATTATATATCTAAAAAATAAAAGGTCTGAATATCCTCCCATAGCTCGGAGTAATTTGATCGTCTGAAGACTTCTTCTCTCAGCTCGTCAAAGTCATTCTCCGTCCAGCTTTGTTCCGTTGCTGGTGAGGAACTGCGTTCCTTTGGAGGAGGAGAGGCACTCTGCTTTTTAGAGTTTCCAGTTTTTCTGCTCTGTTTTTTCCCCATCTTTGTGGTTTTATCTACTTTTGGTCTTTGATGATGGTGATGTACAGATGGGTTTTTGGTGTGGATGTCCTTTCTGTTAGTTCTCCTTCTAACAGACAGGACCCTCAGCTGCAGGTCTGTTGGAGTACCTGGTCGGCCATGTGAGGTGTCAGTCTGCCCCTGCTGGGGGGTGCCTCCCAGTTAGGCTGCTCGGGGGTCAGGGGTCAGGGACCCACTTGAGGAGGCAGTCTGCCCATTCTCAGATCTCCAGCTGCGTGCTGGGAGAACCACTGCTCTCCTCAAAGCTGTCAGACAGGGACATTTAAGTCTGCAGAGGTTACTGCTGTCTTTTTGTTTGTCTGTGCCCTGCCCCCAGAGGTGGAGCCTACAGAGGCAGGCAGGCCTCCTTGAGCTGTGGTGGGCTTCACCCAGTTCAAGCTTCCCGGCTGCTTTGTTTACCTAAGTGAGCCTGGGCAATGGCGGGCGCCCCTCCCCCAGCCTCGCTGCCGACTTGCTGTTTGATCTCAGACTGCTGTGCCAGCAATCAGCGAGACTCCGTGGGCGTAGGACCCTCTGAGCCAGGTGCGGGCTATAATCTCCTGGTGCACCGTTTCCTAAGCCCATCCGAAAAGCACAGTATTCGGGTGGGAGTGGCCCGATTTTCCAGGTGCCTTCTCTCACCCCTGGAAAGGGAACTCCCTGACCCCTTGCACTTCCCAAGTGAGGCAATGCCTCGCCCCTGCTTCGGCTGGCGCATGGTGCGCTCACCCACTGACCTGCGCCCACTGTCTGGCACTCCCTAGTGAGATGAACACGATACCTCAGATGGAAATGCAAAAATCACCCGTCTTCTGCGTCGCTCACTCTGGGAGCTGTAGACCAGAGCTCTTCCTATTTGGCCATCTTGAAAAAAATTTAGAAGAATGTATAACTAGAATAACCAATACAGAGAAGTGCTTAAAGGAGCTGATGGAGCCGAAAACCAAGGCTCGAGAACTACGTGAAGAATGCAGAAGCCTCAGGAGCCGATGCGATCAAATGGAAGAAAGGGTATCAGCCATGGAAGATGAAATGAATGAAATGAAGCGAGAAGGGAAGTTTAGAGAAAAAAGAATAAAAAGAAACGAGCAAAGCCTCCAAGAAATGTGGGACTATGTGAAAAGACCAAATCTACATCTGATTGGTGTACCTGAAAGTGATGGAGTGAATGGAACCAAGTTGGAAAACACTCTGCAGGATATTATCCAGGAGAACTTCCCCAATCTAGCAAGGCAGGCCAACATTCAGATTCAGGAAATACAGAGAATGCCACAAAGATACTCCTTGAGAAGAGCAACTCCAAGATACATAATTGTCAGATTCACCAAAGTTGAAATGAAGGAAAAAATGTTAAGGGCAGCCAGAGAGAAAGGTCGGGTTACCCTCAAAGGGAAGCCCATCAGACTAACAGCGGATCTCTCGGCAGAAACCCTACAAGCCAGAAGAGAGTGGGGGCCAATATTCAACATTCTTAAAGAAAAGAATTTTCAACCCAGAATTTCATATCCAGCTAAACTAAGCTTCATAAGTGAAGGGGAAATAAAATACTTTACAGACAAGCAAATGCTGAGAGATTTTGTCACCACCAGGCCTGCCCTAAAAGAGCTCCTGAAGGAAGCGCTAAACATGGAAGGGCACAACCAGTACCAGCCACTGCAAAATCATGCCAAAATGTAAAGACTTTCGAGACTAGGAAGAGACTGCATCAACTAATGAGCAAAATAACCAGCTAACATCATAATGACAGGATCAAATTCACACATAACAATATTAACTTTAAATGTAAATGGACTAAATGCTCCAATTAAAAGACACAGACTGGCAAATTGGATAAAGACTCAAGACCCATCAGTGTCCTGTATTCAGGAAACCCATCTCACGTGCAGAGACACACATAGGCTCAAAATAAAAGGATGGAGGAAGATCTACCAAGCAAATGGAAAACAAAAAAAAGGCAGGGGTTGCAATCCTAGTCTCTGATAAAACAGACTTTAAACCAGCAAAGATCAAAAGAGACAACAAAGAAGGCCATTACATAATGGTAAAGGGATTAATTCAACAAGAAGAGCTAACTATCCTAAATATATATGCAACCAATACAGGAGCACCCAGATTCATAAAGCAAGTCCTGAGTGACCTACAAAGAGACTTAGACTCCCACACATTAATAATGGGAGACTTTAACACCCCACTGTCAACATTAGACAGATCAACGAGACAGAAAGTCAACAAGGATACCCAGGAATTGAACTCAGCTCTGCACCAAGTGGACCTAATAGACATCTACAGAACTCTCCACCCCAAATCAACAGAATATACATTTTTTTCAGCACCACACCACACCTATTCCAAAATTGACCACATACTTGGAAGTAAAGCTCTCCTCAGTAAATGTAAAAGAACAGAAATTATAACAAATTATCTCTCAGATCACAGTGCAATCAAGCTAGAACTCAGGATTAAGAATCTCACTCAAAACCGCTCAACTACGTGGAAACTGAACAACCTGCTCCTGAATGACTGCTGGGTACATAACGAAATGAAGGCAGAAATAAAGATTTTCTTTGAAACAAACAAGAACCAAGACACAACATACCAGAATCTCTGGGATGCATTCAAAGCAGTGTGTAGAGGGAAATTTATAGCACTAAATGCACATAAGAGAAAGCAGGAAAGATCCAAAATTGACACCCTAACATCACAATTAAAGAACTAGAAAAGCAAGAGCAAACACTTTCAAAACCTAGCAGAAGGCAAGAAATAACTAAAATCAGAGCAGAACTGAAGGAAATAGAGACACAAAAAACCCTTCAAAAAATTAATGAATCCAGGAGCTGGTTTTTTGAAAGGGTCAACAAAATTGATAGACCGCCAGCAAGATTAATAAAGAAAAAAAGAGAGAAGAATCAAATAGATGCAATAAAAAATGATAAAAGGGATATCACCACCAATCCCACAGAAACACAAACTACCATCAGAGAATACTACAAACACCTCTACGCAAATAAGCTAGAAAATCTAGAAGAAATGGATAAATTCCTCAACACATACACCCTCCCAAGACTAAACCAGGAAGAAGTTGAATCTCTGAATAGACCAATAACAGGAGCTGAAATTGTGGCAATAATCAATAGCTTACCAACCAAAAAAAGTCCAGGACCAGATGGGTTCACAGCCGAATTCTACCAGAGGTACAAGGAGGAACTGGTACCATTCCTTCTGAAACTATTCCAATCAATAGAAAAAGAGGGAATCCTACCTAACTCATTTTATGAGGCCAGCATCATCCTGATACCAAAGCCAGGCAGAGACACAACCAAAAAAGAGAATTTTAGACCAATATCCTTGATGAACATTGATGCAAAAATCCTCAATAAAATACTGGCAAACCGAATCCAGCAGCACATCAAAAAGCTTATCCACCATGAACAAGTGGGCTTCATCCCTGGGATGCAAGGCTGGTTCAATATATGCAAATCAATAAATGTAATCCAGCATATAAACAGAACCAAAGACAAAAACCACATGATTATCTCAATAGATGCAGAAGAGGCCTTTGACAAAATTCAACAATGCTTCATGCTAAAAACTCTCAATAAATTAGGTATTGATGGGACATATCTCAAAATAATAAGAGCTATCTATGACAAACCCACAGCCAATATCATACTGAATGGGCAAAAACTGGAAGCATTCCCTTTGAAAACTGGCACAAGACAGGGATGCCCTCTCTCACCACTTCTATTCAACATAGTGTAGGAAGTTCTGGCCAGGGCAATTAGGCAGGAGAAGGAAGTAAAGGGTATTCAATTAGGAAAAGAGGAAGTCAAATTGTCCCTGTTTGCAGACAACATGATTGTATATCTAGAAAACCCCATTGTCTCAGCCCAAAATCTCCTTAAGCTGATAAGCAACTTCAGCAAAGTCTCAGGATACAAAATCAATGTACAAAAATCACAAGCATTCTTATACACCAATAACAGCCAAACAGAGAGCCAAATCATGAGTGAACTCCCATTCACAATTGCTTCAAAGAGAATAAAATACCTAGGAATCCAACTTACAAGGGATGTGAAGGACCTCTTCAAGGAGAACTACAAACCACTGCTCAAGGAAATAAAAGAGGATACAAACAAATGGAAGAACATTCCATGCTCATGGGTAGGAAGAATCAATATCGTGAAAATGGCCATACTGCCCAAGGTAATTTACAGATTCAATGCCATCCCCATCAAGCTACCAATGACTTTCTTCACAGAATTGGAAAAAGCTACTTTAAAGTTCATATGGAACCAAAAAAGAGCCCACATCACCAAGTCAATCCTAAGCCAAAAGAACAAAGCTGGAGGCATCACACTACCTGACTTCAAACTATACTACAAGGCTACAGTAACCAAAACAGCATGGTACTGGTACCAAAACAGAGATATAGACCAATGGAACAGAACAGAGCCGTCAGAAATAACGCCACATATCTACAACTATCTGATCTTTGACAAACCTGAGAAAAACAAGAAATGGGGAAAGGATTCCCTATTTAATAAATGGTGCTGGGAAAACTGGCTAGCCATATGGAGAAAGCTGAAACTGGATCCCTTCCTTACACCTTATACAAAAATCAATTCAAGATGGATTAAAGACTTAAACGTTAGACCTAAAACCATAAAAACCCTAGAAGAAAACCTAGGCATTACCATTCAGGACATAGGCATGGGCAAGGACTTCATGACTAAAACACCAAAAGCAATGGCAACAAAAGCCAAAATTGACAAATGGGATCTAATTAAACTAAAGAGCTTCTGCACAGCAAAGGAAACTACCATCAGAGTGAACAGGCAACCTACAAAATGGGAGAACATTTTCGCAACCTACTCATCTGAAAAAGGGCTAATATCCAGAATCTACAATGAACTCGAACAAATTTACAAGAAAAAAACAAACAACCCCATCAAAAAGTGGGCAAAGGACATGAACAGACACTTCTCAAAAGAAGACATTTATGCAGCCAAAAAACACATGAAAAAATGCTCACCATCACTGGCCATCAGAGAAATGCAAATCAAAACCACAATGAGATACCATCTCACACCAGTTAGAATGACAATCATTAAAAAGTCAGGAAACAACAGGTGCTGGAGAGGATGTGGAGAAATAGGAACACTTTTACACTGTTGGTGGGACTGTAAACTAGTTCAACCATTGTGGAAGTCAGTGTGGCGATTCCTCAGGGATCTAGAACTAGAAATACCATTTGACCCAGCCATCCCATTACTGGGTATATACCCAAAGGACTATAAATCATGCTGCTATAAAGACACATGCACACGTATGTTTATTGCGGCATTATTCACAATAGCAAAGACTTGGAACCAACCCAAATGTCCAACAATGATAGACTGGATTAAGAAAATGTGGCACATATACACCGTGGAATACTATGCAACCATAAAAAATGATGAGTTCATGTCCTTTGTAGGGACATGGATGAAATTGGAAATCATCATTCTCAGTAAACTATTGCAAGAACAAAAAAGCAAACACCGCATATTCTCACTCATAGATGGGAACTGAACAATGAGAACACATGGACACAGGAAGGGGAACATCACACTCTGGGGACTGTTGTGGGGTCGGGGGAGGGGGGAGGGATAGCATTGGGAGATATACCTAATGCTAGATGACTAGTTAGTGGGTGCAGCGCACCAGCATGGCACATGTATACATATGTAACTAACCTGCACATTGCGCACATGTACCATAAAACCTAAAGTATAATAATAATAATAATAATAATAATAATAATAAAATAAAATATAAGATCAAATTTAATCTAACATTTTTGCATTTAGTTTAACAAAATTATTAATATACAGAAAGACGGCAATAATGTTACGAAGAATTCTTTTTCTGAGAAGTTGGAAAATACACTACTGACATCAAACCCCCACCACTGCCTGCATCTCACACTAATTTTTTAATGTGTATTTTTTTATGAAGGATCCATTATGCATTCTATTTTACAGATCTTATTTAAATTTTGGTATTTGTAGAAGATACTGTTCTGTATAGAAAAAGGAAAGGAAAAAGAATGGAAGAAAAAAATAAAGGAAGGAAGGAGGGAAGGTATGGAGAGAAGAAGAGGGAGGGAGGTAATATTCTAATATTAATATTATTAAAAGAAATATTTTTAAGTAATACACTCAGCCAGGGTATTATTTACCAGCCAGAGCAGTGGTAAGGCATTTCTATATATGCAAGTATTAGATCACTACACAATTACTTGATGTACCATAACTAAATAAAAATCATATCCAAAAAAGAGGTAAATTGATGATAAAATACACAAAAAGAGGAATGATATGTCTAATATTGTGGCCTTAATGTAAAAAATAAACTCCAATATTATAATAATGAAACTGCACTTCAATATAACTTCTAAAAATGCTCCTTTATGTGAAAATGGTCTCATAAAGAAAATAATAAGAGCACCTTTGAATTTTGCATTATTTCTGACTGCTTGTGGGTTAAGAAAGTAGATGAGAGTTGAGCTTGCCAGTAATAAAATATATTCTAAATATTTTATCTCAAGGCAGGGTTTAGATCATAATATTTTATTGACATATTAAAATGTTTTGATTGGAAAAGGCATATTTGTATTTAATGTTAGATTTTTTTATTTAAAAATGCAGATTAAACTATACTTAAGTAGGAAGGGAACCACACAGTGTTGGGGTCAGAGAGTTGCACAAATAGGATAAAATTTGGGAAATAGAAAATTAAAAATACATAAATAATGGATGATATAAACAATGGTATAAATGAATGGACAGAAAAATGCAAATAAACTAAATGAAGGAGAAATGTAAAACACTGGGAAATATGAATAATGAAATAAACAATATTTACTCATTAGCCTCACTTTGTGTGTTCTATAGCTGTCAGAAAATCCTCAGAATACTTTATTTAATGCAAGACTATGACCATTCAGCCACACTGAATTTTGAAGTGCTTAACTCTCATCCCTCTTCTATGTGGCATCCAACAGGTGTAAACAGTAAAGATTCGTCTTTTGGATGAGAACATCTCACCCAAGCCATTCTAACATCTCCCGCTGACCCCCAACGTATTTGTACTTGCAAGTGAAAGAGGTCGAGTGGTAGCTAAATTTCATCACATAGTTAGAGAGAATTAGGAAACAATACAACAGCATGACTAAAGACATTGTTTTAAGATAGAAACATCATGGTCAGTTGTGGCTTATATAGAGTGTAAATGAAGAAAAAAAAAAAACCAGAGCATTCCTCCATTTCTCCACGTGGGTCATTCTGCGCCGTATTGAAGTCTAGCTTTCAGGATTCAAAACGTCTAGGGAAACTTTTCTGTGTGGAGCTACTTAGAAGGAAATCGTTACTCTCTTCATGAATATATATGAGCCAACCAGTTGTATTTACTTGTGAAACTGTTCGATCTAAGCATCAAAGTGAGAAACAAACATGATGAAACAGAAGCATACATTTGAGTGGGAACATTTCGTTTTTCGATCGCATTTTTGTTTTGTTCATTTTAAGTAAAACTGGAGTCTTTTACACTGTGTTAATAGAAAGAGCCTCTGAAAAACACAATTGCTTTTCATGTCTTGATGGCTGTTAATAAAACAGCGCGTGCTTCACCACTGAAGCAGATGACTCACAGACAATCTCAGACCACATGCTGAAATGCCACCTTCTAATGAGTAAACCTGATTTCTGAGTTAGGGTCCTCAGAATCCTCTGTGTAAATTGAAAGCACACTGCATACTTCTTTCTCAAAAACAGTTTCACATTCTTAAATTATATTAAATTACCGCCAATGCCTAGAATAAATATAGCCAGGATTTTAATTTGATTAAAAATGTTGACTTTATTATTATTTTTTGCTCAAAAACAGTTCATCTTGGAAAATATTATTTTGGAAAAGTTTATATTTCTCTTGATTTTATTATATAGACAACATAATAGGTCTTGGCATATTTATTATTAGTGTGGTCTCTGAAATTGTTTAATTAAGTGCAAATTCTAACTACTCTAACCAGGACATACCTTTTGTGATGGCTATTAAGGCAAATACCAAGATGTATTTTTTCTCACCTGAAAAATGGGGATAATAATGGAAACCAAAGTGAACACTAAAAACAACAGTGTATGTAAGCATAGCAAGTGTTTGAAAATAAAAGGTAGGTTAGAGGAAGGCATCATTTTAATAAAAGTAATCTTATATATCATCCATGCAGATTTAATGACACCTTTTTTATATAATTAGCTATTACAGGCTCTCAAAGATAGGATGTTAATGTAAGTTAAATATAACTCCAAAATTTCCCCTACTCCTTGAACGATTCTGGCTATCTTTTAATTCAGATGGATTGCTGTGATGCTAGGTTGTAAAAGCAAAATAGTACAAAAAAAACTCAGAAGGAATATTGATATCGTAATAATCCTTGCATTTAGAAATGATAACTCAAATAATATATTCTGGTATAAAGTGATAGGCTATTTGTAAGAAGATATATGTTATCATGACATATTCACCTTTTCAACTAATTAGTATTACAGAACATACATTTTAAGAAGTACCTCGTGATATGTATCAGAAAATGTTTACCCTTCACTCCTGTCTTATTATTTTATTTGTATCTCCCATACTTCCAAATCTTATAAGCTCTAACATTATTTTTTATAATATTTATTATATATTCATTCTTTAAAATTGGATTTTTATGCTTTACATTAGGTTATGTATAAAAATTGAAAAAATATTATAAATAGTAGATATGTTATTTATGAAACTACAATTATATGGTTTTACTGGACTCATGAATAAACTGATATCATAACATACAACTTTCAAAGAAAAAAATGAAGTATAAATATTAAATACTTTCTCTTTTCTTACCAGAATTTCTCAGAAGTATTCTGAATGTCTTTTCATACCTGAACTATTAATTTCTTGTGTATTCCCCTCAACACGGTTTGCCTCAGCATCATCTTTAAACCTTTGTAAATATATCATTTATAAATCCCAAACTTTTATTAATACTATCAAATTATGTAATATATTCTGATTTATTTTGTTTAACACAGAGGATACTTATTCTGAGATGCCTCGCATTGCCCTGTTTATTTAAGGGCCCTGTTTATGTTTCAAGGACAGCCCTTGAAATCATGATTTAATCTTTTTGAGGTTCCATTTTCAGCTTGCTAGAAGGTGTTTTTAAATGAGGTCTTTCCAAGGAAGAATATATTTAAAATCAAATGTTTTAATGTATGAATACTTGGTTCTCTATTCACGGGTTCTGCACTCATAGATTCAACCAACTGTGAAATGAAAATAATCAGGAAAACAACTCAATGAAAATGAGACTACAATAATAAAAAATAATACAAATTTAAGAATACCACATAACAACTATTTACAAAGCACTTACATTGTATTAGGTATTATAAGTAATCTAGAGATAATGTTGTATGTATCTGGGAAGCTGTATGTTTGTTATATGTAAATACTGTACAAATACAGAACAAGAGGGTGACCGTCTGCAAGACAGGGAGAGAGACTTCAGAGGAAACAAAACATGCTAACAGTGCTTGGACTGCTAGCCTCCAAAACCATCAGAAAATACATTTCTGATGGTTAAGCCACTCAGTCTGTGGTATTGTGTTATGGCCATCTTAGCAAACTCAAACACTGGCATTGCCACAAATTGTTGACAAACAGGAACCTTTACATTTTGGAAATAGAGAGAGTTTTAAAAATATGTAGTATTTTCAATTTCCACAAACCTACCACTGCTAGAGAAGCATAATTTTTGTGGAGGCATTTGAAATGTGTTTATTCTATTACTCATTTGTTTACTTGCTGACACTCAATTAAGTAGTATTTTTCTTCAAAAGTTACAATATTCTCTGGCAAAATATATTTTTTGTCTTACTGTGAGAGCAAAAGAGAGTGTATATAAAAAATGAGAAAAAAAAGAAAAGTTTAATCCGCCCACCTGATATGCAAAGGAAAGAAGAAATGAATGAGAAAAATTGTCAATGAAGAGAAAAGATATAAACATTTAAACAAGGAGTAGCAATCTTGAAAAAAATTAAGAAAAAGAACCATTTTTCACATGACTATAACACCATGCTTAGTGATAAATGCAGTAAAGTTTTCAGAAATAACAGCTCAGTAAGAGAAATCAGTAAAGACCTGTTGAGATCAATCAGTAGATTTGAGAAGAGGCTTAAATGTCATTATAAGAGGAGAAAACATCCTAAAGAAATTCCTAGTTGCCTGGTTTAAATTTTATTATTTTCATGCTCAGCCGTTTGTATATTAAATTCTTGTTGATAAAGTACTCACAGCAGCCTGTTTTAAAATTACACTCCCTAAGTTTTAAATGAAGTCCCAGCTGAAAACAGAAATGCAAACACAAATTCAAAACACATTTGGTATTAAATTTATTAATTACTCAAGAGGAATTGCAAGGAGAAGCAACAATCTGATAAGTCAACTGGTACCCTGTAAGGGACTGAGAAATAGTAAGTAATGGCACAGCATAATTGTATCCATTATGTTTATCCATAATTATTGTATATCTAATTGTATCTATAACAAGTAAAGATTGGTTGTGACATAATCTTCAGAGAGCAATTCCTCAGCAAAGATGACCATTTTACACAGGAGTGAAGGGGTTACACAGCCAACTTCCAGAATGAAGACATTGTCATAGAGTAGGCTGGAACTCCCTATCTGAGAAACAAATATTTTTCTGCGTCACATTCTAAGATTTGGAACTTTAGGTACTCATGAAGTCCAATTGTCTAGTCAGTTTAGCATTTATTATTAGACTAAATTTGCTCTTTAAATCCATGTTGAATAGTCTTGGCTATATATCAATAACCACTGAATATTTGTAAGTTTCGAAGTTTCACATTTGTAGTTCATCTTCCCTTTTTTATTTTGGTGATAAAATAAACCTATACAATAATAATTAAATGACATATATATTCAAGTTTTGGCTTGCAATGCATCATTAAATTGCATTTATGATTTAACTGTTAATGAGCAATAAAAGAGTATAAAATATGGTGTTCATGTTTGGAAATATACATATTCAGCAAAATTAAGTTGGAATGTCTTAATTTTAATTGAGACAAAAACTGATTACTGTTATTAACAGCATCTGCTATTGTTGTCAGGTTGAATTATTTTACCATTTAAGAAGACTGAACTCTGCTTTGGAGTGATAATTTGCAATAAAAAGTCATCAGTAGAAAAATACTTTACGTCTGGGATGTGATTAATTTGAGCAAAACAACACCTGTCATACTAAAGTAATGCTAATTTGAATTTTATTTTTTAATATGTATTTTTGTAAACAAGCAATATGTTTTATTGTCATAAGAACTTGAGTTTAAGAAAGTTATTCCTATTTATATGTTTATAATTATACAATATGATACAATTGCAAATTACCACTAGGATCCTGTGGTACCCAATGATACACAAGGATACACAAAATTTTGTTTTTCCTTTAATTAGCACCTTCACCTTATTTGACTTGAAATCAGTCATTGATATGGTCAATATTAATCCTCTATGATGACCTTTCCATTTTAAACTTTTTACTGACTTATACCATATTCTTTTCATATACTGTATATTTTTCATACACATTGTATTAGTCCATTTTCACATTTTATAAAGAATAAGTGAGATTGGACAATATATAAAGAAAAGAGGTTTATTTGACTCATAGTTATGCATGGCTGGGGAGGCCTCAGGAAACTTAAAATCATAGTGGAAGGCAAAGGCGAAGCAAGGCACGTCTTTCATGGTGGCAGGCAAGAGAGAGAGTGCAGGGGAAACTGCCACTTACAAAACCGTCAGAGCTTGTGAGAACAGCATAGGGGAGCAGCCCCCATGATCCAGTCACCTCCCACCAGGTCCCTTCCTTGACACGTTGGAATTACAATTAGGATTACAATTCGCGATGAGATTTGCATGGAGACACAGCCAAACCATATCACACATATACATGTGAGCATGTACAAATCTTAAATATAAAGCTCAGTAAATTCTCAAAAGTAATTATAACCATGTAGCTTCAAAATGTGCAACAAATACAATTAACGCATTAAAGCTCCCTTATGGCTTCTCTCTATTATTACTTCTCCCACTTTACCAGCATTCTGATTTTAACCCAAATTATTCGCTTTTTATAATTTCAATTTCATGCAAATAGAATCATACAGGATGAATTCTTTCTTATCTGTCCTTTTAAAAGAAATGTTCAGGTTGTAACATAAAACTGAAGTACATTTGATTTTATTATCTGTCCTACAGAAATACACAAAGATATAACAATTCACATACATTTTATTCTTTCTTTTCACATAGTAAACCTATTGTATTTTCATATTATATACTGTATGTAGCATGAGATAAAATGGCAACATTGGTTTGTAAATGAATTTGAGTTAGTGATTTTTTAAACTTTTTTCCCCAATTTTTAAAAATTGACAGATAATATAATGGACTTACCATGTACAACATAATGCTTTAAAGATATGTATACATTGTAGAATGACTAAATCTAGCAAATGAACATATGCATTATCTCAATAATTTTGTCAGGAGAACACCTGACATCCACTTTCTTGCATTTTTTTCAAGAATACAATATGTTGCTATTACTAGAGTCATCAACTAGTGCAACAGATCTCTTAAAGTTATTGTGCCTGCCTAACTGATATTTGGTATCCCTTAACTAACAACTCCCCAACCATCTCCCCATCAAACCTCTCTAGCCCCTGGCATCCACCTTTCTAAATTCCAGATTTTAAATGAGTGAGATAATGAGACTTTGTCTTTGTTTGCCTGGCTTATTTCAGTTAAAATTTCGTTCTTAATTGGCATTTGGCTTTCTATTTCAGTTACTCACTATTATGAATGATGTGCTAAAAGTGCCCTTTTATAAATTTTCTACACATTTATTTTAGGTTCAAACATACATGTGAGGGTTTGGTACATAGGTGAACTCACATCATGGGGATTTGTTGTACAAATTATATCATCTGCCAGGTACTGAGCCCAGTATCCAATAGTTATCTTTTCTGCTCCTCTCTCTTCTCTCACCCTCCACCCTCAATTAGGCCCTAGTGTCTGTTTTTCCCTTCTTTGCATTCATGATTTCTCATCATTTAGCTCCCACTTATAAGTGAGAACATGTGCTATTTGGTTTTCTGTTCTTGTGTTATTTTGCAAAGGATGATGGCCTCCAGCTCCATCAGTCCCTGCAAAGAACATGATCTCACTCTTTTTATGACTTCATAATATTCCACGGTGTACATGTACCACATTTTGTTTATCCAGTCTGTCATTGATGAGCATTTAGGCTGATTCCATGTCTTTGCTATTGTGAATAATAGTGCTGGAATGAACATTCATGTGCATGTGTTTTTATGGTAGAATGATTTCTATTCCTCTGGCTATATACCCAGTAATGGGATTGCTGGATGAATGCTAGTTCTGCTTTTAACTCTTTGAGGAATTTCCATACTGCTTTCTACAACGGTTGAACTAAAATACACTCCCACTAACAGTGTATAAGTGTTCCCTATTCTCCATAACCTCTCCAGCATATTTTTTGACTTTTTAACACTAACCATTCTGACTGGTATGAGATGGTATCTCATTGTGGTTTTGATTTGCATTTCTCTGATAATCAGTGCTTTGAGCTTTTCTTCATATGCTTGTTGGCTACATGTTGTATCTCCTTTGGAAAAGTGTCTATTCACGTCCTTTGCATACTTTTTAATGGGATTGTGTGTTTCTCTCTTGTAAATTTAAGTTCTTTATAGATATTGGATATTAGACCTTTTTCAGATGCATAGTTTGTAAATATTTTCCTCCATTCTGTAGGTTGTCTGTTCACTCTGTTGATAGTTTCTTCTTCTGTGCAAAAACTCTAAAGTTTAATTGGATTTCATTTGTCAATTTTTGTTTTGTTGACATGTTTTTAGTGTCTTTGTCATGAAATCTTTGCCTGTGTCTATGTCCTGAGTGGTATTGCCTAGATTTTCTTCCAGGGATTTTATAGTTTTGGGTTTTACATATAAGTCTTTAATCCATCCTGAGTTGGTTTTTGTACATGGTGTAATAAAGGGGTCCAATTTCAATATTCTGCATATGGCTAACCAGTTATCCCAGCACCATTTACTGAATAGGAAGTCTTTTTCCCATTGCTTTTCTGTGTCAGTTTTGTCAAAGGTCAGATGGTCGTAGGTGTGTGGCCTTATTTCTGGGCTCTCTATTCTGTTCCATTGGTCTATGTGTCTGTTATTGTACCAGTACCATACTGTTTTGGTTTCTGTAGCCCTATAGTATAGTTTGAAATCAGGTAACACAATGCCTCCAGCTCTGTTATTTTTGCTTAGGATTGCCTTGGCTATTCAAGCTTTTTTGTTGTTGTTTGTTTGTTTCATATGAACCTTAAAATAGTTTTTTTATAGTTTCATGAAGAATGTCATTGGTAAAAATAGCATTGAATCTGTACATTGCTTTGGGCAGTATAGCCATTTTAATGAATTTTTTTTTCATATTCATGAGGAAGGAATGCTTTTCCATTTGTTTCTGTCTTCTCTGACATGTGCCCATTGTGGAAATAAAATTTTCCACTTTAAATTTTTAAAATAAAATTAAATAGAGGGAAAGATTTTAAGGATTTGGCATACATGACTATGTGGCTGGAAAATCCATAATCTGTGGGAGAGAACAACAAGTTGGAAATTCAAATGACTATTTTACAGTCTTGTGGCAGATTGCCCTCTTCTCTGGGAAACCTCAATTTTGCTCTGAAGACTTTTAACTGATTGGATGAGGTCTATCCAAAAAATGTCATTTAATATATTTACTTAAAGTCAATAATCTATTTACTACGACTAGGATTTGATCAAACAAGTAGGCATCATAGCCTAGACAAGTGGACACATTAAATTAACTATCACAATACTATGACATTTTTGCTACCTATAACATAATTTATTTCTTTCATGACATAAATTTTGGATTTTTAAAATTCTTATGCTTGTTTGTCATTTTATATTTTAAAATTTTAGTACCACTTTAAGTCCTCTCTTTTTATTTTTCCTATTTTTGATTATTTTATATTTTTAAAATTTCAACGCTTTAACATTTCCAGTCATTCACAGACATTACATGTTATACTGTTGCTATTTTAATGGTTTCTGTTAATAAAAAACACATATTTGATAGCTGTTTTTTTATTTGACCTATTTAGAAAATGTGGCCAAATGGCAAAATAATGAAGATTTTTCTGTATTAGCTTATACTGTCTTTATTGTTTCATCTTTTACATTTTTATGTACAATCTACCAGGAACAAATTTTGTTTATGGGATGAGGAATTGGTCATGTTGTCCTTTGTAAACTAAAAATAAACTTCTAAGATCCCTACCACTGAACAGATCACCTCTTGGCCAAGGGGACCCCAGAGAAGTCTTAAAAACGAAGATCCCAGCCATAACAGGACCGGAGGTCAGACATGACTCATTATATCCGTCCCTTTCACAGTTTAGACACAACTGACCCACAGTAATGCTAAAAGAGAGATCATAAGGCAGAAGAAAAAGACTCATTGTCACAATCAGATACCGAATAATAAACAGGATCTAAGGCTATGTCAGACAAATGTTAAGGCATGCATCCCTACATGTAAAGAAATAATCTATATTTTGACTGCTTGGAAGTGGTCATATATCATGGCTTACATCCTGTGCTTATATACAAATTCTTACCATGAATCTTCACATTTTATCATGAGTTTCTCAAACTATTAATATACTGATATGGTTTGGCCATGTGTCCCCACCCAAATCTCATCTCAAATTATAATTCCAGCATGTCAGGGGAGGGACCTGGTGGGAGATAATTGGCTTATGGGGGTGTTTGACCCATGCTGTTCTCATGATAGTGAAGAAGTTCTCATGAGATCTGATGGTTTTTAAAAGTGGCAGTTTCCCTTTCACACTCTCTCTCTCTCCTGTCACCTTGTGAAGGAGATGCCTGCTTCCCCTTTACCTTCAGCCATGATTGTAAGTTTTCTGAGGCCTCCCATCCATGCAGAACTGAGTTAATTAACCCTTCTTTTTTCTTTATAAACTAACCAGTCTCAGATAGTATCTTTATAGCAGCATGAAAACGGACTAATACACATACTAATTAATACATATCTACTAACATTTAAAATGGGACTAATTTATTTCCAAATTATAAAGTTATACTAATTGTCTTGTGCACAAAACATTTTAGCTTACCTGTTGTCTTCTACAGTAAATAGATGTTGTGTGAATGTATTTCCTTGCTCTTAACCTCTATATTATACCCTCCAATAAAAAAGGACAATATTGATATGAGCAGTCCTTCACCCTTCTCCTAAATTATCTCATAAAAATATTTCAGCCTATAACAGAGGTTATAACATACCTAGCTTTGATGATGTATGTTCCAGAGTCAATCTTCAAACTTGGCTTTCAATAAACCCCTATCAAATTATTTCTGCCTCAATAATTTTAATTTCAGTCAACAACTTTTATCCTACTTTGATCACTCAATCAACCCTACACAATTCACTACAGAATTTTTTCATCTTTTCACTAATTTCCAGTCCCAGCTTGTCAAAAATAACGGGTTCCTATATGCATGTATCATTTCCATTGGCTAAGTTTCAAATCCTTGCACAATATCACAATGACATAATTTCTGTTTCTTCATACTAGAGTTCTTTTTCCTCTAAGTTTTCAGTTGCTATAAGACATTCTAATTGTTGCTCTCCTTGATAGTGTTTCTGGGTATCAGGGTTTCTTTGCATTTTCATATAAATATTAGATTGGCCTTGCCAGATTCCACAAAAATTTCTCCTGAAAAGTCTACTGGATTAATATCAAATCTAAAAATCAACCTGGAAATCATTGTCCCCTTTAGTGCTTGAGGCTATAGGTATAATTCTCCTATGAATATTTTGCATGCATTGCATGTACATTTTAAAATATAGATGAAATTATATGAGATGTAGTCTCTTCTATAGGATTTATTTCTTTGAATAAAATATATGAAGATTAATCTTTCTTGCATGAAGTTGCAGCATGTTCATTGTACTTATTGCTCTGTAGCTTCAATTAAATTAACTAGATAACTTTAAAATAATTCAGTTTATGGGGAAAAAATCTGAGGTAATATAATATAAAGAACAACATGATTTAGATGTCAAAATGTATTTTCCTACTCAGATCACCCTGATATGGGTCTATAAGTGACTTAATTTGGCTTTCCACTTATAATTCTTCTGAAATACTGTTTTCTCAAAAATTGTCATTATTTTTCTAATGTAAATACTTAACATATTTCTGTGAATTTCTAACATTTTAGCCTTTTTGACATTCTTGTTTAAATGATTTTATTCCTATGTTGATGAATTTATTAATTTGTAAATTGCTGCCTGATATTCCTTTAAATTTTAGGTTAGATCTCAGGGAGAAGTGTTTACTTTCTGCCGTCTTAATCCTGTATTCTATGCCGCTCTTAATTTTACTTTTGCTATTTTCTACTTACTCATTACATTCTGGTAATAATTATAGCTTATATTTCCAAATATTCACTACAGTTCTTTCTCCTCTCTTCTTGTCATGTTTTTGATGGTTTTATAATATATGCAATAGAAAGAGACACAGTAAAACAAAATTTTGTATTAATGATTCCTGAGAATGCCTTGAAAATTATGTGCAACATATACATATTATCATCAAAGAAGCCTCATATTTGGCTGCACTGAAATATATTATAGAAAGTGTGCTTACTGATATATTTAACAGCATAATCTTACATGAATTTTTAAAGTATTAATATATTACATTAGGCAATAAGAAAGTAGAATGAACTTGCAAGAAGTTATTGTAATAATTTTTAAACATTTCACACTGAATTCTTAGTGAATTTGAGCCAGTTTCACCACTTTGAATATGTTATTGAATAATAGTGCAATGTATATATCTTTTAGTTAATAAAAGCTACTCTGATCACAAATTGTAAAACATACAGCATTCTAAACCTATTTTGTTTATTTATTTATTTTTTGTAGTTCTAAATATACACCAATTTCCCTCCGATTCTGGAATTTATCTTGTGCAAAAGCCATAGTAAATGCCGTAAATTTAGCATGAAACTATTTTTCTTTTTACTGGTCTCATTTCATGATGCTTAATCTCTTCCTTTACTATATTTGAACTTGAAAAAGATTAAGGTAAATTGAAAAATTGAATACTGTTTAATATTTCAAAAAATCCTTTAGAAAAATAAGACCTTTACCCAGGTGGAAGGAGTTGAGAATTACTGGATTCTACAATTTTTATTCTGTAAAATATTTACAGATATCATTTTTAGTCTTACTGTCTTGTTTTCTTAGCAATAAATTTTGTGTACTACTTGAGATATTGAATCCAAGAGAAGTGCAAATTCTATTCTCCTTTT
This sequence comes from Pongo abelii, assembly GCF_028885655.2. Classification (NCBI taxonomy): domain Eukaryota; kingdom Metazoa; phylum Chordata; class Mammalia; order Primates; family Hominidae; genus Pongo; species Pongo abelii. The sequence continues at coordinate 92,467,328 of NC_071999.2, read as the reverse complement.
CACATCCTGTTGCCTGAAATGCAAGGTTGTGAATCTTCAACATTTCTTACAATTTTCAGCATGATTTAGGTGTTGTAGTTGAATAGATAATCATCAGTAGTTTTTTCAAAGCACAGTATTTTCTTATGTTTCTTCAAGAATATTATATTGTGGCAAGTATTTTTTCTTTCAATATTTAATTCCATCAAGTAAGTATGCCATAGTTTTGAAAAGCAAAGTTGAATTTATATATGCATTTTATTAAAAAGCTTTTTAAATATTGACAGATAAATGCCTGAATGATGAAGTTGAAGTAATATAAAATTACCTTAGGGTATTTTCTTTCCCTTGTCCAGTTTTTCAGTAATCAACTGCTCTAATAATTACTTTGTAATTTTTTATTTAAATGTAAATATTTAATGCTTTATATGATAGCTGATGGAACCTGTTTTCTTAAAAATTAATATAAGTTGTTTATGGCAGCTTTGAGAACTCCATTTAGCAGGTATACTACGTGTAATCTGAAGAAAATTGTGAGAATAAGTTATTTCAAAAGCTTATCAGTGGCATTTTATTTTATAAGATGATCTTATTAATTATTCAGAAAACATGATGCTATTTAAATTAATTCTCATGCTTTCCCATTCTTGATAGTGCTATGTATATTTGTAATCAGTGTTAATTTTAATTGAATTAAATTACACTTGTTTACTCAAGAACGCACATTTATTTGAAAGAAAGAAAGTATCTCCAATTGAATCTGAGACACGCATCTGAAATTTTAGTATCTATAATATCATGGTATTCATTTTAAACTTTGGGATAAAATCCAACAGTTTTTTATTGTTGTTGCTTTGTTTGTTTTTTGTTTTGAGATGGAGTCTCACTCTGTTGCCAGGCTGGAGTGCAGTGGTGCAATCTTGGCTCACTGCAATCTCCGGCTCCCTGGTTCAAGTGATTCTCCTGTCTCAGCCTCTTGAGTAGCTGGGATTACAGAAGCGCGCTGCCACGCCTGGTTAATTTTTTTTTTTTTTTTTTTTTTTGTATTTTAGTGGAGACAGGGTTTCACTGTGTTGCCCAGGCTGGTCTCGAACTCCTTAGCTCAGGCAATCCACCTGCCTCGGCCTCCTAAAAGGCTGGGATTACAAGCGTGAGCCACCACGCCCAGCTCAGGTTTTTTATTTTGATGCTCAAATTGTTCCAGGCTTTTATTGGCTCTTCCAGTTGGCTTAATGGAGAACGGTGTTAAAACCTAAGATATAGTTAGGTTGATTTTTTTTTCTTTGATGTTTTGTTAATCAGAGCATGACATTAAACCTAGTAATCAAAACTTAGATTTATAAGAAACTGGCAAACTCTCTCCCATCAAAGTGGCTATACTATTTCCAACTGCCCCCTTCAAATGGTAATGACTTCCCTAGGCTTTTGTTTGACTGAACTTCTTAATTTTTCCTTTACTTCTAAGAATAAAAGTTCACTGGAAATAGGATATAAAGCCTAAAGATTTCTGTCCACACTTTTCTTTCTTGCATTGTTTCCAATGAAATTTTCCCTGTAATTCCTCTGCATATACCCCTATAGATAAGGTATTTTTGTTTGTTTGTTAACTCTGGCTTTGATCCAGATTTTCTCTTTATATTTCATTTCCTGCATTTTGAATATGATATGCCTTAGATGCAGTTTGCTTTATGTGCATTCTAAGGGTTCTATGGGCTTGTGATCTGTAGTTTTGTGCTTGTCATTAGTTTGGGCAAATTTTAAACAATTATTAATTCAAATAGTTATTTTGTCCTTTGTCTCTTTCTTCTCTTTTGTCATTACCATTTTGCATAAGTTGCACATTTTAAAACTTTCCTACAGTTTATGGATATTCTATTCTGATTAAAATTACTATTGTTATCATTATTATATAATTTTTTTCACTTAATTTGTCAAGTTTCTATGGACCAATCACCAAGCTGACTTATTTTTTCCATGGGCCGCTCAAGTCTACTGGTGACTCCAACAAAGGCATTCTTCATGCTGTCAGAGTGGTTTATGATTTCTAGCATTTCCTTATGTGCTTTCTAACAGGTTTCTATCTCTTTAACCATTTGTTCTTTCATGTTTTCTGCATTTTCCATTTGTTATTTATCATAGTTATTTTAAATTTTCTTCCTTAATTTCAACATCTGTGTCATATCTGAGTCTGATTCTCATGCTTGCTTTGTCTCTTCAAACTATGTTTTGCACTCCATTTTACCATAACCTATAATTTTGTTGTTGTTGAAAGCTAGAAATAATATATTGGAAAATAGGAACTGAGTTAAATAACCTTTTGGACAGAGGTTTTATGTTTATTTGGCTAAAAGTTGAACTGCATTTAATGTTTGCTATACATTAGATTCCAGAGGCTTCATATTTTTATACTATGTTTTTCTTTTCCTTGTTGACTTAGAGCTTTTCAAAGCACCCCTGTATCTGTATCTTACAGCTCTTTCATGGTAATTTACTATTATTGTACTGGAGCCCTACTGCTGTGGTGGTAAGGTATCGAGGGAGTGTATTATTGGATTAGTCCTTTCATTGCTATAAATAACTAATTAAGACTGGGTAACTTATAAAGAAAAAAGGTTTAATTGACTCACAATTCCACAACTGTATAGGAAGCATGGCTAGAAAGACCATAGGAAACTTACAATTATGGCAGAAGGTAAAGGGGAAGCCAGCATGTCCTTCATAGCTGGAGAAGGATAAAGAGAGAGCAAAAGGGAAGATCCTACACACTTTCAAACAACCAGATCTCATGATATCTCTATCATGAGATAATAGTAGGAGAATGGTACTAAACCATTAAAAACCACCCCATCATCCAATCACCTCCCACCAGGCTCCACCTTTAACAATGAATATTACAATTCAACATGGGATTTGGGTGGGGACACAAAGCCAAACCGTATCATTCTGCCCCTGGCCTCTCCCAAATCTCATGTCTTCTCACATTGCAAAACACAATCACGCCTACCCAATAGACCCCCAAATCTTAACTCATTCTAGCATTAAGTCCAAGTCTAAAGTCTCATCTGAGACAAGGCAAGTCCCTTCCACCTATGAGCCTGTAAAATCATGAACAAGTGAGTTACCTACACGAGACAATGGAGATAGAAGCATTGCACGAATGCTTCCATTCCAAAAGAGAGAAATTGGCCAAAATGAAGGGGCTACAGTCCCTATGCAAGTCCAAAACCCAGCAGGACCATCACTAAATCTCAAAGCTCCAAAATAATCTCTTTTGACGCTATGTCTCACATCCTCTGACCACATCGATACAAGAGGTAATTTCCCAAGGACTTGGGCAGCTTTGCGCCTGTAGCTCTGCATGGTTCAGGCCCCATGGCTGCTTTCACAGGCTGGTGTTGAGTACCTATGGCTTTTCCAGGTGTACAATGAAAGCTGTTGGTGGATCTATTATTCTGGGGTCTGGAGGATGGTGGCCCACTTCTCACAGCTCCAATAGGCAGTGTCCCAGGGGGACTCTGTGTGGGGTCTCCACATTTCTCCTGTGCACTGCCCCAGTAGAGGTTCTCCATGAGGGCTCTACCCCTGCAGCAGACTCCTGCCTGGACATCCAGGTGTTTTCATCCTCTGAAATCTAGGCAGAGGCTTCCTAGCTTCAACTCTTGCCCTTTGTGTACTCACAGGTTTAACACCACCTGTGAGTGGTGTTAAAGCCATGGAAGCCACCAAGGCTTGTGGCTTGTACTCTCTGGAGCAGTGGTCTGAGATGCATCCGGGGCCCTTTTAGCCATGGCTGGAGCTGGAGTGGCTGGGATTCAGAACGCCATGTCCTGAGGCTGCACAGAGCAGTGGAGCCCTGAGCCTCTCCCAGGAAACCATTTTTTCCTTCTAGGCCACTGGGCCTGTGATGGTAGGAGCTGTCACAAAGGTCTCTGAAATACCTTGGCCGTATTTTCCTCATTGTCTTGGATATTAACATTCAGCTTATCTTTACTTATGCAAATTTCTGTAGTAGGCTTGAATTCCTCCCCGGAAAATGGGTTTTTCTTTTCTACCACATGGTCAGGATGCATTTTTTAAATTTTTATGCTCTGCTTCCCTTTTAAATATAAGTTCTGTTTCAAATAATCTCTTTGCACACACATATGAGTATATAATGTCAGAAGCAGCCAGGGAATATCTTGAATGCTTTGCAACACAGAAGTTTCTCCTGCCAGATACCCTAAATCATATCTTGCAAGTTCAAAGTTATGCAGATCTCTAGAGCAGGGGCACAGTGCCAAGAGTCTCTTTGCTAAAGCACGGCAAGACTGACCTTTACTCCAGTTCCCAATATGTTTCTCATCTCCATCTGGGAGCACTTCAGCCTGGACTTCATTGTACATATAACTATTAGCATTTTAGTCACAACAATTTAACAAGTCTTTAGGAAGTTACAAACTTTCCCTCATCTCCTTGTCTTTTACTGAGCCTTCAAAACTGTTCCAACCTTTGTCCAAAGTCAATTCCACATTTGCAGATGTCTTTATAGCAATGCCCCACTTTCCTGGTATCAATTTTCTATATCAGTTCATTTTTCTATTGCTATAAAGAACTACCTGGCTCTGGGTTGTTTATAAAGAAAAGAGCTTTAATTGACTCATAGTTTCACAGGCTGTATAAGAAGCATGGCTGGCATGTCGTCAGGAAACTTATAATCATGGTGGAGAGAGAAGCTGGCATGTGTTACGTGGCTGGAGCAGGAGGAAGAGAGGGAAAAGGAAGATGCTTCATACCTTCAAACACCCCGATCTCATTATAGCTCTATCATGAGACAGAACTAGGGGGATAGTGCTAAATCGTTAGAAACCACCCCCATGATCTAATCACCACTTACCAGGCTCCACCTCCAAAACTGGAGATTACAATTCAACATGAGATTTGGGGGGGAACACAGAGCCAAATCACATCAATTATCTACCTTTTAAAAATTTTCTCCTCCTTATGTGATACAGGAAAACTATAGGATACCTGTAGGAGAATACCCTACAGGAAAACTATAGGATACCTGTAGGAGAATACCCTACCCTCAAGTCAGATAAGATTTAGGTAATGTATTTTCCCCTTTAGAGCATGCCTTTAAATGAACAATGCTCTCATAATATTTCACAGTGACAAGTCTGCCACTTCCCAAACTCAAGATGTGATTTTTATTACTTCTTCACTGCCATGAACTGGTGGGGGGATCAGAGGTAAACATACAAATGTGTGGAGACCTTCTAAGACTCCATGCCTAAGGAGCTTCTCACTCTGACCGTAGTTCACAATTACCCTTCAGCATTTGGTCAAAATTACCATTTAAGTGTTCTCAGTTATGATTTCTGGAAATTCTGTTCCATGAAAACGGATCTTAGATGTGACTTTTTAGATTTGTGTGTATCTTCATATTTTTGGATGGTAGTTTGTGCCTGTGTCCTTAATTTTCTCATGGGTAGAAGAACATCACTGATATTCAGTTTGTTCAGATTTTGCTTACAATAAACTAGAGTAAAAAAAGTTCTGTTCAGCTCTTTATATGTGGGACCTGAAGCTGGAGTCCAGAAACTCCAAGCATTTTTAACAAGATTTACTTCTTAAAATATTTTAATTAATCCCCATGTATTAGTCAGGGACAGGACTAATAGGATAGAAGTATATATGAAGGGGAGTTTATTAAGGAGTACTGACTCACATGATCACAAGGTGAAGTCCCACAGTAGGCTGGCTACAATCAGAGGAGCAAGGAAGCCAGTCCGAGTTCTGAAACCTCAAAAGTAGGGAAGTCAACAGTGCAGCTTTCATTCTGTGGCCAAAGGCTCGAGAGCCCTTGACAAACCACTGGTATACATCCAAGAGTCCAAAAGCTGAAGAACTTGGAGTCTGATGTTCATGGTCAGGAAGCATCCAGCATGGGCGAAAAATGAAGGCTGAAAGACTCAGCCAGTTTAGTCCTTCCATGTTCCTTTGCTCGCTTTTATCCTAGTCATGCTGGCAGCTTACTAGATGGTGCCCACCCAGATTGAGGCTGGATTTGCCTTTCCCAGTCCACTGACTCGAACATTAGTGTGCTTTGTCAATACCCTCACAAACACACCCAGGAACAATACTTTGCATCCTTTAATCCAATCAGGCTGACACTCAATATTAACCATCACAAGTCCATGGCTTGTAAACTTGAACCCATACACATCTCCTGAAATCATACATAATCTTCAAATAAAGACAATAGTAAGTCACAGGTATGCCTAACATAATACAGCTATCCTTTGTACAACCCGAAAGTGCACCAATTCCCAACACAAATGCCATTACATACATTTAAAAACATTTAAATACTGATACAAAGTCAGTAAATCTTATATCACATGATAAAGGAGAAAGAAAGGAAATAAAATGATACATTTTTAGTACAAGTCTATACATGCACAAACATGTTCTTAACAAAAGGAGGAGGAAATACTTATGACAATGATAGTCCTCATTTCTGCAACTGGTCAAGTGGTCATAGCTGGTATTGATGACTACCTTCTTCTGCTACTCATTCTGTAGTCCCCTTGCCTTCAGCAAGCACCTCAGCAGGTAGTGGTTTTTAACCTGGTGAAGTGACCCAAGCCTTCATTCCTGAAGGGTCTGGGCCATTTGTAGTATTGCCTGGATTGGGCTATTGTAGTTTCCCATTGACTTTAATCACAGGGCATGGCAATACTAAAAGATGCCCTAAAAGATCTCCTGTATTCCGTGCACACTCCTCCTTGCCTCCATTGTGAAGTAATATACTGATTGCCTCCTGATAGTCTGGTTCAATCACCCCAGGCAACACTGTAACTCCCTTCTTAGCCAGTTGACTTCGAAGCAGGAGGAGCCCAAAATGGCTGGGTGGAAATCTTAACTTTCAGTTTAATGTAATCGTTGTTGTGTCTCCTGGTGGCAGCACTACTCTCTCTGGAACTAAGACCTCTAGGCCAGCAGAATGTAATGTGAAAATAGGAAGCAAAAATTTTGCTAGTGGGTCACTAGGGGTGATGGTGAGTGATGCTGCTTCCACTACCACACCTTGATTCCTTGACCTGTGAATCCTGGCTGTGGGAGAAACAGTATCATATATTGGACACTGATTCAGAGCATACACAGCCTTCTGCATAACTTTTTTTCCCAACCCTGCAAAGTATTGTCACCTAGTTAGTGTTATAATTGTGACTTCAAAAGGCCATTCCATATTCTATCAATCCAGCTGCTTCAGAATGATGGAGAACATGGGAAGACCAGTAAATTCCATCAGCATGAGCCCACTGCCACACTTCTTTAGCTAAAGTGAGTGCCTTGGTCAGAGGCAATGCTATGTGGAACACCATGAAGGTGGATAAGGCATTTTGTGAGTCCACTGATGGTAGTCTTGGCAGAAGCATTGTGTGAAGGATAAGCAACCTCTATCTGGATTAAGTGTCCATTTCAGTGAGGACAAACCATTGCCCTTTCCATGATGAAAGAGGTCCAATATAATTAACCTGCCACCAAGTAGCCAGTTGATTACCCCGAGGAATGGTGCCATATCAAGGGCTCAGTGTTGGTATCTGCTGCTGGCAAATTGGGCACTCAGTGGTGGCCGTAGCCAGGTCAACCCTAGTTGGTGGAAGTCCATGTTGCTGATCCCATGTGTAACCACCATCCCTGCCACCATGGCCACTTTGTTCATGGTCCCATTGGGCAATGACAGGAATGGCTGGGGAAGGAGGCTGAGTGGTGTCCACAGAATGAGTCATCCTATCTACTTGATCAGTAAAATCCTCTTATGCTGAAATCACCCTTTGGTGAGCACTCATGTGAGATACAAATATCTTCACAGTTTTGACCACTGTAAAAAATTCATCCACATACCTCTTCCCCAAATTTTTGTCTCAAATTTTCCAATCATGCTTCATCCAAGTCCCTGACCATCCAGCCAATCTATTGGCTACAGCCCATGAATCAGTATATAATTGCACATCTGGTCATTTCTTTTTCCAGGGAAAATGCACAACCAGGTGCACTTTTTGAAATTCTGCCCACTGGGAAAATTTCCCTTCACCACTGTCCTTCAAAGATGTCCTAGAAAGGGGCTGTAGTGCTGCAGCTGTCTACTTTCGGGTGGTGCCTGCATATCATGCAGAACCATCTGTGAACCAGGCTCTAGTCTTCTCTTCCTCTGTCACCTGATCATAGAGAACTCCCCATGAGGCCATTGATGCAGGCTGGGGGAGAGAAGGCAGGGTGGCAGGAGTGGGGACCATGGGCATTTGAGCCACTTCCTCATGTAACTTACTTGTACCTTCAGGACCTTCTCAAGCCCAATGGCGAATATATCACTTCCATTTGATGATGGAATGCTGCTGTGTATGACCCACTTTATGGCTAGATGAGTCAGAAAGCACCCAGTTTATGATAGGCAGTTCAAGTAGCATGGTTATTTGATGACTCATAGTCAAACGTTCAGTTTCTACCAAAGCCCAGTAACAGGCCAGGAGCTATCTCTCAAAAGGAGAGTAGTTATCTGCAGAAGATGGCAGGGCCTTGCTCCAATATTCTGGAGGCCTCCACTGTGATGCACCGATGGGGTCTGCCAAAGGTTCCAAACAGTATGTCTATCTGCCACTGACACCTCAAGCACCACTGGATCTGCTGGGTTATATGGCCTAAGTGGCAGAGCATCTTGCACAGCAGTCTGGAACTGTTGCAGAGCCTTCTCCTGTTCTGGACCCCACTCAAAACTGACAGCCTTTTGGGTCACTCAATAAATGGGCTGGAGTGATACACCCAAGAATATGTTGCTTCCAAAATCAAAATAGGCACACTAGGCATTGTGTCTCTTTCTTGGGGCAGGAGGGGCCAAATGAAGCAATTTATCTTTCACCTTAGAAGGAGCATCTCAACAGGCCCCACACCACTGGACTCCTAGAAATTTTACTCAGGTAGAAGTTCTCTGAATTTTAGTTGAATTTGTTTCCCATCCCCTGGCATGCAAATGTCTCACCAATGCTACTTCTTGCTTACTGGATCCAATCAATAAGCATAATGTCATCAATGTAATGGACCAGTGTGATATCTTGTGGAAGCGAAAAGCAATCAAAGTCTCTTCGAACAAGATTATGACACAAAGCTGGAGAGCTGATATATCCCTGAGGTAGGACAGTAAAAGTACAATTTGCCTAAAGGCAAATTGCTTCTGGTGGGCCTTATGGACAGAAATGGAGAAAAAGGCATTTGCCAAATCAATGGCTGCATACTAAGTACAAGGAGATTTGTTTATTTGCTCAGGCAATGTAACCACATCCAGTACAGTAGCTGCAATTAAAGTCACAACTTGGTTAAGCTTATGATAATCCACTCTCATGCTTCAGGATCCATCTGTCTTCTGCACAGGCCCAGTGGGAGAGTTGTATGGGGATCTGGTGGGAATCACCACCCCTGAATCTTTCAAGTCCTTGATGGTGGCACAAATCTCTGTAATCCCTCCAGGGATGCAATATTTTTTATGATTTGCTATTTTTCTAGGTAGAGACTTCCATTTGGCCTTTCCCACCGTAATACCCCTCACCCTACCAATCAGGGAGCTAATGTGGGAATTCCGCCAACTACTAAGTATGTCTATGCCAATTATGCATTCTGGAACTGGGGAAATGACCACAGGATGGACCCACTGTAAATCAGACCTGAGCGAACACTCCATTAATTACGTGACTTCCGTAAGCCCCTACTTTAACTGGAGGACCACAATGACGTTTGGGGTTCCCTGGAGTAAGTATCACCTCTGAGCTAGTGTCCATTCATCCCTCAAAGTTCTGATTATTCCTCTTTTTGCAATGCACAGTTACTCTGGTAAAAGTTTGGAGGTCTTGTTGAGGAAGGATATTTGTTTGTTCAGCTCTTGCTTACAATAACCAAAAATGTTAAAAGGTCCAGCTCTTTATATGTAGAATCTCAAACTGCAGTTCAGAAACTCTCAGCATTTTTAAAAATATTTATTTCTTAAAATATTTTAATTAATCCCCACAACCAAACTCTAAAGGATTCAAAATTATCTCTTGTATTATATAGATGAGAAAAAATAAGGCCAGGTAATGATTAAATAACTTTTTCACAGTGAAATAGCTTATAAAAAGTAGAGCCAGATAAAAATCCTGGTTGAAATCCAATGCCCATTTTCCGAACTGTGATGCTACAGTGCTTTTGAATTCTCTATTGCCTCTCAAGCATCTCAAGAGGTATTTTCACTAATAAGTGCTTAATCCAATAAGGACAGAATAAAGCTCTTGTCTTTAAAACGTCATGCAATCTGTACAGTAGATAATTTGAAAGTCTATTACTCCCCTAAATTGTCATGCGCTAGCACTTTCTTCATTTAGCACTCTTGAAGAAGCTTGTGTTGTTGAAACATACCATGCCACTTTTGAATCTGTTTAGTAAATGCCATATACATTTGGTTCTATGAGAAGAGGAAGAGTGTGGCCATGCACGTAGTCAGCACTTTGTATTATATGAGCTCATGAAAATTTAATAGGGTAAAATATAGCAGTGTGTAGTCAAGTAACCAATATTTTCCAACATTTTGAATGAAAACTTGAAAAAAAACTGCTATTTTTAGAGCTAGTAGTGTGTAATGCTTCTAGTGATTGTCTGTACTAGACTATTATTTGGAAGTTTATGGTGTTTAAATTTTAGAGTGCAAAAGTTGGATTGTGTTCCAAGAATCTAAACAATTGTTCATTTTGTAATCATTTCTTAGAGTACCAATTAATAAAGTAAAAACAATACTGATTTATTATAGAACATTTTAATGAACCTGAAAACAACTACAAGAAGAATAAAATCAACAATAGAAAATATTCTATTAAAAGTGGAAAAAATAAATGCTTCTTGCCCATGGAATAGCCCAGAATTAAAATAAAAAATATTCAAGGATTATGTAAGAGGGTGATTATAGGATGGAAGCAAACAGTGCATGTAGAAAAATTCTTAATATCTGGTGGCTACTTCTGAACAATTTATATTTAAAATTTGTTTGAAAAGGTATTGATGAAAAAATTCAAAACATAAAATACAATATTATATGTAATAGACGGAAAAAGAATAGGCATAAATACATGGTTGGAAGTAAAGGAAGGAAGAAAAAATTAATTGGTCTCAATAATAATGTTGTGAAAATAAATACTAGACCTTGTTTTTAAATGTGTAAGTTAAAATAAGATGAAAAAAATTAGAAGCCTTACTACAAATAAATGGTCTATATTTTGCTTATTTTTATTTTGTTTCACTTAAGGTATATATGACTATTCACTCTGACAAACTATTTGTTTTTAAATGTTATACCTTGTAATTCAAAGGCATTTAAAAATAATATTGTTAAGCTAACCCTGTATTTGATTCTATTTTGGAAAAAGAAAGATGGTTAATCTCTTTTGTTGAAGATTCATTTGATATGCAAATTTTAACAGGCAGTATTGTCAGGTTGTGATTAAGGTTCTAATTTACTAATGCTGGGAAGGTACTACATTGTAATTTACAAGGTAAATTATGAGCAACATGTTTTATCAGATGGCATTTCAAAATGGAGTCTCATTTCTACATATATCTAGAACACAAATCATAGCATTCAGTGTCTTTGACACTGACTTCAGCATAGCAAGGAAAATGCAGGACATCTAGAATATTTCCCAATGTCAAATCCGTAAGTTTTTTTAATGTATTGGAACAAAACACATATAATATCTATATATGTGTTTCTATAAATTGCATATAATTTTGATTCTTACAGCATATATTTTGAGTAAGAGCATAATAAAATATTAGGAATATTTGTGATTTGTAACAAGGTTCATGAAGCAAGAAGCAAGCTACATAATATGGGAGATAAATAAACAATATTAAATCATATCCTTGGATAATTAACAAAAACAAGGAAAATTTACTTGCCTTTACAACTTAAAAATTATAAGCCACTCTTTAATAAAAATTATAGATGATTAGTATTGTTTGTGTTTGATGCTACTGTTTGTGTCCCCCCAAAATTCAAATGTTGAAACCTAACTCCACACCTACCTGCTGGCAGTGGAGAAACAGGAAAAAAAAAAGGAAGGAAGGAAAGAAGGAAGAAAAAATGGAGGAAGGAAGGAAGAGAGGGAGGGAGGGAGGGAGGGAGGAGGGAAGGAAAGGAAGGAGGGAGGGAAAATAAAGAGATATAGCAAAATGGGTATTGAGGAATTAAATGTGGCAACATCTTCTGAAGGCAGTTATGGAGAAAAGGAAAATAGACAACTCAATGTATCTCTCCTTAGACTGGAAATTCTTCATGCCAGGGCAGCAGAGTACACCACTAGGGTTAATCCTAAACCTCCAGACTGTCTCTGGAAGAAACTGAAGATGAGGGGAGGTGAGCACCGCGGCCCCTACTGTGACAGGAAGGCCAAAACTCCCCTCAAGATAGGGTCATTCAGGGAAACCAAAGTCCCCATGTGGAAACAGTGATTCGCTGGTCTCCTTGAAACAAGGAGTTTAGGCTCTGGTAGATGCTTAGCTGCGTATACTCCAATACATGGTAATCCTCACAAATTTTCTGGACATCTAATTTATATAGATGAATACAGAGATGCAGCCAGTCCTGTGAGATGAACACATTTACTGTTGCAAATTAGGCATGCTCCACCCACCCTACCATGGGCCAACATCTCCCCAATCCCAGGAAACATGTTGGAGATAGATACTTTCTGGGAGCTTCCTTTGAAACAATTTGCAGTAGGCAAATTCCATCTCTGGGTTAGAATGACAGAAGGCTTGCTCCAAAGGGAAGTTAAATGGAAGCCAGTGGTGTTACCCTGCTCTGGACTGCTGGTGTATATATAACATCGTCTCCCAGGAGGGCACTGAGATAGAGGCTACTATTCAAAAACTGGAGAAGGTGGGTATTGTGCATCCTGCACAGGGCCCATACAGCATCACTGCATGGTTGGTAACAAAGCCTGATGGCACCTGGAGGACAATAGTTGATTTCCAGCAAGTAAATGAGATCACCTTCGCCACACATGCTGCTGTCCCAAATGTGACTCAAATATTAGAAAGGTTGACTGTTTGGTTAGATAGTTCGCATACTGTCCCAATTCAGCAAATGCTTTCTTTAGAATGCCCTTAGACCCAAAGTTCCAGGACATGTTTGCCCTCACCTTGGAGGGCCAACAATGAGTCTTTCAGGCACTCCTTCAGATGTACTTACATAGTCCCACTATCTGCCATAGTTGGTGGCTGGGGGACCTGGCTGTTTTGAGTGATATATACAGCATTCACCAGGAGCATTATGTGAGTGATATGATAGCCACAGGTTTGAGTCTTGCAGAAGACTCCCCAATAAGTTCTAGAGCACCTGTCATCCAGAGAATGGGATGTCAACCTGCAGAAAGCCCAGGGGCCAGGAGGCACAGTAGAATTCCTTCATAGTCTGGTTGGGTAATACTGGATTGTGCCAACAGCCATGATTGACAAGAAACCCAGATACCCACCGTCCCAAACAATTAAATAATTACAAACATTTGTAGGTCTGCTAGGATATTGGAGGACCTTCATTTCCCACTTATTAGATAGATATAAGATGATAGACAGATAAATTGATTTTTTTTACACATGGTCTCATTCAATTGCCTAGGAAGGTGTGCAGTAGTGTCCTTGTCATAGCTCACTGCAGCCTGAAATTCCAGGGCTCAAGGGATCCTTCTTCCTCAGCTTCCGAAGTAGCCAGATATTTTTTATCTCAATGAGTATAACTGGATTTGCATGGGTTGTTTTTTTTTGTTTTGTTTTTGTTTTTGTTTTTTGCTTTTCTTCTTTTTTATGAGCAACATATCAAACATTATTTTAAATGTATATAAATAATTTATGAACATACACCTTTCAAACATAAATGTGTAAGTATGTTTTCAAAGTTAAAAAGTATCATCAGAGTGACCACCCTTATAGTTTTGGTGAATCTGAAAAACCCTATTTAGAAAAATTCCTGATTAATGCAATGTAATGCTGTTCATGGCATGTCATCATAATGCTTATAAGTGGTTGGTATGGTTTATGCTCACGAGTCATGCCAAAACTGACAGGTGCTTCCCATAGCCTGTTTCATCCTACCTCCCCAGATTGCTTCTAAACTAGATATTGTGCTTCAAACTTCCACAGTGTTAAACTAAATTAAATTTGAAACCTCACAGATTGTATTTTGCCAAGACTTAGGTGAGATATTGCAAATTGGATGATTATTTTTTCTTACAAATTATACAGGAGGTGGAAATACTTGAAACAACAAATACATAAAATAAAAGCAATCTAGGATAGCTTTGTATCTAGAAAACATAATAAAGTTTTCCTTTTAATAAATATATTTTTGAAGAAATATAACTCCTTAGTAAAATAACTTTAAAAGCACATGGGTCTTTATCTTGATTAAAGGTGAGAACATTAACTTCTAAATAATTTATGCTAGTTTAGTGCCAACTTTAATAAACAAATTTCTTCGTGTCTTAACTGGAGCTCATGTGTGGGTACAGTAAAATTTCTTTCTCAAGAAATAAAACTGAAGACAAAACATCTTTAAACACAGCTTGGCACTTGAAAATATAAGAAGACTGACATTGTGGAAGTGGTTACATTTTTATTTAAATTTTCATTATACAATAATTTTCAAGAAACATTTATAAGATCCAACTGTATTATGTTTAAAGAACAAATTGAATATATAATTTAACACTCATTTTATAGGTAACTAGATGTGTTTGAGAGGAAAATATAATACTTTAGATGGAGAAGAAAGAACAATAAGAATAAATTCAAATGTGTATATGAAAAAGGTTTCCTGTGGTGAGGGGTTTCTGAAATCTGAGGTATCCATTAGAAAAATAAATAAAAGCTATAAAAAACAGTTGAAGAATGTGCATAGGCAAGAGGTACAAATGCCTAAAGTGAGTTTATTAAACTTTATAAATTTAGCCAGTTTATGTAAAAATTTATCTTTACATAATATTTTTATTAGTATTTATAGCATGGATGTAGTTTAATAAAAATTGTAATTTCTGGTTATTTTCACAAAATAATTGAAAACAGGGTGACTGTGATATTTGAGTAGATATTTGTATACCTATGTTCATGGCAGCACTATTGACAATAGCCAAAAGATAAAAGCAACTAAAGATTCTACCATGTTAAATGAATCAACAAGTTGTGGCATACAGTATACATACAAAGGAGTATCATTCAGCCTGAAAATGGAAGGAGATTCCTACATTTGTAACAACATGGATGAACCTTGAGGATATTATGCTAAATGAAGTAAGTCAGTGTCACAAAAAGACAAACATGTATGATTCCAATTTTATGAGGGACTCAGAGTAAGCAAATTCACAGGGACCAAAAGTAGAAGAATAGTTGCCAGGGTCTATGTGAAGGGGAGAATAGGTAGTTGTTGTTTCATGGGTATAGAGTTTCAGTTTTGTAAAAGAAAAAGAGTTCTGGAAATTTGTTGCATAACAATATGAATGTACTTAACACTATTAAACTCTACATATATTAACAAACATGGTTAAGATGGTAAATTTTATGTTATGTGTATTTTACCACAATTTTTAATCTAAGCAGATTTTAAAAGTAATTTTAACTGTAGCATGTCCCGTTTTTCTAGAAATGGGCAGTTTTATTATATAATATTTAAATTTATTTTTCTAAATACTGATGCAAAAGTTTTACAATAAGCCCAAGAACTTTTTATCATTAAATTAGGAAAATAATGAGATGGTTGAAAAGTTAAAGACATCACAAGGCAATTAAAGTATGCAACTTAAGCAAAAACAGATATTTCCCTTTTCTACAAATTTCGAAGTTTTATATATTTTGTATGAGCACATAAGATACAGTGAGAAAAATTAATATGTGTGTAATATTTTCTTTATATGTAAAATATGCATTTTCATTGTTTGATATTGCTATTTTTAAATATATTAGTTCTTTCTACTTTATTGGCAAATATTTAGTAGAATGTGTTCAGCTTTGTACTATTGTAAACTTTATATAGTCCTTAATTGTCCTATATATTGTCTGGCAATTGTTAGTTTTGATGGCCGTAGATTACCATGAGCATTAACTTGTATCGTATTAATGCTTCTGAATTCAGTCTCCAGATATAGAAGAGTGAAATCATAACATTGTTTTCTTGTGAAAATATTCTGTTTTCATTTTATTCTTACCAAAAACCACTTCAATAATAATTTACATGTCACTGTTAACAGGTACATTCCATCATCCTAACAACACACAGTTATTTAATTGCTATATACTATTTATGTTATTTTATAAGGCTATTTTACCCTTCATATAAAAGTTAGATACCTGCCGTCCCCTGTTATTTTCACTATAATACTTATACACAGCAATGATCAACCTTGTTCTTTCTTTTCTATTAATGACATCCATAATTGTTTGTGGCATCCATAAATGTTTTATGTTTTAATACCTAACTCCTGTAATCTGACGGTATGCTTATTTTATTTCATTTTAATATCTGTAGAAATAATTAGATAAATAGTAGAGATATGAATAACGAGAAGCCAAAGGATATGATTAAAAACAAGTTGAGACTAAAAGGGATATATATTAAATTTTATAAAAATTGATTTTAACTGTTAGATAAAAAGGAATTCCTTATGGAATTTTATTTTCTATTTGCATGGCCTAATAGTTTCACTGCAATATTCTCATTGCAATAATAGAGATAAAGCGCATTTAATTATTTTTCTTAAACTTAGCAGGAAATGATCTAGTTGTATTTCATGTATCTACTCATAAGCTTATAGAAATACTCAAGAAAAAGATAAGAGGAAAGCAATGAGTGAAGGATGGAAGAAGAGAAGAAAGAAAAGAAAGAGGGATAGAAAGAATGAAGAAAGAATGAAAAATGGCAGAAAACTATTTTTTCAGAAGAGCCAGTTAATTCATGTTGAATGAAAGACTGAAAACCCACCATTTTGCAAATTACAATGCAATAACTAATTAGCGTATTAATTATAAATGGAAGCTAATGGCATAAAGGGAAAGATACTGAGGCATAGCTTATTCACAGTGTTTAAAAGTATCATTCCATTAATTATTTTCCAATAACAGAGAAAAAATATACATACAAAATAAGGAGCTAAGACACAGTTTATGCAACATATAGAAAATTAGACACTGTCTGAATACAAACTGTCATCATGTGTCTGCTGATATGAGGCAGTAAGAATTATACAACTTCATTATTAGTCACTGCTATTAAAGGTGTATAAAAAGACTCGAATCATAAGAAAACATTCAGATAATTCTAAAATGTGGGACATTCTATAAAAAATAATGCCAGTGAATCAATGGTATAAAGACAGACAAACAGAAATTCCCATGGGTCAAAGGGGATCAAAGAGATATAGGAAACACAATGGCAACTTCCATTATTTCCTGAATAGGGAAACATAATTGTAGGTATTTCTCTGTGTGTGTTGCGTTTTTGGAACTATTATGAACCTTTGTGTATGGATTGTATATTAATTACACAACATTATCATTATAGAACTATACTTGATTTTCAGTTATAATAATGTTAATGGTATTATTTTATGGTATCTATGCAGATGTATTCATGGTTGAAGTGTCAAAATATCTGCAACTTATTTTCGAACACTCAGAAAAAAATAAATAGAACATTTGGAGAAAAACAAGAAGAAGAGAGAGGAAAAGAGAAATTTTATCTTCTGAAGATAGCTTCTGTGACATAGTTTTTGAAATTTCCTCAAGTTTCTTCAACTCCTCTCCAAACTAAAACAAGTTAAACAACTATAGTAAAAAAAATTGTAGAACATACATTTATAAAAAAATTAAGCAAGTAAGTATCCCCAATGCATTCCAAATGATGCAAACATGTGGGTCAAACCACTAAAAGCAATCAGAACCCTAGGTTATTATCAACTGTTCAGCAGAAACACAAAGGAAAGCAAAGTGACTCATGATAGCCTCACAAATCTACAACAAAGAGTTACCATGTAATTTGAGAGACCATTGCTCCTTCTAGTAAGCATGGGAAGCCAAGCTGAGAATAGCTGCTCCAATAAAGAGAGGCTTCATCTTCAAGGATAGGGCACAATTACAGTGGGAAATATGTGAAACTTCTGGATCCTATGAACTCTCAAAGTTTCTGAAGGTCACTTCCATTTGAAAGCTATACATTGAGGAGAACTTGTTAGGAGTGGAAACTGAATTCAGCAGGATAAGGCTGAAGTGGAAAATATGTATATATAACAGCAGTTTTCAGACACTGGATAGCAGACATCATAGAAAAGTAATTCCTGATAAAAGTGAAAATAAACAAGATGAGCCCTCCTGTTCACCAAGCTCACAACTTAGAGGTGATTAATACGTTTCAGGACAGGGAAGAAGAAAGCAGGTTGAGCTCAGTGACTTACACAGACAGAGTTCGGTGTTTCGAGAGGCAAAGATGTCTAGAGATTACAGACAAAGAACAAATAACAGAGCTGTAAGGTAAAGTTCTGTAGAGACTTTCAGAGGATGCCCCATGAATCTCTGAGTAGTAATTAGCACATGGATATAAGGATCATTGCCAAGGCCAGGAAAGGAGACACCCAAATGAAGTAGGTGAATCAACTCCTGATGCTCTCACAGGAATAGAATATTTTTACCATGCCAAGTGAAAATAAAACATAATACAAGGAACTTTAAGTAAATAGTCAGAAGAGTATTACCTCAACAGTAGAACAAAATTATTAGTAAACTGAAGGCTGTTGTGTTGTTGGAATCCTGCCTAGCAAACCTGTGATACAATCCTGCCACAATCAAAGATTTTCCAATAACTTGACCATGTTAAAGGACAGTGCTCAAGTTCTCCCAAGGAGACATAGGAATGTGAATAGCCCTAGTTGTTGTTTGTTGTTTTAGTTAAATTTGTAGTTAACTTCCTCTACTGAGGAAACCACCGGATCTGGTTATCTTTACTGGTAAATTCTAGTAAGTATTTAAAAAGGACATAGCACCAAGCATACACACCCACATAAACTGTCACACACTCTTATGCAGTTTATACCAAATATTCATTTCTTACTAAAATTCATTTTTGTTATTAGCAACATTAGCAGAGGCAGACCACCAAATGTGGGATTTCTCCATGATTCTGACTTCTATTATTTCACTTTATTTTTTTCAATTCTCTCTCTTTCTA
Organism: Pongo abelii; assembly: GCF_028885655.2. Taxonomy (NCBI): domain Eukaryota; kingdom Metazoa; phylum Chordata; class Mammalia; order Primates; family Hominidae; genus Pongo; species Pongo abelii. The sequence continues at coordinate 92,448,079 of NC_071999.2, read as the reverse complement.
CTTCATCCCCCTTGTAGAAGATATCCAATTTGTCTTCTTGTTTCTTGCTGGTGTTTATTTGTTTTTGTTAGTTTGTTGCCTTGTCTAATATTGCTAATCATTCTTATTGGTTTGATCATAACTTTATAAAATTTACCCTCCTTTCCTATCTGCTTATCAGATTTTTCCACCAAACAAATGCAAGAGTTTAGTTAAATATAAAAAATTCACCTCAACTGCATGCCTTGCTAAAATTATAAAACCGACAGTGTGGAAAGGAGAAGCAGAAAGAGATAGTAAGATACAGAGAGATATTAACTGAAAGTATTGCCTCTTTATTTTAGCATACCATAGGCATATGACACGAATTTTCATCAATAACATCTTCCACTTGTATAATAGTATTGTATTATATTATAAACTCTAAAATACGTGAGTACATCTAAACCTGAATATTTTTATATTATAATACAGTAAAATAGTACAATATATAATACAATTGTATTATAATACAATACAGTAAAATAGTCATTTTACTATATTATAATATAAAAATATTCAGGTTTAGACGTACTCATTTATTTTAGAGTTTTATTAACTTGGTGGATTCTGAATTTTTGATATTCTTTAAAGTAGCAATTGTTGAAAATATAGACTATTCTCATTGTTGCTTATTGCTTAAAGAAGAAACTGTGGGTTTTGGGATAAGTTAGATTCTCATGTCTATTTATTCAGAACATCATTCTTTTCTTAATTGTACAGGTCATAACTCTTGTATTTCTCCTAAGGTTGTATTTTGCCTGAGTGAATAAACAATTATAATTGTATTCTGTGATAAATGTTAGAACTATGAAAAAAATGACAAGACAAGACTTCCCAAACTACTGAGGCTTGTAAAATTAACTCTGGGAATTTTTGGTTTACTAACTCATGACAACTCCAGATGACTAATGTGTCAAATAATGGTGATGCTTAGATCCCTGGAGTCATATGTTCAACAAACAAAAAATGTAATCAGCTCTCTAATGTACTGATTTATACTGTTTGTTTTATCTAATTGCCTTTCTAGTTTAACATTATTAAATGATGTGGTTTATTTATTTTTGAATAAGTTAAATTTAAAATAAAATTTCTGATTGTATGAATAGTACAAAAATATGTATTTGAAATGTGACAATATCTTTAAGTTCTACAAATAATAAAACATATGGTAGTCAGAAATTACACATCTTTAAAAAATAGTAGATATTTTAACCAAAACCAAAAATAATTTTTTAAAAAATTAGCCAGGTGTGTTGGCATGCACGTGTGGTCCTATCTACTTGGGAGGCAGAGGTGGGAGGATCACTTGAACCGGGGAGGTCAAGGATGCAGTGAGCCATGGTCATGCCACTGCATTCCAGTCTCTCTGACAGAGTGAGACCCTGTCTCAAAACAAAACAAAACAAAAACCCCACCATCTTGATTCATTTTTAATTAATAATTATTAAGTGTCTTTATGCAAGTTCATGATTGTGCAAACATCATAGAGAATGCTTACATAAACCATGATGGTGTGGCCTACTATATGGTATAGGCTATTGCTCCTAGAATAAAAACCTATACAAAGTGTTATTACACTGAATACTGTAGGTAATGGTAGCACCATGGTAAGAATTGTATATTTATATATACCTAAACAAAAAAAGTACAGTAAAAATATGAGAGATAAAAAATGGTACACCTGTATAGGTCACTTAACATGAATTAACTTTGCAGGAATGAAAATTGCTCTGGGTGACCCAATGAATGAGTGGTAAGTGTGCAGGCCAAAAGCATGACTGTACACTGCTGTCAACTATGTAAACCCTGCACACTTAAGCTAACAAACTTACTTTTAAAAATGTCTTTAATAATATGTTGAACTTAGCTTACTGTAACTTCTTTATTTTATAAAATTTTTAACTTTTTGACATTTTGTAATAATGCTTAGCTTAAAAAACACACATATTTACAGCTGTACAAAACATTTTTTATATTCTTACTTCTAAAAATGCTTTTTTAAAAATATTTTAATTATTTTTTACTCTTTAATCTTTTTTGTTAAAAACCTAGACACAAGTATATACATTATCCTAGGCCTATACCAGGTCAGAATTATCAAGATGTCACTAGGCAGTAGGAATTGTTGAGCGTCATTATGATCTTCTGGGGTGACTGTCATATATGGAGCTCGTTGTTGACTGACATGTTGTTATGCAGTGCATGACTGTATTTATATCATTCCCTGTTTCTATTGAAGGAAAGATAAACATAATTACATAGGAATAATAACCAAGACATATTCCATTACATGAAGAAATTAATACTACTTTGATATTGCATATAAAACAAGACATGAATAAATATGTAGACAAGCCAGTTTCCTTGATTATAAAACACATAGCAAGTTTTGCTTTATTTAAAATATTAATAAAAGTTTAAACAAGGAAGACTCATGAAAATGTCTTAAACTATAAGCAGGAAATACATATAAATTATAGCCATATATAATGTATATTTGTCACTGCATTAGATTTCAAAGCCAGAGAGTAAACATAATGAAAAATGTATAAGGCGATCTAAGTGTACCTACATCTAGTATGTTTTCATTAGATATCTCAAATAATTTGACAAAAGCTTAAGTCATTCCAGTCAAAGAAAAAGACAAATCTTCTAAGATTCCACTAATATGAAGTTTCTAAAGAAGCAAAACCATAAAGACAGAAAGTGGAAAGGTGGTTACCAAGGAAGGGGGAGAAGGTGGATTGAGTATTAGTATTTAATCTGTATACAGTTTCATTTCTAGAAGTCTGTTGCACAACTATGTGAATATGCTTATTGATATACTTAACAACTCTGAAATGTACACTTAAAAGAGGTTCATATGGTAAATTTGTTGTTTTATCATGATTTCTTAAAATACATTAAAATTTAAGGATAAGATACAATCTGGGAAAAATATTTTTAACGTGCTTACCTGATGAACAATTTATATAAAGAATATACAAAAATTCTGCAAATCAATAACCAAAGCCCAAAGATAAAATCTAGAAAAATCCTGGCAGTTTCCCAGAGTAGAGGAGATGGAGTTCCACTCAAACTTGATCTCTAGAGATGAAAACTATAATAGGACAATCAGATGGAAAATATGCAGGAACGAATGATGGTAGAAAAGACATTGCAGAGGAAAAGAATAGAGGACTTGAAGATGCAGCAATGGAAACTATCCGAAGTGAAACAAAAGGGGAAAAAATACTAAAAATAGAAATCACTGACAAAGAGAGAACTTCAAGTAGCCTAATAATAATGTTTCCATAAAGGTGGAGGAGTACAAAAAAATATCTGAAGCTATAGTCATCCAAAATTTTCCAAATTTCATTAAAACTGTAGATACAAAAATTTAAGAAGCACTACCAATCCCATGTACAGGAATCATAAAGGGAACTGTAACAAAACACATCTTAACCAAATTGCTTAAAACAAGTAAAAATAGAATGTCTTTCAAAAATGCAGAAAGAAAAACACATTCAAGGAAGATGAAAAAAGTTAAATATAAGAGCAGATTTCTGGTTAGAAACAACACAAAATAGGAAACTATTGATTAATATCTTTAAAATATAAAAAGAAAACAATCATACTAAAATCCTTATACAGCAAAAAATATATTTGAAAGACAAAGTTTAAATAAAGACATTTTCAGACACATAAAACGTGAGAGATTGATTGAGTCTGTCATGCAAGCCGGAAGCCAGGGGCTATGTGGCTCCGCCTGTCGGTTCTGGAGGCTTAGTCCACAGGTACTGGTCTGGAATATCGGGCCATGGGGTTGACTTGGTATTGAGTTTTACTGCGGTGGGCCCAGTGTCTGGGACCAAGCAAAGTCCTGTGTTCACTTCCCCCTGCTTTCCCCAGGCAGTCAGTATTTTTCCCTGGGCTTGCTGCCTGGGGCTGGGGACAGGCCATGGAAAACTGCCCTTCCTTCCTTCTTCAATGATTCTTTTCTTCTTATTTTTCCACAACCAGGTACTGTGATTTCTCACCTGGTTTCTTTAGTTCTTGTGAAGATATTTGTGTATCTGGATAGTTTTCCAAACTGATATTTCTGTGGGATGAGGGTGGCATGGACAATTACTAGAGGGTCCTACCCTGTCATCTTGCTCCCCCTCTCTGCCTTATCACCAGCAATGCAGCACTGCAAAAAATGTAAAAGGAAATTCTTCAAATAGAAGTAACATAATACCAGATGGAAATCTGTATCTACGTAAGGAGTTAAACAGAGCTAGGTACATAGCTATGGATAAATGTAAATATTGTTCTTATTGTATAAATTTCTGTAAAATGTGATATGAGTAAAGATGATTGATTAAAGAAAAATAATCAAATATTTTGCTGGGTTTAAAACAAACATAAATAAACTACAAGACAGCAACAGCACGAAGTTCAGAAAGGGAGAAAGGGAAATATAAGGTTGACATGCTATAGGTGAAGTAGTATAATATCACTTGAAGGTAGATGATAAGTTAAATATATAAATTACATACTCTGAAGCAACAATGAAATAGTATTGAAAAGCAATAGCTAACATGGAATTCTAAATATATCCAATTCATACAAAAGCAAGCAGAAAACGAGGTAAAAGGAGACAAAGAATTAATTGGACAAATAAGAAACAAATGTCAAATTTGTAGAGTTAAATCTAAGTGAAGCAATAATAATCCCATTAAGAAAAAAATTGTCTGAATTCCATAAATAACAGATAAACTACTTGGTTTTCTAATTGTGCAATGTCTTCTTTTATTATATACTGTACAAACTATGTGGCACCTCAGAGAGCCCAATTTAAATATAAACATGCAAATAGGTTAAAATTAAGAGTATAGAAAAAGATATATCATATTAAGCTTAATGAAAATAATGCAGAGGTGTCTATATGAAAATTGGTGCCTATATGAAAATTAGTGTCTTAGCCCCTTCCTGCTGCCATAATGAAATGCCTTAGATTGAATAACGTATAAATAATAGAAATTTCTCACAGTTCTGAAACAGGGAACTTCAAGACCAAGACTCCAGCATATTCAGTGTCTTGTGAGAGTGCACTCTGCTTCAAAGATGGCACCTTGTTGCAGCATCGTCAGAAAGCAAAGTGTAGGTGCTGTGTCCTCATGTAACAGAAAGGCAAAAAGGGACAGAGGACCTAGCTATTTCCTCTAATGCTTTTACAAGGTGCTAATCCCATCAATGAAGGCAGAGCTCTCATGGTCTCATCACCTCTTAAAGGCACCATCTGTTTATACTGATGCATTTGAGATTAAGTTTTAATATAAATTTTGGAGCGGACATGTTCAAAACCATAAAAAAGCCTCAAAGATGCTTAAATATATATCAAGTTGACTGCTATATGTGTTGAAAAAGTCTGAGAACTTTATAGAAGTCACTAAATAACTGTGGAGTCATCCTGCTTCTTATCTTTATATTTTTGAGGCTAGCTTGTTTTATATATTTAAAATATTAATTTAATTTAGAAATTAATTCCAGAGAATGTCTTCTCAGTTACTCATTTCTAGTGAGTTTTGATAAGAATTCCCTTAAATTAAGTAGCCAAGGACAGCTAAGGCTATACTGAATAAAGTATAAAATGTGAATTTTCTTTTTTTAGAAGAGAATGAGCATATCATAAATTATTACTAAAATTTGTTTACAGTACAATAATATCAAATTGGCATTAAAATTTTTTTATAAAAATATTTTATGTGTGGTTAAAACTGAAAGGTATTTTAAGAATATTCTTTCCTAACTCAGCAAAAATCATCTAATTGTATATTTAATAGCATCTCATAAATTTGAGTCTAACATTATGAATTTATTAATTTATTTAATTTTTATAGTTTATATTTCATAGAGTTAAAGAAATATGTGTATGTGTCTGTGTTTGTGTGTGTATTTTTTTTTCATTTTATTCCATTGTATTCTAATTTGGCCCCCAAAAAGAAGTCCTTTGCTAGGAAACAAGTTGTCCAATATATTTATTTCAATTAAATGCATAATGCCTCACATGGGAAGCATAAATTAACTTAAGTCTTATACATGGCATACAATACTATGTAAAAAGGCTGAGTTTCAAGAAGAAGAACACTAGTAAAATATAAAATTTTATAAAATGTAATAAGACAACTTTGAATCATATATTGGAATTTCTAGTAAAGAAAATAATTTCAAATTTATGTGTGGAAGAAGAGGAAACAACATTTATTTATTGTCAAAGTTCAGGAGAGCAATGATAAAGTGAACAGACTCCTTTGTCAGAGGAAAGAAGACAGAGGATGAGTAAAGAGTATTCTGAGAGGTAGAAGAAATAGAAAATTAATGATTAAGTTTATATGAGGCATAGGATACATAAATAAGAATATATTTGGTTCCAAGCTTTTGTCATGGGAGTATGCTGCTACTGTTGACTCCAAGACAGGTGGAGAATAATTTGAAGTATGGACAAAAGTTTGATGGGTAACCAATCTGGCTTCCTTTATTTTAAAATATGTCTATATGAATGAAACAAATACCAGACCCCAAACTTGCTCTTGAAGGAAGCAGCATGAGAAAACTCCATATCACACAAAGAGCAAATATTGTTCCCAAATATATGTATATAAACAGAAGTGTTTCTGGACCCTAGTGTGTATTTCTTTTGTTTTTATCTACTTACCTATTTCTGCATATTCCTACACACATTTTTATAGTTATAGATGATTAAAATCTTTGCAACTGGATCTGGTGGCTCATGCCTCTAATCCTAGCACTTTGGGAGGCCAAGGCGAGCAGACCACCTCAGCCCAGGAATTCTAGACCAGTCTGGAAAACATGGCAAAATGCTGTCTCTACAAAACACACAAAAATTAGTGGGAGTGCTGGGCACACTAATTTCTCCCAGCTACTCAAGAGGCTGTAGTGGGAGGACAGCTTGAGCCCAGAAGGTGGAGGTTGCAGTGAGCCATGATCTGGAATCTGCACTCCAGTCTGGGTGACAGAGCACTCCAGTCTGTTTCAAAAAAAAAAAAAAAAAAGACAAAGAAAGACAGACAGAAAGAACCTTTAAAATCTGACACAGAGACATTTTATCTAGATTCTTTTAAAAAATTTAGCTTCAGAGCTCTCACAAATTCATTGATTCATAATATTCTTATCACCTTATCAAGTTCCATGAAGAGTATTATTTACACAATAATTAGGAGTCCTTTGAATTCATATATTAATTTTCATACAATAGCAGTATCACAAAATCAAAATTTCTCATAAAGCTTTTGGTGTATTTCTCTGATTCTTTAAGAGCATTTTATTCCTCAGAGAAAAATGTTAGTTATTTTTAATGAATCTACATGTACCAGTTATACAGTGTACTTTAAATGTGATTTTTATAATTACATGATATTCAAATTTTATTTGAATATTCAATGATATTCAATATTTTAAGATTATTTACTGGTACCTAATTGTTTAACCACGGACAAGATGAATAAAGCATTATCAACATTACTTGTTTATGACTGTTGCTTTTACATATTCAGAAATGTAATTTTGTGATGCATTATCAACGTTACTTGTTTATGATTATTACTTTTACATATTCAGAAATATAAATAATTTTGTGATTTACATAGCTTTTCACCTTAATAAACTTTCATTGCTAATAATCTGTATAGTTAACATAGTTGATTAATATTCTAATTTTGTGTCATTATTGCATTATTGAGGTCAATGATACTAGACTCATTTATAATAGTCTTTAAATGCATTATGATTCAATTCACACTCTACTGTGCACCTAAAGTGTGACATTGATAGTCTATGTGTCTCTTTCTTCTTGTTTCGACATTACAAGTATGCATTAGTAATAAACAAATTAATAAAATGCTGAGGTGTGGTGACAACTAGTGTATGGCCTTAGAAACACTTTCCCGTTATAACTCCATTGCTGTGATTTTCATAGTGTTGAAGAGTGGTGTCGAATACAAGTGCCACATACATCTTTTGTGGCAACTAATTACCTCAGATATTATAGCACAAAAGCAGCCATGGGTAATAGGTAAATAAATAAGTGTGATTATTTTCTAACAAAGCAGTAGTATTCATACAGAAGTTGAATTCATATAACTTTTATGTGTCACAAAAAATTAGACCTCATTTGAAATTTTCAATAATTTTATATTTTTTAAAAAAAGCATTCCTAACTAGGGGGCAATACAAACACAAGTTGTCAGATCTGAGCCACAGGCCTTTATTTGTCAATCCCTGTGTTAATTTAATCTCTTCCTGAAGACAAGGTCCTTTTGAAACAAACTTCTTTTTCCCCCTACTTTTCCTGAGCTGTAGACAAGGACATTTTAATGAGTCATGGGAACTAGAAATCTTTCCCTAAACCTTAAGCTTGACAAACACTGATGCTGCCTAACAAATTATCACAGTCATTATTCTTAACAAATGTTTTGCCAAGGTATAGTGGTGTTTCATTTTCAGTCTCCATATCAGCTTGGTTGGTGCACAACTTCTGACCACTGAGTAATGTCCTGAATTTCTCTTTCTTTGTTGTCATTATAACATATGTTTTTCTTGGAGCACTGTCCTTCAAAGTATCCATTTCAATTAAATATAAACTAGGTTAAATTGCTTAGAAATGCTATAAACCAATAATTACTTACTTATTGCAATACAGTTTTGTATCTTTACCCCAAATAAGATAATACAATTTGGTGGGGAAGGTGGTCTTCAAATATTGCCTTTGTCATCATCTTCTCCTTTATGACCCACATATAACAGAGAAGAATAACGAGGTGAACACACAAGAGGCTTCATCTGCGATGCCCGGAAGTGCGTGTTTCTTCCGCTGCCTTTCCATCAGTTAGCCATATGGTAAGATTAAAGTAAAGTCAGAGTTTTATGGAAAGCTATCGTCACAGCAACTAGAGGTTTCTTCAGTATGCAATCTGACTAATAAGTTATCTTTTGCTTTCCATGCCAAAATAAGTGACGATTTATCCTAAAATGTCAAAACTATTAGACCACAATAGTGCTTTTTTTTTTCCAGTTTATTTAGAGATCAAATGATTGAAGCTTTGCATGTGTGTAATTCCAGGTTTTCTTTTTTTCTTTTTTTTTTTTTTTTTTGAGATGGAGTCTCGCTCTTTTGCCCAGGCCAGACTGCAGTGGCGCTATCTCGGCTCACGGTAACCTCTGCCTCTCGGGTTCACGCCATTCTCCTGCCTCAGCCTCCCGAGTAGCTGGGACTACAGGGGCCCACCACCACGCCTGGCTAATCTTTTTGTATTTTTAGTAGAGACGGGGTTTCACCATGTTAGCCAGGATGGTCTCGATCTCCTGACCTCGTGATATGCCCGCCTCGACCTCCCAAAGTGCTGGGATTACAGGCGTAAGCCACCGCGCCCGGCCCCAGGTTTTCAATTACTCTGATCACTAATATAGAGTGCACAAAAAAGTCGAAAGAAATTCCATAGTCTTTCCACTGACAACCATTTAATTCAACTTAATTCAGTTCAATTCAATTCAGTTCAATTCAACTCTTCTTTCCCAAAGCTTGTTCCTGGTGTGTGTTATTGCCAGATCTGATTGTAATATATTCAGAAGTTTGGCTGGAAAAATGGACTCCCTCTTTGACTACGTATTTATTCTCCCACTATTCTGGGCCTTACGTCTAATAATTTTTGTCATCAGTCACTAAAATCTCATCAGTTTTGTAATTTTTTGAAAATTTAGGAAAATGTATAATTTGATTTTGATTCTTTCATTTTAAATTAAATATTACATTTCTACCCTATTCTTTTGATAGTACTTGGGGATGCAGTGGAGGAGAATTTATGCTTACTTTTCCATCTCAAAGATATGTTTGCCTTTGAGTAAATTCAGAGTAAAATATTTTTTAAAATAAATTGTTCACCATTATAGAAAAAAATCATGAATCTATTAGGATTAAATTGAAATAGAATAATTTGTGAAAGTAAAAGAAGTTGGAGTTATGGCAATGTATGACTCCACGTTCTTTAAATAACACTTTGTGTATGTAAGTATTTTACATTATAACTTAATAAGATGTTTCACCACCAAACATATACGCTTTTGTTACTAATCCTTCCAAAAGTTATCGAGAAACATTTTTCTTAAAATAAAGTTCAACAAAAAGGTAGTTTTATAAAAGATTGATTTACAGATATACTTCTTAATTATTTCAGTTTCTAGAAGTGACATATTTAATGCTTCTTCAAATACAGTTTAGAAAAGATCGAGTAAATTGAGTGATATGCAATATATTTGTTCAATGTCAAAATATATGTGTGGCTGATTGAGTTGCGTCCCAAATATAGAATGCAAAGTTCACCCAGTGGAAAATATAGCTGAGCTGACAGGAGTGAACTTTACTAGTCAGTAGTCATTATCAAAAGGAAACACCAACAAACCAAGCAAAAACAGATGCAATCATAAAACATATAATGTCAAAAAAGAGAAAATTGAGACACCACGCCATCTAACAATTTCTCTTTAACTTATATAAATGATAGGCCCACCGAGTAGAATAATTTGTACAAAATCACATTACTCAGTAGTTGAATAAATAAAACAAATATCTCCTTATGACATTACCATACACTGCTTTGCTTTTTATTTTATTACATTCTATTTCTTGCAAAATAAATTATTTTTAACTACAACAATTTTTGTGCAGGTGACTGGGATCTGAGACACTGGACCTTGTCAAAAGCCTCACTAATCCATTCAGACACCATAGCCAGAGATATGCATTGACACACAGGTAAAATGGATGGTGAAGCACCAGGAGAAATAACAGCAGAAGATTAGTAAATACATTCAGGCCTGAAGGGATAAAGGGAGTGAATGGTGTTGCCAGAACATGACTGTTTATTTTTTTTTCCTAGAGTATTGTAAGAATATTTCATTTATGTTTTATAATTTTTGTAAAGCAAAATTGTATGCTTTGCTTCATAATTTTGAATGTATTTTTAACTCCATTTCTTTCTTTTTTCTTTTTTTTTTTTTTGAGATGGAGTCTTGCTCTTTCACCCAGGCTGGAGTGCAACGGCACAATCTCGGCTTACTGCAACCTCCACCTCCTGGGTTCAAGCGATTCTCCTGCCTCAGCCTCCTGAATAGCTGGGATTACAGGTGCGTGCCACCACTCCCAGCTAATTTTGTATTTTTAGTAAAGAAGGATTTTGCCATGTTGGCCAGGCTGGTCTTGAACTCCTGACCCCAGGTAATCCTCCCTCCTTGGCCTCCCAAAGTGCTAGGATTACTGGCATAAGCCACAGCACCCAGCCTCAGTTTTTAACATATAAAATAATACATGGTAGAGACAATGTCATATTTTTGCATTTTTCTAATACTAAAGATGTGATTATGCTCATAGTGAGTGCTCAATATCTATTGATGTCATTACATATTACATATAAATAATATTTACATTTATTTGCATTTCAGAAATTATATTTTATAAAGCTCAGGATTATCAAAGTATTCATGTTTTGAGAACTATGATATTAAACAGATGATACTTCTTAAAGCTCTTCCCAAACATGATATTATTGTCAAAGAAAATTGTACACCAGGCAAAACAAACAGACAAGAAGGACTTTAAGACTATTGCAATAGGATTTAGGACTACTGCAATAGGGAGGAGATATTGAACTGAACTCAGTTGAAACAAAAAGAGGGAGAGTTTTTAAGCACTGGGGTGAGCTAGTGAAAAGTACTGGAGGACATAATGAGAGAGGCTGGTAATGTGATGAGTCATTCTGTCTTTGCTAATTGGCAGTTTTCAATTTTTAGCTCTTGCTCTCTCACAGAGAAAGAGTTGCTACCTTTACTGATTGCATTTCAAAGAGATGGCCCCAGGTCCTTAAGAAAGGCATTGCTTGCTTGTAAAACCAGCAGAAGGCTGTGAAAACAATTTATATGTCAATGGAACAAAGACAAATTTACAATTCAACTTTTCTAAAAATGAATGCTCTTTTAAAAAGGGAGGTCAGGGACCTGTAATGGGGAAAAATTCTGTCTAAAATTTGGTCAATCTCAGGGGAATATTAAGGCTGTTTTGATTACTATCTAAAGTATTGAGTTAATAAAATTGAAACAGCAAGTAGTTATTTGCTTTAAAAAGGCAAATAATTATTACAGGTAGGATTTTTAATTAATTTAATATAAGCATTTGGCCACAGAGTTCTTTAACAGAACTAATGTCCCATGGTGAAGGATTTGGAAAATTCTGACATAATTTATATGGTTACTGATAAAATTTTACAGGTCTTATGGAAAGAAGATAGTTGACATCTTTCTTCCAGAAATAGTTATAGAATATAAAACTGAGTATAAAAATATAATACTAAGAATAAAACCATCTGAACCAATATCTATTCCTAGTATAACACTAAAACCCACATAATGTGAAAAAACATATTAATTCTTCTCAATAGCATTTCTTACAACTGCTGTGTGATTTCTAATTTCTTCTCATTATTACTTATAAGATTATTCATTTGCATTAAGAACAAAAACATAGCTAGAAATGGAAATAAAAGTAGAAGATAAAATAGGAAATGAGCACATTCAAAAAGAGAACATTAGCAAATGGGTTGTGTGAAAATGAATGAAACAATTGCATTTACAGTCATGCATGGCTTAATGACAGGGATACATTCTGAGCCATGCATCCTTAGGTGATTTCACTGTGTGAACATCATGGAGTCATAGAATGCAATTATGGAAACCTAGATTGTTTAACTGACTACACACTTGGACTATATTGTATAGCCTATTGCCCCTTGGCTACAAGTCTGTACAACATCTTACTGAACAGAATACTGTAGGCAATTGTAATACAATGTTGAGTATCTGTGTATCTAAATACATTTAAACATAGAAAAAGTACAGTAAAAATATGATATCATCTTTGAGGAATCGCCATCATATGTGTGGTCTGTTATTGATTGAAATATCATTATGCAGTAAATAACCATATTTCTTAATTCATACACTGTCTACTAATTTCAAGCAATAATTTGAAAGACACACTGTATCTCTTTTATCTTCATATATATACACATATATATACAGAAAAGCATTCTACATGCACTATACATTATACACTGTGTGCTCTCTCATTTAAAAATGAATTACTTGCTAGATGTATTTTATAAAGAAAGTTGAAAATATATTTGACTAAAATTGGAAATATCTGTATTAAGAAATTGTCATGTGAATGAACACATTAGAAGGAAAATATCTTTAGAAAATATAACTGGTAGGGTGAATAGAGAAATGTGGCGTATGAATACATTTTAACAATGGTTTTAATTATACCTTAAAAATATCTCTCATACTCAGAGGAAAGGTATTTGTTGTTATTGTTATTTTCTTTGTTGGATTAAGAACACAGTTTATACTTTTTTATTCTTCTGTTTAGTATTTTTACTATAAAATAAGCAACAATTTACAAAATGGATTTTGATCAGAAATCTTAAGGACATGGACAGCTTAGTGCAGCACAGCACAGACACTTGCCTACTTAGCTCTAATATTTCTCCGATGACCATATCCATTCTCGTTTCCTCAGATAGAAAATATACATATTCTGAACTATATTTTAATAAATTTATGGTGTGAAAATTCTTACTAAAATATATTTTCTGAACTGAACTTCAAACTTTTAGGAGCATACATTTCAATCTCAATTGTGCTAACAAGAATATAAGCATAAATAGAAAAAGATTTACAAACAATTACAAGAATGAAGTAGAAAAAATTGTATGCCAAATTATTGAGTAAAATTATGGAGGTTATATTTTCCTGGGAAAAATTACCAGTGATATGTACACAAGTGAATGAAAGAATAAATGTAAAAAAAGACAAGACAAAATTATAAGAATTGACAAAAATTAAGGTGTCAATATTGGGTGGTTCAGTGATTTGAAAACCTCAGAAAATAGGAGGCAAAAAAGCTCACTCTACATATTTTAAGAAAAGAATAATCTAATATTGAAATTAAAATATAGGAGAAAAAAGCAAAAATGTTATAAACTAATATTAGCCTAAACACAACACAAATCTAACAATGCTTTAACAAGATGCAATTCTATGAAGCAGAAGGATAAATTTCTAGATACAAAGTTCAACATCAAAATATTAATTAATCATCCATCAGTATGTTGAAAGGAAATGTATATTAAATACTTTATAAAATTATTTAACAAAATTATTATATTGAATAACAATATGGGGTAATTTGTGCAGGTTAGTATAAAAATATACATATTCATAAAGTACCCAAAGCACATTTGCAAAATTTGTTACCTATGTCAGAATAGGCCCTAAAATATTACCTCCCCTGTGGATATATTTGAGACTTCCTAACCAACCCGGTGCTTAGTCATTGGGCCCAGGCACAAAATGGCCATAGTGACTGGAATGAGTTCAAAAATATTTTATCTAAACAAATACAATTACACTTTAAACACAGCTAATATCCAGCCCATCAACTACAGAGACAAACTTGAGCTCTTGATAAGACACCATTCTTCCAGGGTAATAAATTATCTTGCTAGGTGCAGACTGATTCCCTCAGATTTGCCTTCTCTGAGCACAGTCCTTGTCAGCACTTCCCTTTCTTGGCTAACAAAACTCCTTATTAATTGCCGTGGTAATACCCGTATGTGCTATTTTTTACCTCCCATACTCAATATTTTTGGTTCAATGAATTTGAATATTTTAGGACAAATGCTTCTACCAAGAAACTTTATTATATTTCTGATAAACTAAATATATATATATGTATGTATGTCTGATGAACTAAATATATATATGAACTAAATATATATATATAAAATGGGATATTTATATGCCATTATTTATATGCCATTATATGTAGAAGCCAAGACTACTCTATGAGTATTTTGAGTTTCTCATGAAGTTGAGATACCAAGCAGATAAGGAGGCATATGGAGTAATTAATTCCCTTTAATCATGTTGTTACACTTAAATACAATTGGAACAGGGAGGAATATATTCGGAAACAAAAATTTTCTTTGGGCTTTCTCTTAAGTTCTACAATAATGCAGAGCAATAAAAAATAGGATAACGTAATAAAGGTCTGCCTACCCTGAAGCAATGAATGACTGGGTTTCACCCCTTGTAGCTAGTGTGCTAACAGAGGGCAGGAGACTGTGAGAAGGTGGTAGAAGGAGTATGTTGTGATTACCAACGTAAGGTTGTGACAAGATTTAGTCTGGGGACTGTAACATCTATGATTTACATAAATTAATTATCCTCACCACCACTACCTGTCTTTCTGAAATGTGATCTGAAGAGCACTGGTAATGACTACTATGTTAGGTTTTAGTTTGGAGCAAGACTTGATTGTAAGCCACCTATCAATGATAAAATAAAATGGATGGTAACGGATCTTTGTGAATCCTTCTCATTAGGAAAACCCTATATTTAATCTGAAATAAAGATAGAGTAGATGATAAGAAATAAGAAAAGAATTGTGTCAGGTATTTTCTTTCTTTTTTTTTTTTAATTACACTTTAAGTTCTAGGGTACATGTGCACAACGTGCAGGTTTGTTACACATGTATACATGTGCTATCTGACTTACCATGTCCACTCTGCACTCTCCTTGATCCTGCTCTCTTCCCTGAAAGACTGATGGTATGAACTGTATCAATGTGTTCTCATGCCTTTTGACTTCAAATTGGGATTAGCCATTTGATACTCACAGATAGACATCAGAAAAGAGGAGGAGAGAAAAGTCAAAGTATTGATTTATCTGGCTTTCTTCTAAAATAAGCATTAAATAATTATGTGTTAATGAATGAAGCAAATAAAAATATAAACAAATTATAAAATTATCTAAAATTAGGAATATTTTCTACAAGTTTCTTGGTTAGAAAATACAGAATATACACTTATAAAAACCAAATAATCAACAATTTATGATTTATTATTTATTTTCCTGTTTTATAATGTTAAGAGCCATCATCAATCCACCAAAATAATGTGTATACTATGAAATAAGGTGTAATGACTTATCATTGACTTGCTTTTGGAAACAGATGATAATAGGAAACAAATTCTAATAAAATTAATTACTCATAAATCCTTCTTATTATTTCTTCTGCCTGATGCATATTAAGTTTAACAATAGTTTAGAAATGCCTTAATCCCTTGCCCCAATAAGGAAAAATATTAATAATGATTTGGCTTGCTTTTTTAAATTATTTTCCAGGTAAATTTTCCTGTCTTTTTTGTAAGAAAAATAGAGATGAGAAAGTGACAGAAAGACATACAGACACAAAATCATCACGAAAGACCTTAGGCAAAGAATAAAATAAGGTTCATTTAATTATGAGTAAAGAAGGTGTGCTTAGATTTCTGAAACCAATGAGACCAGCAATGTTGCCAGTCATCTCCTTTTCAATCCTGCATCCTTGCCTATGTGAGCGTTTTTTTTTTTTTTTGCTTGTTTGTTTGTTTGCTTTCAATTTAGACAAGCTCTTTTCATCTATTTCTGAACATACGTGTGAGTAGTTGTTAGAAAGCAATGCCTTTATTATCTACTCCTAGAACAATCAACTGTAGACAGAGATCCATAGTCATACATTGTGAAGCCACTGGCAGAACATTAAAGGTGTAATAGGGAGGTGGGTTGGAAAGGGAAGTTGACGTTCTTAGAAGAGATACTTCTGCTTTCAGAGTAACAGAAAATTGCTGGGCAGAGTCAACAGTAGACACTCAACAGAGGATAAAAGGTGGGGAAATGTGTCCAGCATGTATTTCTTTCCAAAATAAAATGTTTTAAATCTAGGGGAATTGCTATCCACATGCAATATAATATCCCACATTATCCCTAAGTGCTTCGGCAGCGTAAATGGTTGCATGTTTTATGTGGAGAGAGTGATAAAGAGTGAAGATGGTGCAACAACGAGGGTGGAGGCAGGAAAAGTTATCACTGAATTAAAAAAAAAAGATTAAAAAAATGTTAAAAATAAAATGCCTTATCTTACAGAAGCAAGCCTGCCTGTTGCTTTACCAGTATTTTAACACGTTTAGAAATAAAATTATTTCTTTGAAAACCTTCCTGTGATAGATTTGTAGATCCTGCTAATGTCAGAAAGAGGTTGTGCCTTTCCTCTTCATACACTGGAGACTTGATGATGAAACTACACCTACTTATCTATAATTTTACTTTATAATAATGTTTAAACTTCCAGAAAAAAAAAGAGTGTCTTTTTTTCTTAATGATGCTACAATGGGCAAGGTTGGATGACTCAGTTGAATCATGGTTTTGATTCCTTTCCTTTTGTAAACAGCTCAGTTTGCACAACAAAATGCTCAGTCAAGACACAAAACTATCTCTTCTTTAAAATCACTGTCTGTAAAAACTGATTTTATGCACTCACTGTTTCTAAACTTTCCCTCTAGGTTTCTGGTAACAGCTTTCATGTAGGATAAACTGTGACACCAAAAATGGTCCATGATGCTGCTCCATTTATTTTATTTTTTATAATCAGGAAATTATGCTTTTTAAATAATTACTGCATTTCCATGGTGGCTTTTGCAAAGTCGAGTATTACTCTCATTTACAGAATAGAATTCAATTCAATTACCAAATAGATTATTTAAATATCTGATTATATTTTACATATAAATCCATATAAGTACTTTCTTCTGTTTGATGTTTTTTAAAGATATCTGGAATAACTGTTTGAATGTTATTTTTTGTTTATTCAACATTATTTATATGCCATCATATATAAGACTACAATACTATTTAAAATTTTTAGATATTTTGGGGTTTTTTACATGAATTAAAATATTTCTGACAACTCTTTTTTTACATGTATTTATATCACTGTCATCAATTTCAGTGTGTTGAAAACTATCCCCCAGCAGTATACATTGAAGTCTTAATCTCTGGTTCCTGTGAATATGACCTTATTTGGAAAGATGGTCTTTGCAGATGTATTTACATTAAGAGGGAATCAAAGTTAAGTCCTAAATCCAATGACTAGTGATTATAAAAGCAGAAGGAAATGTGGAGATTCGTTGAAACACAGGAAAGAAGCTCATCTGAAGACACAAACAGGTGCTGAAGAGATAAAGCTACAGCTCAAACAATGACAAGGATTGCTGGCAACCATCAGAAGCTAGCAACAGGCAAAGATAGAGCATCCTCTAGAGCCTTCTGAAGGAACATGACTCTGTTGACTGTGATTTGGGGCTTCTAGTCTCCAGAACTGTGAAAAAGCAAATGTTTTTGTGTGTCAAGCCACCAGGTTTTTTATTTGTTTTGGCAAGACTAGGAAACTAATAATGGCAACTATCATTTTGAAGCAGGAAAATAAACATAGAAAAATAATTTTTGGAAAAAAATCATGTTTTGTTAAAAAGTAATTTTACTGTGATTAATAAAATACACAGGGAATTATAAAGACACTGTCCTTAAAAATGTGTGTGTGTGTATGTGTGTGTGTTTATATCTATGTACATTAGAAGGACATGGATAAGGGAAATAACTTACATCCTCAGTTGTGACAACTTTGGTTTGTCCCACAATATGAAAGAAAGAAAGAAGCATCTAAGGATGCACTTAGAAAAATTTCATTTTAACTTACTATTTAAATATATGGATATTTGTGGACTAGATTTCAAAATTTCAAGTTTTGCTGGTCCAGAGAAGAACTTAGGGCTGCTCCAGGGTAAGATTTCAATAAATATCTTTGTGGTTACATATATATATATATATATATATATATATATATATATATACACACATATATATATATATACACATATATATATATACACATATATATATATATATACACATATATATATACACATATATATATATACACATATATATATACACACATATATACATATATACACACACACAATATATGCACACACACACACACATATGTAGAGAACAGTTATTTTATATATAATATATATATCCATAGTATTTATTAAATAGGTAAATTGTGAGGAGTATTCAAATAAAATATTACAAGAATAGTAATTGTAGAAAATCCCATTTTTCAAATTAGCATAAACAAAGGGAAAATGCAAAACCACCTATTCCATCTAGGTATAAATAAAGCCGAGTTTATTAAACCATCTCTACCCCAACCAAGACATATGATCTCTTCCTCCTCTATAATCCAACAGCATCATTGCACTTATTAGAATGAGAATTATTTTTGCGTGTTGTCATTTGTACATACCCTTACTCAACTATTCGTATTATATCTGCAGCTGGAATTCAAAGTTTTAAATTCAGTTTATGTCTTCATCAACATTAAATTCACAAAAGTGTATCATATAGACTGTGCTCAATATATATTGTTAATTGAGTAAGCAATAACTTTTATAGCCACCCTCTAGAAACAATATATTTAACAAATATTGCTTACAGCCAATGCCATGTGTTTTAGAACTTTACAGAATGATAGTGATTAATAGTTTCCAATAGGTATCATCAGAATTATTTTAACAATAAATTATTTCTAAGTCAGTTAGAAAAAACATGTGAATGTCTGTATCATAAAGTTCACTTAGGATTTCCTACTTTGTCAAAGATTAGAATTGGGTCATGCGTGAAAAGTTACACTTTTTACATTCCATATTTTTTCTCTATCAATGAATTAGGAAGATTACTTCAAGTAAGTTTTGCAACATGCTGAGTATTAAATAAGATATACTTTGCAATTAAGCATTAATATCAAAAGTACACCAATGCAAAAGTAAAACTGGTCCTTTCTGTAAAAACAGCAAGGTTTTCTTGGAGTATTGGTTTGGTGTTAATAAAAGGTTGTAAAAAGTTTTTCTTATCTTTTTAAATAATTAGCCTAGAAAAAAGATCTTGCTTTGTCAAAATAATTTTTTGTTGTTGTATGTTGTCTTTATTAAATTTTGATTGCTTAAGAAAATGGAGTTCTCTATATTAAAAAACTAAAGTATTTTTGGTCCACAATTATGTAACTTACTGTATTTGCCTTTGAATATTTAAAGTTATCCCATTGGTTAATTAAATGACTATTATTTTCACAGTGACCTATGATCTTATTTTGATCAAATGTTTATGAACCATTGATAATTTTGAAAATCTTCCAAAAATGAAATTCTAAACCATAATTTTTTGTGCCTAAAATTAACTTTGGAATTTTCTAGATGGGCCCTTAGAACATTTCAAAAAGACATATCACCTTATAAAAAAAGAGATATTAAACTATTTGTGCTAATTTAATATAATAAATTATATGAGAACATTGTGAAATGACAAGTGATACTAAACCTTCTTTCAGTCATTTTTGTATGGCTGTGTTATTACAATGTTTTCTAGCAATTTTGTGAAATTCCTAGTAAAGTGATAGTTCTCTATAATATTATTGGCCAGAATTCTAGTTATTATGATAAAATGTGTTCCAGAGAAATAACCAAATTTTCTTGTCAATTACATTATTATTATAATGAATTCTCATGAAACCTTTAACCATGACAACGTTAAGTCAATTTAAGCCTAAAGTGTTTTGTATTCAAGGACATTCATGAAAATAACTCTTAAAAGTTTTTGTTAAATTTAAGATTATGCTACTGGACTGGGTAAGAATACCCAGAACTCTAATAAAACTGGTTGCATAAAACTGCTAACCCAATAGAACCAGAATTAACTGAATACCAAGAAAATGCCTTGAGGGATTTTTATCTTAAATGTACCACTCTCACTCCAAGACAAATTGAAAATTGAATACTTCTTTATCTGAACGATGGAATAAAGAAGAATTTGTCAGTAGGCATACATCTCTCTGAGTGGACATTTTTTGGTAGAATCTCTCTAAGTGGTCATCTTCTAGTAGCCTTTTCTGGTTTGACATACATATAAAATAGGTTATTATTAGACTTTTGCTTCAAACATTGTCTACTTTAACTGACTACTGCAAAGACTATGATTTTTCAAAAAACCTTAAATTCTCTTGCTTAAATTGCTTTAGTTAGCATGATTTGCCTTGGACATTTTATTGGTAAACAGGTGAGTGCATGTACAATAACTAACGCTTTCTGCTGCACGTGGATAAGTCCATGTATCTACTATGATGAAAACTCAGTTACAAGAAATCAACAAAAAAGCTAATTGATAAAAACAAATATATAATTTTTCTGGCTCATTTTCAATATATTTTATTTTAATTGTCTCGATTTGTGATGGCTCGTGTAAAAGAGTATATTTTAGTCTTTTCATATTATACTCCTGACAGACATCATATTTTTCTTCCTGGTGTGCTGTATTCTCTCAATAATCCTAATTCTGTGATGTAGCCACCCATTATACATCAAATGGTCTCACTACATTTGAATAGTGAAAACGTAAAGAGAACATAATCATTCAGTTGATGTAATTAATTGTAAATTCCATACTGAAACCAAGCCAGTTTATTGTGATGGTGTCAAAGAATAGGGTCAATGTCCAAATTTTCATCAATTTCTCAAAATTGAGAGGCTGAAATTAAGGGAGATTGTTAAATTAAACTAAATTTGGCTTAAGGCTGCCTCAATACTTTGAATTTTTATGTAGAGAACTGCAACCTAACTTAGTAGGTAAGTCACCAGAAACGTAACTTTGAATATTCTTACAGCAAATAGGTGAGTTTTGTCAAATCATGACACTGAGTTTAGCCAATCACAGATTGCCAAGTAAGAAAATCATGTCCATATAAGACACATGCCTTATCACACCACTTCCAAATAGGGCAAATGACCAGCCACCAGTCAAGCTCTTTCTGTATATCACTTCCTTTTTCTGTCTATAAATACTGCCTGCCCATATTTCTGGGTGGTATTTTCTGAACCTCTTCTGATTTTGATGATTGATATCATTGTTTAAGTTGTATCTTCACCTTTCCCTCTAAATGTGCTTTTTACAGTGCTATTGTTTTCTCTATAAGAATATTGAGTCAGCCGGGAGTGGTGGCTCACGCCTGTAATCCCAGCACTTTGGGAGGCTGAGGTGGGCGGATCACCTGAGGTCAGGAGTTCAAGATTAAGTTGATTCCGTGTCTTTGCTATTGTGAATAGCGCTGCCATAAACATCTGAGTGCATGTTTCTTTCTACTTTATTTTCTTTTGGATATATACTCTGTAATGGGATTGCTGGGTCAAATTGTAGTTCTGTTTCAAATTCTTGGAGAAATCTCCCAAATACTTTTCACAGTGGCTGAACTAATTTAAATTCTCATCAACAGTGTATAAGCATTCACTTTTCTCCTCAGCTTCCCCCGAATCTGTTGTTTTCTCTTCTTCATTTGAATAGGTCTGTTAACTTTTATTTAATTAATACTTTATTTTTAGAATAGCTTAGTTTGCAGAAAAATTGAGCATTT
Source organism: Pongo abelii (assembly GCF_028885655.2). Classification (NCBI taxonomy): domain Eukaryota; kingdom Metazoa; phylum Chordata; class Mammalia; order Primates; family Hominidae; genus Pongo; species Pongo abelii. The sequence continues at coordinate 92,425,623 of NC_071999.2, read as the reverse complement.
AGTGCAGAGAGCTCCCATGTAACCCTCAACCCCATTTCCTCTATTTTTAACATTCTGCATTTGTGTGACAAATTTGTTAGTTTTTGAACCTGTATTAATATATTAACTAAGTCTATAGTTTACAATAAGGTTCATTATTTTTGCTATGTAAGTTCTACTGGTTTTGGAAAATGCAGAATGTCATTAATGCACCATTAGAATGTAAAGTAGAATGGTTTACTACCCTCAAAATCCCTGTGCTCCGCCTGTTCATTCCTCCCTTTCTTCAAAATCTGGACAACCAATGATCTTTATCTATACCATCTCTATCATTTTCCTTTTCCAGAATGTCATATAGTTGGAATAAGATGGCATGATCTTTCGCAAATTGGCTTCTTTTGCTTAAGTCTGTGCATTTAGAGTTACTTAATGTTTTTTCATGGTTTGATAGCTCTTTTTAAATCACTAAATAAAATCTCATTGTATGAATGTAAAGAGTTTGCCCATTCAACTATTTCAGGACATATTGACTGTTTCTTTTTTTTTTTCTTTTTTTGCAATTAGAAATACAGTTGCTATCAACATTGATGTGCAGGTTTTTGTGTAAAGGTAAATTTTTAACTTAATTGAAGTACATACATATAAGTGTGATTGGTGGATCTTCTGGTAAGACTATGTTTAGCTTCCTAAGAAAATACCAAGCTGTCCTTAAAAGTGCTTTGTAGCATTCTGGATTTCTATCAGCAACCAATGAGGGTTTCTGTGATTCTACAACCTTGCCCACATTTGAAATCATTGCCAATTTTATTTTCACTGGAAACATACCTTCACTTTTGAAATTTAAAATAAAAAGAAAGCCCCAGAAACAATAAACTAGAACAATATTTAAATTTAAAATCAGGTTAAGTTTATTAGTGAATTGTTCTTTTCTAGAATGTTTTACTCAAATGATTTTTAACAATATAAAATATAGTGTATATATGTTCAAATT